>NC_064256.1:0-600000 GCF_003254725.2 Canis lupus dingo
TGACATTGCATGGTGAAACCTGCAAATTCCAAAGATAAAGGAAGATCCTCAAAGCAACAAGAGACAAGAGCTCTCTATCCTTGAGGGGAAAAGTAATAGGTTAACAGCTCCTGGAAGGCCAGAAAGGGCTGACAGGATGTAGTCAGGTTCTTAATGAGAAGAGTTCAATTTGCCAACATAGAGCATATCAACCAGGGCTCATTAGGTCAATTCCCCCCCCCCAGCGCCCGCCATCCAGTCACCCCAACCCCCTCCCTTTCCACAACCCTTTGTTCGTTTCCCAGAGTTAGGAGTCTCTAATATTCTGTCATCCTCAACTTATATTTTCACTCATTTTCTCTCCTTTTCCCTTTATTCCCTTTCACTATTTTTTATTCCCCAAATGAATGGGACCAAATAATGAGTGCCGTTCTCCGATTGACTTATTTCTCTCAGCATAATACCCTCCAGTTCCATCCACATTGAAAGCAAATGGTGGGTATTTGTCGTTTCCTGTCTTTCCTTCTTCTTTTGGAACTTAACAAATACATTCAGAACATTTCTTCCTAAAACAGCAGAAGACACAGTCTTTTTGAGTGAATATGAAACATTCTCCAGAATAGATCATGTACCAGGACACAAATCAGACTTAATAAGTATAAAAAGATGAAGACTATACCATGCATATTTTCCAACCACAATGATATGAATCTTAAGGTCAACCACAAGAAAAAATTTGGAAACCCAGAAATACCTGGGGGTTAAAGAATATCCTCCTGCTCATAATAAGTGGTTCAACAGGGAATTTAAAGTATAAATTAAAAAATACATGGAAGGAAATGAAAACTAAAACATGTAATTATAATAAAAGATGTCTTAAGTGATTCTATGATTTTCACACATGCTATTTTAACCTCCATTGTGGAGTTCAACCAATTTCTCCAAGGTATTTGGGATTAATCATACACCAGCATATTAACTTCCTTCCTTGCCTACTGATTCAGAGACATGAAGAGAGCTCAAAGTGGCCAGGCAGCAGTTTCAATTTCCAGTTCACAAGGATTGTTTTTGTGTCTGTCTTTGAGCCTGAGACCTCTAGGCCAGCGGAATTTAAAGTCATGGGAACAGAAATTAAACACTTTTCAAGTAGATCATGAAGGGATATAGTGAGCAGTACCACTCTCAGTTCCAGTCCTTGATTCCTGCGCCTGTGTATGTGAGCTATGGGAGAAACAGCATTATATATTAGAAACTGATTTGGAACATGTATCGCTGTCTGGAGAACGTTGTTCTAGCCTGCAAGGAATTGCCACCTAGCTGGCACTACAGCTGCAGCTTCTTTTTTTTTAAAAAAAATTCTTTATTGGTTTTAATTGGTTTTAATTTATTTTTTAAATATATTTTTTTATTGAAATGCCTGGAAACCTGCACCCCAATGTTTCTAGCAGCAATGTCCACAATAGCCAAACTGTGGAAGGAGCCTCGGTGTCCATTGAAAGATGAATGGATAAAGAAGATGTGGTTTATGTATACAATGGAATATTACTCAGCCATTAGAAATTACAAATACCCACCATTTGCTTCAACGTAGATGGAACTGAGGGTATTTTGCTGAGTGAAATGAGTCAATCAGAGAAGGACAAACATATGTTCTCATTCATTTTGGGAATATAAATAATAGTGAAAGGGAATAGAGGGAAGGGAGAAGAAATGGTAGGAAATATCAGAAAGGGAGACAGAACATAAAGACTCCTAACTCTGGGAACGAACTAGGGTGGTGGAAGGGAGGACGGGGGTTGGGGTGATACGCCGGGGACATTCGATGCGTGTATTTGTATGAAGTGGAGGAAGGGGTGGGGGTGAGTGGGTGGACAGGCAATGAGGGGGCACTGACGGGATGAGCACTGGGTGTTATTTTGTATGTTGGCAAATTGAACACCAATAAAAAATAATTTATTTTTTTTAAAAAAGGGTGTTGCCTGTGTTCTACTCTAGGATGGTGATGGATCTAGTCTCACATTAGATCTTTCATCCATTTTGAGTTTATGTTGGGCATGGTGTAAGACAATGGTCTAATTTCCTTCTTCTGCATATGGATGTCCAACTTTCCCAGCACCGTTTTTGAAGACACTGTATTTTTTCCAGTGGAAAAATATACTGCTTTGTCAAATATTAGTTGACCATGGAGTTGAGGGTCCATTTCTGGATTCTCTATTCTGCTCCATTGATCTTTGTGTCTGCTTTTGTGCCGGTACCACACTCTCTTGGTGACGACAGCTTTGTAGTACACGGTGACATCTGGTATTGTGATGCCCTCATCTCTAGTTTTCTTTTTTAGTATTCCCCTGCTATTCGGGATCTTTTCTGATTCCACATAAATCGTAAGATGATTTGTGCCAACCCTCTGAAGAAAGTCCATGGTATTTTGATAGGGATTGCATTAAATGTGTAAATTGCCCTGGGTATCATTGACATTTTCACAATTTTAATTCTTCCAATGCATGAGAATGGAATATTTTTCCATCTCTTTGTGTCTTCCTCAATTTCTTTCAAAGTGTCCTGTAGTTTTTAAGGTATAGATCCTTTACCTCTTTGGTTAGGTTTATTCCTATCTATCTCATGCTTTGGGTGCAATTGTAAATGGGATTGACTCCTTAATTTCTCTTTCTTCAGTCTCATTGTTAGTGAATAGAAATGCCACTGACATCTGGGCATTGATTTTGTATCCTGCCACACTGCCAAATGGCTGTATGAGTTCTTACAATCTTGCAGTGGAGTCTTTGGGTTTTCTAGGTACAGTATTATGTCATCTGCCAAGAGGGAGAGTTTGACTTCTTTTTTGCCAGTTTGAATGCCCTTCATTTCTTTTTGTTGCCTGATTGCTGAGGCTACGACTTCTAGTACTCTGTTGCATAGTAGTGGTGAGAGTGGTCATCCATATCTTGTTCCTAATCTTAGGGGAAAGGCTCCCAGTGTTTCCCCATTGAGAATGATATTTGCTGTGGGTTTTTTGTAGATGGCTTTTAAGATGCTAAGGAATGTTCCCTCTATCCCTACGCTCTGAAGAGTTTTGATCAGGAATGGATGCTGTATTTTGTCAAATGCTTTCTCTGCATCTAATGAGAGGATCCTATGGTTCTTGGTTTTTCTCTTGCTGATATGATGAATCACATTGATTGTTTTACTGAGTGTTGAACCAGCCTTGTGTCCCAGGGATAAATCCTACTTGGTCATGGTGAATAATTTTCTTAATGTATTGTTGGATCCTATTGGCTAGTATCTTGTTGAGAATTTTTGCATCCATGTTCATCAGGGATATTGGTCTGTAATTCTCCTTTTTGGTGGGGTCTCTGTCTGGTCTTGGAATTAAAGTGATGTTGGCCTCATGGAATGAGATTGGAAGTGCTCCATCTCTTTTTATCTTTTGGAACAGCTTCAGTAGAATAGGTGTGGTTTCTTCTTTAAACTTTCAATAGAATTCCCCTTGGAAGCCATCTGGCCTTGTGTAGCTGGCACTACAGCTGCAGCTTCTTTTTTTAAAAAAATTTTTATTGGTTTTAATTGGTTTTTATTGGTTTTAATTTATTTTTTAAATATATTTTTTAAATATATTTTTTGTGCCTTGCGGTTTTGATGACTGCTTCAGTTTCCTCCCTGGATATCAGCCTGTTCAGCTTTTCCATTTCTTCCTGTTCCAGTTTTGGTAGTTTGTGGCTTTCCAGAAATGTGTCCATTTCTTCTAGATTGCCTAATTGATTGGTATATAGCTGCTCATAATAAGTTTTTATAACCGTTTGTATTTTTTGGTGTTGCTGGTGTCCTTTCTCATTCATGATTTTATTGATCTGAGTCTTTCCCTCTCCTTTTTAATGAGCCTGGCAAATGATTTATCTATCTTCTTAATTCTTTCTTTTTTTTTACCTTTGAAGTTTTCTTTTTTAATAAAATTTTATGGGTGTTCAATTTGCCAACATATAGAATAAGACCCAGTGCTCATCCCGTCAAGTGCAGCCCTCAGTGCCCAATACTCAGTCCCCCCATGACCTGCCCACATCCCCTTCCACCACCAATAATTCCTTTCCCAGAGTTAGGAGTCTCTCATGTTCTGTCTCTGTTTCTGATATTTCCCAGTCATTTATTCTCCTTTCCTCTTTATTCCCTTTCACTATTTTTATATTCCCCAAATGAATTAGACCATATAATGTTTGTCCTTCTCCCATTGACATATTTCACTCCCCATACTAACCTCCAGTTCCATCCACGTCGAAGCAAATGGTGGGTATTTGTCGTCAGATAAAGGGCTAGTTTCCAAGATCTATAAAGAACTTATTAAACTCAACAGCAAAGAAATAAACAATCCAATAATGAAATGGGCATAAGGCATGAACAGAAATCTCACAGAAGAAGACATAGACATGGCCAACAAGCACATGAGAAAATACTCTGAATCAATTGCCATCAGGGAAATACAAATCAAAACCACAGTACCCACCATTTGCCTCAACGTGGATGGAACTGGAGGGTATTATGGTGAGTGAAGTAAGTCAATCGGAGAAGGACAAACAGTGTATGTTCTCATTCATTTGGGGAATATAAATAATAGTGAAAAGGAATATAAGGGAAGGGAGAAGAAATGTGTGGGAAATATCAGAAAGGGAGACAGAACATAAAGACTCCTAACTCTGGGAAATGAACTAGGGGTGATGGAAGGGGAAGAGGGTGGGGGGTTGGGGTGAATGGGTGACGGGCACTGAGGGGGGCACTTGACGGGATGAGCACTGGGTGTTATTCTGTATGTTGGTAAACTGAACACCAATAAAAAATAAATTTATTATTAAAAAAAACCACAATGAGAAACCATCTCACACCAGTGAGAATGGGGAAAATTAACAAGGCAGGAAACCACAAATGTTGGAGAGGATGTGGAGAAAGGGGAACCCTCCTGCATTGTTGCTGGGAATGTGAACTGGTGTAGCCACTCTGGAAAACTGTGTGGAAGTTCCTCAAAGAGTCAAAAATAGATCTTCCCTATGACCAAGCAATTGCACTGCTGGGGATTTACCCCAAAGTTATTGATTCAATGAAACGCCGGGACACCTGCACCCAGATGTTGATAGCAGCAATGTCCACAATAGCCAGACTGTGGAAGGAGCCTCGGTGTCCATCAAAAGATGAATGGATAAAGAAGATGTGGTTTATGTATACAATGGAATATTACTCAGCCATTAGAAATGACAAATACCCATCATTAGCTTCAACGTGGATGGAATTGGAGGGTATTATGCTGAGTGAAATAAGTCAATCAGAGGAGGACAAACATCATATGGTCTCATTCATTTGGGGAATATAAATAATAGTGGAAGGGAATAAAGGGGAAAGGGGGAAAATAAGTGGGAAATATAAGAAAGGAAGAGAGAACATGGAAGGCTCCTAATGCAGGGAAACAAACAAGGGGTGGTGGAAGGGGAGGTAGGCAGGGGGTGGGGTTGACTAGGTAGCGGGCACTGATGTGGGCACTGATGTGGGCACTTGACGGGATGAGCGCTGCGTGTTATTCTGTATGTTGGCCAAAGGAACACCAATAAAAAATAAATTCATATTTAAAAAAAAGAAAGAAAACAGAATTTTAAAAAGTAAAATAAAAATAAGATAAAATAAAATATTTGTGTAATTAGAATGGGAAAATAGGAAACCAAAATAATGAAAGAAAAGGCTGTCGGCAAGATGGTGGAAGAGTAGGAACCCGAAATCACCTGTCCCCCCCAACCTATCGAGATAAATTTCAAACCATCCAAAAACCTACGAATTCGCCCTGAGATTTAAAGGGAGAACAGCTGCAAGGCTACAGTGAGAAGAGTTTGTGCTTCTATCAAGGTAGGAAGACGGAAAAATAAATAAATACACTCTGGCGGGGGAGAGCCCACACGCACCTGGGCTAAGGCCGGGCAGGAGAGACTCCAGGACAGGAGGCCCAGACCGGGAGAATCAGGAAATTCATCAACGTTCCCGGATGGAAGGCGCTCACAGGGAACTCGGGCAGGATCCCAGGAGGGGCAGTGGAAACCCCAGGTTTCCGGGGACACTAACAGATGAAGTGGGGACAGCGCGCCACACACCACTGGCCGACTCCGAAAGGGCTGGATCGCACACTCCGCAGGCCCCGGGGCAGCTCAGGTGGCAGCTCCGGCAGCCGCATGGCGAGGCGGGGGATGCTCGGCCCTGGGAGAGCGATTCCAGTGGCGCAGGCCCCAGAGCCCAGGCAGCCGGGGGCATAGCCCAGGATCTGGCGATCCCCTTGGGACATGCGGGGGCCAGGAGGACACAGGACAGTGAGGACGCTCCTGCCCCCGGGCACCCCCGAGCTGTGCAGGTAAGTGCCCTCCACATCCGGACATTTAGTCTCCCGTGGACTGGGATCTGCGTGAGCTGTGTCCAGGGGTTAAGAGCTGCCCCGCTGCCAGTGTTGTTGTTCCCCCCTAAGTCACACTGTACGTGGGACGGAGCCGGGCTGCCAGGGAGAATGGGTCTCACAGGATAAACAGTTCCCGCTGAGCAGTGCCTCTGGCAGGGGGCAGGGTTGTTCCCCTGGGAGCCATACCTGAGAATCACCCGAGCAGGCCTCTACACCAGAGGACCAGCTGAAAGGAAAGGGGAAGAGCAAGTTCTTGACCAAGCAGCGCTGGAAAGCTCCAGGGGAAGTCGAGGGACTTACAGTATATAGAATCAGAGGAGATCCCTCCTTGTTATTTTTTTTTTAATTTTGAAATGGTCCTCTTTTATTTTTTTCCTTCCTTTTTCCAGTACAACTTGTTTTTAGCCACCCTGGAATGAGCAAATTGACTTGAAGGAAGAATTCACCACAAAAGAAACCAGTCTCTCTCCCACAGAATTACAGAAATTGGGTTACAATTCGATGTCAGAATATCAATTCAGAAGCAAAATTATAAAGCTACTTGATGCTCTGAAAAAAGCATGAGAGACTTCATGACTGCATAATATAGATCTAATCAGGCCGAAATTAAAAATAATGGAATGAGATGCAATCCAAACTGGAGGACCTAACGATGAGGTTAATGAGGTAGAAGAACGAGTGAGTGACATAGAAGACAGGTTGATGGCAAGGAAGGAAGCAGAGGAAAAGAGAGAAATACAAAAGACCATGAGAAAAGGTTAAGGGAAATAAATGATAACCTCAGAAGGAAAAATCTACGTTTAAAAGGGGGTCCAGAGGGTACCAAAAGGAACAGAGGACCAGAAAGTGTATTTGAAGTAATCATAGCTGAGAACTTCCCTAACTTGGGGAAGGAATCAGGCATGCACATCCTGCAGATAGAGTGATCCCCCCCATAATCAATGGTAACCTTTCAACACCCTGATGTTTCATGGTGAAACTTCCAAATTCCAAAGATAAAGAGAAGATCCTCAAAGCAGCAAGATACAAGGGATCCCTAAACTTTATGGGGGAGAAGTAGTAGGTTAACAGCAGACCTCTCCATAGTGACCTGGATGGCCAGAAAGGGCTGGCACGATATATTCAGGGTCCTAACTGAGAAGAGTTCAAATTGCCAACATAGAGCATATCACCCATGGCTCATCAGGCTCATCACATCAAGTGTCCCACTCAGCGCACGTCATCCAGTCACCCCAGCCAGCCAGGCAACTCCTTTTCCAGTACCCCTTGTTCGTTTCCGAGAGTTAGGAGTCTCTCATATTCTGTCATCGACAACTGATATTTTCACTCATTTTCTCTCCATTTCTCTTTATTCCCTTTCACTATTTTTTATTATCCCAAATGAATGAGACCATATAATGATTACCCTTCTCCGATTGTGTATTTTCCCTCAGCATTATACCCTCCGGTTCCATCCACATCGAAGCAAGTAGTAGGTCTTTGTCGTTTCTATTATTTTCTTTTCTTTTTGGACTTAACAAATATATTCAGAACATTTCATCCTAAAACAGCAAAAGACACAGTCTTTTTGAGTGCATATGAAACATTCTCCAGAATAGATCACATACCAGGTCACAAATCAGACCTTAACAAGTACAAAAAGATGAAGACTATACCATGCATATTTTCCAACCACAATGATATGAAACTTAAGGTCAACCACAAGAAAAAATTGGAAATACCACTAACACATGGGAGTTAAAGAATATCCTACTGCTCATAATGAATGTGTTAATCAGGAAATTAAAGTGTAAGTTAAAAAATACATGGAAGGAAATTAAAATGAAAACATGAAGGTAATATTAAAAGATGTCTGAAGTGGAGGGGAGGAGGCAAGTTGATGGAAGAGTAGGGTCCCCAAGTCACCTGTCCCCACAAAATTACCTAGATAACATTCAAATCATCCTGAAAATCTACGAATTCGGCCTCAGATTTAAAGAGACAATAGCTGGAATGCTACAGTGAGAAGAGTTCACACTTCTATTAAGGTAGGAAGACGGCGGGGGGGGGGGCGGGAAGAAATAAAGAAACAAAAGGCATCCAAGGGGGAGGGGCCCCACGAGGAGCCGGGCTAAGGCCGGGGCGAGTGTCCCCAGGACAGGAGAGCCCCGTCCCGGAGAAGCAGGAGCTGCACCAACCTTCCCGGGTGGAAAGGCCCTCGCAGGGAGTTAGAGCAGGACCCCAGGAGGGCGGGGATGCCCTCAGACTCCCAGGGACAATAACAGTGCACCTGAGCCCCAGGGAGAGCGCACCACACCCAGCCGCCAGGCTCCCTAAAGGGCTGCAGCGCGCCTGGCTGGACCCGGGAGCAGCTCAGAGGCGGCTCGGGCAGACGCTCCGGGGGGAGGGTACTTCTCGGCCACCGCAGCAGCTACGAGGCAGCTCAGGTGGCGGCGCCGCAGGGAGGGTCTGCTCCGCCCAGGGAGCAGCTCAGAAGCGGCTCTGGCAGGGGCTCCGCGCAGAAGGGGCTGCGCAGCCAGGAGCGCGAATACGACAGTGCAGGCCGGGAGCACAGGGCGCCAGGACACAGCCCAGGATCCGGCGCTCCCCTGGGGACAGGCAGAAGCCAGGAGGGCCCAGGACAGCAAGGACACTCCTGCCCCAAGCTGAGCAGATTAGCGGCCCCGCCCCCAGGGAATCTAGGGCTCTGCAGGCTGAGAGCTCTGTAGTTACTGCAGGAGCTGATTCCAGGGCTCCAGAGCTGGCCGCCCCCACTGTTGTTGTTCCTTCTGGGGCCTCACAGGATAAACAGCCCCCAATGTGCCTCACAGTGGCCTTACCGTATAAACAGCTTAAACATCTTTCACTGAGCCTTGCACCAGGCAGGGGGCTGAGCAGCTCCCCCATGTGCTAAACCTGAAAATCCGCACAGCAGGCCCCTCCCCCAGAAGACCAGCTAGAGGGAGAGGGGAAAAACAAATTATTGACCAACCAGCACTTGAAAGTTCCAGGGGAAATCGAGGGATTTACAGTATACAGAATCAGAGGATACTCCCTCTTGTTCTCTTTGTTTTTTGTTTTTGATTTCTGTTTGCTCCCCCCTTTTTTTCTCTCTCTCTTTTTTCTTTTCTCCTCTCTTTTTTTCTTTCTTTTTCTTCTTTTTTTTGTTTTTTTCTTTTTCTTTCCTTCTTTCTCTTCTCTCTTTTACTCCTTTTCCCAATACAAATTGTTTTTAGCCACTCTGCACTGAGCAAATTGCCTAGAAGGAAAACCTCACCTCCAAAGAAAGAGCCAGAAAGAGTCCTCGCTCCCACAGTGTTACAAATTTTGGATTACAATTCAATGTCAGAAAGCCAATTCAGAAGCACTATAATAAAGCTACTGGTGGCTCTAGAAAGAAGCATAAAAGACTCAAGAGACTTCATGACTGCAGAATTTAGATCTAATCAGGCAGAAATTAAAAATCAATTAAATGAGATGCAATCCAAACTAGAGGTCAGAACGATGAGAGATAATGTCGTAGAAGAACGAGTGAGTGACATAGAAGACAAGTTGATGTCAAGGAGGGAAACTGAGGAAACAGAGAAAAATGACTAAAAGATCATGAGGATAAGCTAATGGAAATAAATGACAGCCTCAGAAGGAAAATCTACGTTTACCTGGGGTCCCAAGGGTGCCGAAAAGGACAGATGCACAGAATACGTATTTGTACAAATCATAGCTGAAAACCTCCCTAATTTGTGGTGGGAAACAGGCATTCAGACCAGGAAATGGATAGATCCCCCCCTAAAATCAATAAAGACCGCTTTACACCTGGACCTTTAATAGTGAAACTTGCAAATTCCAAATATAAAGAGAAAATCCTTAAAGAAGCAAGAGAAAAGTAAATTTTATGGGGAGAAGGATTAGCATAACAGCAGACCCTTCCACAGAGACCTGGCATGCCAGAGAGGGCTGGCAGGATATAGTCAGGGTCTTAAATGAGAAGAACATGCAGCCAAGAATACTTTATCCAGCAAGGCTCTCATTCATAATAGAAGGAGAGATAAAGAGTTTCCAAGATAGGCAGAAACTGAGAGAATACGTGACCACGAAGCCAGCTCTGCAACAAATACTAAGGGGGATTCTGTAATAGAGGAAGTCCAAGGGAACAATCCACAAAAACAGGGACTGAATAGGTTTCATGATGACACTGAATACATAGCTTTCAATAGTAACTCTGGATGTGAATGGGTTTAATGACCCCACCAAAAGGCGCAACTGCCGATTCACACTGGATATAAAAGCAAAACCCATCTCTTTGCTGTGTACAAGAGACTCATTTTAGACATAAGGACACCTACAGCCTGAAAATAAAAGGTTGGAGAAAAACGAACCATTCCAATGGTCCTCCAAAGAAAGCAGGGGTAGCCATCCTTAGATCAGATAAACTACATTTCTTCACAAAGACTGTAGTAAGTGATGAAGGGGGACACTATATCATACTTAAAGGATCTATCCAACAAGAAGACCTAACAGTCATCAATATTTATGCCCAGAATTTATGCCCGCAATGTGGGAGCTGCCAAGTGTATCAATCAATTAATAACCAAAGTTAAGGCCTACTTAGATAATGATACACTCATACTTGGTGCCTGGAATGAAGCGCTTTCTACAATCAACAGGTTTTCTAAACACAACATCTCTAAAAACAAGAGTTTTAAATGGTACACTAGACCAGATGGATTTCACAGATATTTACAGATCTTCCCATCCAAACACAATTGAATACACATTCTTCTCAAGTGCACATGGATCTTTCTCCAGAGTGGACCACATACTGGGTCACAAAACAGGACTTAACTGATACCAAAAGATCGGGATCATCCCCTGCATCTTTTCACACCATAATGCTTTGAAATTAGAACTAAATCACAAGAAAAAGTTTGGAAGGATTTCAAACATATGGAGCTTAAGGACCATCCTGCTAAAAGATGAAATGGTAAAGCAGGAAATTAGAGAAGAATGAAAAAGATTCATGGAAACTAATGAGAATAAAGATACAACTGTTCAAAATCTTTGGGATACAACAAAAGCACTCCTGAGGGGGAAATTCATCGCAATATGAGCATCCATCCAAAAACTGGAAAGAACTCAAATACAAAAGCGAACGTGGTATCTAAAGGAGCTGGAGAAAAAAACAGCAAATAGATCCTACACACAGCAGAAGAAGAGAGTCAATAAAGATTCGGGCAGAACTCAATGAAAGAGAGACCAGAAGAAATGTGGAACGGATGAACGAATCCAGGAGTTGGTTTTTTGAAAGAATTAATAACATAGATAATCATTAGGCAGCCTTATTAAAAAGAAGAGGGAAAGGACTCAAATTAATAAAATAATGAATGATCAATGAGAGAACACCACAGACACCAAAAAATACAAACGAATTTTAAAGCTTATTATGAGCAACTACATGCCAATAAATTAGGCAATCTTGGAGAAATGGACACATTTCAGGAAAACCACAAACTACCAAAACTGGAACAGGAAGAAATAGAAAACTGAACAGGCCGATAACCAGGGAAGAAATTGAAGCAGTCCTCAAATCCTACCAAGACACAAAATCCAGGGCAAGATGCTTTCCCAGAGGAATTCTATCAAACGTTTAAAGAAGAAACCATACCTCTTCTACTAAAGCTGTTCTGAAAGATAACGAGATGTAGCATTTGCAAACTCCTTGAATGAGGCCAACATCACTTAAATTCCACAACCAGACAAAGACCCCACCATAAAGGAGAATTACAGACCAATATCCCTGATGAACACGGATGTAAAAATTCTCAACAAGATACTAGCCAGTAGGATCCAACTGTGCGTTAAGAAGATTATTCACCATGACCAAGTGGGATTTATCCACGGGATGCAAAGCTGGTTCAACACTTATAAAGCAATCAATGTAATTGATCATATCATCAGGAGAAAAATCAAGAACCATAGGATCCTCTCAAGAGATGCAGAGAAAGCATTTGACAAAATACAACATCCATTCCTGATCAAAACTCTTGAGAGTGTAGGTATAGAGAGAACATTCCTCAGCATCTTAAGAGCCATCTACAGAAAGCCCACAGCAAATATCATTCTCAATGGGGAAACACTGGGAGCCTTGTGCCAAAGATCAGGAACAAGACAGGGATGACCACTCTCACCACTGAAATTCAACAGAGTACTATAGATCCTAGCATCATCAATCAGGCAACAAAGAGAAATAAAGGACATTCAAATTGGCAAACAAGAAGTCAAACTCTCCCTCTTGGCAGATGACATGATACTGTACCTAGACACCAAGAGACTCCACCGCAAGATTGCAAGAACTCATAAAGCCATTCTGGAGTGTGGCAGGATACAAAATCAATTTAGTGTATTCTCTCTCTCTCTCTTTTTAAGATTTTATTCATTCATGAGAGACACAGACAGAGAGTGAAAGAGAGAGAGAGGCAGACACACAGGCAGAGTGAGAAGCAGGCTCTCCTGCAAGGAGCCCGATGTGGGACTGGATCCCAGACCCCAGGATCATGCCCTGAGCCGAAGGCAGATGCTTAACCACTGAGCTACCCTGGTGTCCCTAGCGTGTTCTCAAACACCGATTAATGATCCTACTACTCTTAAACTGCTCTCTCTTCATTTGTATTTTGAGGACTCGATTTCTATTCTTTTGAGTCCTCCAGATCAAAACTTTGAAATCAAACCTTTGATTTTCTTTTTTTTACCTTAAATTTCAGTATTTCTATTTATTACCACTGCCCTGTCCTAGTTCATGACTTAATTTCTTTTTTCCCCCAAGCATTTATTTAAATTCCAGTTAGTTAACATACAGTGAAATATTAGTTTTAGGTGTAGAATTTAGTGACTCATCACTTACATACAACACCCAGTGCTCATTACTAGAGTCCTCCTTAATCACCATCCCCCATTTAACCCATTTCCCCACTCACCTCCCCTCTGGCAATCATCTGTTTGTCCTCTATAGTTAAGAATCTGTTTCTTGGTTTTCTTCTTTGCCCCCTCCCCAAGTTCATTTGTTTTGTTTCCTAAATTTCACATATGATTGAAATCATAATGTCTTTGTCTTTCTGTATTTCCCTTAGCATGATACCCTCTAGCTTCATCCACATCATTGCAAATAGCAAGATTCTGTTCCTTCTGATGGCTGGATAGTGTTCCATTGTGTATATATGTATATACATACCACGTCTTCTTTATCCATTCATCGGTTGATGGACATCTTTTCACAATTTGGCTCTTGCTGATAATGCTGCTATAAACATGGCAGTTCATGTATCCATTCGAATTAGTATTTCTGTATCCTTTGGGTAAATAGTTGTGTAATTGCTAGATGGTAGGGTAATTCTGTTGTTAACTTTTTAACAGGATGGCTGCACTGGTTTGCATTCCCACCAACAATGTAAGAGGGTTCTCCTTTCTCGTCATGCCTTAATTTCTAGTTGTTTAGAGAATTACTGTGGTCTTCAAACAAGTTCAACCATTTCTCTATACCATTTATTCTTTCAATCATTGGAAAACATTTTTTGCCTCTCTTTTGGGTGTCAAACACTATACAAAACTCTTTAAATAGGTGTATTTGAGGTGCCAAAGCGTGTGTATAGGAACTCAAATTTAAGAGTCCATTTTCTTGCATGGGAAGATTATTCTTTAATCTGCATAAAACCTTTTGAAAAATAAGTGAATTAGAAAAGTGGCTCAGACAATTCAACAACAATTAATTGTGTTCACTTTCTCCTTCATATCTTTATCCAAAAAGTTTTAATTTCCCCATTCCCTATCAAGTAAAATCCAGTACAATCAGCGATATGACCCAACTATACTTCTCAGCTTTCATATTCCAATACCTTTTTATATGCTTAAAGCATTTTCTGATGGACCTGGATTGCTCAGTTTCTTCATGCACTAGCCCCATTTATTTTGCACACTTTTTATGTCTTCATTTGGCATAACCATCTCAAACTTTCTCTCTGACATTTCTGCTTGTTAAGCTCTGTTCACTTCCTTCATGAAGCATTTTCTGATATTTTCACCCGTATTACCTCTTTTTCCTCTAACTTTCCCTACCGTATATTTTAATGTCTTTTGTAGTATTATTGGTATTCAGCCCTTTTATTATATCTGTACTAGATTATAAACTCCTTGGGAACATTCCCCTTTTTTATCATGTGTGTATTTCATAATAAATACATAAGTGTTCTACTTTCTAGGCATTCAAATATGTATTGATTTACATTTGATTTTTAATACTAAGTTGATTTTTTTCCAAAGACAAAATTTTGCTTGAAGTTTTCATTTTCATAAATATTGTGTCTTCAGCAATTATGCTGAGTTTAATACCTATTTTTTTCCAAAATAAGGGCATTTAAAAATAACAATGCAGCCTCCCATGCAAATATCATTACTGAGTTTCTTCAAAAGTAGGAATGTTTTTTAGAGATTTTATTTATTTAATCATGAGAGACAGAGAGAGAGGTAGGCAGAGGGAGAGGCAGGAGCCCCACGGGGAGCCCGATGCGGGACTTGATCCCAGGACCCTGGGATCATGACCTGAGCTGAAGGCAGATGTTCAACCACTGAGCTACCCAGGGACCCTCAGAGGTAGGAATTATGATAAGATGTCTGCTACATAATTTTCAACCTAAACTGAATTGCCAGGAGGAAGAAAAAGAATATGATTATCTTCAAGCCTAAGAAGGACTGCAAATTTTCAATGCTTCTTAGAATTCATATCTCTAAAAAAATTTTGCTCTGTGAATCTTCTAGTGTCGTCCTGTTAGGCATATTAATTAAGTAACATAATGCATGGTTTGATGTGTGTGCATGTGTGTACAATTCATGCACACACTATGACTTTAAAAATCTCACATAATACAATATAAAGTTGGTATTGTACTAACAGAGTTTAATAAGAAATATTGTATTTTAAAAATTTGTTTATTTAGTTTTAGAGAGAGGGGAGTACCAGAGGAAGACAGAGAATCTTAAGCAGGCTCCACACCCAGCCTGTCTGACTTGAGGCTAGATCTCACCACCCTAGATCTCACGACCTGAGCTGAAATCAAAGGTCAGACACAACCGACTAAGCCACACAGGCACCCCTGGAAATACTGTATTTTTTTTTACAATCCTTTGTAAATAACACAGTGACAGAGCGAATAGTGACAAGAAATGTTTAAAAATACATAATGTTTTCAATTTGAAGCTATTCATAGAATATTTACACTTATGTGTAGTTCTTTACAGGGTTCTGTACTTCCTCAGTTTAACAAGATGCAAAATGTGAATCTTTTTTCATTTTTTTAACTGTTATGGACTTTAAAAATATTTATTTATTTATTTGAGAGAGCGTATGAGAGAGAGAGAGCAGAGGGAGAGGGAGTAGCGGGCTCCCCACTGAGCAGGGAGCTCAATCCCAGGACCCTGGAATCATGACCTGAGCCGAAGGCAGACATTTAACTGACTGAGCCACTCAGGTGCCCCAAAAAACGTAATTCTTAATTGATTTCCTAATTATTATGTTTATTTTCATCATATTTATTAAATTTACTATTATTTAGTATTTTGTTATGCCCTGGCCGATTTCTAGCAGATATTATTCTGTAAGTCCTGAGTACACATGTGTCAGTGTTAGCGTTTCTTGTAAGAAAGGTATCCAAGTTCTTGTAAGATGGCTTGAATGAGACCTCAAGATCTTGCAAAAGAAAGGAATGAATCTGTAGTATTTTCTTCCAGTCAGCACCTCTCCTGTGATTAGATTTATGCCATTTCATTTCCAATTTAATAGCTATTGTGATCATAAGAATGGAGGTATATTGTGTTTTCTTCAGTACCCATTACAATTTCTGTGATGAGAATATAGTATGGAAATGTTAATGTTTTATACATTTCTGACAGTAGTAATGTACAATTCTATTTTGACCTTTCCAATATGATACAGATCGATTGGCTGGGCACATTATTTCTTCTTTTGTCTACTACTGTAATAGTCTATTAAGAAAAAGGGCAAAATGATCAATCAAACTCTCTAATGTGTTGGATAACAGTGCTCTGATTTTGCCTAGTTAAGATGGACATATGTTTATTGTTTATATATGTCCATAAATGTATTCTTGTCAGCCTAGTGTTCTATTATTTTGAATATACCATTAAATAGTTTTTCATATGAGTTATAGTTTTATTTAATATCTAATCTCATGCTCTCCATTGCCAGTTATGGATGGGGAAAAAATGAAATAAAGTAGTGGCTTTTAGCTCCTAGCTTTTAGAAATTTGGGTGCTTTGTTTGACAAAATGGAATGATTTCTCTAAGTATGTTGAACAAAGTAGCAAGGCCCCTCAATGTTATTTCAAAATAATAAAAGTTCTTGAGGTCTGTATGCACATATGCAATGTAACAGAACTGAATGCATATTCTCAAATTGGTTACTTATAAGAATGCTGAGGAGAAAAGAACAGTTGAAGTCTCATTGGAAGACTCAACCTATTACTGTAGGGTTTATTTGGGTTCTTATTTGTTTCATACAAAGGCATCTCTGTTCTGAAAACCAAACATTTTCCTCTAAAAACTCTGTAAGGAATATCAAAATCACTGTATTATGAGTGGGAGAGAGGTCTAATAAGTAGCATCCTGGGTCTGGCTTACTCATAAAGAAATCAATTAATAGCAATACAGTTATTAACAGCACTGTAGGCCTGGTTCCCAGAGTCAATAATTTCCATTTTCACCACTGCAGGGATATCATAAAAGAAATGCGCTATGTTATCTTGAAGTTAAAATGAGTGTTTTTGCCACCTATTTGGCAGTCTTCAAAGCATTGCAAATTATTGAGGGTCATTGCTTATGTAGTCCAGGTGACTGCTACACTTTTGATTTCCAGGAGGAACATATTATTTGAATACTTGGGACAAAAAGTGTAGTGTACACTTCTTTCCAAAGTGAAATAAAAAATGTAATGCAATATTATAATTTTTGGAGAACTTAGCGTGGTTTGGGATACTCTAAACAAAAAGATGAAACTGCTTGTCTTGTTATCTTAATCTTTGATGTCATGCAATTTTTCCTGTACAAGGTGGATCACAATATTTCATTAGAGAAAGGAGAAAGGAGAAAAGGAATTACAAGCTAACACTTGTGTTTATATGGAGATTAAAGGTATAATTAAACACTTAAGATGCATATCTGTAACCCTGGAGTTCTTTCTTTCTGAATTTTCTCAAGGAGAAATCTAGGGGTCATTTGATTACTTTGTCTACCACGCCATTTATATCCAATGGATGGATATTCAAGGAAGGCTATACTTCTCCCTCTCACCATTTCTACAACCACTGCATCCTTTCATTCAGAAAATATTTGCCCAGTTCCCAATTTGTGATAGGCATTCTGTTTTGAATTTCACCTGGATTTTGGCAACTATTTGTGTTCCCCATGCCTCCGTCTTAGCCCCTCCATGATATTCACTATATGGCGTTAGGTCATTTTAATGTCTCTAGATAGAAGTCTTAAAGGGCTTCACATATCTTTTATGGTTTGGATCCATAAGCATCAATGTAATCATATTCTGTAAATAACTGGCCATTTCACTAACTCTTTCACTCTTTTACTAACAGAATCTCTTCGTTCTTGCCTAGAGGTCATTCAAAAATTACTTAATAATACTCAGCAACAGTGTGTTCTAGATGAAACAATATTGTTTACATAACCTGGCCTGGATTGCTTTAATTTTGCATGCTAATTGGCTAATTCCTCTCTACTCAAACCCTTTCACCTCCCAATGTAGATCATATACCCCTACCGGGTGCCCCATGACAACTCGTGCTTCCCTTTATCTTTGCACGCGTGTCCCTACATTTCAGTTATATGTAAACCTTTTAGTTTGATGTCATTGTAGATCCACACGCAGTGAAAAGAGATAACACAGAGACCCTGCATGCCCTTTATCCAGTATCCCCATATGGTAAATATCTTGCAAAAGCACAACGTCGCAACTGAGCACAATCAATTGACATTGATATAATCTGCCGATCTTACTCAGATCTACTCAGACATTTGTGTATTTCGTGTGTGTATGTATTATTTGGTTTTATGCAGTTTTACACAAGTAGGTTTGTGTAACACCACTAAAGAAAAGAAATGGAACAATTCTATCACTGCAAGGATTTCTCACTTCGACCTTTATTGTGCTTAACTTTCTCTGTATAATAAACTCAATGAGTTTATTGGGCCTATTGATAAGTTTAATAAATATTGGGTAGTAAATTTTCCAATCATAAACATATATATGTTTTTGTGTGTATGTGTGTCTATGTGTGTGGTTGGGTAGATGGATAGATAGACAGAGGTATGTATACATACATGTACATACATAGTCCTTTGAATTGGTATTTTGCTAATTTTGATGAATGTTCTCATCAGTATCCCTAATTTATACATCCTATTGTTCGCTTTCTGTTGAATAACTGCTGTATAATACTGTAACAAATCATGTTGTTGGAAAGGGGGTGTGGATGTATGTGTGATGTGACTCCAGAAGTTTGACCCTTAAAAGCTTGGTAGAACTTGTTGTACATGGAATACCGTGTTTTTGATAGCTTGAATAAACTATGAAATGTGTGATTTAGCACTTCACATGATTACTGTGATTCACACATATTTGAATTCATGCTGATGCTCTGTGCTAAATTCAGTTAGGTGCCAAGATTTGGAATTTGGGTGCATCCACAATATTTTCCCCTTTTGCTTGTTGTGATTGGTGATTACCAGCAGCTGCTGTGCACATTTGCTGATAATAAGAAATGTTTAGAGTTCTGTAACCAGTTTCTCTTGCTTCAAACCCTCCATGATAATCAGCTTACCTGCATTTGGCTTTCACATGATAAGATTATCTTACCCCTGTGAGTTTAATCCTTCCATCATGGGTATAAATCATTGTGATTGGGCACACAGAGATGTTGGCTAGAGAACAAGCAAGAATATCTCATTCTGTAATTGGCATCAGCCCCCATCCCTTGGAGAAAAGATTAAGAGTTGGTCATCAAACATGCTTTTCTGCATATCTCCTCATTGTTAACTGGTCCCTGGGGATGGGGGACTATTTCTTAACAGTGTTTCTGAGGGGGGAGTCCAACCATCAGCCAGAACTTAGTCATATTTGGATGTTACTGTGAGGTTACCAGAGGAAGGTTTCAGAGATGGTCAGGAGGTATTCTTCTGTTCCGTTTTCATACTCAGTCATGATATGGGATTCAGAAGGGTGTATCTGGAAGAAAGGTTTAAAAACCTATATACTTTATATCAATTAGTGTCCTTGTAAGTATCCTTGTGCCAGAGTAGATAATACAAAAGAGGCTAAGACAGAATGAGAACAATGAGAACAAATCTATTGATTGAGAAGTAGTGATCTTCATTCATCTTAAGAAATGCAGCTTTAAAAAAAAAAAGAAATGCAGCTTCTTTAGCAAATCTCATATCATTTAGTTGAGCAACATAAAAAGGATGGATCCCCATACCCATCTTTTGATGGTTTATGTATTAAATCATTTATTTATGTCAATAGCATCTATTCAGTAATCTGAATACATCAAATATATTTGAAATACATCAAATGCTTCTAAAGCCATCTTTGAGTTTCATTCCACTGGTTTCAGCTCAACCTGAGAATGATTAGATGTTGGTTCCTAAGATTTGCTGCATCGTAGTATCACCTGGGAGGCATTCACCACTCCTACTCCTGATGCCCATGTGATACCCTCGTCCAATGGAATCATGGCCTTTGGGAATGGGACTCAGGCATCAGTAGTTCCTGTAAAGCTTACCAGTGATTATAATGAGAGGCCAAGTTGAAGAACCAGCCATTAGGTGCTCATTATCAGGTACTCATATCAAAATAGTCTTTGGTTTACTGGGGTAGGAAAAGTCTGTAATTTATATTCTCTGTCATACATTTGTATATTTTAAATTTTTGTGTTACTCTTTGTTCTTCTTTGCTATCATAAGCACCTCCCTTTTTGTTAAAGCATAAATATCTACAAAATATTTTGTCCTCAGATCTCCTGTCTTTATGTCCTAACACATCACAGCAAAACTTATGATGGCTTCTCTGTTAGTTTTAAGTGTTGAGGTATGTAATTATACCCAGTAAAATGTAGAAATAAGTTTGATGGACTTTTGGCAAATGTATATACCCATATAACTATCCCTCCAATCAAGATATGTAATATTTACATTGTTCTTATTTTCATCTCCATGCAACACAATTTTTAATGACAGGATGGTATTGTTTGTAAGGATGTACTGTACTTTGTTTATTGGTGCCTTAATGATAAACATTAGTGCTGCTTCCTCTTTTTTAAAAATGCTAAACTAATATTCATGTGCATATATATATAAGCATATGTACAAGTATTTCTTTAGGGTGGACACCAGAAGTGCAAATGTTTATTCAAGGCACCTGTACATATTTATTTTTTACAGGTTTATTTATTTATTTTAAAGAGAGAGGGAGTCCCAAGCAGACCCTGCACTAAATGCAGAGCCCCAAGCAGGGCTTCATCCCATGACAAAAAGATCATGACCTGAGCTGAAACCAAGAGTCGAGCACTTCACTGACTATGCCACCCAGGCACCCCCATATTTACTTTTTTCCCAAGATTTTATTTATTCATGAGAGAGAGAGAGAGAGAGAGAGGCAGAGATACAGGCAGAGGGAGAAGCAGGCACCATGTAGAAAGCCTGATGTGGGACTTGATCCCGGAACCCCGGGATCATGCCCTGAACCAAAGGCAATCGCCCAACTGCTGAACCACCCAGGTGTCCCTCATATTTACTTTTAATAATACTGCCAAATTATCTTGAAATGTATGACCTTGTCCTACAGGCTAGTTTTCCTTCATGTTGCAGACATAGGGAGCCAGATGGAGACTCCTATAATGACTAAATTGGAAACAGGTGTACTTGGAGTATGCTATTTGTGTTTGAGCAGCAGAGCTGACTTTCCTCCTCACCCATTACCTCTCCATATTTATTGTGAAAATCTAGATTTATATTAATGTTTGCTGCTCTGTTTCTATCTCTGACCCCAATAACAATAAAAGAAGTTCCTACCTTTTTGAGTTTACGAGTTTATCTGGAGGTAAACATGACAATCCAGTTGCTCCTATAGCAATGAGTGAATCATCTGTTTCTTAAGTGGTCCTTCAGTTAGGTACTCATAAAATCTTGTCACAGCTCACTTTCAGCTGATGTAAACTGAACTTGCAGTTTCTCAGTAGCCTGAAGAGTAAGCCTCTTCTTACCTACACAACTGTCCCATTTTGTACCTGTTCTGGCTGATAGGGTTTTTTTTTTTTTCTTTTCTTCTCCAAACATGATCTCATCTGTTTTTATTTCTTCCAGTTTTTGTTACCTTTACTCTTTCCTGTTATGTCGCCATTGTATATTTATTTTTATTTTTTTAATTTTTATTTATTTATGATAGTCACAGAGAGGAGAGAAAGAGAGAGAGAGAGAGACTCGAGAGAGAGAGAGGCAGAGACACAGGCAGAGGGAGAAGCAGGCTCCATGCACCGGGAGCCCGACATGGGATTCGATCCCGGGTCTCCAGGATCGCGCCCTGGGCCAAAGGCAGGCGCCAAACCGCTGCGCCACCCAGGGATCCCGCCATTGTATATTTAAAAAGAATATCTTACCTGCTAATTCAAAGGAATTCAATTTAAAATTGGTGGAAAAGAAGTAATAAATGCATTTGTCCAGTCTGTCAGCTGTAAACGGAATCTCTATTCTGCTTCCTGGAATCACAACTCACTCATACAGTTTTTCAATGACTGTGGTTAACCCATAGTATATAGTAGTATCTCCTCACATTGTATTTTCTTCCTGAAGTTAGTAATCAATATACTATATTTTTCTTTATTCTTTTTAATTAACACAAAAAGAGGCAAATGTTAGAAATCACCATTATTTGATTTAAACTATTTGTTAATATCAGTTTACCCTTGGTATCTGAGCATTTTTGATTATTTATGTGTGTTTACACATGAATGTTTGTATGGATATATATTATTGGAATTCGGGGAGGGGGGCAGTTTCGAAATGAGATAGTCCTTGCCAAAGAATTGACGATGAGTGCTTGACTTCATGAACATATTATGAGAATCTGTACTTACTGCCTTCTCTACTTTTCTGAGATTCCTATGGCTACATTTTTAAATAAATTTTAAAAAATTAGTTTCCTGTCTTTCAAAAAGAATGTATAGGCAACAAAATACTTTTGCTTCTAATTTCAGTTCAGGATACAAGAAAAAAGCAGTGACTTGTTTAGATGGCGTTAAAATTGACTTAGCTAAGTTGTAACAAGTTCCACTAAACAAAGAAGAAACCCCTGACTTAGGAGGAGAAAAAAGGAATTTACTTCATATGAAGCCCAATTTCCAATTTTTAAGTTTTATTTCAAGCTAAATGATGCACAATTCTATTCTTGCAGGAAACTGAGTCTGTTATAAAAGTCCTCTCTATTAAAGGATCCTTGTAGGCATCTTAGTATTTTGATCATGACTAACCAAAGAAAGAATTTTCCTGAGTTTGTGGTTTTTGTTTTTGTTTTGTTTTGTTTTTTTGCTAATCTGTACAAAAAGTAAGATAATACAGTGGGAAAAAATTTGCCTTGGCATATATAGTGGAAGTTCATAGGACTCCTTCATAGGCATAGGTCTAGACCAACAGCTGCCAGGAACCTTGACCTTGAATGTTCACGGCATAATATATACAGCCTGATAAATCAGAGCTTCTTGCAAAATTTTAGTAACTTTAGAATCATCACCAGTATTAATAATTTTCCAATTAGGTGAAAAGATATTTTAATAATATCCAGCACTATGGCTTGTTAATAGGTTTTACATTTTTAAAATGTTTAAAATTTTATGTAAAGAAAACTTTGACAGCTGTGTTTCAGAAGAACACACTAACGTCCAGCATACTTACACAAGATGTGCTGAAATATAAGAGAGAAAGTTTGAGGTCCAAATTAAAATTTTATCATTTTGAATCCTTATCCTAAGAGCTATAGAGAAATATTACAAGAACTTGATTTCATATATTTGAAATACATGATTAAGTGTAGTAGGGCACTTCAGCCAAATTGTGGTCCTATAAAAGAACTCTCCATTAAAGTGAAACATTTTTTCTTGGGTGAAAAATGTTATTTTTCCTGGTTTTACTTGTGTGAGTTTAACATATAAGCCATAAAAGAAAAGTAAATATACAATGAATTATTTTTTTACCTCATCAAAGGAATTTAATTGATCAAGAGGTAAGTGAATCATATCACTAGGCCAGAAAGTTTTATTTATCTGTAGTATAAAATGTTTCACAAATGTAGAATGAGAACTTAGAGGTTCTGTGTCGGTTAGGGTAGGCTGAGCTATAGAAGCTAACATACAAAATGTTAAAGACTCAAGGGAAGAACAATATATTTCTCTCTCTCTCTTTTTAAAAGATATTATTTATTTATTCATGAGAGACACAGAGAGAGAGGCAGAGACACAGGTAGAGGAAGAGCCAGGCTCCCTGCAGGGAACCTCATGCAGGACTGGATCCCAGGACCCCGGGGTCACACCCAGAGCCGAAGGCAGATGCTCAACCACTGAGCCACCCAGGTGCCCGTACATATTTCTCTCTTATCTAATAGTCTAGGGCTGGGATTCCAGGACAGAAAAAAAAAAAAAAAGCGTGTGCGTATGTGTGTGGCAGTTGGGCTGGGGTAGCAGGGAGGGAGGGAGTGGGGGAGTCTTGCTCCAAGGGTTCATTTGGAATCCCAGACCAATAAGAACCCTTCCATCTTCAATATGTGGCTTCTCTAATTGTAGACAACAAGAGGGGGAGGAGCGTGGAGAAATGCACATACAAAAATTTCAGGGTCTGTCCTTGAGGGAGCACATATCACTCCCTTCACATTACTTTAATTACAACCGAGTTTATAGCCATGTACAAGTGCAATAAAGGTTGGGATGATGGCTTTTGCTGTGTGCCCAGGTGAAAAACAAGAAGCAAGATTTTAGTAGATTGCTTGTCGCTTTTACCACGCAAGCCAATGCGCATTACTAATTTCTGAAATCAGGTTTGTTTCCTGTATGTTCAAGGGCCCTAAATATTTTAAGAGGTGGGTTTCCTCATAAACATGATGGATTCCTTCTTTTTACAATGCTCTACCAACGTGACTTAAGCAAAGGCAGCCTTTTAGGTCTCTCACACACGAAGTCACAGACACACACACACACACAGAGAGAGAGAGAGAGAGAGAGAGAGAAAAGAGGTCTGTACTGGAAGAAAAAAGATATTGGCAGCTCATCGTTCTGACCCCAGGTGACTGGTTTGATTTTCTCTTGAAGAGTCAGCTGTGTTCCATCCTCCAGGGGAAGACACCGGGCAGAAGGCGCCAGGGAGTGGGAGTTGTGGCAGCGGGAGGAGGAGAACACTACTCAGTGACTGGTGCTGTAGGAGTGGGCACAGCTCCCACAGCTTTCTCCTCTTAGGAAAGAGGGTGCTGCTCTCACAGGCCAAATAGCAGGGACAATGGAATCCTCTTGGAGAGCTGGGAGCCCACCGCACAGTGGAGCAGACAAGAAGAATCCTGTCCTCTTACACTGGGGCCTCCTTCAAGGCCTGCTGCAGAGGCTAGAGCTGTTCTCACCCTGGTGGGGAGAGCAAAGGAAGCACAGACATTTCTGGCAACGATTAGAGTCCCTCAAGGACTTAACCATCTGGGGTTGGAGGGTCGTCATTGGAGAATCCTCGGAAACTTTGAAGAATCTTCCTTCCCCATTGTTCTGTTCTGTGATCCTGTAGAGTATGGTACTGCAGGTTTGTTGCATTCTCCTCCTTTCTCTACCCCTTCCATCCCCTCCCACCTTTCCAGCTGATGATCGTGCTCTCCAGGTCTGGATGCTCTTGATTCCCTGAGCATCCTACACTGAATTAGCTCTCCCAAGTAGAGACTGCCCCCTCCACAACCTGTACTTGACCTCTTAGATACTGCGCTGACATTGATCTGCTAAGTGCTTAACTTCCCCTAGTAAATTGTAAATTCCCCGAGAACAAGGAATGGGCTCTGGGGACAGAGCACAATACAGGTGTGTGTATTGATATACTTACAGGTAACTCATATATATATACACAGTCACGGCTGTGCGATAATCAGGGATTACCTTACTAGTATAAGCTTCCATTATGAAAGACTACAAGTATGTGAATGGACGATGCAATTAAAGATGATCTAAATTATAATTTAAAAGAATAATTTAAAACAAATATTCTGTTTCTAGAGCAGTAGGTTCTCATGTTCAAAAAAAGTTCACAGACCTACAGAGGTGAAAGATTAGGAAAGCAGCATTTCCAAAGTTATAGTAAGAGTGGTATGATGTAGAAGTTAAGAACATAAAAAAAAAAAAATGAAGTTAAGAACATAGGTTCTAGAGCCAGATCATGGGGATTCAGATCCTAGTTCCACCACTCATGTGATTTGGGGGGAGTTATGTAGCTTCTCTGTACCTTGGTAATAAAGTGTGTTGAAGGTAATACCTCCTACAGGATATACATCATGTAATGTTCCTTCTTCACTTCCTCCTCCTCTTTTTTATCTTTTTGGTTTTTTTTTAAGATTTTATTTATTATTATTTATTTGATAGAGAATGAGCACACAAGCAGGGAGAGCGGCAGACAGAGGGATCCCGATGTGGGGCTCTATCCCAGGTCCCCAGGATCACAACCTGAGCTGAAGGCAGATGCTTCACTGCCAGAGCCACCTAGGTACCCCTTTTTTTTCATTTTTTAAAAGAATATTTATCTATTTATTCATGAGTGACACAGAGAGAGGCAGAGACCCAGGCAGAGGAAGAAGCAGGCTCCCTGCGGGGAGCCCAATGCGGGACTCAATCCTGGACCCCGGGGTCATGACCTGAGCCAAAGGCAGATGCTCAACCACTGAGCCACCCAGGCGTCCCTCTTTTTTTTTTTTCATTTTCTTCTTAATTTTAGGAAATTCGTTATATAAATGCCATAGTTTATTTTGGGAAGCATCAACAAAACATGATTTTTGAAATAAAATAGGAAAAGAAATAAGAACTTCACCGGTGTGTTAGTTGATCCAATATTATTTCCTTAGATTATAGTCTTGAATAGTGTTTGTACATGGCAAAGCTTAAACATCATGATTGTATTTCTTTAAAGAGCTACCCCCAGCAGGATACATGAACAGTAGAAAAATTGAGGAGCAAGAGGGGTGCTTGGGTGGCTCAGTCAGTTAAGTGTCCAACTCTTGATTCCAACTCAGGTCATGATCTCAGGGTTATGGGATTGAGCCCCGTTATCCATGCTGAGCGTGGAGCCTGGTTAAGATTCTCTCTCTGCTCCACTCCTCTGCTCACACTCTTTCTCTCTCTCCCTCTCCCTCTCTCCAAAAACATAAATAAATAAAAATAAAATAAAATTTAGGACCAAGATATTTGATCATAATTGTATTCTTAACTCTCACATGGAGCAATGTTGAAATATGCTAATGATATTTCATAATAGTATGTTGGTTAAATTAAGAAAAGTATCTGGCCAAGCAACATTTCTCTTTGTGCAATTTAGGTTTTTTTTTTTTTTTTTTTTTAGTTTTTTCCTAATAAATACTGTTCTGCTCTACTTGAATGGAAAACCTGTACTACTATTTGCAAAACATTTTGTTTTTCTTTCAAATGAAAGACAGGGAAAAAACAAGGGAAAAAAATTAGGCAGCAAACAAAAAAAGCAACCTTTGGTGCTAACCAGAAAATGGTGTGCATGACAGGATACGTACAGCTGTCAATAGGCTTTTTTGCCACCAGGATGAGCCTTGGGTGCCAGTCCCTGAAGATTAGATCTGTTCAATATGTGGACACACAGGCAGGTTGCATGAGTGACCCTGATTGCCATAGTATTGCCTTAGTTTACAATATTAATAATAACTATATTATTATAACTATAACTATAACTATAACTATAATCAAAGTCAGTTGCAATAGACTTTTAAACTTAGCATCACAGCCTAGAACTCTTTAATTCACAGTGTACAGAATGTCGTTCTATGATTTGTAGTCAACATTACCAGTTACAGTGATTCTAGTGCACAGCCATCCCAGAGATCAATTCATTCAGGTCTGCTTATCGAAACAATATGTGATCATCTGTGAGAGACAGGAGAGATTTCATACTCTCAATCTGGAAAACGTTCTTCCCCAGAACCTAGGAACAGAGACAGATACTTGGCTTGATGGTGCATAAATAACATTGGAAAACATAATCACCAAGAAAAAAATATCAACATGTTATATATATATTTTTTTCAACATCTATCAGGCATTTTTCGGATACAGACACTATCACTTGTATCTGAAAATCTAGACCTGAGATTCTTGTATCTAATATTGAAAACCAAAGTCCTATTTCATGGCTTTGAATCTGTACGTTTTTCAGAAAACAAGAACTGCCCATGTTCCCTCATCTATCCTACAGGTGACTGGAATCCCTCATGGATCCCACTTAGCTAGACACAGTCCAGTATTGTGCTAAAAATATGGGTCTGTCACTGGTGTAATTCCAGGTAAATTACATTTTTACTTTGTGCCTATTCTTCAAATATGTACATGTAATGATGTTAACTCTAGTATAATGCCTGTTTCACAGGATTCTATAAGGATGAAATGAGCAAATACTTAAAAAGCATTGGCCACATGTCTCATAAAAGCTTGTTCCATAGGCATTAAGTATTATGATTAATATGTTTGAACAAGAAAATATTAGTTCCTCTTTATTAGTTGTATTCTTTCCACAAAACTTCTGATTCCTAAGTAACAGTCTCTTAAAGAAATAGGCCTATCTGTGAAATGTTTTACCTAAATTAAAGAGTTTGAAATAAGAATAAATGGAGCCAAGATAACATTTCAGGTAAAAGATGTCAAAAAGCAGTGTTGTGATATGTTTTAAGTAATTTAACTTTTAAGAAAAAATCAATTTACCTTTCTGTTTTTAAGTGCAATACTTAAAGCATTAACACTTCTCTTTTCAGGAGATTAACTCATAGTAAGCAGTTTAGAATGCCCAATAAACTACTCATTTAGTGTATATTTATTAGCGTGACCTTAACTTTACATTATAACTAAGCAAACGTGCCTGTTCCTGAAAACCCCTAATATAGGAAGAGCATGCACTGTCAAGTCTTTTTTGAAAAGGCAATCAGAATAACTGAGGAACTCTTTCTGGATGATACAGTCCAAATGCAGAAATGCATTAGAATGTCCTCTGCATATTCCATAGCTTAATGACCAATCTCATCTCCATTCAATGTTTTCCAACTCCTTGTGCATAAAAGGACAGAAGTAACTCTAAGTTCATCTTTCCTACAAACTTGAAACACCTGTGCAGATTACAAGGGCTACGGGGAATGCAAATGTAGTGTGTTACCCAAGTGACACATTAGCCCATTAACACAGATGTTCACAGCTCTACCTTTGGGAGGCCTGCCAATTACAAATCAGCAAAACATGTGAAATTTTTTTAGAGCAGAAGCACCCCAAATCCAGCAATTACTAACAGTAGATAAAGTTGACCATACAAAGCTGCATGGTAAAGAGAATGAGGCATCTTCCTTATAAACAAATGTGTTGGGTGCGGATAACATATTAGTGAAGTTCTCATTTGACTCTTTCTTTTGGGATAACGACTGTCTTGGGCCTTGGGAAACAGAAGAATCAAATGTGACCACGCCTGATGGAAAATGCCATAGTGACTTCTTTACCCAGCAATTAAAAGCCTCATGTTACACAGAAAATTGTTTATTAAAAGAACCCCCTCCATTTCATGTTCTTCATTTACAGATAAGTCACTTCCCTTGATGACAATGTTAACTTTGCACTTTATATTAGATTTAAAGATATGTTGTTACATTTAATAAACAAATATCTCATAATTAATTTCAGAATGGGAGTTTTGAGTCATTTTCAGCAGCCACAATAGTGGTGGTGGTGGTGTTTTACTAATCGATTTGTATGTGCCTGGTGTTTAACTAGTTACCTCAGTTCCAAACATCTTTCTTTTAAGGACTAGGTTTGAATTAGGGACTTTTTGGTGATCTTACACATAATGCTTTTAGGTTTCTTACACTGTCAACCCAATATCTTTTTAAATGAATTATGACAGGGAATTCATATATTAAACTAAGTGACGAACTGAGATGTTTTACCCCAGTGTCAGGTTGGGGGTTCCTTCTCTTCTGAGCTCAACCCCACTCATCCCTGTCCCTTCTTCTATTTCCTTGAGTATGGCAATGAACTGAAAGGATTCAAGTTGGCAACCTGCTCCCTTCTGATTAGCTCAAAATGGGTTCCCCGTCATTATTTTCCTTGTTTGACAGACAATCTATTCAATTCCAGGATTGTGATAATGATGTTTTCTCTTACAGAGCTATTGTGCTACTTAATTAATGTTTATTACATACTTGGAGATCCTTGGATGGCAAATGATATTCTAGAGCCAAGTACATTATTATTTCAATAAAATTAATGCCAAGATGAATCATAATGTGGAAGGTGATGGCCTGGAAATTGTTTCCTATCACCAACTGGAAAGGATATATTTGTTTGGCAGCTTTCTAAGTACAGTATAAACAGGTGGCCATCCACAAGCTGATGTATAGAAGGGAAATAGTTCATCCAGATAATTTAGATTTTAATTGAATTCTTTACAAAGTATATGAAGTTTGAGTTTCTTTTGCAGGGAGGAGATTTTGATCAATTACTTTATTAAAGAGCCAATAGAGACCTATAAAGAAAAAAATAATAAAACACAAATTAGATTTAACCAAAAAATGTTTACTTTAGCATAGTGAAAAAGTATGAGCTTGGAGTTAAGTAAGATGGACTTAAATCCAGTGTCTGTCAATGTTGGAATTCCATGACACACAGATTAGATCTGTCTTGTTCACTGCCATTTTCCTGATCCTTGTTTCTACCTTATTCATATTTCTTCTTAATTAAATGTTCTGGTTTTTGATAGAGTCAAAAAGATAGATTCACCAGTCTTTCCCTCTAGGCTTTGTAGTTTTTATATCTTTCATTAAAAAGTCTTCCCTTCAGGTACCTGGGTGGCTTAGTAGGTAGAGCATGTGACTCTTGACTATTGATCTCAGGGTTGTGGGTTCAAGGCCCACCCTGGGCATAGAGCTTACGAAAGAAAGAAAGAAAGAAAGAAAGAAAGAAGAAAGAAAGAAAGAAAGAAAGAAAGAAAGGAAAAGAAGAAAGGAAGGAAGTCTTCCCTTATTTGAAGTATTTAAAATAAGTTCCTATATTTTATTCTATAGGTTTTACTTTTTATATATAATCCATTACTCTGTGGATTGCATTGCATTATTTTGGAGTAAAAATTATAAAAAGTAGGAAAAGCATTAACAATCTAATTTGAATTTTAAAAATAAAAGATTTGGGGCACCTGTGTAACTTTTGATTTCAGTTCAGGTCATGATCTCAGGGTCATGAGATTGAGCCCCATGTTAGGCTCCAAGCTCAGCATGGAGTCCTGCTTGAGATTCTCTCTTTTCTTCTCCCTCAGCTCTTATCTACCACACGCCTCTCTAAAATAAATCTTTAAATCAATAAATAGAAATAACAGATGTATTTGGGAATAATTAACATACTAAGACACTGTCTTCTAATAATGAATTTTAGTATACATTTTTATTTATTTTGTTTTTTTCCCCAATAAAGTCCTATACTTATTTTGTTAAGAGTTGTTATAGTTTCCTGTACTAATGCCATAAGTGGTATATGTTTTAAAAAGCAATTTAAATATCTGGTTAAATGTCCTGAAGTTGGAAGTGCACATCAAGAAATATCTATATTTTTATCTAACAAGTGCCTTTAAATAAATCGTTTAATCTTCCTCCCCTGCTGTGAAGGACCACTAAGATAGAAGCCATCGCTCTCAGAATATTTGAGTTACAGAAACAAATTTTATCTCAGTAATTATAACCCACTTTGAGGTATTAAAATGATGGCTCCAGTGTAGAATCCAATTTAAAATTTAAATCTCCCTTCAAGTTCATAGATTTTCCTTCTCCCTAGTTCAGGGCTGACTTAGGCCTAGGAGACCTGACAGAGAAGATTCTTTCCCTGTCTCTTCTCATTCATTTCCCAACCTCTCTACAATTTCTGGGTTCCCCTCCCTTGTCCAATGTAAGTGTGGTGTCAAAGCAAAGACTGCCCTGCACAAAGCTGAACAGACAAGGAGGATTTATTGCAGAATCTCGCAGTAGGCCAGAGAGGCCAGAGCTCAGTCTGAGCTCAGAGAGTTTTTAAAAGCTGGAGTGGGGAGGAGTCTTAGGCCACCTGTGTTTGCTAATTGGCTTTACCCACTGGAAAAAATAACTTTTTCTTATCGTTACAGCAGGAAGTAGTTTTACAACATGGAGCAAGGCTCCCACCAGAGTTTGGTTCCTTTTTGTTGTTGTTGTTATGTCACTTTCATTTTATTTATTTATTTATTTATTTATTTATTTATTTATTTATAAATTTATTTTTTTATTGGTGTTCAATTTGCCAACTTATAGAATAACACCCAGTGCTCATCCCATCAAGTGCCCACCTCAGTGCCTGTCACCCAGTCACCCCCACCCCCCTCCCACCTCCCCTTCCACCACCCCTAGTTTGTTTCTCAGAGTTAGAAGTCAGAGTTTGGTTCCTGATAGGTACTCTGTCTTCCTCGAGGAGCACATTTCGAAGGATGGCTCTCAATCCTCCAGACAGGCATTTTAGGTTGTGACGCTGGCAAGAGGCTTTTAAAAAGATTTACATGTTAACAGGACAGAGAAAGAATTTATAAATACACATTTTTCTAAAGTGAATGTTCTGAGGAAAGAAAGGTCAGGGCCTCCAGTGAGGGAGGCTGTCTGAAGTTTAGTTGAGCCAAGGGGAAGGTGAAGGCTGTCTTTGCACATTGTTGTCCTCTGTCTCATCTAAGCCAAAATTTAGAGGCAACAGGAAGCTCCTTTTTCATCTCTAATGTCTTCTAATTGTTTACGTAGGCATTTCCGAATACAATTAATTTTGTAAATTGATTTTTAAGAACTTTTACCTAGGGAATGAATTTTATAAAGGAATTGTTTCCCCTTTATTATAGGTTTGGAAATAAAGTACCGATTTATAAATATAGTCAAAGGTAATGTTGTTTTCATTCTGTATGTTTTTTTCTTTTAGTTATTCATTTTCATCTCATAATGACAGAAATTCACTGACACTTTTTTTCTAGTACTTTTGAAATGTTATCTTTTATATTTAAATATTTAGTGCCTCGGAATTAATGTTAGTGAATTCTGTGTCACAGGGTTCTAGTAATTGTCCTCATTTGTGATGTATTAGAATTACCAATAACATAGTGTTATGCTAGGATTTGCTCTTTGGCATAATTCTCTATCTATAATGATGGTTACCATAGACTCTGGAGATGGAGTACTCAGGTTCAAGATCCAGCTTTTTTGCCTTTGATCCTATATCCTTAGTGGATATTTAACCTCTTAGCACCTAGTTTACTCATCTGTAAAGTTGAGATAAAAATAGTGCAATGGTAGGAAAAATTGTGATGATGTTCCCCCCAAGAGTCTCACCTTCTGGTTATTCCATCAAATGCTAACCTAGGTATCACTGTCTTGGGACTTTGCAGATAGAATTAAGGTTACTTATCAGCTGACATTAAGATAGAGAGGTTATCTTGAATTACACAGGTGAGCTCAAAAGTAGTTGCATGAGCCCTTAGATGCAGAAGAGGAAGAAAGAAGGAAGGAGGCAGCCAGAGATGCTTGTGTAAAGTAGAAGCAGGAGAGAGATTCCGTGTGTGAGAAGGACTTATCCCACAGTTGCTGACTGAACACATGTCAAGGAATGTGTGCAGCCACTAAAAGCTGAAAATGGTACTTGGCAGAGAGCCAGCAGGGAAATGGGGACCTCAGTCCTACAACCACAGGAAGTTAATTCAGCCAACATCTAAATGAGTTTAGAGGGTGATTCTTCCCTGAAGCCACCATTAAGGAATACAGCCCTGAGACACCTTGATTTTAGACTGGCAAAAATCTCATTGAACAACTAACCTACAGAAACTATGAATAGTAGGTTTGTTGTTTTAAGGCCCTAAATTTGAGGTGATTTGTCATGGCAGTGAGGGGGTTCAGGAAACACCCCACTCCACCTCCCCCTGGAATGTGCCTCTTTGTCATGTGGATTGTTTTGAGCTGAAGGCACGTGAGAGCCTTTGGGTTTAAGAGAAAGTTTTGTCCCTCCCTTAACCACACAGAAGAATCTAAATTGAGGGTCTTTCCCAAAATAAGGGCTATTAACAGAGATAATTTTTATCTGAGACCCATTTGTATAGTAGGGCAAACATCTCATTACCAAACATCTGTTCTCCGTATCACCCTGTGAAATGCATTCCTTTCCTCTGAACTCTCAGGCCCCTACCCCTTCTCCTTAATTCAGAGTGATGTATATCCCTCATTTTATCTGTCTTTGGAATTTCCATATCTATACTAAATGTAATTGTCTCCTGTTAATCTCTCATTTCAATTGGATTCTTAATCCAATTCTAGGACCTTTGAGGGGACAGGAATTCTTGCTCCTCCACAGCAATAATGGACAATGAACACAAGCACATAAGTGAAAGAATTATCATGCAAAAAAAAAAAAAAAGAATTATCATGCATATTAAACAAGTTCACTTGTGTTAAACACTAGGATAGTACCTAGCAGGAATTAAGTGATAAATTCTGACTTTCATTAAACTACTCCATATATTATTTCATTCTTGCACATCAGGTCTTATGTACTATATTGTTAGAATGCATATCAATAATTTGGTATAAAATATACTCATATTGGGTTTTCATATATAGTTTTTAAAAATTTTTTTTTAATTTTTATTTATTTATGATAGTCACAGAGAGAGAAAGAGAGGCAGAGACACAGGCAGAGAGAAGCAGGCTCCATGCACCGGGAGCCCGACGTGGGAATCGATCCTGGGTCTCCAGGATCACGCCCTAGGCCAAAGGCAGGCGCCAAACCGCTGCGCCACCCAGGGATCCCTCATATATAGTTTTTAAATATGTTCTCAGATAGCCTTACTCATTTATCATTCCTCATTTTTTCAAATTTAAATCACCATTGGCATTTTTATTAGAAATACTTTAACATGTATACAACTGATTCTACTTTCTGTTTGATTCTATTTATAAAAATAAAAGTTTTTAGCCAGACTGTTGTAATTGAACACTTATTACTATGTGCTCTCTCAAGAATTATTTTTGTAATTTCTCTTACTCTTACATTCATTTATATTATTTAGATCAGTTTTTCTTTTATTTTCAAGGATACATGTTACCCTTTAGTCGCATTTCATTCCCTGTTCTTTATACCTGTTATTTATTGTTGCATTATCAATAGCCTATATTTAATGTTCTTCTATTTTAAATATTTGTCTTTATTCTTTGGATTATAAGGGACATTCCTACAGTTCTCATTAGTATGACTAATTAAATTTTATATTGTTTTCATTAAAAAATAGGTCAAGTTTTACAAATGTTAAATTGTCTTATAATATTTTCATATCCCAGTGAGAGTGTCCCTCCCCTCCTCCCCACCTCTGCATGCTTTGTTACTGTCACTTACATTTTTCACTTGAGTTAATTGTTATCTCATCTCTTATCTATTTTATATGGTCAATATTTTCTTAAATTTTTAGGAGAACTCAATTATATTTTTCATATTTTTCTTCACTGCTATTTTACTTGTTATGTTGACTTTTTCTCATTGGCTTTATTAAGAAGTTCAGATGTTCTTTGTTTCCCAGTCATTAAATGGGGAGAGCTCCGACTTGGCTCACGTTTTGACATAAACAGAATAGGTAAATTATTTCTGCTCTTCTAATTCTTCAAGTCAGAAATGAATCTGGATTGTAAAATGTGTCCCCAACTAGTATTCTACTGAAATGAAAGGGGGGGGGAAAAGAAATGAAAGGGCTTTCCTTTTTTTTAATGACAGGAATTTATTACTGGAATATTTGAAACAGTTCCTTCCTTTTCAGAAACAGTGCATGAGCATCTGTAACCCATTACACACCAACACTCCAGCTTTTTCTATCTCTGTCCTCCCTGTGATGAACCTCACATCTTAAGGTCTAACAGGTCACTGGATGTCCAGTGCAGCCCTGAAATGGAAATGGAAATGAATGAGAACTAGAGCATCCAATGTGGTTCACATTCTTGGAAAAACAAAACAAAACAAAATTTAAAAAAACAGAGGCTACTCCTGTAAGGTGTATGGATGTAAGTTTTGGCAAGAAAATGGAACATATATTTCTCCTTTCTGGTCTGGGAAGACTTGTTTTCTCTGGGATTGGATGGAAATCTGCCATCATATTCTCAACACCTTTCATTTTTTTGTGTTAAGGTCCTGTCTCTGCTATGGTTGGTGACAATTTCTTTGGGACCTGGGAAACTCTTGACCAGAGGTTCAGGTTTTAGTAGTTTGTATTTGTTTTTGTTTCAATTGTTTTTAAGAAGGGAAGAGAGAGAGTGAGCATGTGCATGCACATGCAGGGGAGAGGGACAGGGAGAGAATCGTAAGCAGGCTCCCTGCCGGTGTGGAGACCTACACAGCTAGATCCTACCACCCTGAGATCATGACCTGAGTGAAATCAAGAGTCAATCTTTAATGGACTGAGCCACCCAGGCACCCCCAGTTTTTAGTAGTTTTATAACATTGCATCTTTTTTCTGTGTTTTCATGAGTATTTCATGAGAAATAGGGAACTCAGCAGCCCTTGTTGGAAGTCATTATTTCAAACTGTAGAATTTCTTTATTTTTGCTGTATATTTCATTAAAGCAACTGGTACTAGAAAATCATCTAAGATTTTGGCAATAGATTGACTTTGGCTTTTCCTTGTAAAGATAAAATTTGGGTACTATTCTGTATTTTCTCAGATACTTGAAATATTTTGTGAAAACTAGGCAATGAAATGTCTGGTGACTTCTTAAATTCTGACTTTTACTTTGGATTTTTTATGAACACAAAATAAGCCAACTCAGCTTTCCATATTTTTTCAAATTATTTGGTCATAGCAGAGAAGATATTTTTACAATACTGTTTAGTCACACTTCTCAGGGGAGAAGTTCTCTATAGTTCTGTGTCAGTAGTAAACCAGCATAAGCCAACAGATAATGATGTGACTACCCCAGGGCAATGCAACCACAGAAAAGAATTCTCTATGTATGTGGACTGGAAGACTACATTTAGACAGTTATTAAACTCATTTATTAAACTCATTTTGAACAGTTGACATCATGAAATCTCAAATGTTTTGAGCTGTTTTAAGTAGGTCACAAAACTGTGTCTCACCCAACTTCTCCATTCCTATTATTGTTTTTCCATCTTACTCTTTTGAAAATAACTGACTTTCATGCAACCCTTTATCTTTTTTAAAAGCTGAAAGAGGGCCTTTATAAGCAGTGGAGTAGGAAAAAAAAAGGAAAGAAAAAGCTTCAAAGGAAAACTGAAGCACAACTTGAAACTGTGTCACAGGGCTGGGAGCTGCTGAAACACGCAAAAAATGTTTTCAGACTTAAGGCAAGCTGCCTGAACAGAGCATGACTTCTCCAGTAACTTCTTTGGAGGGTTATAGGCAGCAATGCCCTCACTGAATCACAGCTTTGAACCCCCGTTGAGGAGGTGTCTCTCCTTTCGATCAGTGTTAACGGGGGTTGACAACAAGCTGGCTAGCTTTTGAATCATTCCACTAAGGTTGTCCTGTTTGTGTATCTGTACTCCTGTCCTGGCCCTGTTCCTTTTTCTAGAATCATGAAACAAAGGAAGGAGAAAAGAGAATATATCAAGGTTTTTGATGGAAGAAACCATTCAGTGCTATCCTCTTCTCTTTCCTCAACTTGGACCCAGTCCAAGTCACAACCACAATATTTAGATGTGAAATGTCATTGATAATGTGAAAAAAATATGCTGTAGTCATATAAACAGCACACTCAGTAGAGTTCTCTCATGTTTGCAGGGCATGATCTTTATCTATTCATAAACAACAGATTACTGATTGCTTTAGACAACAACCACCTGAATATGCCTCACTGTTTTGTAAGGTATGAATATGGGCACACCTCCTGGGTGGTTTTCCTGTTTCATGCCCTAGCAATGCCCCAGTGGTAGTATCTGGCTGGTGGTTAGATGGATCTGGATGGTTCAGGATGGCTTCACTCCTCTGTCTGGCACGTAGGGGAGGAAAGACTGAAGGCTGAGCTCAGAACCCCTCTTCCATATAATTTTAGGGCCTCCCTAGATGGTCTTCCCAGCTAAGTAGTTGGACATTTGGACATCTTTTATGGTAACTCAGGCTCCAAAAGGCTAAGATGGAAGTTGCTACATGTTTTAGAGTGTGAGCACAGACCTCTATTGATCAAAGCAGTTTTGAGCCAACCCAGATTCAAAGGAAGTAAGAATAGACTCCAACTTTCCCTGAAAAAGAAAATTAAAAAATGTGTGGCATTCTTTTATACACCTCAGGACATGATACATATTCGGTGCTTAATACCAACATATGGAATATTTCATGTCCTTCACTTCACTTCCATCTGTGCATTCGACTCAATTCAGCACTGGGCAGACAAGAATTCACATTCAAATTTAGTGACCCCGTATTCCCTGTTCTGTGTACACATGTGCATGCGAGCAGGTCGCTGGCCCTGGCCCTTCTCTTTGTTCCTCTCTCTCCATGTCATCTGTGTTAGAGTGAATTTGAGCAGCTAGCCTGACTTCCAAAACATTTTAAAGTGTTGTGTGGTAAGAGGTGAGGAAGATAATTTCTCTCCAGGAAACAATATGGCACAAGTGCCATATATTCAGCAGTGGGTCAACCAAGTGTTACTTCAGGATTATAAATGAGAAACAAATTGCCAGTGGATGATGAACTGAGGCCTGACCTCTCCAAGCCCATCGTGGGCTTTCTCCTCGACAGGACATATTGACGGGAAGGACAACAAAACCAGAGCTAGTGAAATTGGAAGTGATAGGACGTCACATGGGGGTGGGGATAGCCAGGTTTTCTTATTTGTTTTCCTGACTATAATCGAATACAATTATGCGACAGAAAGACCAAGGGAGGGAGGGAGGTGGGCAAGGAAGGAGACAAGAAGGGGAAAGCCGAAAGCAGGGTTGGGGTGGGGGAGATGAAAGATACAGAAGATGAAAAATTGCTGGAGGAAAAAAACGGTTCTCCTAGTTAATTTCTTCAGCTCAGACCCAAATTAACTGTGTCCTACCAAGTATCCCTCAATACAAAATAAGCTTTATTTCTGTGCTGGCTATCCCTAAGTAAAATATTTTGAGCTGTTATAACTATTAGAAGGCAAGAATTGTTTCTTTTGTTTGCTTATTCCATGGCCTTTTCAGTATCTGACACAGTATGGTAGGAACTGTGTATATAATAAAACCAGGTTACATGAAAGAAAATATGACCGAATCTAAACATGCAACCAGATTAAGATATAATGAATGAATCACATGTACTGGCTTTATTGTTACATTAAACGCACCAATATACATCACCTTTGTAGATATGATCTAAGTAAAATTATTGAAATAATTAGATATTTGTGAATGGCCATAAGGTCCGTTTACACTTTTTTTTTTTAAGGCTTTATCTATTTATTCATGAGAGACAGAGAGAGACAGAGACACTGGCAGAGGGAGAAGCAGGCTCCATGCAGGGAGCCTGACATGGGACTTGATCAGGGTCATACCCTGAGCTGAAGGCAGACGCTCAACTGCTGAACCACCCAGGAACTTCTTTTACATAAAAAAATAAATCTTAACCATTCTATCAATACCACCCAATTATATACTCATTTGCTTTTTTTTTTTTTATGGTCCCTCTTCCCCCATTAAAATACCATCCACAAGAATGAGGATTTTGTTTTGTTGATCATTATTTCCTAAGCAGTTAGAACTCTTTCCCAATGAAAGGTGCTCCATGAATATTGGATGAATAAACAGACACAATATAATAGTTACAAAGTCGAGAGGGCAGATGCTATCGATGAGCCAGCATGTCTGCCTTGGGCCATCTGAGGCCACTGGTAGCTAGAGACAGTTTGCAGCATTTCTTAATCAGAAGCCCTGGTCTGTCTCCCTTCTCTGCCTGAGAGCTTTCTCCACCACTAAGGGAGCTTGCTCTCCACCATCAGATGCAATTCTGTAGCTTATCGCCCTTGTGAGCAATGCTCCCCCTGGGGCAGGATGAGAGTTAACAGGAGAGTGCGAGAGTTGGCCTGCTTCCAGTAGGTAAGAGAGTCCTGGGGTGAGTTTCACAGTGCTGCTCAGAGGGCCCTACGGCCAGGCAGGATGGTGCCGTCCTTGCTCTTAGGAGCAACTTCCTCATGAATACATTCACTGTGGGCTCTTCTCTGTCCCACTCTCCTCTCTCTCTACTTGGGTTTCTCAGGACTACACTTTGGAGAACCCAAACTATGGACACTTAAAAGTCATTAACGAGCAAGTGTGTAATGATTAAACTTTTTTATTTTGTTATTTGTCTGAATCAAGGGGAAAAAAAAACAACAAATTCAGGAGTCATTAAAATTATGCATCAAAACAACTCAGTCAATACTTACAAAGTACTAATAGATTTCAGGCAGGTTTTGTCCAGGAGTGTGTATTCATCCTTATGCTTTATGCCAGTGCCTACATCCCTGCCACTCCTAAGTACCTTTCTAGGTTTAAGTTGTAGAAAAGAACTCATCTTAAGTAAAGCATAGATAATCTTATTTCATGTTTAACAGTTATTTTTCCTGGAACTTCTAAAATTACAGTTCTTTTTTTAATTTATTCATTTATTGGATAGAGAGAGAGAATGAGCACAAGCAGGGGGCAGGCAGGGGGAGAAGTAGAAGCAGGTGCCCTGAGAAAGAGGGAGCTTGATGTGGAACTCGATCTCAGAACCCTGGGATTATGACGCAACTGGAAGACGTTCAACAGACTGAGCCACCCAAGTGCCCTACATTTCAAGATAAGCAGTTAAAACACGGAAGAGTGACCTTTTTTTGTGTGTATTATCAATAAGAATCTTTAGGCTTTGTGTATAATCCTTCCAAGTGTCATTTTGAAGAGTATTTGTTTTCTAGTGAATTTTTCAAATACATTCCATCTGTGAAACATCTCTTTTTGAAAAGACGACCTTTAAACATGAAGTTGAAAAGAAATTTGTGATAACTAATTTTACCATTAAATGAGAAACATCAAAACTGATATATTTTTATTGCTATATTACTTAGCAATAGTACTTTTTGATGTTTGGCATATTGATCTTTTTTTTTTTAAGATTTATTTATTTATTCAGAAAGAGAGAGAGAGGCAGAGGGAGAAGCAGGCTCCATGCAGGGAGCCCGACATGGTACTCGATCCGGGGCCTCCAGGATCACACCCTAGGCTGCAGGCGGTGCCAAACTGCTGCGCCACCAGGGCTGCCCCTGGCATATTGATCTTGTGTGATTTAGCAAAATCACATAAAATGAGATCCATCCTTTTTGTTACCAAAAACATACTACTCGCTAACCTATGTGAAAAGAAAGTGAAAAAGAAGAGAGATTATGAGAAGGTTGTATCTTAGCACCTCTCTTTGTATGTGCCATGTAAGAAGGTCACATTAAAATTGCTACACCTTATTGCTAAATCAGATGACCATAATGAGTTATTTGGTGTTTATATAAGCCTCATAATCACAGTGTTTGGAAAAAAAAATAGGCAAGTTTATTTCACTTTTATGTAATAGTTCTAAATTAATTGTCAACATTCACAAAACAATTTTGTTCTACATGGACACTTGGCAGCTTGGATATCTCCACGTCATGAAACCACATCCCATACAGCATTTCCATTGTCTCAAAGCTGAATCAGCTTGGTCCCTAGCAGCTCTGTCAGTGGAGAGGATAAGGCCACAATCCTGAGGACTCAACATGGAAGTGGAAAACATCACTTCTGCTCACACTCCATAGGTAATTTGCTTAGGTAGACACTCCTCCCTGGGAGGGAAGAGAGAGAAATATGTTGTTCCCATGTTCCCAGAAGGAAGGAAAGACAGGTTTTGGAGGACCGCTCACTACTCCCTAAGCAAACAGTTAAGGCTTTCGGTGTAATAGGTATACCTATTACAGGTATAAAAACATTTTGTGTGATTTTAGAATTCTTGAGATTGGTCTGTGTTTAAAAGGCGGTATCTGTAATATTCATTCCCATTGTGTGTGCCTAAGAAATGGTGTCTACCAGTCTTATGAACAAGGATTCTAGTTTTTAATGTATAAATTAAATCTAGTTTATGCCATGTTTTAATAAAATATCAATGCAAAACAATTAGTGACTTTTCACATTCAAAGAAGTTTAGTGGCAAAAGGTCTCCTGTAGGCATGTCTAACTACTTGTGCACAGATTTATTTCAAAGTCGTTACAGAATCGTTCTGATTCATAACATTCTAGATTTTTGTCAAAGCTTAAAAATAGCAATTGCCATCATTGCACACATCCTTCCTTGGTGATGAAATCCATGACACCTCGCAAGTAGGTAAGGACAGCTTTTTTTTTCGATGACCATATGCATAATATTAGTCACATAACAAACAAATAATCTTCAAATCCTCTGCTACTGCCATGCCTTTGAGAGCAGAAAATATCAATAATTTCATCTTCCAACACATCTTAACATATAGGTGGAGACATTGATTAGCCAGATGCACAACATGTTTAGAAACATTCACACTTTGAATACTTATCACTATAATTATAATTATTTAATAATTGTCTCAGCCTTCTGTTTCAGAAACATCAGTCTTCTTTGCATTGTTCTATTGTGTAGAGATTGAAAGCTATAGATTTAAAATTGATGATTTGTATACACTACTATAGCATTAATTTTACAAAATAGAGAGGCTTACATGAGCCAGCTTGATAATGGTGTCATCTAGCTTCGTGAAATAATTTCTCAAGAATACTTATTTATGAAATAAAGTAGATCTAATGCACATAAAAAATGCAGGGATATTTATCTATTTTGTATTATTTATTCATGATACTTCTCTTTTCCTCACTCTTGCCATGGTTTAATATGGAGAAAAAAAATTCTACTTTTCCAGTGAACTTTGCCTTGACCAGGTATTTTTTTTCCTTTTCCTTTTCTTTTTCTTTTTCTTTTTCTTTTTCTTTTTCTTTTTCTTTTTCTTCTTTTTCTTTTTCTTTTTCTTTTTCTCTCTTTTTTCTCTTTCTTTCTTCTTTCTTTCTTCCTTTCTTTCTTCCTTTCTTTCTTCCTTCCTTTCTTTCTTTCTTTCTTTCTTTCTTTCTTTCTTTCTTTCTTTCTTTCTTTCTTTCCTTCCTTCCTTCCTTCTTCTTCCTTTCTTTCCTTTCCTTTCCTTTCCTTTCCTTTCCTTTCCTTTCCTTTCCTTTCCTTTCCTTCTTTCTTTCTTTCCTTCTTTCTTCTTCTTTTTTTTGCCACTGGAATGCAAATAGAACAGATTTACCATTACCGAGCAGAGGTTTTTAGAGATGTGTGTTTCCACTCACCACTCTGGGAACACATCCCATGTAAGATAGGCCCCTTCATCCTGGATCCCAAAGTGAGGAAACACACAGAGGAGTGTCTCATCCAGCTTGCATCCTACATCCAGGTCCAGCAACGATAAACCCAGTAGAGTGCTCAAGAGTCATAATAGACTCTCAGACGCTGAAGCAAGACATAAATGCAAGGCATTATGAACATCGAAGTTGCCAGCGGAATATTGTGTATGATCACGACAGAACCAGACTGATGCCAAGAGTGGCACCAGATGTAGAATGTTGCCAGGACAAAACCTCAACAGCGTGGTATTTGCATTAGAGACTCATGGTTCAGGCATTCGGCTGTTATTGCAGATGCACAATATTCAGCCCATGTAAAATAGTGGGATGAAATTTGGTAAAACTGTCACCTGACATAACTTTGGGGTAGAACTGTTCCAAATGAGCCCTGGAACAAGGGCACAGGAGTTCCCTGAGCTGGAGTGGTTTCTGCTTGTTCTGAGCAGAAACAGGAAGAGGCACTGTATGTTTCTGTTTACTCCTCTGAATCCTTCCTCTTCCCTGAAACCCCATGTCCCAGAGGAGAGGAGCTCCTTCAGGTTGTGTCCTAGAATGAGGAGACTTTAATCCCACACTTAATCTGTGGCTAATCACAGCTAAATCTAGCAGAGGTCCTCTCCGCAAATTACAGCATATAGTTTAGTAGAGAAGCAGCCAAAAATGCATAGACCTGTGAGTCATTAACATTTGTCACTGTCACTCACTGGTTTCCAGGGTTATTATATGCATATGGCAGGGCAGATATAGACAACTAGATTTTCCTTTACACTGTCAGAAATATATTGTTTGTCATTAAAATATTTTGAAAAAAAAATGCTTTGATTTTTTTCTTTTCTACAATATTTTAAAGTATTCATGAAATGGTTGCATTTATAATCCATCTAAATGTTCATCCTTTTATAGTTTTGTATTATATTGCTTCCCCATGTCTTAGAATCATCATATAGTCTTTTTTTTTTAAAGTTCTATTTTGCCTAATGTATGTGTCTGGGATATCAGACTTCAGATTCTTTTTTTTTTTTAATTTTTATTTATTTATGATAGTCACAGAGAGAGAGAGAGAGGCAGAGACACAGGCAGAGGGAGAAGCAGGCTCCATGCACCAGGAGCCCGACGTGGGACCCGATCCCGGGTCTCCAGGATCACGCCCTGAGCCAAAGGCAGGCGCCAAACGCTGCGCCACCCAGGGATCCCTAGACTTCAGATTCTTAAAGGGAAAAATTAATTGTTTTTTTTTTTTGGAAAAATTAATTGTTGATTACAATCAGCAGTTGAGCCAATTAAAAAAATAATTTCTGCTAAAATAGTTGGTGTTTAAATTGCATATAATATTTCACTAAAGGAATACATCAATAATTTACCTAGAGATAATGTTTTAGCAAGCAATGTTTAAAAGAATTTAGACTAATGAATTGCATAATCATTCACAAAATCAGTCATTATCGATCAAAGATTCCTTCAATAATTTGTCTAATGTTCAGATTTTAGATTTGTAATTACAAGGTTTTTTTTTTAATTTATTTATTTATGATAGTCACAAAGAGAGAGAGGCAGAGACACAGGCAGAGGGAGAAGCAGGCTCCAGGCACCGGGAGCCCGACGTGGGATTTGATCCCGGGTCTCCAGGATCGCGCCCTGGGCCAAAGGCAGGCGCCAAACCACTGTGCCACCCAGGGATCCCTAATTACAAGGTTTTAAGGGCTACTCCAATCAGCTGTATAAATCCATAACTTTCCCAAAAAGTAAAATATTGTATACTAAATCAGACTTTCTATGATGATTAGAAAGGTAAATTTATTTCAAAAATCAATGTGTTTGTAGCTGATATGCAGTATTTTGATCTAAATTCCATGCTAAAATAAAAGTTGGTAATATTATTATATAATAATAGTTTTGAAGCAAGCAGACCCAGTCAGAACCCAGGAGCAGGTCCCACAGGACTAGCCAAGCGGGTCTTTGGCTGCGTGTAGGGGAGGACTCAAACATGAGCCAGAGAAACTGAAAAGAGAGGTTATCGTGTAGTGTAAACAACAGGTATAGCAGACAGAGTGTCTGGACTTGGAAAGGAGAGTGAATCTTGATGTCATGTAGAGCTAAGGGGTTATATTAGGAAAGGTTCGAGGGTACACATTCCTCCAGGAATTCAGGGTAGGTTCCAATCAAGGGCAGATGTGAAGTGAACAATAGGTGCTACTCCATAAATAATCAAAGCATTGATGCCAGTATCAGCCCAGGTTGGTTTGAAGCTAAGTCCTGGAACGTGTTTGGGATCTGGCTCTTGTTAGGTGTTATCAGGTGTTTGGGGCCTAGGGCAAAATTCAGAGAATGATTAACTTTCTTGCTTTCCCTGGAAGTGGGGTCTTTGGCTTATTCAGAGGCAAAATGTGGAACATGAGTAAATGGGGCCTAGCAGAAAACCAGCAGAGAGGGAGCTGGAGTCCCGTCTGCCCCCCCCCCCCATACTAGTTTTGACTCTTTCTTGTAAAATGATCCCTGAATAACTTCTGTGTCCTTTTTGAGTAACCTGATTTTCCTGAAGGTCCTTTTGTTAAGTCATCCCTACATTGAGTCAATCCAGTACCTCTTTTACTTATAAAATATATCTCAGTCTATTACTTATCGGTTGTGCAAAGTGAAGAAAAAATTCATTTTTGTCATATTTCCTCATTTAAATGTGGACAATAATATTCTCATGTAGTTACTGTGAATAAAATTTTTTAACACAAAACAGAGTATCCAGTATATAATAAGTATATAAATGTTTGTGCATTTCCACGTCACTGAGAAATCCCCACCTCTTCCCTGTGTAATCACCTATCTTGTTTCCAGAAGTCTTCTTTATTCATAAAAATGAATTTTCTCTTTGTACTTAGCAATGCCTACGGGTAGTAGACAAAATATGTCCTTATACAAAGGAAAGCAATGTGCGTCCGTATACATACCAGTTATAATTCTCAACATTGATATAAGTAGCTATACTCTTAGAGAATTATACATGGATATGTATGTGCACGTGCCTGGGTGCATTTATCTACATGTTCAGATTAGTAGAGAAGAGGGAAAGGATATACTTTGTAATAGACAATATAGCATCTGTTGGAGTATAGATGATAAATAATAATAACGTGTGGCCTTTGAGTCATTTTGGAAGTCACCCTTCTTCTCAAATATAAGGGAATCAAGTCAAATTCTTTAATTTGGAAAAATTTTTAAAAATTTGACGACAATTAAGACTCATGTTTCTAACAAGGGCCCATTTGTTGGGCTGTCACAATAAAAATTAACACCAGCATTTATGAGGCCCTGGCTCTTTTCTCCTGGAGGAACTATCTTGCCCATTGTTTGTCATGACCCCTGGCTCTACATGTCAAGAAACTCTTCTTTCTCTGTTGTGCTCTTTGGTCACAGCTTCTGTGAACGGGTATTCTGGGGCCCTCCATCCTTGGTATCATACTCCCTCTAAAGACTACTGCTTATGGAAGACTAATGGTCTGTGATTCCAAAAGTCAGTGGTGCGTTTAGTTCAACCTCATGGTTTCTTTGCTAACAAGATCCCTTCACAAGTTCAAGTTCGCTAGACATTGCATTTGTCACTAATGGCAGGTAGTTTTCCCCAATCATATGTATCAAATCTGCTTTATTTTCTGCTGCTTTGCTCCCATGTGCCCCACCTCAATTCAATTCTCAAATTTGAGCACTCTCTCCTGCTCCCTTCCTCCCTCCCTCTCTCTCTTCTCTCTCTCTCTCCCTTTCTCTCACACTGTCCAATAGAGATATTTTACTGAAACTCTGGATCTTCCATTGTTTGGAGTTAGAATCGGTGGCTTCAGCTTAGAAAGCCCTTCATCCCTTCATCTGTGCCCGCCAGCTGGCCAGTTCGTTTAGGTATAAACCCGTCTCTTCCCACATGGGTTTTAATCCAGCCCACAGAAGCTCGCACAACCTAGCAAGGGTTCATATTCTGAGTCCTGTTTCTAGTTTCTCCCCTGGAACTTTGACCCAGCAAATACATGTAGGTTTTTTTGTTTGTTTGTTTTCTTTTTTCTTCCTTGTTGCAGATGATTAAGTACATCTTTTCTGTTACAAACATGGATTACTGTTTTTAAAGTCTCCAGTATTAGTTTTCTCACTTTTTGCCATGCAGCTGTTAAGTCAATGCCACATATTTTTGGGGTTGGCTAAGACAGAGCCCTGCTTCAAAAAGTTGCATTCTCTGTGAGCTAGGATCCTAATTTTCCGTATTGTTAGGAACTATATTTAATAATGAGAAAGCAAAACTATCCATCCAGTGGCCTCCATCCTGGTAGTTCAAAGAAGTCAAAAGGAATGTTCAAGAAACCAATTATTTAGTGATAAGTATGTAAAAACTGCAAAATATGAGAGGCAACTTGGGAAGTAATGGGAATGAAAGACAGCAAAGGTGACATCCCACTGAAAGAAGAGAGAAACAAACGAACAAAAAATATTAGCCCTTTGAAAATACCTGCATTGCACTTTCTTAAATTATGAGTTGGATATGATGCTTAAATAACTAAGTCTTCCTCCAGATATCAAGGAGGCAGATGAAAAAAAAGAAAGCCTTCAAATAGAATAAGTAGATTGTTTGCTTATTACGCCAACAACTTTAGAAGGTCCTGACTTTTTAGAAAGAATAATAAGGGATCCCTGGGTGGCGCAGCGGTTTGGCACCTGCCTTTGGCCCAGGGCGCGATCCCGGAGACCCGGGATCGAATCCCACATCGGGCTCCCGCTGCATGGAGCCTGCTTCTGCCTCTCTCTCTGACTATCATAAATAAATAAAAAATTAAAAAAAAAAAAAGATTAGAAAGAATAATAAGTAACAAATAAGTTGTTTAGAAATGGCTAGTAGTACCATTCTCTGTGAACCAAATAAGGACAAAAACATTAGCTACGGCGTACTTACGCATATAGTTGTATATATAACATGGGATTAATTAAAGGCACCTAGGGCATTATTCAAAGGTGGAGAGAGGCAAGTTTGAGGGAGGACCCCCTAAATATAAACAGAGTAGAGAAAAGGAAATTAGTCTGTTAAAGCAATGAGCTTCAAGAAATTGATTTTTACTAATGATAACAAATAGAAATGTTCTCAGGAAAGCAAGTTCAAAAGGTAAATGAGTCCCGGAAATCACAAAGCCGACTTTCGGAAATCATTTCAGCTGTACTTTCTAAAAGTTTATATTGAATAAGAAAAAGAATGAAAATAAACCATCCAAACTCATAGCTACATAATACTGTGAAATTTAAATCTGATAACATGGACATAAGGAAAGAACAATCAGGATAAAGGTAGTTCAAAGATATGCTTCTCCCAGAACACAAGGCAGAGGAACATCCTTTAAGATGTATTTTGTATTTAGGAAGAGATAACCAAAATAAAGCATCAGTACTGTCCTTTAAAGTAAACGATATGTGGGAAACGAACTAGGGGTGGTGGAAGGGGAGGTGGGCGGGGGGTGGGGGTGACTGGGTGGCGGGCACTGAGGTGGGCACTTGATGGGATGAGCACTGGGTGTTATTCTGTATGTTAACAAATTGAACACCAATAAAAAATAAATTTATTAAAAAATAGATTTGATGCTGGTGGAGCAATTAAAGTGTATAATCCTTTTTATATATTTTTTCCTTTTTATATTTTATTTACATTTATTTTATTTTTTTCCCATTGCTAACAGTAATACGTGCAGATCATGACCTGAGCCCAATGCAGACACTCAACCATCTGAGCCAACCTGGGTGCCCCAAGTATAATACTTTAATATATTATTGGATTTTATATACAAATAGTTTGTTGAGAGCTTCTGCATCTGTATTAAAGAAGGATATTGACTATGGTTTTCCTTTTTTGTAATGCATTTCCCTGCTCTGGTTATTAGTAGGTCATCAAATTATTTAATAGCTATAGGTCCATTTCAATGATTGATTTCTCCTTGTTTGAGTTTTGGTTTGTGCTTTTCAATTATTCTATTTCATCTATATCATTAAATTTGAGGGCATGGAACTATCTGTATTATTCCATTATAATCCTTTTAAGGTCCATGAGATCCGAAGTGATGACACTTTCTCATTTCTGATATTTGTGATTTATGTCTTCTCTCCTTCATTTTTGTTAGACTGCCTATGGCTTTTCAATTTTCTTAGTCTTCTCAAAGAACTACCTTTTGATTTTGTTGATTTTCCTCATTATTTTCTTGTTTTCAGTTTTATGTATTCTGTAATTTTTATTATGTCTTCTCTTCTGTTTGCTTTAGATTTAAAATTGTTCTTTTACTCTCATTTCCTGAGGAAGAAGTTTAGGGTATTGATTTTGGATCTTTTTTTCTGATATGATGTAAATTTCCCTCTAAACACTGCTTTTGCTGCATCACACTCATGTTTTTAATATGTTTACATTTTTCTTACATTCAAAATATTTTTTTTCAAAATATTTTCTAATGAGAATTTTTTCACTAAGTCATGTGTTGTTTGGGCAGCCTGGGTGGCTCGGCGGTTTGGCGCTGCCTTCAGCCCAGGGCATGATCCTGGAGACCTAGGATCAAGTCCCAGGTCAGGCTCCCTGCATGGAGCCTGCTTCTCCCTCTGCCTGTGTCTCTGCCTCTCTCTGTGTCTGTCTTGAATAAATAAATAAAATCTTAAAAAAAAAAAAAGAAATGTGTTGTTTAATCTCCAAATATTTTGGGATTTTCTAGCTGTCTTTATGTTTTGGGTTCTAGTTTAAATCCAATGTATTCTGAGGACATTGTATGATTTCTGTTCTTTTAAATTCATTGAACTATGTTTAATGGTATGGGACATGGTCTATCATGGTGAATGTTCCATATGAACTTGAGGATAACATGTCCTTTGCTTCTGTTGGATGAACCTTTCCATATGTTCAGATAGCAGGCATTTTCTCTGCTTCCCTTGAACCAACCAAGATCAACAATTATATGGCTGCTAACCCTGTCATCTCTCTCATCACCCCCTATTTCCTTGCCTCATTGAGAGATTGATTCCTTCAAAATTTCTCATCTATATAATTCCTCAGGGAACTATCTCTTTTGTTTATCCTTAGAATCTTTTGAAATCAAATGGAATCATTCTAGACCATGCACTGATATATCTTTTGTTTCAATTAAGGCATGTTAGGTTTTTCAGAAAAAGCAGACTCCTGTCTTTGGAGTATGGCCGATACTGTTGGTTCTACAGGACTGTCCGACATCCACAATGATAAGTAGGTCAACATACTGTGTCAGATCTTTCAAAGAGTTTTGTCAGGCTGGGCTACTCACATGAAAATTGTTTAGCGTGACTCTAATAGGAATAATTTTCTAAAAAACATTCTAAAATAAAAATATTTGAAAAAAGTCTATTAAAAGTAGCACAGCTGTGGGCTAAGTGTATAGCAGTTCAATAAAATGTGTTGATAAACTGGTGGGGCTGCATAATTGGTAATTGGAAAATGTATTATAAATTAAGCAAACACCTTATTATATATCTATCATAAAAACCAATATTTGAAACAACCATTTTATGTTTTGTATGAAACATTTGTTATAATGGATGTAATTTAAAAGAAGTAGAGACAGTGATGAGGTAACAAGGTTTATATGATCTTGGGATCCTTTCCCTCTAATTAATTAATTTTTTTTTTAGAGGGAGAGAGAGGCGTGCATATGCATTTATGAACAGATGGGTGGAAGGGGAGAGGGAGAGAGAGAATCTTAGGCAGGCTCCATGCTCAGCAGAGAGCCTGACATGGGGCTCTATATCAGTACTCTGAGCTCGTGTCCTGAGTGGGAATCAAGAGTCAGCCACTTACCTGACCAAGCCACCTAGGTGCCCCACAGTATGCTTTTCTCTTAAGCAAATGTGCTCAACAATCATTTATAACATGCATATCTACCTCTTACAAACTGTAACTGTGATAGAAAACTATAAATGTAATAGAAATTCAAGCAGTTGGTAGGGGAAAAAAAGAAAAAGAAAAAGATCTCCGTAACATTTACATAATCTCCTGGTACTGAAGTGTATATTGTTTCAAATGACTGTTACTTAATAATCTATAAAAAGTCATCTGACTTCTCCATAGATTTTTCTCATGCCAAAGCCCATTAGAGTCTTTCCAGTGAAATATTAAACCCTTAGGTTATAAAACTTACAAATGAGCCATTACTGTGTATTAGGTCAGTACAGGTGTAAGTACAGGCCATCTCTTGGTTAAAATGGCTTTTAATATCTCAAAGATAAAAAAAGTCAAGCCTGCACTGCAACGATTTACTATAAAAGATGCCATAAAAATAAAATGCATACATTTTCAAGAAAAAAAATAACTTCTGAGATGTTTGAAAACAATTTAAACTCTAAACATTTTAAAGGGCATTATATTTCAAAAAATATTTTGCAGCTATAAATTTTTTAGAAAGATATATATTTAGAGATTACTCAGATGCTATTCTAATTTATTCTGTTATGCGGGAACAAAACTGGAGGAATTATCCTAATTTATATCTAAGGCTGGAAGAACAAGACCAGAGATGAAGCTGGAAAAATATCAATGTGGGAAAAAGGAAAAGACACCGAGGAGTTCAGAGATCTGTGTCTTAGTCTGGGCTCTGCTGCTAACTAGCTGTTATCCTAGCAAGGCGGTTCACCTCTTGTGCTTTTGATCTCACTGTCTCTAAAACAAAGAGCTTATCGTATAATGTCTAAGGACAATCTCTGGCTAAATTAAGTACTTAATTGTAAGTGCCTTACTTAAAGGAAATTGAATTATAAATTCAAATACGATTTTTAATTAAATAAACAGATATGTTTAGAGTATCTAACACTACCAGTAGAGTGTCAAACTAAGAAAGCTCTCTAAGTAACCAGTATAGAAACGATATTATATCAAGTATTGATTCCCAGGGAAATAAGCAAATATAAGTTTGTGAATCAAAACTGAGGTTGACATTGAACTTCAGAAGTTAGAACAATCACAAAATTCCTAATTGCTTTGGTTAAATAAATGTGGTATTGGACCCTGGAATGATAAAAGGACCCAGGTAAAAACTAAGAAGCTATTAATGTTAAGTATGAACTTTAGTTAATATTAATGGATCTATAATATTTAATTAATTATGATAAATATATATTACTAATGTAAGACGTTAGTAATAAAGGAAACTGAGCTTGAGCGTATGGAAACTGTAACACCTTCACAACTGTCCTGTAAATCTAAATGTATTCTAAATTCATTTTTTCCAAGTGAAAATTTGTCTAGTTAGCCTAGCCAGTTCGTCAATTTTATTGAAATTTTCAGACAACTAGCCTTTGGCTTTATTTTTTTTTTTCTGTTGTTTTAAATTTAGTTTATTTCTACATTTTTTTTCTTTTATTGTTTCTTTTCTTCCTTTAGGCTTTAGGATTACCTTATTCTCATTTATCTGTTTTCCTAAAGGAAAGCCTAGATTACTAATTTTAGATCAACTTTTTTTCTGACATGTTTATTCCATGCTATAAATTTTCTTTTAACCACTGCCCTTGCATGCCACAGACTTGTGTGCATTGTATTTTTATATTCACTTCAAAAATTTTAATTTATATTTTGACTTTTTCTTTGATCTGTAAATTATTGGTAGTGCTGATTAATAGTTCTAGAGGTTTTCTAGTTATCTATTTTTGTATCTATTTTTGAGTCTTGTTTAATTCCATTTTGTTCTGAGAATGAACAGATTGGAGTAATTTCCAGTTTGTATAATTTGTATGCAATTTGTATAGTTTCTATTTTTAAATTTGTGAAAGTATGTTTCATGGCCCCAAAGGTGGCAAATCTTGGTTAGTATTTTATATGACTTGAGAATAATGTGAATATTGTATATTGTATATATTGTATATATTGTATATTCTGCTTTTGTTAGATTGAGTCCCTTAAAACAAGTATATTTATCTTGCTTTTCAAGTCATATATATCCTACTGATTTCTTTCTGTTTGGCCTTTAACTTACTGAATGAAAAGCACCAAAGCGTCCAACTAACATAGTGGATTTATCTACTCTATTTTTAGTTCTATCACTTTTTTCCTCATGTGTTTTGGAACTCTACTGTTGGGTTCATATACATTTTGTTTTATTTTCTTGGAGGATCAGTCCTTTATCATTATTTAATGTACCTCTTTATCATTGATAACGACCCTTGTTCAGAAGTCTGCCTTGTCTGCAACTGGTATAACTGATTCAGATTTATTTTGATTAATGTTGGCATAAAATATTTTTCTCCATCTCTTTGCTATCCTTGTATCTGTTTCCTTGTATTTAAGATGAATAAGTTACTTTTAGATGACATATAGGATCTTGGTTTTGTTTATCAATTCTGACAATTTGTCTTTTAATTGATGTATTTAGACCATTTATATTTAACTATTGATATAATTGAATAAACATATACCATATTTTAACTTCTGTATGTTGCATTTGTTCTTTGTTTCATTTCTCCCCCTTTTTCTGCTTTTTTTTAAATTGAGCATTTTATAGGATTATCTCTCTTAGCACATCAAGTATACTGCTTTTAAAAAAGTTAGTGGTTGCTCTAGAATTTTCAATACACATATTTAACTACTCTAAATATACCTTCAAATAACATTATACTGCTTCACATATATAGTAAAAATACCTCAAATAGAGAATTCCTAATTCTTTCGGTTCATTTCTAGTAATATCACCATCATTCATTTTACTTATCCATGTGATATAATCCCCAAAACATTGCTACTAAAGTAAGCAATGGATTAAGATTATTAATTACATAAAATATTTCGCCTTCATTTACTCCTTCTTTGTGCTCTTTTTCCTTATACTGATCCAAGTTTTTGATCTATATGCTATTCTTTCTGCATTTAGAATTTCTTCTAAGATTTGCAGGGAAAGTCTGGTTAGCAATTAATTGCCTTAGTTTTTGTTTCATGAGAAAAATCTTTATTTCTCCTTCATAGGCATTCTTTTTCAAAATTTAGATATATCTATACATATTCTTAAATATTTCACTCCACTCTCTTCTTTCTTCCAAGATTTCTTATGAGAAATCCACTGTAATCCTATATTCGTTCTTCATGGGGGGAAGTGATTTTTTTTTCCACCTGGCTTATTTTATTTTACTTTTCAAAGTAATGTCTACCCCTAGTATGGAGCTCAAACTCATGACCTTGAGATAAGTCATATAGTACCCTTAATCTGGCTCACTTTAAAATTTCTCTTTATCTTGTCTGCAGTTGGATTATGATATGTTTGGCCATAGTAAGTTCTCTGTTTTAGTTTTAGTTTTGTTATTATCTATTTGTTTATGTTGTTTTTAGTATTCATTCTGTTTGGTGTTTGTTGGAGCTTCCTGGTTCTGTAGTTTGGTGTCTGTCATCAATTTTAGAAATTTAGCCATTATTAGGTTTTTGTTTTTGTTTTTTCCAATTCTTTTTTCTCTTTCTTTTCTATTCAATAAATAAATAAATAAATAAATAAATAAATAAATAAATATATTTATTACACATATTTTAGACTTTTGAAATTGTCCCAAAGTTTTACCTTTCCTCATTCTTTTTTCTCTTTATATTTCACTTTAATAGGCTAGCAAGGTATGAAGAGGGTGAGCATTCTCTAGTCTTCCAATTAAGTCTCATTATTTTAGTGGCCTGTTTTGTTAGAGCTATGAATTCCACATCTGTTTCTCTCCCTTCACCCCCCACCTGGCCCCCACCCCCCACCTATTTTCTTCTCTAGCTACAATGTTCCAGAACCCTGTGGCTCTGTTTTTCTCTCTTTAGTCGAAACATGAAGACTCTATGGGACTTAGATGAGGCTCAGAATTGTGCTCAAATTCTTTCCACAAGAGAGTATGCCTTTGTTATGGTGAAGGCTCTGGACATATTGCATACTGACTATTCTTTCCTTCTCTCTACCAGAGCCATGAAGGTACCTTTCTTGGATCTTCACTCTGAGAAATTGGTGACATTTCTAGAAGTAAAGCTGTGGTCCTGAGGATTTTCTCCATCTCACATTACTGCACATTCAGCGGTGCATCAAAATGACAAGGTAAGTGTTCCTACCAGTTTATGGCTCCTATGCCACTTACTGCAGGTAAGCAGATCTCTTTGCTAGACAAGGCCATGCCTGTTTCTACAGATTTAGGGCTCTGCAACCTCAGTTCTCTGATTTGTCCTACATGTCACTGATTTTTATATTTTTCCAGGTTGCTCTTATAAGGATGATGTGATGACTTCCAAGTTTGTTACATGTAAAAAATGAAACTCGAAGTGTAATTAAGTGCTTTTACACTTCAAATTAAGTGCTTAAAATGCTTGGGGTACCTGGGTAGCTTAGTGGTTGAGCATCTGCCTTTGGGTCAGGTCATGATCCCGGGATCCTGGGATCGAGTCCCACGTCAGGCTCCCCACAGGAAACCTACTTCTCCCTCTGCCTGTGTCTCTGCCTCTCACTCTCTCTCTTTGTCTCTCGTGAATAAATAAAAATTAAAAAAAAAATCTTAACTAGTGGTTTCTAACTGCCTGTTTTTTTTTTTTTTTTCCAGTCAGAATGGTTGTGGAAGTATCATGTAGGCAGCTTCTCAGAAAAGCAGATACCTAGAGATTTTCTTTCAGACATTGTGACTGGACACTATTGTTAAAAACTGCCCCTGATGATTCTCATGGCAACCATGTTATAGAACCTAATATTCTAGAAAATATTTTTAGCTGATGCTATCATCATTATTTTCCATTTTCTACCTTTTCTAATATCAAACATACAGATTAACTTATTTTAAAGCAGTTACTCTGATCTTAAATAGTCTATTTTTCATATTTCTTCAAGATTTTGGTCCTACAGAATAGTATAATCCAACTTATGGTTATCATCAATTTGTCTCAGGCCTAACATAGTGTATTGGATCACATTTGAATGGAACCAAGGTATCTATTAAAATTCTAGAAAGACCTTTAAAAGATGATACATGGAAGTATTAATCAGTTTCTTTAAAATGATAGAAGTAGTCCATTAAATTCATTGGCAGGGAGGGAATACCCAAAAGTACATTTAAAATTCTATAGTAGAAAATGGTTAATTAGGAAGATATAATTAGGGTGCCGGAAAATTTGATATGTAAAGTGAAGTTGAGGACCATGCTTAATACTCGATTGATATAAAAGTTAATACAAATCCCAGAACACACTTGACCTCTCTCTATATAGCGCAACACTAAATGTATGAAGAGAATCCTGTAGTATTTGATAAAATAAATTTTTATTTTTTTAAATAAAAATTTTTCTCTCAAAACTGAGCCTCATAATTTTAATTGTGTTTATTGTTATAAGTAAGATGTATCCGTATATGTGCATCTGTATGTGTATTTATATGCTGACATGTATAATTTTCCATCAGATGAAAGGGATAGAAAATTTGCAGAGACAGGCAGGAACTGAAAGAATATGTGACCTCCAAACCAACTTTGCAAGAAATTTTAAGGGGGAACTCTCAAAATTCCCCTTTAAGAAGAAGTCCAAGGGAACAATCCACAAAAACAGGGACTGAATAGATATCATGATGACACTAAACTCATATCTTTCAATAGTAATTCTGAAAATGAACGGGCTTAGTGACCCCATTAAAAGTCGCAGGGCGTCAGACTGGATAAAAAAACAGGACCCATCTATCTGTCTGTCTACAAGAGACTCATTTTAGACAGAAGGACACCTACAGCCTGAAAATAAAAGGTTGGAGAACCATTTACCATTCAAATGGTCCTCAAAAGAAAGCAGGGGTAGCCATCTTTATATCAGAGAAACTAAAATTTACCACGAAGCCTGTAGTGAGAGATGAAGAAGGACACTATATCATACTTAAAGGATCTATCCAACAAGAGGACTTAACAATCTTCAATACAATCCTCAATATATGTGCCCTGAATGTGGGAGCTGCCAAATAAATCGATCAATTAATAACCAAAGTTAAGACATACTTAGATAATAATACACTTATACTTGGTGACTTCAACCTAGCTCTTTCTACACTCGATAAGTCTTCTAAACACAACATCTCCAAAGAAACGAGAGCTTTAAATGACACACTGGACCAGATGGATTTCACAGATATCTACAGAACTTTACATCCAAACCCAACTGAATACACATTCTTCTCAAGTGCACATGGAACTTTCTCCAGAATAGACCACATACTGGGTCACAATTCAGGTCTGAACACATACTAAAAGCTTGGGATCATCCCCTGAGTATACTCAGACCATAATGCCTTGAAATTAGACCTAAATCACAACAACAAGTTTGGAAGGACTTCAAACACGTGGAGGTTAAGGACCATCCTGCTAAAAGATGAAAGGGTCAACCAGGAAATTAAGGAAGAATTAAAAAGATTCATGGAAACTAATGAGAATGAAGATACAACCATTAAAAATCTTTGGGATGCAGCAAAAGCAGTCCTAAGGGGGAAATACATTGCAATACAAGCATCCATCCTAAAACTGGAAAGACTCAAATACAAAAGCGAACCTTACACCTAAAGGAGCTAGAGAAAAAACAGCAAATAGATCCTACACCCAGCAGAAGAAGAGAGTTAATAAAAATTCGAGCAGAACTCAATGAAATCGAGACCAGAAGAACTGTGGAACAGATCAACAGAACCAGGAGTTGGTTCTTTGAAAGAATTAATAAGATAGATAAACCATTAGCCAGTCTTATTAACAAGAAGAGAGAGAAGACTCAAATTAATAAAATCATGAATGAGAAAGGAGAGATCACTACCAACACCAAAAAATACAAACGATTTTAAAAACATATTATGAACAGCTATAACCAATAAATTAGGCAATCTAGAAGAAATGGACGCATTCTTGGAAAGCCACAAACTACCAAAACTGGAACAGGAAGAAATAGAAAACCTGAACAGGCCAATAACCAGGGAGGAAATTGAAGCAGTCATCAACAACCTCCCAAGACACAAAAGTCCAGGGCCAGATGGCTTCCCAGGGGAATTCTATCAAACGTTTAAAGAAGAAACCATACCTATTCTCCTAAAGCTGTTTGGAAAGATAGAAAGAGATGGAGTACTTCCAAATCCATTCTATGAGGCCAGCATCAGCTTAATTCCAAAACCAGACAGAGACCCCACCAAAAAGGAGAATTATAGACCAATATCCCTAATGAACATGGATGCAAAAATTCTCAACAAGATACTAGCCAATCGGATCCAACAGTATATTAAGAAAATTATTCACCATGACCAAGTAGGATTTATCCCCGGGACACAAGGCTGGTTCAACACTCATAAAACAATCAATGTGATTCATCATATCAGCAAGAGAAAAATCAAGAACCATAGGATCCTCTCATTAGATGCAGAGAAAGCATTTAACAAAATACAGCATCCATTCCTGATCAAAACTCTTCAGGGTGTAGGGATAGAGGGAACATTCCTCAACATCTTAAAAGTCATCTATGAAAAGCCCACAGCAAATATCATTCTCAATGGGGAAGCACTGGGAGCCTTTCCCCTAAGATCAGGAACAAGACAGGGATGTCCATTCTCACCACTGCTATTCAACATCGTACTGGAAGTCCTAGCCTCAGCAATAAGACAACAAAAAGACATTAAAGGCATTTAAATTAGCAAAGAAGAAGTCAAACCCTCCCTCTTTGCCAACGACATGATACTCTACATAGAACCCAAAAGACTCCACCCCAAGATTGCTAGAACTCATACAGCAATTTGGTAGCGTGGCAGGATACAAAATCAATGCCCAGAAGTCAGTGGCATTTCTAGACACTAATGATGAGACTGAAGAAAGAGAAACTAAGGAGTCAATCCCATTTACAATTGCACCCAAAATCATAAGATACCTAGGAATAAACCTAACCAAAGAGCAGTATCTCTACCCTAAAAACTATACAATACTTCCGAAAGAAATTGAGGAAGACACAAAGAGATGGAAAAATATTCCATGCTCATGGATTGGCAGAATTAATATTGTGAAAATGTCAATGTTACCCAGGGCAATTTACACGTTTAATGCAATCCTTAACAAAATACCATGGACTTTCTTCAGAGAGGTAGAACAAATTATTTTAAGATTTGTGTGGAATCAGAAAAGACCCCGAATAGCCAGGGGAATTTTAAAAAAGAAAACCATATCTGGGGGCATCACAATGCCAGATTTCAGGTTGTACTACAAAGCCGTGGTCATCAAGACAGTGTGGTACTGGCACAAAAACAGACACATAGATCAATGGAACAGAATAGAGAACCCAGAAGTGGACCCTGAACTTTATGGCCAACAAATATTCGATAAAGGAGGAAAGACTATCCATTGGAAGAAAGACAGTCTCTTCAATCAATGGTGCTGGGAAAATTGGACATCCACATGCAGAAGAATGAAACTAGACCACTCCCTTGCACCATCCACAAAGATAAACTCAAAATGGATGAAAGATCTAAGTGTGAGACAAGATTCCATCAAAATCCTAGAGGAGAACACAGGCAACACCCTTTTGGAACTTGGCCACAGTAACTTCTTGCAAGATACATCCACGGAGGCAAAAGAAACAAAAGCAAAAATGAACTATTGGGACTTCATCAAGATAAGAAGCTTTTGCACAGCAAAGGATACAGTCAACAAAACTCAAAGACAACCTACAGAATGGGAGAAGATATTTGCAAATGACGTATCAGATAAAGGGCTAGTTTCCAAGATCTATCAAGAACTTCTTAAACTCAACACCAAAGAAACAAACAATCCAATCATGAATGGGCAAAAGACATGAACAGAAATCTCACAGAGGAAGACATAGACATGGCCAACACGCAGATGAGAAAATGCTCTGCATCACTTGCCATCAGGGAAATACAAATCCCAAGGGTTTTGATCGGTTGTATCTTCATTCTCATTAGTCTCCATGAGTCTTTTTAATTCTTCCTTAATTTCCTGGTTGACCCTTTCATCTTTTAGCAGGATGGTCCTTAACCTCCGCGTGTTTGAAGTTCTCCCAAACTTCTTGTTGTGACTTAGTTCTAATTTCGAGGCATTATGGTCTGAGAATATGCAGGGGACAATCCCAATCTTTTGGTATCTGATCAGACCTGATTTGTGACCCAGTATGCGGTCTATTCTGGAGAAAGTTCCATGCGCACTTGAGAAGAATGTGTATTCAGTTGGGTTTGGATGTAAAGTTCTGTAGATATCTGTGAAATCCATCTGGTCCAGTGTATCATTTAAAGCTCTCGTTTCTTTGGAGATGTTGTGTTTAGAAGACTTATCGAGTGTAGAAAGTGCTAGATTGAAGTCACCAAGTATAATTGTATTATTATTCAAGTGTGTCTTAATCTTGGTTTTTAATTGATTGATATATTTGGCAGCTCCCACATTCAGGGCACATATATTGAGGATTGTTAAGTCCTCTTGTTGGATAGATCCTTTAAGTATGATATAGTGTCCTTCTTCATCTCTCACTACAGTCTTCGGGGTAAATTTTAGTTTATCTGATATGGGGATGCCTACCCCTGCTTTCTTTTGAGGACCATTTGAATGATAAATGGTTCTCCAACCTTTTATTTTCAGGCTGTAGGTGTCCTTCTGTCTAAAATGAGTCTCTAGTAGACAACAAATAGATGGGTCCTGCTTTTTTATCCAGTCTGACACCCTGCGCCTTTTAATGGGGTCATTAAGCCCGTTCACGTTCAGAGTTACTATTGAAAGATATGAGTTTAGTTTCATCATGATACCTATTCAGTCCCTGTTTTTGTGGATTGTTCCCTTGGACTTCTTCTTAAAGGGGAATTTTAAGAGTCCCCCTTAAAATTTCCTGCAGAGCTGGTTTGGAGGTCACATATTCTTTCAGTTCCTGCCTGTCTTGGCATCTCTTTATCTCTCCTTCCATTTTGAATGAGAGCCTTGCTGGATAAAGTATTCTTGGCTGCATGTTTTTCTCATTTAAGACCCTGAATATATCCGGCCAGCCCTTTCTGGCCTGCCAGGTCTCTGTGGAGAGGTCTGCTGTTCATCTGATATGTCTCCCCATATAAGTTAGGGATCTCTTGTCTATTGCTGCTTTTAGGATCTTCTCTTTGGAATTTTCAAGCTTCACTATTAAATGTCGAGGTGTTGAATGGTTTTTATTGATTTTAGGGGGCACTCTCTCTATTTCCTGGATCTGAATGCATGCTTTGCTTCCCAGATTAGGAAAGTTTTCAGCTATGATTTGTTCAAATACATATTCTGGACCTCTGTCCCTTTCGGCGCCCTCGGGAATCCCAATTAAACATAGATTTTTCTTCCTCAGCCTGTCACTTATTTCCCTTAATCTATCCTCATGATCTTAATTGTCTCTTTTTTTGCAGTTTCCCTCTTTGCCATCAACTTGTCTTCTATGTCACTCACTTGTTCTTCCACCTCGTTAACCCTCGTCGTTAGGACTTCTAGTTTGGATTGCATCTCATTCAATTGATTTTTAATTTCTGCCTGATTAGCTCTAAATTCTGCAGTCATGAAGTCTCTTGAGTCCTTTATGCTTTTTTCTAGAGCCACCAGTAGCTTTATAATAGTGCTTCTGAATTGGCTTTCCGACATTGAATTGTAATCCAAATTTTGTAACTCTGTGGCAGAGAGGACTGTTTCTGATTCTTTCTTTTGAAGTGAGTTTTTCCTTCTAGTCATTTTGCTCAGTGCAGAGTGGCCAAAAACAAGTTTTATTGGGAAAAGGAGAAAAAGAGAGAAGAGAAAGAAGAAAAAAAGAGAGAGAGAGAGAAGAGAGAAAAAAAGAGAACCAAACAGAAATAAAACAAAACAAAACAAAACAAAACAAAAAACAAGGGGGAGTATCCTCTGATTCTGTATAGTGTAAATCCCTGGACTTCCCCTGGAACTTTCCAGTGCTGCTTGGTCAATAATTTGTTTTTCCCTTGTCAGTCTAGCTGGTCTTCTGGGAGAGGGGCCTGCTGTGCTGATTTTCAGTTGTTAGTACTTGGGGGAGCTGCGCAGCCCCCTGCCTGGTGCAGGGCTCAGTGAAAGTTGTTTAACCTGTTTATCTGGTGGTGAGGCCACTGTGAGGCTCAGTGGGGGTTGTTTATCCTGTGAGGCCCCAGGAAGAACAACAATAGCAGCTCTCCAGGCCTAGAATCAACTCCTGCAGTAACTTAAGGAGCTCTCAGTCCACAGGGGCCTGGATGCTCAGGGGGCGGGGGCCACTAGTCTGCTTCGCTAGAGGCTGCCGGGAGGCTGGAGTGTCCTTGGTGTCCTGTGCCCTCCTGACTTCTGCCTGTCCCGGGGGGAGCGCTGGATCTTGGGCTGTGTCCCTGGCGCCCTGTGCTCCAGGGCCTGTGCTGCTGGAATCGTGCTCCCTGCCCCACAGTTTCCTCTGCGTGGAACCTCTGCCTCTGCCGCCTCCGAGCTGCTCCTGGGGTTGTGCAGGTCCCTCTGTGCAGAGCCATTGCCTGAGCCGCCCCAGAGCTGCTCCTGGGCTCCACCGGTGTGAGCTGCAGCCCTTTAGGGAGCCTGGCTGCGGGGAGTGGCGTGCTCTCCCCAGGGTGCACATGCTCTGTTAGTGTCCCTGGGAGCCTGAGGGCATCCCCTCCCCTCCTAGGATCCTGCTCCAACTCCCTGCAGCACCTTTCGCCTTTCTGTCTGAGATGAGTGGTGAAGCCCCTGCTTCTCCTGGACTGGGCTTTCCTGTCCTGGGGACACTCATCCCGGCCTTAGCCTGGCTCCTGGTGGGGCCCCTCCCCCTTGGAGGCCTTTTGTTTCTTTATTTCTTTTTTCCCCTGTCTTCCTACCTTGAGAGAAGCTGAACTCTCCTCACTGTAGCATTCCAGCTATTCTCTCTTTAAATCTCAAGCCGAATTCGTAGGTTTTCAGGATGATTTGAAGGTTTGTTGTGCGCACTGCGGCAACACGATCAGGGTCCTGAGGGTAAGGGGATGAGGAAAAGAAAAGTAAAGAGATGGTGACAGGAGGGACACAGTGGATGATGTCCAAGCAGTGCCAGCTTTATTCAAGGTTTTACAACATTTTATAGCATGAGCAAAACAAAGCCAAGAAGGTGTTTATTTTTAGCAGGTTTGTGAAACCCTCCAAAGTTCCCCTTTCTCAGCATGTAAGACAGACTTATGGGTGCCAGAAGACCTTGGTAAATAGATAAGCTTGTTGCTCCAGATGTGCATACTTCAAAGGAATATTAGGTATGGTAAACAGACCAGCAAGGACAGACAGACCCTTATTTACATTTATGACCAAGTCAGAATAAGTTTTATCTATTGTGTTATGTGGGTGATCACGTACAAGCGAGCCCTGAGAACCATTGCTCAAGCCCTTTCTGAAGCGTCTACCAACTATTCACCCTTTAGGCTCTCGAGCCTTTTGAGTGAATGAGGGACGCAAGTCCGGGCCTGGTTTGGTTCAGTTACTCCAGCTAGTTCGTGGTCGCCCACAAAGGTTATTTAGGTAATTCGGTGGGGACAGGTGACTTGGGAACCCTACTCTTCCACCATCTTCCCCCACTTCGACAGTTAGGACTTTAAAAGAGGATCTTCGTGGTGAGAATCTATATATGTCTACCGGGGTGGTGGTCACACAAACCTACATGTGTGAGAAAATCAGAACGAAATATAAACATGCAAAAATCAGTGTATGTAACATCTGTGAAATCTGAATAAGGTCAATGGATTGCATCCGTGTCACTTTCCTGGTGGTGATACTGTACTGTAATATGCAAAATATCACCTTTGTGGGGAAACTAGGTGATGGGTCTCTTATATCTCACAATTGCATTGACTCTATCATTATTTCAAAATAGTTTTTAAACATCACCGTGGATGCAGCCTAAGGATAGATGGTAATGAGCTTCTTGGATCATTGGATGAGCATGTGGGTGTTTGGGGAGAGGAGGACACGGTGGGCCTGGTCTGTGAATGACCACTGGGTTTTCTACCTTGGGCTTTATCTATCAGGAGTGACACCTGAGTAGGTGAAGAAGAAAGGTGATGAATTCATTTTGCTCTTGTTGAGGTTATTTTCCACCAACCAAGCAGAGTTTATAAAATGAGGAACATAAGAAGGAAGAACGGAAACCCCTGGGCACAAGAAGCATTGGGAGTGAGACCGCTCAGCTGGATTTTGTATCCATACACTTCCTATGGCATTTCCACGAACGAGAGAATAGTTGAAATCTCAGAGTCCCCAGTGTATCACAACAGGGGAACGCAGCAACACCTGTGGGAATTTCATATACAGGGTGGAGAAAATCATTTGCATTTCCATTTGGCCATGAAGTAAAAAGGAATTGATACCGAGTCCCATGCCCGTGTAGCAAGTTCTCCGTTGGTATTTAGGCGTATTATCCTGTTTAGGCCTCACAATAGGCCTAAAAAGTTTTAGTTATCTGCAACTTAGAAACAAAAGTTAGTTTGCCAGATGAAGCAAAAAGCCTATGAGTAATTTCTTGGAGTAGAATTTGAATCTAGAGGGGTTTATCTTCTAAGCCCACAGTCTTTCTATCTGAGCGGGGAGCTTATGGAGAGTGGGGGAGAACAGATCCCAAAGTCTTAAAAATTGCAGATTTCCTATTCTTGCTTGTTTAAGGGTTGTTGTGGAGTCAAACATCTATGTTTATGTTTCTAAGTGTTCAGTTTCCTGCTCCATTTAAAGGCTCCATTTAGGTTGCCGGCTGGTCTTGAGAGGAGGTCACGCCAGTTTGGCATCGACTGAATGTTCATGGCTCACCATTCTCTGGAGACACCTGTCACGCTGGCACCTTATTGTCTGCATTAGGAAGGGGTTAATTTTCTTATAATAACTGTTAAATAGTCCCCTCTCTATTTTCCAGTTAACGTTTTCCCTGTGTTCACAGGCTATATAGATCCGTTAACAAGCATCTTTCCCTGCAGCTCATCCAAACGGATAAACAGCAGGTGTTTTCAGTTCTGCGTTTTCCAAACTTTTCATGGTGCATTAGCTCTGACTTCATTTACTAACATGGGATTCCCTAAACCTCCACACCAGTAAACAAGTAAACAAAAAAATACCTTTCCCTTTCTACAAAAAAAAAAAAAAAAAAAATCCTACCTCCTCCCCCTCCCACCAAAAAAAAATCCTGCCCCTTAGAAGGTCTGTTTTTCTTCTTTTATTAATAATAAATTTATTTTTTATTGGTATTCAATTTGCCAACATACAGAATAACACCTAGCGTCTGTTTTTCTCCTTCTCTGATGGGTTTCTGTGTACTCTTTTGTTACTCTCCTTCTTGTTGAGGTGTTTCTTTTCAGGTCTTTAAGGTTAACACATCCTGCCTAGGATCTCCAGGGCCTTAAAGTCAATTCAAAACCATAAACTAGGGCAGCCCCTGGTGGCTCAGCGGTTTAGTGCAGCCTTCAGCTCAGGGACTGATCCTGGAGACCCCGTACCACCTCGGGCTCCCTGCATGGAGCCTGCTTCTCCCTCTGCCCCTCTCTCTCTCCCTGTGTCTCTCATGAATAAATAAATAAAATCTTAAAAAAAAAACCCTATAAACTATATATCACAGTCTACTTACTTTTCAAACTTCGAACACAGTAAGCTTAGGAAAGGGAACTTTTAGGTAAAAATGGGGCTTCTAGTCTTAGTCAATATAGATGACGACTTACTATTTCTAAAGACCTTTGTTATTCCTATTGTGCATAAGCGAAATTCAATTTTCAAACGCGTTTCGACAGGCAACTCGGCGCATCCCTGCCCTTGCCATGGGAATGCGGACTCCAGGCTGAGCTGCGTGTCCATAGAACTACTGAAAAGGTTTTTGGATAGTGGGGGGCGGGGGGATCCAGGGTGCTTCTGCTGGGTGGGCTCACCGGGATCCCCCACCTTCCCAAAACGTCCAGACCTTCGGTGTGAATTCAATTTCTCTCCATTCCCGCCATCTAGTGGTTCTACGGGGTATGGGTTCGGCTTTAGGGAAGATGCCTAATGACGGGGCGGGGTGCCCGGAAAACCCAGCGGTGGGCTGCTGCGGATCCCCAGTCGCTCGCCCCCCGCCCCCCTCGAGGGCTTTACCCAAGGCGGGGATGCGCGGGATGCGCGGGATGCGCGGAGGGAGGGGGGGCGCGCTCGCGGAGCCTCACACCCTTTGACGTTGATATTTAGGAATGGGTTCTAAATCCTTCCTGTCGCCCCAAGGGCGAGGAGAGGAGTTGTGGCGAGCCCCAGCCCCGGGGGGGCGGCGGCTTCCTGACTTTTTGGCAAGTTGGACAGATGACCTATTAGCTCCCGCAACGTTCACATCTGGTTTGAACAAATAAAAAGCGAAGGAGAAAGACGGGGGCGGGGGGGGGAAGCCCTTAAGAATTCGGGCGCGGGGTTCCGCGGGGCTCGCCGGCCAGAAGCGACCCGACAGAGCAGCGGCTCCTGCGCGTCCCGCTCCAGCCTCCCCCGCGGCCGCCCCCGTCTTCCCCTCGCTCGCCTCCCACCGGGTCCCAGGAGGCGGCGGCGGCGAGGCGCGGGGCCCCTTCCTGCGCTCCTCCGGCGGAGCCCGCGGCCAGGCGCGGAGCCTCCCTTTGTTCCTTGCGGGCTGCCGAGCTCCCTGGCCGGTCCGCCTCCATCCACGGCCCGGGCGGCCGCGGGGGACGCAGGGGGCGCGGGGTCACGGCTGGGGCCGGCGTGGGGCGCCTTCCCGGACCTGCGCGGGAGGCGCGCGCGCCGCTCTTGATTTATCTTCTCTCCATTTGTTGATCTGCCCAGCGGCGCGGCGCTGGGGGTGCGGGGGAGATGCGGGACCACCCACCGGCTGGGGAGCAGCCGGCCGCCCTCCCGCGTCCCCGCGACGCCGCGCGCCCCCTGCCTCTGCGCTCCCGCGACTGCCCGCGCCCGGCCCCGGCCCCCGCCCCGCCGCGCCTCCTCCTCCTCCTTCTCTTCCGCCGCCGCCGCCGCCCTCCCGGCCGCCCTGCAGCTCCGCGCGGGCCCCGGCAGCTGCGGCGCAGTAAGTTGGCAGGAGCCGGTCTCCCCGTTGTCGCCTCCCCCGCACCTTTTGAACTTGTTTCTGCTGCTCGGCTCGCCTGCGCCTGGCTTTTGGAAGGCGAAAAGGAGGAGGGAGGCGCGGAGGGATGGGGGCAGGGGCCCGGCGCTCGCCTGAGCCGGCTCTCCGCGCCCTGGGCGCCGGGGACTCGGCGGCCCCGCAGCTGCCGGCCCCGCTCCTCCCGTTCTGGGTGCGCGGCGGCCGCAAAGTCTCTGCAACTCAGCCCCGCCGCGCGCTCGGCCAGGTGGGTGCCGCGAGCGGGGCGCCCTCCGCGCGGAGGCAGATGCGGCCGCGGCGGCGGCGACGGCGACCCGCGGCTCCCGGGCTGTGTCCCCGCCTCGCCGCAGCCGAGCCCAACTTGAAGCGAGAGTGAAGGGGCGACCGGGCGGACGCCGTGGGCCGCACGACGGGCGCCCGTGGACGTGGCGGCGGGGGAAGCCGGCTCGGCGCGCCCCGCGCGGCGCCTCCATCTCCGCGGACGCGGCCCCCGGAGCCGAGGCGGCGAGCGGACTCCGGGGCGCGCGGTGGGGGATGGAGGGGGGCGGGGACCGCACCGCGGAGGTGGCGACAACAGGTCTGGGGCTCCTTTGGCGGGAAGGGCCCCTCCGCCGGGGAGGCGTGCGGGAACCGGAGCTCTGCGCCCCGCGCCGGCCCTGCATTCCCGCTGAGCCGCGCAGCGCCTGCACATGCAGCTGCACCCACACCTGCACCCGCACCCGCACCTGCACCTGCCAGCCGTGTCGGCGCGCAAGTCGAACGCCTGTTTGAAGCGATCGCTGTCAAGTGAGCCGCGCGTGTGCCCGTCGCTGCGCGGCTCTGGGACCTCCGCCCGGGCCCTGCCCCGCGTGACCCTCGCGCTCGCCCGGCACCGGGGCCGCCTCCGTCGGGGCCATGGCGGCGGGCGTGGCGGCCTGGCTGCCGTTCGCGCGCGCCGCGGCCATCGGCTGGATGCCCGTGGCCTCGGGGCCCATGCCCGCGCCCCCGCGGCAGGAGCGCGAGCGGACTCAGGACGCCCTGATCGTGCTCAACGTGAGCGGCACCCGCTTCCAGACGTGGCAGGACACCCTGGAGCGCTACCCGGACACGCTGCTGGGCAGCTCGGAGCGGGACTTCTTCTACCACCCCGAGAGCCAGCAGTACTTCTTCGACCGCGACCCCGACATCTTCCGGCACATCCTCAACTTCTACCGCACGGGGAAGCTGCACTACCCGCGCCACGAGTGCATCTCGGCCTACGACGAGGAGCTGGCCTTCTTCGGCCTCATCCCCGAGATCATCGGCGACTGCTGCTACGAGGAGTACAAGGACCGGCGGCGGGAGAACGCCGAGCGGCTGCAGGACGACGCGGACACGGACACGGGCGGGGAGAGCGCGCTGCCCAGCATGACCGCGCGCCAGAGGGTGTGGCGCGCCTTCGAGAACCCGCACACCAGCACCATGGCGCTCGTCTTCTACTACGTGACCGGCTTCTTCATCGCCGTGTCGGTCATCGCCAACGTGGTGGAGACCGTGCCGTGCGGGGCCAGCCCGGGCCACGCCAAGGAGCTGCCGTGCGGGGAGCGCTACGCCGTGGCCTTCTTCTGCCTGGACACCGCGTGCGTCATGATCTTCACCGTGGAGTACCTGCTGCGCCTGGCCGCCGCCCCCAGCCGCTACCGCTTCGTGCGCAGCGTCATGAGCATCATCGACGTGGTGGCCATCCTGCCCTACTACATCGGGCTGGTGATGACGGACAACGAGGACGTCAGCGGGGCCTTCGTCACGCTGCGGGTCTTCCGCGTCTTCCGCATCTTCAAGTTCTCCCGCCACTCGCAGGGCCTGCGCATCCTGGGGTACACGCTCAAGAGCTGCGCCTCCGAACTGGGCTTCCTGCTCTTCTCGCTCACCATGGCCATCATCATCTTTGCCACCGTCATGTTCTACGCCGAGAAGGGGTCTTCCGCAGCAAGTTCACCAGCATCCCCGCGGCCTTCTGGTATACCATCGTCACCATGACAACGCTAGGGTAGGTGCCCTGCGAGGTGGGAAGGGGGGGGGACGGGACGGGATGGGATGGGATGGGATGGAGGTGCGGAGAGCTGCCGTGTGGCTGCCAGGATGGTTGGTCCAGCACGCAGCCAGGTGATACAAGGTGGGCGACATCTCTTTAACTTTTTTTTCTAATCGGTTTGGGAAAACATCGAAATGCTTTTGAAGGACTCTTCCCAGGTCCTCTTCCCCCCCCCCCCGCCCCCCCCCGCCCGGTGACACACGGGTATGGTACAGTGGTTGAAGTCTAGTCTGAACCCACTGGCACACGTTGCCCATTCGTGCCCCAAAGTGTAGAATTCCTGACTGTGGGGAAAGATGGTATGATTCATGTCAATACAGAGAGATACAATAAGGAAAAAAAAAACCCACAAAATTGGCATCCAAAGAAAGGTATGTATGTGCAAGAGGTCTGTTGCGATGCCCAGAAGGTGTCCCAGGTTGTCCAAATGACAAGTTCTCAGGTATATTTGAAGTATTATTTTCATAAAAGTAGACACTTTGGGCATTCATTTTTCCTCTAAGAACCATGATTCTTATTTTACGACATTATAGAACGCAGATTACAGATACCATGATCCAAGGATCTCGTAATGTGTATGGACCTATTCTTACCCTTTGCATTTTCATTTTGGTTGAGAGGTTGTACAGTCTTAGAATAGCAGGGCTGGAACTGATCAATCTAGAAAAATGCAATAGAATGAGATTTGCAACCTATTTCAGACTGTAAGTTTGTAGCTTCAAAACAAGAAGTCAGTAACTCTCACTCACACATTTTTTATTTTAGAAACTACGGATCCCATTAGGCAATGGGCCCGTGACCATTAAATACACTTAGAAAGTAGAGCAGTATCTGGTGACGTTGATGGTCCCCAGGGGCTGATTGTATTAAAGAATTTTGAGCCTTCTAATTTCCTTGTAGAATTCTTCTGTGTATGCTTTTATCTGGGAGTAATGGTGTTTTGCAACCAAGGGGGCATATCCCAGATCATGTTTTTAAAAAATAAATATGAAGGTAGAATTAAAGTGTTTTCTTTTAGATGGTAGGAAAAAGGAAAAGTATGAAATGATGAAATGATTAGTGTTAATCAAACTGCAGAAAAGTGGCAGAATTTTTATATTGTAGGATCTAATAAAATAAAATGGTTAGAGCCCTTTACTTTTATGAGTTCTTAGGTAAGCCAGGTAGTGATGTTGGTGCCCTTTCTTCAGCTGTAAGCTGTTTTTCTTGCATAGTTAATCAGTTCAATAAGGGTTTGGTAATGGCTATAGGAAAAAGTTCTTTCCAAGGCTGCTTTTTATTTTTATTTTTTATTTTTTTATTTTTTTTAATTTATTTTTTATTGGTGTACAATTTACTAACATACAGAATAACCCCCAGTGCCCGTCACCCATTCACTCCCACCCCCCGCCCTCCTCCCCTTCTACCACCCCTAGTTCGTTTCCCAGAGTTAGCAGTCTTTACGTTCTGTCTCCCTTTCTGATATTTCCCACACATTTCTTCTCCCTTCCCTTATATTCCCTTTCACTATTATTTATATTCCCCAAATGAATGAGAACATATAATGTTTGTCCTTCTCCGACTGACTTACTTCCCTCAGCATAATACCCTCCAGTTCCATCCACGTTGAAGCAAATGGTGGGTATTTGTCATTTCTAATGGCTGAAGAATATTCCATTGTATACATAAACCACATCTTCTTTATCCACTCATCTTTCGTTGGACACCGAGGCTCCTTCCACAGTTTGGCTATCGTGGCCATTGCTGCTATAAACATCGGGGTACAGGTGTCCCGGCGTTTCATTGCATTTGTATCTTTGGGGTAAATCCCCAACGGTGCAATTGCTGGGTCGTAGGGCAGGTCTATTTTTAACCCTTTGAGGAACCTCCACACAGTTTTCCAGAGTGGCTGCACCAGTTCACATTCCCACCAACAGTGTAAGAGGGTTCCCTTTTCTCCGCATCCTCTCCAACATTTGTGGTTTCCTGCCTTGTTAATTTTCCCCATTCTCACGGGTGTGAGGTGGGATCTCATTGTGGTTTTGATTTGTATTTCCCTGATGGCAAGTGATGCAGAGCATTTTCTCATATGCATGTTGGCCATGTCTATGTCTTCCTCTGTGAGATTTCTTTTTTTTTTTTTTAAGATTTATTTATTTATTTATTTATTTATTTATTTATTTATTTATTTATGATAGAGAGAGAGAGAGAGAAGCAGAGACACAGGCAGAGGGAGAAGCAGGCTCCATTCCGGGAGCCTGACGTGGGATTCGATCCCGGGTCTCCAGGATCGCGCCCTGGGCCAAAGGCAGGCGCTAAACCGCTGCGCCACCCAGGGATCCCCCCTCTGTGAGATTTCTGTTCATGTCTTTTGCCCATTTCATGATTGGATTGTTTGTTTCTTTGGTGTTGAGTTTAATAAGTTCTTTATAGATCTTGGAAACTAGCCCTTTATCTGATACGTCATTTGCAAATATCTTCTCCCATCCTGTAGGTTGTCTTTGAGTTTTGTTGACTGTATCCTTTGCTGTGCAAAAGCTTCTTATCTTGATGAAGTCCCAATAGTTCATTTTTGCTTTTGTTTCTTTTGCCTTCGTGGATGTATCTTGCAAGAAGTTACTATGGCCGAGTTCACAAAGGGTGTTGCCTGTGTTCTTCTCTAGGATTTTGATGGAATCTTGTCTCACATTTAGATCTTTCATCCATTTTGAGTTTATCTTTGTGTATGGTGCAAGAGAGTGGTCTAGTTTCATTCTTCTGCATGTGGATGTCCCAAGGCTGCTTTTTAAAGTTTTGTTTCTGGCTAATTTAATTTTCTTCTTTAAATGACATTGTGGTTAAAGTCAACTTAATTTTATTAGCCATGTGGCATGGAACAAATTCTCGTATTGTCATATGGCCAACTAATGGAATATTTTATGTGTGAAGAATTTTTGACTAATTTAATTAGTAAATGATGCTAAACTAAAATATGACGCTCATGAATTTGATTCAGCTTCACGAATTTTTTTAAGACCTGCTGGTGCTTTAAAAAAAAATGAAGTAGTGAAAATTTGAATCCTTCTGCTTATATGTCCTTTTTATCCTACTGGTAGTTCTGTGACTGATTTTGAAGGCATAATGTAGGTGCTCATTTCTTATCAAAGAGAATTTTATATATGTATGTGGTTTTGGCTCTTGTTGTCTTTGTGTCATTTGTAATCTTTGGTAGGACAATTGGAGAGTGCAAATCACTTTCAGGACTTCAAATCAGAAATACATATGAATAAAAAGAGAACTCCGTTTTAAGAGGAAATAAAGAAATACTAAAAGGAAATATATTTTTCAAAAATTTGGTGTCTATGGTAGTGTTTTTCAGGAAGTGTCAGTGAATCATTTTAATGCCTTATACTGTGTATGTGATTGAGTATTGGTATTATTATAATGAAGGTTGGTGGGATGCTAACTGCATCTGGCTAGAAATTCTATTCTAAACATGAGAAGTTACTGTTATTTTAAAATTTGTTTCCTGGAATAAAATGAATTTAATTTTTTGAGTTTTATTTTGAAATTGATTTCTGTTTTCAGGAAGAAAAAGAGGAAGTGTTAGCCATTAATGTTTTTTTTTAAATATAAATAAGACACTTATCAGCATCTGCTTTTTGGGGGCGTGGGTGGCTCAGTCAGTCAAGTGGCTGCCCTCAGCTCAGGTCATGATCTCGGGATCCTGGGATCCCGGGATTCAGGCCTGTCTCCGTCTCCCTGTTCAGGCGGGGTGGGGGGGAGTGGGGGGGGTTGGGGGTGTGGGGGGGTGGGGATGGGGGGTGGGAGGGTCTGCTTCTCCCTCTCCCTCTACCCTTTGCCCCCTGCTCCTGTTCCCTCCCTCACTCTGTCTCTCGCAAATGGATGAATACAATCTTAAAACAAAAAAAGCAGCTACTTTTTCAAATGACTTAAGAAACTGAATCAAAAGGCCCAAGTCAAATCTATGAGATGAATTTAGTTCACACGTTATGTACGTAAGTAGATTAGAAGAATTAAGTATATACACTTGCTCAAAACTTGGAAGCAAAATGGAGTTACTTTTAAGACTCAAGTTTCACTGAAGTAGAAAATTTTAATTTTCTGGAAATTAAGCTAATTAATGATCTCAATGGAATATAGCAGTCATACTTATAAGACATAGAAATGTTGATGCAATCGAAATACATTTATTGGAAAACATATCTGAACATTTAAGAAAGTATATGCTTGTAATCTAAAAAAAAGTTTCTTAGAAAGATGTCTTCAGTTCCTCATCAAAATATATTTATAATGTATTTTGTTTTCCTAGAGAAATAGATATTTTTTAAAGATCCTGCATTTTGGGTGTCTTTGGTTGTATTGTGTCTCAACTACTATCTTTAAGAACAGAAAATACTCGGGATCCCTGGGTGGCGCAGCGGTTTGGCGCCTGCCTTTGGCCCAGGGCACGATCCTGGAGACCCGGGATCGAATCCCACGTCGGGCTCCCTGCATGGAGCCTGCTTCTCCCTCTGCCTGTGTCTCTGCCTCTCTGTCTCTCTCTCTCTGTGTGACTATCATGAATAAATAAATAAAATCTTTAAAAAAAAAAAAAAAGAACAGAAAATACTCAACAAAAGCCATTGCCTGAATTTATCTTTTCACTGTAGTTTTTTACTTATAAGCCCAGGTGTCAGGCATAAACTTTCTGGAAAATATGCAGTAGTGTGAGTTAGTATCAAGCTGTGTCTGATAGATGACTGAGAATTTCCCGATATACTTTCTGAGCCCTTTTTATAGTTGGCTGATATTTTTACAAGAGCTAATATTCATCAATGAATGATAATAGAAGTGAAAATGGAACTCTAAACAGTGGCTATCAAAAATCTGGCTTGTATAAACATTTTCTACATGAGCAGGAAAGAAAAGAGCTTTGGAATTAAGGATTGGCAGATTTATCTACCTCCCAGGTCCTTTTAAACAATGTTCTGTTGGGTTTGGGTCTGAAGAAATGGGTGGGTCCATCTTAGAACCCTTGTGTATTCATCTAATAATCATTTTTGTGCCCCAAATCTCAAATATATCACTATACTATAACTTAACCATGATTGTTATATAACTAATTATTTAATTTGCCAGTAAAACTATTGCTTTGAAGAATCATTTTAAACCTACCCCATCCCAGTTAAAGTCAGAAACACTAAGAGCACAGTTTTAAAAAAATCAGGAAAGAAGAATATCAGCAAGATTTTTTGGAACAGTGTTTAGATAGAGTAGCCATATCCATCTGTTCATCTTTTCTTTCTCTGCATATTTATTGACCTTCACTCCCCCACTTCCCTCCTTTCCATAACATAAGCTCTAACTGCTGCCTTATTAAACAGCCTTGGGGGGAAAAGAAAATGGAATTCCTCTTTTGTCCTAAGGACCTTTGGCAGATAGCAGCATCCAGTTGTTATTTGTCATTCAGGGGGTGGTACTCAAACGGTGCCAAATTTAGGAAATTTCCAAATGTTTATCAATATCAAAAATGATTTGGTAAAAAATATTTAATAGGGTCCAACTTCAGTTGACATTGTGCCTTGGGTTCATGACTTGTGAGTTAGAAGCGGTTCCAGGGGGCTTATTAAAGAATTTGAAGAGCTTATATACTTAACATCTGTCTTTTGGGTCACGATTACTAACCATTTAAACCTTTCTTTTTAAAACAGGGATTGTCATATTCCTCATAACGTAAAACTTAAAAACTTGAGAAATATAAGTTCTGTCTTCCACCACTTTAATTTTAAAACAGTTGCTTTCGTCAAAGTTTTCCCTATGGGAAAGAAAGTTTCTATGTGGCAGTTCCATAAAGTTTATGTTTAAAATGCAATTTTATGATTTTTTTTTGATATTTTTTTTTAATTTTTATTTATTTATGATAGTCACACAGAGAGAGAGAGAGAGGCAGAGACATAGGCAGAGGGAGAAGCAGGCTCCATGCACTGGGAGCCTGACGTGGGATTCGATCCCGGGTCTCCAGGATCACGCCCTGGGCCAAAGGCAGGCGCTTAACCGCTGTGCCACCCAGGGATCCCCAATTTTATGATTTTTAACTACATAAATTATATTCTGATTCCTGAACAAATCTAGGAAAAAAGTTCATTTATAGTGTGCTGTCATCAGAAACAAATATAGCCGAATTACATCTACGCTCTCAGAAAACTTAGTGTGGTAGTATTAAGACTCTAAAAAATTAAATATTTTCCTGCTAACCATCATATTCTGACTCCATAGCTTTGGAGAATGTTGGGAGTATATCTTGTGGAATTGTTAACATAGAAACTTCTGGTTTACCCAGTTATTACTCAAAATGAGTAGAATTACTTTCCCCTGCATCAGCATCTGCTCATGAATATTGCTAGCCCGTTCATCAAAAACATCTTTACAAGTTGGGAAGTACCAACTGTATCTTTCCTTCTGATGAGGAGCCGTGCTATGATGGGTACCATCCATTTTTATTTTTCATACTATGACCCATATATGTGTGTGAGTATATATATATATATCGTTGTTAAGGGAGTGCACGATGGGGTGCGGGAGGAGCAGAGAGGAGGGAAACGAAAATCTCAAGCAGACTCTGGACTAAGAGCTGGACCTTACAATCCTGAGATCATGACCTGAGTGGAAATCAAGAGTCAGATGCACCCATTGAGCCACCCAGGCACTCTCTATAGATAGATAGATAGATAGATAGATAGATAGATAGATAGATAGATAGATAGATGATAGACAATATATATATTTATATATAAATAATAAATATATATAAATATAAAACCACATATATATATAGATTTTAGGGTGGGGGTCTCTCTATTTCCTGGATCTGAATGCCTGTTTCCCTTCCCAGATTAGGAAAGTTTTCAGCTATGATTTGTTCAAGTACATATTCTGGCCCTCTGGCCCTTTCTGCGCCCTCGGGAACCCCAATTAAACGTAGATTTTTCTTCCTCAGGCTGTCATTTATTTCCCTTAATCTATCCTGATCTTTTAATTGTTTGTCTCTTTTTCCTCAGTTTCCCTCTTTGCCATCAACTTGTCTTCTATGTCATTCATTCTTCCACCTCATTAACCCTCATCCTTAAGACCTCTAGTTTGGATTGCATCTCATTTAATTGATTTTTAATTTCTGCCTGATTTGATCTAAATTCTGCAGTCATGAAGTCTCTTGAGTACTTTATGCTTTTTTCTAGAGCCACCAGTAGCTTTATAATAGTGCTTCTGAATTGGCTTTCCGACATTGAATTGTAATCCAAATTTTGTAACTCTGTGGGAGAGAGGACTGTTTCTGATTCTTTCTTTTGAGGTGAGTTTTTCCTTGTAGTCATTTTGCTGAGTGCAGAGTGGCCAAAAACAAGTTTTATTGGGAAAAGGAGAAAAAGAGAGAAGAGAAAGAAGAAAAAGAAAAAAGAAGAAACAAAAGGAGAAGAAAAGAAAAAAAAAGGGGGAGAAGGCAAACAGAAATCAAAAAACAAAAAACAAGGGGGAGTATCCTCTGATTCCGTACACTGTAAATTCCTCAACTTCCCCTGGAACTTTCCAGTGCTGCTTGGTCAATAATTTGTTTTTCCCCTGTCCGTGTAGCTGGTCTTCTGGGGGAGGGGCCTGCTGTGCTGATTTTCAGGTGTTAGCACTTGGGGGAGCTGCTCTGCCCCCTGCCTGGTGCAGGGCTCAGTGGGGGCTGTTTACCCCGTGAGGCCCCAGGAGTAACAACCACAGTGGCGGCGGCCAGCTCTGGAGCCCTGGAGTCAGCTCCCGCAGTAACTAAGGAGCTCTCCGTCTGCAGGGCCTGGAGGCTCCGGGCTGGGCCGCTGATCTGCTCTGCTCGGGGCAGGAGCGTCCTCGCTGTCCTGGGCCCTCCCGGCCTCTGCCTGTCCCGGGGGAGGCCGGATCCTGGGCTGTGTCCGGGCGCCCTGGGCTCGGGGCCTGCGCTGTTGGATTCGCGCTCCCGCCCTGCAGCCCCCTCCACGGAGCCGCCCCCGACCCCCCCCCCCCCCCCCCCCGAGCTGCTCCGGGTCCCGCCGCCCGTGCTGCAGCCCTTAGGGAGCTCGGCGCACTCTCCCGGGGCGCAGGTGTCTGTTAGTGTCCCCGGGAGCCCGAGGGCATCCCCGCCCTCCTGGGTCCTGCTCCACCTCCCTGCGAGCCCCTTTCCGCCCGGGAAGGTCGGTGCAGCTCCTGCTCCTCCGGGACGGGGCTCTCCTGTCCTGGGGACACTCGCCCCGGCCTCAGCCCGACTCCTCGCGGGGCCCCTCCCCCTTGGAGGCCTTTTGTGTCTTTCTTTCTTCCCCGCCCCCTCTTCCTACCTTGATAGAAGCGCGAGCTCTTCTCTCTGTAGCATTCCAGCTGGTCTCTCTTTAAATCTCAGGCCGAATTCGTAGATTTTCAGGATGATTTGAAGGTTATCTAGGGAATTTGGTGGGGACAGGTGATTGGGGACCCTACTCTTCAGCCATCTTGCCCCACCCTAACTATTTATATATATATGGTTTTATTGCTTTATTCATGAGAGACCCAGAGAGAGGCAGAGACACAGGCAGAGGGAGAAGCAGGCTCCCTGCAGTGTCCTCGACGTGGGACTCGATCCCAGGACCCGGAGTCACGCCCTGAGCCAAAGGCGGACGCTCAACCACTGAGTCACCCAGGGGCCCCTTATGACGTATATTTTTATAAAAATCTTTATAGAGCATGTTAATTGTTGGGAGTTGAAAATGAACTTTTTAAGGAAATGTAAAGAAATGTGACAAGTATTACAGGTAACCAAATTTTAGCTGTCTTTATTTTGTTTTAGTCATCATTTGACTGGAGGTAGTATTTGACACGACATACATACGTATTTTTTGAATGTGTGTATTTACCTAGCATTTTCCTTTTTTTTTACAAATATTTACTTGGCTGCCAAGAAGCAGTATGTCAGGAAGAGATCATGTTTTCTGTCAGCACAGCACACTAGGGTAGGGCTATTTTCTAATTTTCACTGGGTCTTGTTAAGATATATATATATATATATATATATATTTCTTTTCAGGATCTCCCTTTAGACTACAGGTTAACTTAGTCTTATTTGTATAGTTACTTCATTTAATTCTGATGTCATGTATGTTGTATTTGTGTAAACCTTCCTCCCAATTATACTTATCTTTGACGATGACTTAATGAACCTCAGATTTTGTACTACCTACTTTCTGAATTCCTGGTGGAAAGAAACCTAGTTGTTATTTATTTTAAATCCATCGTTTTATAGATGTGACACCTTTGGGGGCTTACTGATAGTCACACACTTAAACAGCGGCAGCATTTTTGTTTGTTTCATTTTTACTCAGTTTTCCCCCTAAAGACCTTAAAACATTATCTGGGAATATGTAATAATAACTCACTGGGGATTCTGTTGATACTACAGGGATAAGGAAAGGAATACATTTTCTCTTTATTTCATTAACATAATGCATTTTCTCCTGGTTCTGCTCTCTGTGACTCACACGCCATTTCTCAGCATCACCGCTACCTCTGCATGTACTTACCCGGTGCTGGGGTTTAGCCTGGCAGTGCCCAGCTGACATAATAAAAGCATGTGTTCTTGTTCAGTGAGCTGTTAGACCATCGGGAAGCAAACCATAAGGTGGTAAGTATTTTGCCTGCCCTGATGAAGAAGAAGATAAATCAATTATTTTGCTTGAATTTTTGGAAAAAAAAAAAGAGATGGCTTCTGAGTTGTAAAAACTATGCAGTTTACCTTTTATTTCATGGAAGGAACAGGAATGGTGAAAGGCGTATTCGCTGAAAAGGAAATATTATTTATCTTTCAGAGCTATAATAATGATTTTACTCTTCCCCCCCAACTCTCCATATGTCCTATACCGTTTTCTGAGCACAACTGTATATGTACTATATGTGCTATACAGTATATAGATTTTACATAATATATATGTTTATATATAGTCCAATTTATATATATAGCTTATATATAGTATATATTTGTTCATATATAGTACATAGATTTATATATAATTTATATATTTATATATACCATATAGTTCTATATATTTAAATATATATTATTTATATATATTTATATGCTATTTATATATTTAAGCCTAAATATGTGCGCGTGTGTGTGTATAGCCATTTCTCTCCTTCTGGCTACAGCAGCTAGATTTGATTGTGGGATATAGTCTGGTATTGCAAAGAAACCCAGGGGTGCAACACCATCTCTACATTTCTGTGCGCCTTGACACTGTTTCTTACTTTAGTATATCCCAGTGGAATTTAGCCTTTAGTGCCTCCTTTGAGAAACAGACTTTGCAGCAGCCTTCTCCATGAAGCCTTCTCAACCTCCCATATCTACATCATCTGTAGTTGGGATTTTACTTGCCGGTAATAAGTGCTATTTTATATATGTTACGTTATAGTTTTATTTCTTGCCTTCTTAACTAGGCAGAAAGGCTTTTGAGGTTTGGGTCTATACCTTTGGAGGACTTGTTACCTACTAGTTCAGTCCCTAAATGTAGAGAAATCTGTATTAAAGTTTTGCAATCACGGTGTGAGGTGATAACCTGCACACCGTGGAGAACTCCTTAGCCATGGAATAGTGCCATCCCCAATATCAGCAGTCATCTACTAAACTAGTCTTTCACTGTGTTCGGTGTCGAGAAAAATTGGAGTTTTATTGTTTGAATGTTTTGTCTTTGCACTACAGTCTACCCTTTGCATTTTTCTCTTTGGACATGGGGCAGCCATGAGACTCCTTCACTCTTTGCTCTGTGGCTAATTTTCTTCAAAAGTTAGAACTATTGGCTGTCAGTGGCCGTTGCTGTAATCGGTTTGCTTTCTGGTGAAGGCTGGTAATTGCAGATGCCTCTGGGAAGCATATGGGGATATCTTCTAATGTAAGTGAATCCGCACAGAAATGTACTGTCCTGTCTTTCAACCTCCACTCCCAGTAAACATGAGCTGGCACTTTCTTTCTTCACCCAGGCCCACTCATTGATGCGTAACATGGAACTGCTTAAAAATAATGAACTGCTGTCTATACATGACACACAAAAATCAATGTAGTCTATCGGAAAAAGAAGTTACTATCTGAAATGATTAGAAGACGGGTGTACACCGTGTAAACAGACGTGTGGGTGTCCGCATGGCACAGCGCAGGGCGCGTGGCCTTGGGAATTTCGACATGTCTGTTAGGTAAAGAAGATCTGAGTTATAAAACAGTGTGGAGAGAATAGGGAGTGTGTTAGCAGATGTTAATAATGAGAAAGAATCGGGATCCCTGGGTGGCGCAGCGGTTTGGCTCCTGCCTTTGGCCCAGGGCGTGATCCTGGAGACCCGGGATCGAATCCCATATCAGGCTCCCGGTGCATGGAGCCTGCTTCTCCCTCTGCCTGTGTCTCTGCCTCTCTCTCTCTGTGACTATCATAAGTAAATAAATAAAAATTAAAAAAAAAATGAGAAAGAATAACATTGAAAGAGTAGGATGACAGTTGAAATAACGTCAAATAGAATGAGAAGGTTTTGTTCTAAAAGTGAAAGGTCTTGTCCTGTTTTGCTCTCATGTGGGCCTGATCCTTCCATTGTCCTCATTCTCTTCACTTTTAAGAATAACAGTAACAGTGCTTTTTGGAAACCCAGAGTTTTACCAGCAGCACGTACCTCAGCCTCCCCGCAAACTGTGACCCATCGAGTTCATTTCAATTTAACAGACTTCTGTAGATCACTTCCTACCAGTCACTGGCCACAGCGATGACCGGTCACGACCAGCCTCCCGAGCTTGAGAACCGTGTGTTCTGGTGGTGCAGGCAGAGAGCAAGCCGTGGACACGTGTCACTCCGACTGGTGGTGGGTGCTGCAGACAGCACATGAGGGTCAGAGGTGCCCAGGATTGGAGAGGAGACCGGCAGGACCTTGCCAATGGAAACACTTAAGCTGTTGGCCAACCGAGGGAATAAAGTGACTTCTCTCAATATCCGTATTAAAGCCTTTGATGAAGAGAGAAGAAAAGTACAAAGACCTCAGGATGCAGGGAGGCTTGGCAACTTCCACCCGAGGCCACTGTGATTAAAGCAAATAGAGGGAGGAGCTCAGTAGCAGATGCTGTCTGAAAGGTAGTGGGGACAGGATGACGCAGGACATTGTAGACCACAGGAAGGACTTCTGGTTTTATTCAAGACATAATGGGGACACGTTAGAGAATTATGAGCATGGTAAGGATGTAGGATATGATTTTTGTATTGAAATGAGCACAAGCTCTGGAACATTTCACATTTTTTTAAGTGGTCATTTTAACATTAATTTATTCACAATGTCTAAATCCTCATCCTGTGTTAGATTCATTATACTTACCTTAACTTAAAATTCATATCTAATTATTCATGAGATTTTCCAGAAAAAATGGAGTATTTTATAAGAATGCGTGATTCAAGTATTCCTGACTGACAAAAGTAAGACTAGTTCAAATGAGAAAATGAATTCCACATTTTAGCTGAAAAGACAGAAGTGTTTCTCAGTAGATATGGAGCTATCTGGGAAATAAGTGGGGATTATTATTTATTTTTAATATAGATTTGCAGACCTTACAGTTGTCAATTCTACTGTGTGTGCTCAGGAATATCATATATGCTTTGGATTCTCCTTAAAGAATTTTCATTCCCAAATGACAAATACCCACCATTTGCTTCGACATGGATGGAACTGGAGGGTATTATGCTGAGTGAAATAAGTCAATCGGAGAAGGACATACATTATATGGTCTCATTCATTTGGGGAATATAAATAATAGTGAAAGGGAATAGAGGGGAAGGGAGAAGAAATGGGTAGGAAATATCAGAAAGGGAGACAGAACATGAGAGACTCCTAACTCTGGGAAATGAACTAGGGGAGGAGGACGGGGGTGGGGGGTGACTGGGTGGCGGGTACTTAGGGGGGCACTTGACGGAATGAGCACTGGGTGTTATTCTGTATGTTGGCAAATTGAACACCAATAAAAAATAAATTTATTATTAAAAAAATAAATTAAAAAAAATAAAAAAAGAATTTTCATTCCTTTTTTTCTTTTTTTTCTCCTTTCTCACTTTGCAGTAGGTACATGTATCCCTGTTCAGGTGTTTGGCTGTTTCTGTGAGTTTGAAAGTAAAAAGGGTTAACATGTTCTGAAGAATGCCAGAGGATATGTATCTTTAAACCCAGATTAAATTGGAGCCATGCATGTAGCAGATGTGTCTATGCAGTGAAAACTTAGAGAGGCCTTGCCTTGGTAAGAATCACCCGCTGGAGAGTAAAACATAAACGTGAACAGATAATTGGTAAGAAGTTGTGTTTCGAAGAAGAGGAATTGGATTAAGAGCATAAAAAAATAAAAACATAAACAAATAAAAACAAAACAAAACAAGTTTGTGTGTGTCTCCCAGACTTGTGAAAATAGTTCCTGGCTCTAGGGGAAGTTCGCATGGCGCCTTGCTTTGGCATTCTGTTTCCGTTAGAACACCTGTCCTTCAGGTAATTCTGCATCCTACCCAGTACTTCTCTGGGGAGATGTGATTTCCGATGGCATAAAGTGGGGTTCGTGAGGATCATCACGAAGGAAAAAGTATTCCCTGGAATTCCCTGCCTTTTGGAAGTGAGATTGACCGGTGGCAATTACATTGTAATAATTACCAGCCTTTCTTTATTTTGAATGGGGATCTGCAAACCTTAAAAAAAAAAGGCAAGGTCATCCATGAAGAACTGGAAATAATATTCATTTAATTTCCAGAATTAAGAATTTCCTGAAATGGAGGTAATTTCCTCTTGACATTTATTCCTAAATCCTGTTTCACAGTAATGTATCTCCTTTTAAATGTCTGAGGTGCTTAATTTTTTTCTAACTGCAGTAATGTTGTGGTAAATTAGATAATACGAATGGAGGAGATGTGAACAGTTTCTTGGTTGTACACATTTGTTTGTATAAAGTTATATGTAACATTTTATAAAATACTACAACATGTCAGAAAAGCAACTGAACATCATTTTCAATGCTCATTCTTAATTTCACATGAATGAGTAAACCAAAGCCTTGCAAAATATTTTCAGGTTTGACGTTTTCATATTATTGGCCTTGAGTTCAATATTAGATAAGGTTTGCAATAAAAGACAAGTGTTTTGAAAAGCGTAATTAACTCACAGTGTAGATATGTTGCTCTGTTGTCTTTTTTTTAATGTAACATTTGTGCTTTGGCCTTTAAAATCACATGAATTTGATACAAAATGTCAGAAGATAAAATATTACTATAAAATAAATATTCCTATAAAAAAGAAAAGAATGCAATTTGCAAAATGGCTATAAACTTTTCTCTATGTAAATAAGGCACTTTTTATTCATGATTGGCATAGTTTTAGAGTAGTAAAAAGTAAAGTGCCTATTGATTTCACAGAGAACTTTATTATTTTCATAGGCAGAGTCCAAATACCTTCATAATCACCTAAATGAAAAGTAAGATTATTTTATTTCAGAATTAAAGGGTGTCGTTTTTTCAGTCAAGTAGCAAATTTTAGGAATGTGTTCTGAAATATACTATTTGGAGGCAAATTTTGAATAAATGAAGTCACTTTAGACTATTCACGTTACTTTTACTTCCATCTCCTTATTATTCTCCACATCACACAGTGCCCACTTTCTGGATCTGTTATTTATTTTAACTATTACTAAAATATGTGTTAACATATAACGTATATTCATATATACCTTAAAAAACACAAACACATAGGCATCAATACAAAATGTATAAATATGTAAATAAATATTATATACATGTGCCTAAGTTGATACACATTCTGTCTCCTATTACTTTTCTGGAAGGATGCGAAATGAACCATTGATGATAATTCTTTAAAGAAGCCAGAGAAGAACAATTTTATATTTCATTTTGTACCTTTTTGAATTACTATTATTTTTTCCATTAGCTTACAGAACTTCTGTTAAAAAAGGACTCTCTGGCAATATTTGAGGCCTTTCTCTTCATATTTTTTCTATATAAAAAAGTCTTACCAGATGTTATTTAAAATTAAATCTCTTCTTCTACAATAACCCTTTTGATGACTTACTCAGAAAGGTCTTAAATATAGAGTAATATATTAGAAATGGCCTGGATTTAAATACCAGCTCAATGATGTTGGTCACATTAACCTAAATTCTTTCGTAAGATCCCCCATTTGTAAAAATGGGTTAGTGGTACCAACCTTATAGGACTTGCATGGAAATTAAATGCAAATATGTGAAGTTCTGACCTCCTACCAAGGTGCTATATGAGGGATTATTATTACATTATGATATGATAATAATATTAAATATAGTACTTTTTCACATAAAAATGTAGTAAGGGAGCATGGAGGAGCTTTGGGAGGTGATGAATATGTCTGTGGCCTTGATGGTAGTGATGATTTCATGGGTATATATTTATCTCCAAACCCATCAAATTGTAGACATAAGTATGTACAGCTTGGAAAGAAGAAAGGAAGGAAGAGAGAGGGAAAGAAGAAGAAGGGGAAAAGGTCTCTATGGGTCACCCAATAGACAATGAGGCAGGAAATGATTTTTGAAAATGAAGAGATACTGATTGAAGACACTAAGTCAAGAGGCATTTCCTATTTAGAAACTGGAATTTCATCCAGTTTTATAGTCATCCTATAAAACTTTTTATTGTTACTGAAAATTCAACACTTAATGAACTTGGGTTACCAAATTATAAAAATTTTATGTCTCTGGCAAACTTGTTTTGGAATTACATGCTTAATCATTCCTTTATTATTTTTTTAACTCTACCAATTTTGAGAGAGGATTTGAAACAATTTACTATCAAACGAAACAAAAGATTAAATAAACAAGTGCCAAGTATTAAAGATGAAGGGAGAAAAAACAATGATGTTAAATAAAGGCATAATGAACGTAAGGTCAGCTCTGAATTTCCTGGCAGCCAAAGAAAAGAAGGAAAATGTAGCATATTTCACAGCTCTGTTTATCCAAGAAAGGAAACGGTCTTAATTCCTGAGGAGTTTCTTTTTAGAAGAAGTAGAATCTAAAATAATCTGGTCAGGTTGGTTCCATAAGCTGGTTATTTACCAACATAATAAACAGCATCTGCACCAAGAGTTTCACAAAATATTTAGAACTATTTTTGATTTGGACTTTTTATGCAAAGTAAAAAAATAATATTGCAGGAACATGAAGGCATTTTCATAGGAAATACAAATGATGTGATCAAAATATATAACTTCCAGATAATGAGATTCATGTGTAGAGTTTAGCAAATTCCGAGTGACATTTCTCTCTTTGTGGACTGAAGGCCACCAGAATTAGGACAACCTGGGACACTCATTAAAAATGCATATTCTTGGCTTTCACCTAAAACCATTTAAATAATCTCTGGAGGTGGGAGCCATGACAATTGCGTTTTTACTTCTTACATCAAATTTTAAGAACCACTGATCTGTAAGAATGTGTCTTGAGCTTATCTCTATTATCATCCTGGAATATTACCAACCTTGGGCGGAATTTTGAAATGAGGTAAGAAGAAACCATGTTAAATTATGATCCAGACAAAGTTGTGGAAGTGATAGTTTTCAATATGCATTAATGAATGTGTACAGAGAGAAACATGGATAGAAATTCAATAATCTTGAATATAGGTGATAACCTGATTCTTTATTGCAAAAGCCCTATGCTATCTTGTGCTACAAAATGGGTTTTCATGGACAGTAACCATTAGTATTCGTATTCGGGAGAAAACTGGAATAAAGAAGATGCAGCTGATTCCTTTGGGGGAATTGAGGGTTATAAGTTTTTAACGGCATTGATTTCTTAACTGTCAGGGATGGGTGGGTTGAGCTTTCCTTAGTGGAAGCCTAGGTTAATTGACCAGTTGGTCATAATGAAAGTTAAAGAACATGGAATCTTGGATCAGAGCCCCAGAAGGAGGGAGAAGCTCATGAGCAAAACAGCACCATGCATGAAGATTGTCTAAATCTCGTGAGATGGAAATTTTCTTTGGGTAAATATATTTTCTCTCCTCTTCCCCTCTTTTTTCCTACTATGTAAACGGAAAGTTGATTTGAAAGGATTTACTTTCCAAAGAGGATAATTTTTAATCACATGTTAGAGATTTGAACTGTAGAAGATCTGAAGATAGAAAACAAACTACTGGTGGATTCTTAGATCATAATGGAGCATAAAAGGAGGTTTTATGTTAAAAATCTACTGAATGGCTGATTTGATGTTGAGCTATTTAGTTGGCTTTTCATGTTAGCCTGTCCAAAATGACTTCGTGTTCTTTCCTGGTAGATAAAGGGAAGTAGGCAGTACTTCGCAATACACGGTCAGGGTGCAGAGAGAGCCACCTCGTGAAAGGACTATTCAAGATTAACATGGCCAGGGATTGACATTCACTTCCTGCCTTGGAGGAGGAGCTAATCCTGATTAGCTGTGGCTACAGGATTTCTGATCAACTTTCACAAAAAGAAGAAACCAATACTGCAAAGTTGTGATTCAATTATAAAGGTTCTGATACACATGATCTTCTGCAAACTCAAATGTTAACTTAATGTTAAGATCGGGAGGTTTGACATGACACTTTGAAATCTTGGTTTGAACTGGGTTCATTTAGATGATAAAGAGAAAGAAGTCTTGACGATCCCTCTGCAAAGCCTCTTTTCCTGAACAGAATATATATGGAGAGGGAGGGGGAACTAGAGAGAGATGTGTAAGGAGATAATATCTTACGGCAGGGCAAGGAAGAGTCTACCCTGATTGGTCCCCATCACCACCTGAGCCATCTAGGTGCTCCTCACCTTTATTTTAGTTGATTTAAGAGGAATTGGTTTTCCTGAAGAGCTAGGCATGCATTAAAATTTTTTTTCTATACTTCCATTATATTTGTTTATTTTCGGTACCTCTAGAAACCAAATAAGGAAAACAAAATCCATAGATCTATAATGCCCAACCTGTAGACTTGTGTTGTAAGGTGCCTCAACATGCCTGCTGACAAAAACTCTCTCTTCAAAGAACCTCCTACTTGAGTTGAAATCTCCCCCACAGGTTTTATAGAACATTGCTTTGTGGATCACAGATACTGAGTAAAGATTTTTTTTAAATCTTTTTACTTTAAATTGTTTTTTTTCTTTGCTGTTGAGTTTAATAAGTTCTTTATAGATCTTGGAAACTAGCCCTTTATCTGATACGTCATTTGCAAATATCTTCTCCCATTCTGTAGGTTGTCTTTGAGTTTTGTTGACGGTATCTTTTGCTTTGCAAAAGCTTCTTACCTTGATGAAGTCCCAGTAGTTCATTTTTGCTTTTGTTTCTCTTGCCTTCATGAGTAGGAAATATCAGAAAGGGAGACAGAACATGAAGGACTCCTAACTCTGGGAAACGAACTAGGGGTGGTGGAAGGGGAGGTGGAAGGGGGGTGGAGGTGACTGGGTGACGGGCACTGAGGTGGGCACTTGATGGGATGAGCACTGGGTGTTATTCTGTATGTTGGCAAATTGAACACCAATAAAAAAATAAATTTATAAAAAAAATCTTTTTACTTTAAAGTTAAAGGTCCAATCCATACATCACTCATAAACACAGTTGACCCTTATATCATCTGGGGTTTGGGGTGCCAATGCCCCCCCATGCATTGTTGAAAATCTGTGGATGACTTTTGACTCCCCAAAACCTTAACTCCCCACAGCCTCTTGTTGAAAGCCTCTACTTATTATATATACTGTAGTCTTACAATAAAGTAAGCTAGAGGAAAAAATGTTTTTAAGAAAATCATAAAAAAATCATTAAGAAGGAGGAAATACATGTCAGGTCCTGTACTGTATTTATCAAAGAAAATCCGTGTGACAGTGGGCCTGGGTAGTTCTAACCCATGTTGTTCAAGAGTCACCTGTACTTTCTAGCTGCTTCTCTCTCAACTACATGTCCTTGGACACACACGTATCTACATACAGAGATACAATTTCCACAGGTGCAGCCTTCAGCTCAGCATACATTAAAAACATTGTACATGAAATGAATTTCTAGAGTTTTGACACTTTTTTAGTACAGTGATTGATTCCTCTATAAAACTGTTTTCCAAATCCTTATCCATTTCCCTTAACCTTTGAAAGAATTCCCCTACATTCTGTACTGTTCTCTCATCTCCATGCTGTTGGCTCATAACTATACGTATCTACCCTGGGCCATTCTTCTGAACTTCAGACGATAATTTCCAAATTTATGACATCAGGAAATATTATGCCCTTAGCTTTTATAGACAATAAGCATAAGCAATGGCCATATAGAGAATATTTCTAAATCTAATGCAAAACCATTAGACATAGAGTATTGTCTAGTGGGCACATTACTCACCATCCCATATTACTAAGAGCTATGAAAATATAAATATATATATTTTTTCTTGTATGCTAAGTCTGTTAAAATTTGGATGTTTCCTGTGTGACTGATGAGAAAATTCTCAGGCATGTCCGGGGTCACCAGTAATGGGTCCCATGACCAATTAGTGGTGACAGCCATAGTGGGTGATAATAGAGGGGAGTTTCCTTACCTGGCACAAGCAAAGTCTCAGTGGCAGAAAAATGCAAAGCATATTCTGGGCACAGTGTATAGATTCCTTTGGCACTGAAATGTCTGTTGAATGTTGACTGAACAAAAATCTGGGATCACTTGTCAGTTTTTGGATCTTAATAAATTCCGCTATGAATGGATTTGAAAGTAATCATTACGGCGTAAATCATAATGCCTTCACTTCTCAGTTATATTGCTTCTCGTATGTACTTTTACCTTTCTTGCGTGTTTCGACTCTCATAAGTTATCAATCAGTATCTATGGAATGCATGAAATAGTAAATTACAAATGTCTCTCTGAGCACATAAAAATTTGAGTTATATTTATGAAATGAGAGAACCCATTTTAGCAGGAGGATAGAGCAGAGATTGAATAAGGTGACTCTCGAATCTCCTTTTATGGTCTTAACCCTTGAGACTCCCAAATAATCTGCGACGTGACACATTACTTTAGCTCGCTATAATACAGTTCTCTGTAACTCTATCTCTCTCTCACCATCACGTTAAGATGGGTATTTATCAATAATATGTGAAATTGATGTACGTTAGGTGTTGCCCATGGTCTAACACACCAGAGTACTGTTGTTTAGCAGAAACAAATACGATACCCAGAAACACAGAAAAACAGATGCACAGGAGTACACAAAACTTAGCAAGTCAACCCAGAATCCTGATTGGATTTAACTCAATTTATTGACTTCCTACATGCCAGAAAATGCACTTGGCACTGCGAAGAAAAATACAAGTATGAGAGAATAAGTTCTGCATGAAGCTGGGATTTTAAATCCTGGCTCTCTGCACTGTGACTGACTCTGCAGAGCCTGCATGCAGTGTAAAAATATATTTGTGTTTGTGTGATAGAAAATGTGTGAGGAACTTTCTAATGCTTTGATATGAGCGATCGTTTGCCTGCATGGGAAAGAACAAAAGTCTACCCTCAACTCTTGTTGTCAGGTTAGAGAGTCTGGAGGAGATGAAATTGCCAGGGTATTTGAACATAGGTTTTGTCTGGTCAGTACCTCTCTTCTTCTTTTTAGGCCTGTCCTAGTTAATAGGAAACAATGGCTGGGATGCATGTAAGCTCACTTTTTGTTTTTATTTTACCTTTTAAGTATGAATTTTTATTTATTTTGTCTTTAAGCTTTTATTTAAATTCAGGCATGTAAACTAACTTTTGAACGGATCTCTAAACGTATTGTTTTTCTCTTAATTTTTTTGTTGGCAAAATGTAATTGGTATTTGCTTTTTTCCAAATAGTTTAAGATCGCCTATACACATTATGGTTTTAACTGAAGAACAACATAAGTGGATAGATAATGCAGTATTACAATCAAGAATATTACATTTGCTCTCTAATATAAATATATGTTGTTTCAGAGATAATTACATTGCAACAGATTAAGTGGGTCTTTTTTGTAAATGTTCCAGATATATTTTGGGTTTTTTGTTTAAGATTTTATTTTTAAGTACTCTACACCAGACATGGGGTTCAAACTTGCAACCCTGAGATAAGGAGTTGTGGCTCCGACTGAGCCAGGCAGGTGCCGCTGTGGTAGTCAGTCATATTTTGAAAGATGCATGTCTATTTGTTTCTGTGTATTTTTTAAATTTCTTCTTTAATTTCCTGCTGTACTCATTCCTTCTTTAGTAGGAGGTTGTTTAACCTCCATGTGCTGGTGATCTTTCCAAATTTTTTTCTTGTGGTTGACTTCAAGTTTCATAGTATGATAGGAAAATATGCATGGTGTGATCTCAAACTTTTCGTATTTATTTGTTGAGGCCTGATCTGTGACCCAGTATGTGATCTATTCTGGAGGATGTCCTATGTGTGTTCTGCTGCTGTAGGATGAAATGTTCTGAATATATCTGTTCAATTGACCTGGCCCAATGTGTCATTCAAAGCCATTGTTTCCTTATTAATCTTGTGTTTAGATGATCCATCTATTGACATATGTGGGTCTTAAAAGTCCCCTACTATTACTGTATTATTATCAATGAATTCCTTTATTTTTGTCATTGTTTCATATATTTGGGTGCTCCTACATTGGGGACATAAATATTTACAACTGTTAGGTCTCCTTGTTGGATAGACCAACTTTATTATAGTGCCCTCCTTCATCTCTTGTGACAATTTTTGGGTTAAAATCTAGTTTGTCTGATATAACTATGGCTACTCTGGCTTTATTTGACATTAAGCATGATAAATGGTTCTCCATCCCCTCACTTTCAGATTGCGGGTGTTTTTTTGTCTGAAATGAGTCTCTTAGAGGCAGCATATAGATGGGTTTTGTCTTTTTATCCGTTCCGATGCCCTTTGTCTTTTGACTGAAGTATTTAGTCCATTTAAATTCAGAGTGATTTTTTAAAGATTTTTTATTTATTTGTGAGAGACAGAGAGACACAGAGAGAGAGAGAGAGAGAGAGAGGCAGAGACACAGGCAGAGGGAGAAGCAGGCTCCATGCAGGGAGCTCAATGTGGGACTTGATCCCGGGCCTCCAGGATCACGACCCGAGCTGCAGGTGGCGCTAAACCGCTGAGCCACCCGGGCTGCACCAGAGAGATTATTGATAGATACGGATTTAGTGCCCTTACGTTACCTGTTAAGTCATTGTTTCTGGAGACTTCCTGTGTTACTTTCTAGTTTTGTTGCTTTTGGCCTGCCTTGCCCACTCAGAGTCCCCTTAATATTTCTTGCAAGGCTGGTTTAGTGGTCACAAACTCCTTTGTTTTTGTTTGGGAAAACCTTTATCTCTCCTTCTATTCTGAATGACAGCCTTACTGGATAAAGCGTTACCGGCTGCATCTTTCTCCCATCCAGTACATCAAATATATGCTACCCTTACTTCTGACCTGCCAAGTTTCTGTGGAGAGATCTGCTGCTAATCCTGTTTGTTTTTCCTTGTAAATTAGGGATTTCTCTTCCTTTGCTGCTTTTAGAATTTTTCCTTCTATATTTTCCAAATTTTACCATGATTTGTCTTGGTGTTGGCTTGTTTTTGTTGATTGTTGGGTGCTCTCTGTATCACCTGAATTTGAATGTCTGTTTCCTTCCCTAGAATAGGGAAATATTCAGCTATAATGTACTCAGATGAACCTTCTGCCTCCCTTTCCCTCTTTTCTTCTTCTGAGACTGATACAAATTTTATTACACTTTATGGAGTTGTTGAGTTCCCTAAGTCCACATTTGTGATCTGATATTTTTCTTTCTGTCTTCTTTTCAGCTTCACAATTTTTCCTATAATTTTATCTTCTATTTCACTTACTCATTCCTCTGCATCTTCCATTCTTGTGGTCATTAGATTTAGTTTGTTTTATGTTACCCCGGGCAATTTACACGTTTAATGCAATCCCTATCAAAATACCATGGACTTTCTTCAGAAAGTTGGAACAAATTATCTTAAGATTAGTGTGGAATCAGAAAAGACCCCGAATAGCCAGGGGAATATTAAAAAAGAAAACCATAGCTGGAGGCATCACAATGCCAGATTTCAGGTTGTACTACAAAGCTGTGGTCATCAAGAGAGTGTGGTATGGGCACAAAAACAGACACATAGATCAATGGAACAGAATAGAGAATCCAGAAGTGGACCCTGAACTTTATGGTCAACTAATATTCGATAAAGGAGGAAAGACTATCCATTGGAAGAAAGACAGTCTCTTCAATAAATGGTGCTGGGAAAATTGAACATCCACATGCAGAAGAATGAAACTAGACCACTCTCTTTCACCATACACAAAGATAAACACAAAATGGATGAAAGATCTAAATGTGACACAAGATTCCATCAAAATCCTAGAGGAAAACACAGGCAACATCCTTTTTGAACTCAGCCACAGTAACTTCTTGCAAGATACATCCACGAAGGCAAAAGAAACAAAAGCAAAAATGAACTATTGGGACTTCATCAAGATAAGAAGCTTTTGCACAGCAAAGGATACAGTCAACAAAACTAAAAGACAACCTACAGAATGGGAGAAGATTTTTGCAAATGATGTATCAGATAAAGGGCTAGTTTCCAAGATCTATAAAGAACTTATTAAACTCAACACCAAAGAAACAAACAATCCAGTCATGAAATGGGCAAAAGACATGAACAGAAATCTCACAGAGGAAGACATAGACATGGCCAACAAGCACATGAGAAAATGCTCTGCATCACTTGCCATCAGGGAAATACAAATCAAAACCACAATGAGATACCACCTCACACCCGTGAGAATGGGGAAAATTAACAAGGCAGGAAACCACAAATGTTGGAGAGGATGCAGAGAGAAGGGAACCCTCTTGCACTGTTGGTGGGAATGTGAACTGGTGCAGCCACTCTGGAAAACTGTGTGGAGGTTCCTCAAACAGTTAAAAATAGACCTGCCCTACGATCCAGCAATTGCACTGCTGGGGATTTACCCCAAAGATTCAGATGCAATGAAACGCCGGGACACCTGCACCCCGATGTTTCTAGCAGCAATGTCCACAATAGCCAAACTGGAAGGAGCCTCGGTGTCCATCAAAAGATGAATGGATCAAGAAGATGTGGTTTATGTATACAATGGAATATTCCTCAGCCATTAGAAACGACAAATACCCACCATTTGCTTCAACGTGGATGGAACTGGAGGGTATTATGCTGAGTGAAGTAAGTCAATCGGAGAAGGACAAACATTATATGTTCTCATTCATTTGGGGAATATAAATAATAGTGAAAGGGAATATAAGGGAAGGGAGAAGAAATGTGTGGGAAATATCAGAAAGGGAGACAGAACATAAAGACTCCTAACTCTGGGAAACAAACTAGGGATGGTGGAAGGGGAGGAGGGCGGGGGGTGGGGGTGAATGGGTAACAGGCACTGAGGGGGACACTTGACAGGATGAGCACTGGGTGTTATTCTGTATGTTGATAAATTGAACACCAATAAAAAATAAATTTATTATTAAAAAAAAGATCTAGTCTGTTTTGTATCTCAGTTATAACATTTTTTTAAATTTTGAGCCTGACTAGTTTTTATGTCTTTTATCTCTATGGTAAGGGGCTCCCTGGTGTCTTCTGCTTTTTTCAGACCCCGCTAGTATCCTCATGATTGTTGTTTTAAATTCTGGATCAGGTATGTTATTTATATCTGTTTTGATTACATACCTGGCCATGATCTTTTCTTGTTCTTTCTTTTGGGATGAATTCCCCCATCTCAGCATTTTGTCTAGGTCTCTGTCCTCTCTGTTAGGAAAGCCTGTTAAATTATCTGCTCCTGAGAGTAAGGGCTTTATTAAGAAGAGGTCATATACTGTCCAGGGCCTGGTACTTCAGAAAGTGTTCTGGAGTATGCTGTGTCCACTCTGCTGCTGTGCCTTGTCAGTCCTCTGCAGAACTTCTTCTTGTCTGTAGTGGGGAGTGTTTGGATCTTGTCCAGAGTGTGGCAAGTTTTAACTAGGAGTGCTCTGGTCTGCTTGTTAAAAGAGGCTTGATCTTATTTCCACTAGAGCTGGAGCTTTGCGGCACCCTGGTCAGCACCCACGTCTTTCAGAGAAGGGGGCACCTCTCTGACTCTCAAGCACATTTGCCCTAGTAGAGAAGCACCTGTAGAGGGGCAGGGCTTGCTGTAAGCAGCTCTGGCCTCCACTGTTGGAGCTGTGTTGATCACTGAAGTCCATCTGTGCTGATGTGTGGAGGGAAAAATAATGCAAGCCCACCCCCACCTCCCTTGAGAGGGGAGTTCATGCCTGCTGCCATGTGGAAAGCCCTCACAGAAGAGCAAACGAACTCCCCTTGTGTGTCCCAGGCACCCTTCAGATTCCTGCCTTCATCCTGTCTGTGTCTGAGCTGTCTGCCCTCTGGGAAGCACAGTGCACCTGCGTTTTATCTCGGGCATGTCAGCTGAGTTTCAAAACTACAAACTTTAGGAACCTGGCATGGTGTGTACCATTGCTGGGACTCTAGGGGAGGGTGTTATCACACTAGGGCTGGTGCTTGTTTGTCCCAGAAGGGCAGTCACACCAACATGCAGGGGCTTGGAATTTAGAGTAAAGCACAGCAAAAAGCCTGAGCCCAGGTTAACCACCCTCAGCAGGTGTCTCTGCCCCTATGTTTAACAAGTAGGGGAGAGCAGTAGCATCCATGGGCTCTTTTGTCCCTGGATAGGCAATGCCATCTTAACCAGATGCATTCCAAGAAGGGGTAAATGTCTCTCCCAGTGTGTCCCAGGGGATCCTCGGATAGTGCCCTCTGCTCCCAGGCCTCTGTCCTCTTTCTCCATAGGTACACCACAGCAGCTGTTGGGCTACACACTGGCCACAGCATGGACTTCTAAACACAGCATGGACTTCTAAAGCCCAGTCTTTGAGCTCCACTGGTGGTAAAAACTTGTTACAACGAGTAGTGTTAATCAGCACTACTCATTTTCCCAGTCAATGGTTTCGAGCAAGTGTTTTTCTTGCGTGACCCCCTGTGTGCTGTGTGCGCTCGCTTTCTCCCTCTTGCCCTGTCTCCATGATCAGGGCTCCTTCCTCTCCACAGCACCCACAGTCCTTTTCTCCTTCAAATCATGTCTTTGCACCTTCTACCTTCCACAATGTTGCATCTTCTCTCCCTCTAGTTGTGTAGTTTGTTCTCTCATTCCTCAGATTGGTTTCTTGGGTGTTCAAAGTAATTTGATATTTATCTAGCTGTTTTTGTACTTTGAAGATAGGGCCTTTCTACTAATCCACTATCTTAACTCCCTGATTCTTCCCCATATACTTTTTAAAGATTTATTTATTTATTTATGATAGACATAGAGAGAGGCAGAGACACAGGAGGAGGGAGAAGCAGGCTCCATGGAGGGAGCACGACGTGGGACTCGATCCCTGGTCTCCAGGACCAGGCCCTGGGCCAAAGGTGGCACTAAACCGCTGAGCCACCCGGGCTGCCCTCATGAATAAATAAAATCTTAAAAAAATAATAAATTACTTCAAAGAACCAACTTTTGCGCTTTGTTCATTTTTTCTTTTTTCAATTTCATTGATTTCTGCTTTTGCTTCTACTTTGAGTTTAATTTATAACTTTTTGCAGAAGCTTAAGTCACTTATTTTAAACCTAAGAAGTTTTCAAATGCATGCTTTGAGAGCCATAAATTTTACTCAAGACTGCTCCATTTGCATCCAGCCATTTCCTGCGTATTATTTGGTTTCATTCATTTCAGATATTTTCTGATTCCCTTTATTTAGAATTGTGCTTAATCTCCAAATATTTGAGGATTTTCTACTAATTTTCTGTTATTAATTTCATTTCTTTGGGGACAGAGGGTACGCTCTGTAGGATTTCAATACTTGAAATTTATTGAGATGAGTTATAGTCTTTTTCTTAATCTTCTGAGTACACTTTAAAAGGGTGTACATTCAGCAGTTGGGTGATGTTTCAATAAATATCAGTCAGGCTGAGTGGATTAAATAGTGTAAATATCCTTAATAATCACTTTTGTCTTCTTGCTGTGTTAATTATGGAGAGAAATATATTAAAATCTACAACTGTGACTGTCTATTTCTCCTTTTAGTTTTGTTAATTTTTGCTTAATGAATTTTGAAATTTTGTTAGATATATGTTTAGAATTGTCTTTTTTTTTTTTCAAAATGACTCTCTTACTATTATGCATTGCCTGTCTTTATTCCTGATAACACCCCTTATCTTAGAGTTTACTTTTGGCACAATCTATCTTTTTTCCAATCCATTTGCTTTTGATGTGTCTTTGTCCTTATATTTCAGCGTCTCTTGTGAACAAGATATAGCTGTAGTTTGTTGGTTTATGTCTTTAATCCAGGATGACAATACACCTTTAAATTAGAGGATTTAGTCTATTTATGTTTAGTATAATTGCTAATATGGCTGAGTCTAACTCTACCATCTTGATATTTATTTTTTGTTTATACCATTTGATACTTGTTCCTTTGCTTTTCCCTGCTTCCATTTTTTTCAGCACAAGGTAGATCTCTTGGTGTTATTTGCAGTTATTTTATAGTGTTGCCATCCACTGTGGTAGCCACTAGCCACATGTAGTTAAGTTTAAAATCAGTCCCTCATTATATCAGCCACACTCCAGGGACCCAGTAGCCACATGTGCTTGTTACCACATTGGACAGGACAGATTCCCGCAAAAAGATCCATCAGACAGATCCCTGCAGATTGAGGTCAGGATTTATTTTGAGTCAGAATTAGCTAGGGCCCAGGGTGAAAAGGGCAACATTTCTAGTCAGAAGATGTGTGTTTCTGTTGTGTGTTTACTATTGACGGCTTTGTAGTCTGTAAGCCTAAGAGATCTGCTCTTAGCCTCAGTTTTCTTTTCTAAAACACGCAGGTAGTAATTCCTGCTCTTTGCTTCATGGTGTGCTTGTGGAAAAGAACACTATAAAATGGTTAGCTGCTTTATGAACCCTAAGGCAGTTTTGAAGAAAACATTCAAACTCAGTTAACTGTGTTTCGTTTGGTCTTTTAGGTTGCTGACGGAGCTGGAGTCCCCTTCTTGGTGGCCATTTAGTTCCAAGCTTTGGAAGATGCCAGCAGAAACAAACCCCAAGGAAAGCACCTCAATGGCTAGTCCCAAAGTTCTTGGAAAAGAAGGGGTAGTGGTCCGAATTCCTGCTGTTATCTCCCAGGGGAATGCATCTCATGTTAAAGCAGGAAGTCTCACCATCCTTGTGTCTGGGTTGGAAATCCATGACTCCTGTTCTTTGCTCATGCACAGATTCGAAAGAGAAGATATAGATGACATTAAGGTTCACACGCCTTATGAGATTAGCATCCGACAGCGGTTCATTGGGAGGCCAGACATAGCTTATCGCCTGATATCTGCCAAGATGTCAGAGGCTATCCCCATTTTGGAGGTGCAGTTCAGCAAGAAGATGGAGCTGTTAGAAGATGCCTTGATGCCCAGAAGTGCCAGATCGTCTTCCCCAATAGAGAAGGGCTGCTCAGTCTGGCAGGCGGGTAAGTGAGCGTTGGCATTTGGAGTGTGCCTCCTTCTCCAAACTTGCAGTCAGAACGTAGCATGCCTGGGGTACACTGTTCACTTGTGTCACTTGGAGCAGCTGCTGATTTCTCTGCAGCAGTGACTGTCCATGTGTTTGTGAATGAAAACAACTTAGTACTTGCCATCTCAGAGTGTGTAAATCCCAGAGCTCAGGTTTATCACCCACTGAGTGCTATGTGGGTTTCCCCGGAGGGCAGGAGGGCTTGATGGCCCTTTCAGATCAGAGGCAGGCTCCAAGTTAGGCATTTCCCCCTTTCCTCTGTGTGACCGGCCTGCCCTGGCAGGCATCCAGTCCCTCCACCCCTGACCTCAGCCTCAATCAGGGTCATCTCAGCCTGCCTTCTGGGTACCTGTTTAAGAAATCAGAATCTCTGAGAACTGCAGCATAGTTTTTGTAGGTTTGCAGGCCTCCCCTAGTGGGGAGTGTGTGGCATTGGGCGTGGCCCTGGAGGTTGAGAGAGTCCCAGGTCCAAGCCCCAGCCTTGCCTGGGGCAGCCTGGGGTCATCTGACTTGTCAGTTTGCCATCCAGATGGTGTCAGGTAGCATCTCGCTGGTGCCTTTATTTTCATGTCTATCATTGATTGTGATGTGGAACATCTGACGCTCCTTATTTGCTTTCTGGCTTCACACATTTTTCTCTGTGGATTGTGTGGCTTTGTTGTTGTTGTTGTTGTTGTTGTTGTTTTCCACTGTGCTGTTTATTTTTTGTGATTTGTAGGAGCTCCTCACATGTAGGTTTGCATCCTTTCTTGGCTCTAGAGGCTACCAGTACCTCTGCCAGACCGTCATTCTCCGTTACAGAAATCCTTAATTTTGCTATGGTCTAATCTAGCATTTTTCCTATTAAGTTTGTTTTAGAGCCCAGCTAAAGAAATCCCAAAGTCATAAAATACCATATTTCTTAATGCTAGCATTATAGGTGACCTGTGTCTGCATTATAATGATTTTTCTAACAGCCTAGTAGTCTCTTCTTATTAACTTTGATTGCCGGACATCTGTTACAGTTAGAGAAGTGTTTGTTACGGTTCTGGTTTCTTTTTGCTCTGAAGTGATTGATTTCAGCACTAATATGTAACCTGTTTCCCTAACACATGAACATTTCTAGATGGCTTCAAGTTTCAAAAGAAATATACCTGAAGATAGATCTGGTCCCATAAGCACCAAAATGTAAAAACTTCATTTAAAAACTTATTTCCTTAGCATTTCCAGATTTTTCTTTGGCCCCTCTCTCAAGGCAGGACTGAGAAGGGTGGGCAATGCCACGAGCCTAAGACTCTGAGCAGGTCAGGCCGTTGGCCACCCCTTGCCCCCACACTGCTGTTTTCCTGTGGGAGGGGCCAGGCAGTGGGAGGAAGAGACTCAGGGCTTCTGGGTCCCAATGCAGAGTGCCTCCAGCCATTGCTTCTGCTGCTGCTGAACCAGAACTCCCTGCGCCAGGCGTAGTGCCAGGCACCCACAGTCCCTGTTCTCATGGAGCTCCGCCTGGTGGTTTCAGAGAAGGGGCATGGCACAGAATGTCCCATGTAGGGGGCAGCTGTGAGCACACGTGGCACAGAGTGTGGCACTGTGCAGGGGAGAAGAGGCTTGCTGGGCCCTGACCCCACGTGTCCAGGTGCAGACAGGGCTGGAGGGGAAAAGGAGGTGCATGCCAGGGCCTCTGTGGCCGTCGTCTGGCTGCAGGAAGCTAGGTGAGTACAGACTCCGCAGGGCCCGCCCTCAGGAAGGGTACAGGCCAAGGCTGCTGACCACAGGCCGAATGTCTTCTTCCTCAGGGAAGCCACAGACAGTTTCCCTCACCTAAAGTCAGCTGGGGCTGGGCCTCCACCACCTCTGCAGACACCTTCCCAGCAACACCTAGATTCGGGGTGGCTCGCATGACGGGGTGTGTGGCCTCGCCTGTCACAGTCAGGGACTGTGTGTGTGGAATGAGTGGAACCACAACCAGGATGACATATGGGTTTTCATCCTGCGCTCAGCCCACTTCAGCCTCTGGCTGGGTTCCCGCAGGAGGTCTGCGTCTGCACGGAGCAAGAGGGGCCGTCCTCCCGTGGTGAGGCCACCCCATCCCAAGGAGTTTATGCAGAGGGGAGCTGGGGAAGAGGCCAGCATGTGGGCTTGTGAGCAGCACCATGTCTGGCTTGCTGGGACCTCTGCAGGAGGCCTGGGCAGCCCTCTCTGTCGCCCCTGATGGTGTTTGCCAGCACCTGTGTTTTCACTGTCCCAGGGTGGAAAGTACAGAAGCAGTGGAGGTGGAAACCATGACTTGACATCTCAGAAATGTACTCCTCTTCTCCAGGAGCAGTGTTGGTAGAACGGGTGACCAGCAGGTGGCAGCGTCACCACAGCACCCATGTTTGCCTGGAGTCCCTGTCTGGAAGAACTTTCCAGAGACCTCCAGTCATGTGAAGTGCCGGTGGCCCAGCCAGCAGCCAGCCACAGCGGTCTCCTGGGCTTCGGGGGTGGGGAATGACACAGGGAATGCCCCCTGGGGCGAAGCCATGCAGAGTCCATGTGTGTTCACACAGCATCTTTAAAGGACTCTTTACGTCCTGGAGTATTTCAGACATGAGGAGGAGCTAGGAGGCTGGTACAGACCCCGATATTCCCCTGCCTTGCCATTCTCATCGTCACAGCGCACACGCATGTGTGCATACAGCATCACTCTGTGAAGTCTCAGTTCTGTCCAGGTTCTCTCGCACTCACTGTCCAGAACCGCATCTGGAACCCTCGTGCTGGGGGGCGACTCCCTGGGCCCCCCTGGCCCTGACGGTCTTGACGGCCTGTAGGAGTGCTGCCGAGGTTTCCTATGTCTCCCAGTTGTGCTTCACCCGTGTTTTCTCAGGGTCCTGGGGTAATGGGTTTCAGGAAGATGACTTCAGAGCATAGCCCACGCGTGGCCTTTTATCTTTTTGGTACTTATTTTTGTCTCTGTTGTTTGCTGACTGCCATATGCTGAGAGAAGCCTTCTCTGGCCCCCTGATTAAGAGACCTCCAGTTACCTGCCCTACACTTGCTCTCGGCACTGCTACCCTCTGGTTGGCTGTTGTGCTTTCACACTGGGGCATGCGCTCTGTCCTCACCAGACACAAGTTGTCTCTTCATGACCACGTCTCCAGCACCCAGAAGAGGCCCGGGCATCCAGGGCCACACGTCTGTGAGACAGTAATACATGTCTGGGGCACTGATACCCAGTGCAGGACTACTCATTGAAGACTTGGGCTTCAGACAGTGGAGTTCAGTGCCAGGACGTGGCACCACACTGACCACAGGCACACCCCCCACCCGCATGGTCACTAGGACGCAGGCACCACGCTGACCACTCGCAGACCTCCATTGGGTACTTAGAAATGGGCACCCCTTGACCCCAGCCGACCCCCTGGGAGCTGTGTGGCTCTCACACACTTGATCTCTTTCCAGGAGCCCCAGGTCCACGCTGTGCACTGTGTAGGTTTGAACATTTGCCAGTAAGTGGCTTTGGCTGTAGGCAGTTGGGATTGCTTACTCGCTCTCCGTTTCAGCTCTCAGCTCTGTGAAGGGCGTGGGCATTTTGTGATGTTTGTAGGGCTTCCCACCCCAGTTGTGTATGCTTCTGGGGCTGTCCCTGTGTAGAGTAGGTGTTTCCTTCCCTGTGTCACTGATGAGGCTTTTGGGTCCCAGGGACAAGGAGGAAAATCTGCCCGTGGCCAGATGGGCTTGGAGGGGTTCTTCTGTTCTTGGGGCAGGGCCGGTGGTTCTTGCTCTGAATCCCCAGTGAGGCCGGGATCTGAGGCCAGGGTCTGCGTCTGTACGTCAGGGGGCTGGAGTCCGCAGCTGCCCATACCAGCCCAGCTGTCGTTCCTGGAAAGTGAAATCATCCCTAAGTTCCCTTGAAGCTGGAACAATTTGTGCTGATTTTGTTTAACTGTGGTAAGTGATGACTTTAGAGGCAGAACCATTGTATACTGAAGTTGATTCTTTTTCGAAGATATTTCAAGGCATTGAAGAAACTGAGTCAGTGGGTCAGGGCTCAACACAGAGCACCCAGGGTGCCGAGCTCTGTGCTAGGCGTGATCCTGCTGACCCTGCAACATGTCATAACCGACACCCCTGACTTAGTGTGTTCCGTACTGAGAAATTCGCTATTTTGGCTTTCTAGTTAAGTAAAACCCCGTTTGTTTAACATTTAAAAAATGTCAGTATGTCCCTCCCGAACATAGGGGTATTGGAATGGAAACCAGAGCGGTGCTGAAGGAGCACAAGGGTGGGCGCTGGCGTCAGAGAAGCTGTGGGGTGCAACACGTTGATACCAAAGCTGTGCAAGCTAAATGATGCCAGGACATGTGAGCGAAAGTTGCTGCTGATGGAATGGCAGAGTGGAGGACATCCGTGTATGTGATGTATTCCGGGGGGCGGGGTGCAGAGTGGGCAGAGCCAGTTGGCTGGGGACAGCGTGCCAGGGTGGTAGAACAGGAGTCCACGAGACAGTGGAGTGGAGTGGACACCAAGGAAGGAGGAGGTTCTGGGCTGAGTGAGGAGACCACTGTTTGTCATCACATCAGCACCAATGACTTGCTAACGTGTGCATGGATTGGCCTGTAAGACTAATAATAGCTGGTGGCACATGTTTGCTATTTCTGCCGTCATAGCTTCCAGCTAGCTCTGACGGCTTCTACTGCAGGCGGAACTTCTGCGGTACCTTTCCTTATGTAACATTTTAGTTGTGACACTTTAGATCACGTAAGGCCAAACAGTTGCATGCTGTGGAAAGTTCCTTACTAATTAAATCCCTTAGAAGCTGGAATAGGATGAGACTTTGGAGATTTTAGAACACAGGTTGTGAGATCAGTTTGATTGGTTGCAACCAGCTTTTATTGTTTTTGAAGAATGAACGAGAAAAGCAGACATCTGTGTGCATGGTATACAGTAAGGGCTTTGGTAAGACAGGTAGGGCTCCTGGATGCAGCTGCGGGTGTGGCGGGTCTCCGTGGGGTGCAGTCCTCACAGGCGCTCTGCGTGGGTGCCCGCCCACTGCTTCCCGAATGCTCTCCTCTGCAGGACCTTGAGAAGCCTCTCTCGTCCCCACAGCAGCCTGCGTTTATCCTGGGTGAGGCCACGCTCCCTTTGCTTAGCCAGGCACCCCTTGGGGAGTATCACTTCGTAAGGATTACTTCGAGGACTGAGAAGAGAGGGTATTTCTGTATGTGTTGGAGGTGGCTGGTCTGTGCCCCAGAAGGAGGGGCTTGTGCAGTTGGTATATGCTGGGGATGGCTAGCTGGGCCCCTTCCCTTCCTGACAGTGCATTCATCAGGCTGCTCTGCTCGAAGGAGCCTCTGCTCACCGCCTCCAGGGTCCCCACGTCCAGGATCCTGTTGGCCCTTCTGTGCCTCCTGTTCCACAGAAGCGGAGACGCGTTCTGAGGAGTTGGTGCTGGCATCCAAACAGTGGATTCTCATCCAAATGCTGTCTGCTTTCCAGCATCCTGATACATGAACGTGACCATGCTGTGTATCCGAGGGGCCTTGTAATATGGGGAAGAACAGGCAGTAGACCTAACTGATGCCCTTCCCTGGACCCTGTGGTGCCAGGGTTTGGTGAATGTCAGCTCTCTAAATAAAGGACGGTGGCATGCAGTGGGGGGCATGCAGGGCCTCTTGAATATCACTGCATCTCCAGGCTGCCCTTCTGCTCTTCCAGGAGCCTGCCCAGGTGCGGGTGCTGGGAACACCCCTGAGCAGGGCCCAGCCACGTTTAGCACTCTGACTCACCCCCCCACCCCCACCCCAAAGTGGCCACACCACCAGCTTTGCTTGGCCGAGCCAGCCGGCCATTTCCTGTGCTCTGGGGAACCGCAGCGCTCTGTGGGCTGACGAGATGGTGCCGCAGTTTCCAGGACCATGTTTTATGTGCGTTTCACCAGGTTCCGCAAGTGGCCTGTTGGATACTCCCCATGTGTAGCCCTTTCCTGAGAGACCAAATACACAGCCAGACCTGGGACATTGTCAGTGGTGCACTCTCTAACCAGAGCAGGGTAAGGAGGCAGCTTGGGCCAGGGTCCCAGTGAGCCCAGGCAGCCCCCAGCCCAGCTCCACACAGCAGAGCTCAGGAAGATGGACCCACCACAGCTGCCAGCCCAGAGAGAGCTGATGGTCTTAAACATCACTCCCTGTGAGGTTCTGCATGTTCGTGCGTTGTTCGCACCTCCTGGAAGATGTCACTGCTGTTTGACTTTCCATTCCAGCGTCTGGACTGATGGACCGTGCCATGCCCCACGAGCCCTGCTCAGGGAGCCAGGAGGGCCCGTCACTTCAGCTGCAGAGGAGCGAGCCGCTCGTCTCTGAGGGGGACGCCCAGGAACTGAGACAGGTAATGTGCACTCCCGGCACCACGTGGTCCCTGCATGTGACATGCTTCCTCTGCCTGCCCATAGCTCCTCGCTGGGTGATGCTGGCCTCTCTTCTGCAGGGGCCTGTCACTGTGCCCCCGAGCTCTGTCTGCTCCAGTAGCTGGAGAAAGGAAAGAGCGGTGCCCATTCTGAGTCCCTGTGTTCCGTGGCACACAGACACTCCGTGCGCACAGCCCGCCTGCTGGCTGCTCTGCCTGTTGTACATGTACACGTGCAAGTATACATGTGGGCTGTGTGTGTGTGCAGGATATGCAAGCTCATATGGGCTTTCTGTGCATATACATGCGTGCATATGTGTGGTACATGTACTCGTGTGTACATGTGTGTGCTGTGCGTGTGGTGCCCTGTATGTGTTATGAGATGTACTGTGCCTGAGATGTGTACATGAGATGTACATGTACTGTGTATGTGCTATGAGACCCATCTGTGTACATTTGTGTGTTGTGACTTATAAGTGCATTTTATGTACATGTGCTCTGTGTACATGTACTGTGTGTTCATGTGTGCTATGATACCATCCATGTATACACGTGTGTGCTATTGGTGTGCTTATCTATGTCTTCATGTGTGCGTGTATTCTGCATGTATCTATGTGTCTGCTGGTGTGTGAATGTACTGGGTGTCCCAGTGTGTGCATGTACTGTGTGTATGTATGTTGTGTGTGCCACGTGTGCATGTTTTTCTGTGTGTGTGTGTGTTGTGTCTATGTGCCATGTGTGCATGTACTGTGTTTGTGTGTGCCGTGTGTGTACTGTGCTTGTCTGAGCATGTCTGTGTGCATATCCTGTGCATGTTTGTGTGCTGTTTGCATGTGTCTGTGCATGCCTGCATCTGTGTCTTGTGCATGTGTGTGCTGTGTGTACATGTCTATGCATCTGTGTGCACGTCCTATGTGTGTGTCTGTGTGCAGTGTTTGCGTGTCTGCATTTCTGTGTGTGCCTGTCCTGTGCGTGTGTCTATGTGCTGTGTGTGCATGTCTGCGTGTGTGCATGTCTGCATGTGCACATCCTGTGCATGTGTCTGTGTGCTGTGTGTGCGTGTGTCTGTGTGTGTCTGTACATGTCAACGTGTGCATGACTCCACAGGTGCACATACAACTGAGAGTACTCACTCATCCCAATGCTCTCAAGGGCTTGCCACCAGATTCTTGCCACTTTTTGTCCGGGAAGTAGAAATTTAAACAACATTTGCTAGAAATACTTTTAAATTGTCTTCCTGTGTTATTGCTGGACAGTACAGTGTTTTTTCCTTTTATTTTTGAGTAGTTTTGAAGCAGATACCGAGTGTCACCTTGTTCATCAGCATCTCAGTGCACTTCTTTAGAACATAAAAGCTGTTAAAAGCCCTCATGCTATGCTGCGCTAGCCTTGGTTTGTCAGAATCCATTGTCTCATTCAGGGAGATGTGCTTGTTGGTTTGTGAGAGAGAGAATGTGTGTGTGTGTGTGTGTGTGTGTGTGTGTGTGTGTGTGTGTTCAGCTCACAACCGTATGAGGCCTGTTCCAGCTGCTCAGCAAAGTGCTTCTCACTACATAGCTTCCCTCTGTCCTTTCCGTTACCTTCACAGTCTTTTTGTAGCAAAAACTCAGTTGTTTCTCTGTGGAGATTTTGGTTTGCTTCTTCCTGACTCAGTTTCCCTGGTTCATAGCTCGAAATTTAGTCATATCCAGGCTCTGGTCTAAAGAGGTTGTGTCATCCCTGGCACCACACACTTCCACCAGGGCACATAGGAAGACCATTTGTCTTTCAAACCTGTTTTTAAAGAAAAAGGCTGGGATCCCTGGGTGGCGCAGCGGTTTGGCGCCTGCCTTTGGCCCAGGGCGCGATCCTGGAGACCCGGGATCGAATCCCACGTCGGGCTCCCGGTGCATGGAGCCTGCTTCTCCCTCTGCCTATGTCTTTGCCTCTCTCTCTCTCTCTCTCTCTCTCTGTGTGTGTGACTATCATAAATAATAAATAAAATTTAAAAAAAAATTTAAAAAAAAAAATAAAATAAAAAGAATTTAAAAAAATAAAAAAATAAAAAAAATAAAGAAAAAGGCTTACTGACATGTCAGCCTAGGCATAGCCTCCTTTAAACTTGGCCATTTCCTTTCTGGAAAAAAAGTGCTCATCTTTGCTATGGGATATTTTAAATATGCATGATTTGTCACTCTTTCCCTGGGTCTAACTTAGTCACTTTGAGTAATGACCACGGAAATGCTGCTTTCTAGCTGCGACCAGCAAATGCTGCAGGTTACCGACTGAGGTTTTTGATGCACATATTGACTCCAGAATATGGCTTCAGGACTTGAGAAACCCCCATCCTATAAGGAAACACTCCCATTCTCTTGAGAATGGATGCGAGCCCACACACCTCAGGCTGCTGGGATCTGAGACCCTTCTCCCACCCTCGTGTGAAGCTGTCCTGCCGCTGTGTCAAGACCAAGACAGGGACACAGCTTTTTGATGGGAAATGTAGGGATTTTATGTTAATTCTGGTGATGGCCATGTAGTGTGAGAAGGCCCTTCCAGTTTCACACCAGCAGCCTCTGCCCTAGAAGCCAAGATGGTAGAGGTCATGATGAAGATGCCAGCAGCTGGGAATGGAATGAGCTTCCTCACCCACCTTCCACGTGAGAGCATGTCTGTGGGGTTGGTCCTGAGCATCATCAGCAGCTTAGTGAGCCCTGTGGTGTCCGTGCTGGGAACAGCAGCTGCTGTGCTGAGTCAGGACGTTGGCCACAGGGTGGGGACGTGGTGACCCTTGAGTGGTGAGCCTGGGGAGAGCCGCTGCGGAAGAGCAGGGCTTCACACCAGCCACCGGTCCTCCTCCCTGCAGGCACCCTGGGTCCACCAGAGAACGTTTTCTGGAGGTAAAACACATGTTTCCTATTTAGAGAATTCTTAGCTGTGTAGCTGAAGCCCCAGCGTAAGTAGGAATGAGGTAAATTTCTGGGGAAAACAGAAATGCGAGAACCACTCCTCCCGTTCAGCTGTGGTTTCTGTGGCAGATGCGATTACCGTCCTTACGTGGAAATGGGTCTCGGTGACTTAGCCCACAGTGGATGCTGAGAGACGCGGCTGGTGTGGTTGCCCCAGGACAGAAGGGTTCTGCACCCTGTGCCAACTACCACTGCACGTGGGCCCCGGAGCAGCCCTCACTGCGGCGTCCACTGTCCATGGGGAGGGCCTGTGGTGGCAGCAGCCAGGCCAGGAAGCAGATTCACTGGGATAGGTTTGGCAGAGCGCCCTGAACCGTGGCTCCCATCTGAGGTGCTGACCTCTCCTCGCTCGAGCTGCTGCTTGTTTGTCACCAGATCTGTGTCCACTGCCAGGTCCATGCAGTTTGAGGTTCCGTCAGTCACCCTGCTCCCCAGACTGTCCATCCTGACCTTTCCCCCCTCTCCCCACCCAAGACCAGGATGAATAGTGAGCACTGCCAAGGGGCTCCCCTTAGGGGCTGCTGACCTTTTCCATAGTGGGGGTGCGGCGTGTGGACTGGGGCGCAGGTCACGGTTCCCACAGCAGGGGGTGCAGTGTGTGAACTGGGTGGGACTTAGGTCACGGTTCCCACAGCAGGGGGGTGCAGCATGTGGACCGCGGTTCCCACAGTGGGAGTACCCTGTGTGGACTGGGGTGCAGGTCACGGTTCCCACAGTGGGGGTGCCCCGTGTGGACTGGGGCACAGGTCACGGTTCCCACAGTGGGGGTGCCCCGTGTGGACTGGGGCACAGGTTACAGTTCCCACAGCAGGGCGTGCAGAGTGTGGACTGGGGTGCAGGTCAGGGTTCCCACAGCGGGGGGGTTATATGCTATTGTTTTCCTGGCTTGATACCAGTGCAAACACTGGCCATCACTTAGGCCCAGTTGGGCATCTGTTACTTTGTAAATTATTAACAAAGCTTCCTGAATACATCAAGCCTATGTCATCTGTTAAACCAGCAGAAGGGACTTGGTACCAGGAAAGAGGTGCTGAGTAACTTCTCACATCCATGGCAGGTGACATTTCGGGGAGCAAACGTCTATCAGGGGACCTGCCCTAGCTGGGCCGTCTGGTCCTGGCACTGGTGCGGCCCTGCTCTTGGCCCCACAGTCCCGGGTGGGCTGCACGCCTGCCCTGGCTCTGGCCCCCGCCTCTGGACAGCAAGGGCTCTGGGCAGGAGGGACCCTAGAACCCTCCACCTGCTGCACAAATGAGCACAGTGACAGGAAAGCTGACTCACAGGAGAATGTCATGCCCCACCTTATGTATTATCCATGGGTTTTCTGTACACTCTGCTGGTGAACTGCATCACTGGCAAACATGAGCTGCCACTGTGGACCCCCTCCCCAGCCTCTCTGTGGCTTCACGTGCCCTTCGTGCTCTCCTCTGGGATCCTAGACAGCCCATTGCGCTCTCACACGTTGGCTGTGGCCCCAGTCAAGAGCTGGCCCATGCTGTCTGTGGCAGTGGTGGCTCAGGTGGGGCTGGCAGGGCCCCTCACCCGCACTCAGAAAGGACAGACCTGGGCGGTGCAGATGCTTTCTGCCCCCTCCGCTGTCTCGGAAACATGAACAGGGCGGGAATGCCGGATAAGGAACCCGGGGTCTTGTCCATTGACAGGATTCCAGACGTGCCAGCGTCTGAGTGAGCATCTCCCAGGGCAGCTGCTGTGCTGTGCAGACAGAGGAGCACCAGGGCCAGGGGCAGACGACGCTTTCCCGTCTTCTCAGTCAGCCTAGACATGCCCCTGCCGTGTTAGGGGGTTTGGTCGTTTATTACTGAGTTGCCTGGCTGTTTTTTATTGTAGGGAATGTATATGGTGTAAACGTTGCCATCTCGCCCACTCTCAGTGTGTAGTTCAGTGGCACTGATCATGCGCAGAGTGCCCTGCAGTGCCACTGCCCCCAGACAGTCCCCTGCAGCGCCAGCCCCGTGCTGGCCCCTCCAGTCCTTGCTCTGTCATGTGTGTGTCCTTCCATGCTGGCCCCCCTCGCTTTGCACTGTGTTTTCAGAGCTCATCTGTGTTTCCTTTTCACAGCTGAGTGGATGGCCGACAGTTTGTGTGTCCATTCATCTGTGCCTGCAGTACGTGGTGCTGCTCTGAACATTCACACAAGAATCTGTGTGGGTCTGTGTCTGCTCCTTGGGGGCATATGCTAGCTAGGCGTGCAATTGCTCGGTCACGGGATAATTCTAGGTGTAGATTTTTGATGAGCTGCCAAACTCTTTTCCATAACGGCCATACCATTTTATGCTCCTGACGGCACGGATGTGGGGAAGTGAGTCCTCTAGCTTCATTCTTCTTTTTCAGGATTGCTCTGGCTCTTCAGGGCTCCATGCAATTCCATATGGATTTGAGCATCCGTTTTTCTGTTTCTGGGGGAATAAAAGGCTGCTGGAAATTTGATACTGCATTGAATGTGTAGGTAACTTAGGGGCGTCTTGTTGTCCTGCCATCCAGGAGCACAGCACATCCCTCATTATTTAGGTTGTCTTTAATTTCTTTCAATGCGATGTGTGGGTTTTAGGCCTTTACCTCTATTTGCTTGTGTTCTGGGCTGAGCCCTATTTGGATCCCATCGTGACCTGATAGTGGGCTGGTTTCCAGGGTCCCCCTACAGCACTGTGGGTCCTCACGTGCATGTGCCCTGACTGGACCTTGAGTTAGAGAGGCCCCTGGAGGCTGATCAGCCAACTGTGAGTGAGGGCTCTCAGGGTCTCGCAGTTAGGCTGCAGATCTTGAGGTAGGGACCGTGGTGGGGGCCTCCCTAGAAAAGAATCCTGTGCTGCTATCCACAGATAGCCCTTGGGGCCTCAAGGAATGCAGCAGAAGGGACAGGGTGGGACGTGGGGGTGGTCTGTATGTGCTGAATGTGACAGATTGTAGCCTAGAATGTTCTTTACAGCCTCCAGAGCTTTGGCTGTGCTGGAAGCCAATTTTTCCCTCTTTACCTTCTCTATAGCATATTAATGGCCCCAACTGGAAGAACTATTTGGAGTTGCAGACAGCTTGATTTATCCCAGCTCTGTTCTTAAATGGTTGCTAATTTCTCACTGCAAGAAAATTCACAGTTTTTCAGTGAGTCAGCTTAATAACAAGATCAGGGCAGACAGTCTAGCTAATACTAACCTCACTTTAGGTGCTTCGTATTAATACAGTAATACTCAGAATCCTGGAGCTTTATCATGAAGAACAACCAAACATTCTTTTCTTTCAGACCCTACATGAGGCCACCAGTACATAAAAGATGTTTTGGACACATCAAGGCCCATGCTTCCGTGCACCGCCACTCCCCTGCTGCCATTATGCAGTGATTCCACAAGGCTGGGCGCCCTGGGGTCCTGGTGGCACAGCTCGCAGCAGAGCTGGGCCTCCGACCCCCTGCTTCCCACATCTTGATGGCTGCTGTGAGGTGCATACATGGAGATGCATCTGCTTTGGTCAGCGGACCTCCTCTGCTGGATGAGCTGTTTTTCCGTTTTTATAAACAAGGTGGAAACATGTCCGTCTCTGCTCGTATCTGTGCTGCTGTCCCAAGATCTGTGGTGCCAGGAGGTAGAAGCTGTCAGGGCATGTGGCCAGAGCAGAGGAGAACGTAGTGATGTCTGCTGTGTCCTGGGGAGCACGTGGTGCCTCCTACTGCCAGCCCGGGTCACGGACACACCTGCACCCTGCCCGTGGAGAACGGAGCTTGCTGTGCAGACACAGTTGAGCACCTCTGCCCCTCCGGGCTGCAGATCGCTGAGTATTCCGGACCATGCCGGCACACATTTGTGTCTCACCTGTGCCTGTGTATTTCTTTGGAGTTTATAAAAGTCACTTTCTCCTCAGTTGGACAGTTTCTGTGTCGGGTGGACGTGCTTGCAGAGATGGCTGGTCACCGGGCTGACTTACTGGTGTGGCAGGGGCTTGAGGCAGAGCCCAGGGACAGCCAGCTGATAGTTCAGAGGCTGGCGGCAAGACACACCGATGACTAGACAGCTTGTCATCCTGGGCCGCAGAAGTAACAACTGTGTGAAGGTCTGGCCAGACTTCCTGTTCCCCATTCTTTCCACCCCGTGTTATATGGCATGCACATGATGGCATTTAATTTCTCTCATTCATTCCTTAAAGAGAAAAACACTGGACCAGGACTTGAGGTTCCTACTTTGAAGACTTGCTCGGTGATTTTCTTTGCAGACTTGGTAGCTACGCAGATCACACGTGTTTTTGTAGTATTCATTTCAAGCGCAGTTTTGGCGGGTCAGCCGGGCTCTCCACAGGCCACAGAGGAGGGGTCTCGGTGAGACATTTTCAGAATCAGACAGTTCAACAGGAACGAGCCCGTGTTTACACAATAGACTCCATAAAATGCTCAACTTGCATAGGCACATCAGTTGGTCTTGCTCACGAAGTAAGTTGTGTGTCTGTTATCTCTGCATAGGAGGCACAGACTCCTCCCGCTGCTGCTGCCATGATAGGGAGGGGAGATGCCCACACAGGGGCTGGCATGGGGGACGGTGCTCAGGGGGAGGGTGTGGAGATGTGCTGTGAGGATACCACTCAGCAGTTTGCTACAACTTCACATAATAGAAGACCATATCTTGTTAATAATTCGTTATATTGATTCTATGTTGAAATGATAATATTTTTATTGAATTGAGTTAAACAGGATGCGTTCAAATTAATAGCACCATTTTTTATAGGGCACCTGAATGGCTCAGTTGGAGGAGCCTGTGACTCTTGATCTTGGGGTCGTGAATTCAAGCCACATATCAGGATGTAGAGATTACTTAAATTAAAAAATGCTTACTGTTTCTACTGTTGAAAATGTGAGCATTAAAAAATTTAAAGTCACAGGTGTGGCCCTCCTTATGTGGGACCTTTGCCATAGCGTCTCAGGGCTCCAAGAGCAGGCCTGGGGCTGGTGCCCTCCTCTCACGGCTCTTTGAATGGCTTGCTGATCCCTGGCAAGGGCCCTTTTGCCTTTCTAAGGAATGTGTGGAGTTCCTGTCAGTGTCACTGGTACTGTGACACCTGTCGTCCACGAGCTCATCACACCAGGGCCACACAGTGCACACTCGCTGCAGAGCCCGGGGTCTTGCACATGTCTCTCAGCCCCGTGTGTGCAACAGTTAGTGCAAGGGTTCACAGAGACATTACATGCCCTCATTAGGGATGACTGTGGATGAGAAACCAGGAAACAGCTGCGTGGATATGCACTTCTACCCCCAGTGTCATGTCCCCAGGCCAGCGTATGGGTATGGGTATTCACACAGGTGCCACAGCATCACCAGCGGTGCTTGTCATCTAGGCTCAGGACAGGTTTTACTTTCTTCTCTGGCCCCATGTCCTGATTTTCTATCTGTGGTGTGAGTCTCGGAACAGGACAGGACAGTGGATGCCCCGCTCTGAAGGAAGCATCTGTTGCCTTGTGGCAAGGCTGCACCCGGCCATCCACACAGCTATGGTGGTGACTGCTCACAGTTCAGAGCCAGGTGGTTCTGAAGGACACTACATGGTTGACAAGGACATGGAGGTGGTGGACAGTGCATGTGGCCTCATTGCCCAGCACAAGGCAGGGGGGTGGAGGTACCACTCATGAGTGTGAAGTCAGGTATAACCAAACATGTGGCCAAGGCCAGTCTCCTCAGGGCCATAATGTGAATGTACCTGCTGGAGCAACCTCATTAGAACACTGAAAGTACAGGCCAACTGGGAGGGGTCATTGAGCAGAGAAGACAGAGCGCGAGGACCTGCCTCACACGGTGGTGATGGTGAGCAGCGACTGTTTATTATGCTGTTTGGGCCTCAGCCATATGAGGTCATAGGAACGCGATGGAAAAGACCTCCTGTATTAGGTCATCTAGCCCGTCCCTCAGAGCTGACTGACCCCACAGTATACTTTCCAGAGCTCCGTCCAATTTTTCCAGTGACTCAGCGGCTCCCAGAGGGTGCAAAAGGCTGGTGTCTGAGCCTGCGACCTTGGGTCAGGATTTGTTCCTCCGCGCCTAGACGGAGCTCCCAGGGATGATGCTTGTGTGCAGAGATATGGGGGGTAAGTCCTGCCTCTGTCAGGAGCGCCTGTGACTGCAGATGGCCCTAGCGCTCCTCACCACCGGGTCCCTCCTGCAGCGGAGCCCTTCCAGGACTTGGCGGGGGCGCCTCACATCCCACTTTATAGTTTTCACAGCTTGTTCACATTTGTGAGCTCATTGCAGCCTCACCATTCCTGAGGAAGGAGTTGATCTTACTACACTCCAAGCCACCTCCCTGCCTCCTCCCTTCCATTCCTCCTGTATCCGATGAAGCAGCTCTCTCACAGGGTGGGCAGCACAGGGTCACTTTGTGTGAATGCATAGGGAGTGTCACGCCTTCCCCTGGGGTGCTGTGTGGTCTCCATGATGACCGTAGGTCTCAGGCTGCAGTGTCCCTGGCTGTGCCTGCGACAGTGATCTCTGTGTGCGGCGTGGTGTGGTGCCAGTAAAGTTAGATCTGGGGCCCTTCTCATGCTCACCCAGGCTGCCCACACTGACATCCGTCCCTAAGGGACAGAGGCCTTTGACATGGGGAACAGGCCCCGGGCTCCTCTGATGATTCATGTTCTGCAGTTCCTTTGTCCTGACCTAACCAGTGATCTGAAACTTTCCCTAAAAGAGGTATTAACATTTATTGCAAGTAGTTGGTCATTAAGATCTCTCTTAAAATCTTTCCTTTTTGTTGTTACCTTGAGGATACTAAATTTTTAAATGCAGGCTCACCATGCATGTAGTTAAAGCACATTTCTCAATGCAAGTGGCCTCAGTAGGATTGCAGTAAAGTGGCTGCTCTTACCAGCGTATGAGACGTTTTGACATGTGACATGAGTCCCAAAGATGTTGGCCTCCCAGAGCCCTGGGGCCTATGCTTCCAGGCCAGCCCACCTCTTTTTACAGGGGCCCCACGGACTGTGCTTTGAGGCTGCTCCAGGCCTCGGGCTATTTGTATGTATCTGTGAAATGTTTCAAACAGGAAGAAAGGGATTTGGCTTAGTGGGTGCATACAGGTAATAGAGACAGTGGTTGGTCAGAGCCGGAGCCTGGTTGTGCCCTGAGCCAGCCCTCCCCTGCTATGTGGCTGGAACAGCAGTGCCCCGGGGCATCGTCAGGAGGGAGGGGGCTGGAGCTGGCCAGAGGGCAGGCTCCGCAGCCCTGGGGGTCAGTGCTGGTCAGCAGCAGAGCTGAGACCCAAACCCGGGATTGGAGGGCAGAGGGTTTGTCATCCCCACTGACTCACAGAATTTCCTAAGTACTGCAAAAGTGATGGAAAGAAATAGTGTCTATTTTTGAGAGCTTAAGAGAAGGCAGCCCCTCCTGCCATGTATGCTGCTCTTGCAGATCCTGAGGAAGCTGAAGAGTCTCGCACTGGACACTGAGACGGAGCTGGAGAGGCAGGATGACGTCCTGGACGGCATCACCGCAGCCATTGACCGGACCACCTTAACCATTGACAAGCATAACCAACGTACGAAGAAACTGACCTAGGACTGGAAAGCAGAGAGGTGACTGGTTCTGATGACAGTGGCTTCCCTGAGGACTTTGTCCTCAACACTTGCATGCTTCCTACATAAAAATCTGGGAAGTCGTCCCAGGGGCCAGTTAGTAGTTGGAGGCCCTGTGCCAGGAGCTGTGGGCTTGCCTCAGGGTACAGGGCTGCTGTGATGTGATTCCTGCCATAATGCAGGGAAGGGGGAGCTCCAGGAGAGGGAGGTCTGCCTGCAGATCCAGCAAGTCCCCCCAAGCCCCTGCCATGGTGGCCCTGCTCCCCCACTCCCCCCAGGCCCCAGGTCCCTGCTCCCCTGTTCCCCTACTCCCCACAGGCCCCAGCTCCCCTGCTCCCCCGTTCCCCTCAGGTCCCAGTTCCCTGCTCCCCCCAGGCCTCGGCTCCCCCTTCCTACTGGAGCCCTTCAGAGGGTCCACAGTAACAGGAAGGCTCTTACCCGCACAGCTGGCTGCACCCAGTGGCTGCTTTGCATGGCCAGCATCCCCACTAGCTGAATTTTCATTCTTTCTCTGTTCTTGCTAGGTGTAAAAGGGCAATTTAAAACTCTGTGAAAGAAATGTGCTGATTTTTGAATCTGCCTCACCTCTGTGGGCTGCTCTGCATGGGCCCCTCTCATGTCACTTCGTTCCATTCTTCTCTGGAAGACGGGCCTATGTCTTTTGCTTTACTGTGACCTCCAGTACGTCTGTAGGTCTTTCTGTGAACACCTAGAATATTCTTGTCCAGTTTGTAGCCAAGTGTGAAAATAATACATACTGCACCTCTTTTAAAAAGTGTTGATTTTTTTTTCTTTAACTGCTCTATTTCTATCCAGAAACAAAAGAGAAATCATGGTTTAGAATATATTTTGAAGATGTGCAGTCATGCTGCTTTTTGCTTAGTTTTGGGTGTCTTAGTGAAAGGGCCCCTCAGGGAAGGACGAGGCCAAAGTGGAGAAGTGGGAGACCCCTTCCCCTATCACAGCCAAATAGGCCACCTGCAGACTGCTTTGCAGTAGCATCCAGGAGGGCTGTGCACAGAGACGCCTTTAGGCCTTGCCAAGGTGTCCCTATCAGACTGCACGGCAGGCCCCGTGCTGACGTTCTGGGTCCTGGACGGTTTGAAGAGTGAGTGGGCAGGCACAGTGCTAGTTTTCTAGGGATGCTAATGAAATACCATAAATGAGGGTCTCGGGACACCAAGCTCTGTCCCCTCCCAGGTCTGGAGCCCAGGAGTCTGCAGTCAAGGTGTCGTGGCCGTGCTCTCCACCTGGAGGGGCCCCAGGCATTCTGGGCTCATGACCATGTCTCCCCAGTCTCTACCTCTGTCACCACATGGTCATCTCAAATCTCCTTTTCTCATAAGGACATCTGGCTCGCCCTGAGCCAGGATCAGCCTTTGCATCGTGTGACAATTTCCACTAAGGTCTCATTTCTGAGGTGTGGTGTGGATGTGAATTTTGGAGTGCTGTGACTTCTGGAAGCTGACCTGTTCGAGAAGACACAGGAAGGGGCATATGGATGGCCCAGTGGTTGAGCACCTGCCTTTGGCTCAGGTCATGATCCCGGGGTTCCAGGATCAAGTCCCGTATTCCCTCCAGCCTGCTTGTTCCTCTGCCTGTGTCTCTGCTTGTCTTCGTGTCTCTCATGAATAAATAAATAAAATCTTCAAAATATTTAAAAAATATTTAAAATCTTTAGAATCTTTAAAAAAAAAAAAGACACAAGAAGTAGCACTTCCAAAAAGTATCCTTCATAGGGGTCTTCTAATTCTTCACTTCTTGGTGAATTCTGTTCCTAGTCTCTAGCTGCATTATTTGGTCTGGACTTCCCAACCTCCGCTGCACCTGTCCCGTCAAGGTTTCTGACTGATGCTGGTGTGTGAGTGGTTGCTCCTGACTTTTCCTGGCAGGATGAGGATGGAGCTTTCAGAGCTCACAGCCACTCCAGAGATCTGAGCCCCATGCAGTTCTTCTGCTCATGCTCAGTGCTGAAGAGGGCAGGGAGGGCACAGCAGATGTGTAGATGTGTCAACAAGCACAGTCACTGAGAGGTTATGTACTGCCCAGAGGTGTTGGCTGGATGGTATCCTATGGAGTGAGGAAGAATGCTGGAGGAAAGGCAGCCCGTGCCCTGGGCCCAGGGCAAGTGCAGGTGGGCAGGCTGTGTGCCCAGAAGCTGCCACTTGTCACAGCACCCCAGGAGTGACATTCCCAGACATGGAGCATATGGTTCTGAGTGACAGCTGTGCTCTGGCCTTACACTAGGGACTCAGAAAATGCACACACGTGTGCCTACCCACATGTACGTGCATGCGTGCGTGTACACACACTGACCCCAGGCTCCTCAAAGTCTATGGGAAACATGCTTCTCAAGTATTTCTAAGGAGCAGGCAAAGCGAGGGCCGCAGACCCGTTGTCTTTCTCTCCACATCCCTGTGTGGAGAGCCCTGAGCAGCCAAGGGGAAATCAAACGTGCCCCACCCTTGATGCTGTTGTGAATCCCCAAGGGTGCTGATGCCTTTCTGATCCCCTGAGGGCCCTGAGGTCACCCCCTCCAGCTCCCCACCCCAGGTGCTCTAACTCTACCCCCCACTGCTCCCCACCCCAGGTGCTCTAACTGTATCTCTTACTACTCTTCCCTTTTGTGTATTCACTCCTCCTCGTACTACTCCCTAGTGTGGGTGGATGGGCTCTGCCTCTGCATTTTGGACTCTTGTAGAGAATGTAACTGGGAGTGCACACTGAGTTCTCCTGAATGCTGGACCAGGGGAAGTAGGTGAGTAGTCAGGCTAGTGACCTCTCCTGTGCTCCTCAGGTGGCCCCAGCAGTGGTGGGATGGCTGGAGCCTGGTTCTTCTGCATCAGGTGAGTAGATTATCTGGACAGTGTCAGGGGCCCTATTCTGCAACCGTTGTCAGTAGCAGCTGGCTGTTTGAAGGCAGCCTGTGGCATCTCCTCCTTCCTGTTTCAGTTTCCTAACATGGGCCTTGACCTCTGACACTGCCGTTCAGTCCATGTGGGGGCTGAGGTCACCATGTGCTTTATTCCTGCCCCTAAATCTGTTTGCTCTTCACTGATGGGGTTGGATTATGTTAGTCTGTTGTCACCATGTGAGGTATTTGCGCTTCCTAAAACACAAAATGTCTCGAATTCAGTTTTACTCAACATAACTGGACAAAATGCAAGAATCTTAGAGCAGCACAAATCAGCATTGTGGTGACATGATACTGCTGCTTTTCAATCAGGACAAAACAATCCTGAGGTTAATCAGTTTGTTTCGGGTAGGGACGGGCGGACTTCTATAAAAGGCCCAGAATTCACTGCTTCCTGTTTTGAACCATATGATGTCTGTTGCAACATCTGAGGTGTGCTGTTTACAAGACCACAGCCTGGACTTGATGTCTTCAGATAAAGTTGCCTGTGACATTTGAGTGTCATTTATTTCATGTGTTAGGAAATGTTTTTCTTGTTTTCTTTTGTTAATTTTATTTATTCATGAGAGACACACAGGTAGAGACACAGGCAGAGGGAGAAGCAGGCTTCATGCAGGGAACCTGACATGGGACTCGATCCCGGGACCCCTGGATAACACCCTGAGCCAAAGGCACATGCTCAACTGCTGAGCCACCCAGGCGTCCCTGTTTTTCTTGTTTTGATTTTATTCTTTGAACTAATTGAATTTTAGACACGTTCTATGCATGCAAGCTGTAGGACAGGCGGTGTGTGTTCCTTAGGAGGCTATACCTGGCCTTCTGTCCAGGAGGCCAACAGCACGGCAGTACTGCAGGTGACTGCAGCTGAGTCCAGGGTCATCACCAGGAGGCCCACACCCCATCCCCAGGTTCACAGATGCAGTAATGGCACATAGTCTCCTCCTAGAGCTAGGAGAGGGGAGGAGGGTGACTGATGATGGTTTCTACAAATGATTTTCTCTACAGGCTCCAAATTATCATGCATGGAAATTTTAGGAGAGGAAAATACAAACATGCTTGAGACATTTTCAGACACCACAGAAACACTTGGCTGTGCAGTCAGTGAGGGTTGGGGCTTTGGGTTGGGTTGGGTTTGGAGTTTGATAAAATGCTCTCTTGGAGGCAGCTCTGCAGGTTAGGGCATCAACCCTGGCGCAAGACTACCAGCCTCACCTGTGAGGACCCCCTCCATTCTCACTGCTGCCAGTGTAATTATTAGCTATAGGTTGGAGTAAAACTTGAAAGACACACAAATTGTAGTCAGTTTTCACATTTGCAACTGATTTCCACATCCACATAATATTTCAGACTTTTGGCACCCATCTGGAAACTTGGAACAGCAGTCAGCCTGTTGAGGAGGTAATTTCCTTGATTCATTTTGAAAATGAAAAGCCACAGGGTTGGAGGCAAGGGTGGTCCTGCTTCCCAGAAGGGCCCTCAGGCTCCTCCCTGGGTTTCCTCAGCAGGGAAGGTACTGACTTGCAGATCCAGGGGCTCCTCCCAGCCCTGGAGAGCTACACAGGGGCCAGGCTCTCAGTTATCAGGAGTGGAGGGCTGTGGTACAGGGAAGGGAGCCCCTGTACCCTCCTGCTGCAGGAGCCGGGGGTGACGAGTGTGGAGACAGCTCTGTCAGCCTGGCCTGTGTGTCTGGGGCTCCTGCAGGTGTGGACAGGCATGTCCTCAAAGCATGGTTGGCGTCCCATCACGTACAACTGCAGGCAACGGGACCTCAAAGACGCTCTGGCACCCTCCCCCACTGGGTTCCTCAGGGCCCTTCAGATTTTGCTCAGCATCTCCTGTCCCCACCTCTGCCTTTCCCTTGCACCCTAGGGAGAGAAGTGTGAGCCGAAGGACAGGTGACTTGCTTTCCTCAGCTGACCCTTCTGCTTGGAAGGTGGGAAGGTTACAGAAGGGGCATCTTGACTAAAGGGAGCAAAGCCGTTGTGTCCATTGTGGAGGCCGAGAAAAATCAAGGCCATTCCACCTCAAGTTTAGCATTAGCACAAGTACAGCCAACTTAGGCCCCGGTGAATAAGAGCTGAACTTTATAGGAAAAACTGCAGAATGTCCTCAATGTCCTCGGCAGAGAATCCCATATCAGAAAGACAACAGAGCCCACGCCCATAATAGAAAGTCCCATATTAGAAAGAACAGAGCTCAATGCCCTTGAAAGCCCGACATCAGAATGTAAACAGAACTTGAGAAATTCCTCCACCCCTTCTGAAAATCCCCTAGACCACCCTATAAAAAAACCAGCTGTAACCCCCTTCTGCATCCAAGTCCCTGCTCCGCTGTGTTGCGTATACTTGGACCCAAGATCGAGCTTGTAAATAAACCTTTGTGTGTTTGCATCCGTGTCGGCTCCTTGGTGGTTTCTCGGATTTACGATCTTGCGCACAATATCCATCTAGTTGTAGGGTACAGAAACCCAGCTGGATGTGGGGGACAGTCAGGGCCTCACAGGTTTTCCTGAAAGTGCTCCAAAAGCCCAACACCACTGCCCCAGGCTGCCCCCCCCTTGCCTGACCATGCAGCAGGTGCAGGAGGTCAGTGAGGCTGACCCTTGTTCGGAAGCTCTGGGGCACTTGCCCTGGGAGGGGTGGGGGCAGGCAGAAGGGCACGCCTACCTCTGGGTGTCCCTCACACGAAGAGCTGTCATTACAAACCCCAAGAGAAGTGCATCAGTTACAGCAGTTACAGGCCCCAAAAGGACAAGGTGTGCATTGCAGCTCCTATCAGAAATTCCCCACCTCTGCAGTCCAGCCAATGAAAAACCATTACTGTCCTGAATTGCCCTTCTCTTATCCCTGAATACACCCGTTTTTCCTCACAAAGTAACAATTTTACTTTTACTGGTGTTCATTTGCCAACATACAGAATAACACCCAGTTCTCATCCCGTCAAGTGCCCACCTCAGTGCCCACCACTCAGTCCCCCCACCCCCACCCACCTCCCCTTCCACCACCACTATTTTGTTTCCCAGAGTTGGAGTCTCTCATGTTCTGTCTCCCTTTCTGATATTTCTTACCCATTTCTTCTCCCTTCCCCTCAATTCCCTTTCACTATTATTTATATTCCCCAAATGAATCAGACAATATAATGTTTGACCTTCTCCAAATGACTTATTTCACTCAGCATAATACCCTCCAGTTCCATCCACATTGAAGCAAATGGTGGGTATCTGTCATTTCTAAAGGCTGAGGAATATTCCAGTGTATACATAAGCCGCATCTTCTTTATTCATTCATCTTTCGATGGACACCGAGGCTCCTTCCACAGTTTGGCTATTGTGGACATTGCTGCTAGAAACATCGGGGTACAGGTGCCCAGGCATTTCATTGCATCTGTATCTTTGGGGTAAATCCCCAAGAGTGCAATTGCTGGGTCATAGGGCAGGTCTATTTTTAACTCTTTGAGGAACCTCCACACAGTTTTCCAGAGTGGCTGCACCAGTTCACATTCCCACCAACACTGCAAGAGGGTTCCCTTTTCTCCGCATCCTCTCCAACATTTGTGGTTTCCTGCCTTGTTAATTTTCCCCATTCTCACTGGTCTGAGGTGGTATCTCATTGTGGTTTTGATTTGTATTTCCCTGATGGCAAGTGATGCAGAGCATTTTCTCATGTGCATGTTGGCCATGTCTATGTCTTCCTCTGTGAGATTTCTGTTCATGTCTTTTGCCCATTTCATGATTGGATTGTTTGTTTCTTTGGTGTTGAGTTTAAGAAGTTCTTGATAGATCTTGGAAACTAGCCCTTCATCTGATACGTCATTTGCAAATATCTTCTCCCATTCTGTAGGTTGTCTTTTAGTTTTGTTGACTGTATCTTTTGCTGTGCAAAAGCTTCTTATCTTGATGAAGTCCCAATAGTTCATTTTTGCTTTTGTTTCTTTTGCCTTCGTGGATGTATCATGCAAGAAGTTGCTGTGGCCGAGTTCAAAAAGGGTGTTGCCTGTGTTCTCCTCTAGGATTTTGATGGAATCTTGTCTCACATTTAGATCTTTCATCCATTTTGAGTTTATCTTTGTGTATGGTGCAAGAGAGTGGTCTAGTTTCATTCTTCTGCATGTGGATGTCCAATTTTCCCAGCACCATTTATTGAAGAGACAGTCTTTCTTCCAATGGATAGTCTTTTCCTCCTTTATCGAATATTAGTTGACCATAAAGTTCAGGGTCCACTTCTGGGTTCTCTATTCTGTTCCATTGATCTATGTGTCTGTTTTTGTGCCAGTACCACACTGTCTTGATGATCACAGCTTTGTAGTACAACCTGAAATCTGGCATTGTGATGCCCCCAGATATGGTTTTCTTTTTTAAAATTCCCCTGGCTATTCGGGGTCTTTTCTGATTCCACACAAATCTTAAAATAATTTGTTCTGTCTGAAGAAAGTCCATGGTATTTTGATAGGAATTGCATTAAACGTGTAAATTGCCCTGGGTAACATTGACATTTTCACAATATTAATTCTGCCAGTCCATGAGCATGGAATATTTTTCCATCTCTTTGTGTCTTCCTCAATTTCTTTCAGAAGTGTTCTGTAGTTTTTAGGGTATAGATCCTTTACCTCTTTGGTGAGGTTTATTCCTAGGTATCTTATGCTTTTGGGTGCAATTGTAAATGGGATTGACTCCTTAATTTCTCTTTCTTCAGTCTCATCATTAGTGTCTAGAAATGCCACTGACTTCTGGGCATTGATTTTGTTTCCTGCCACGCTACCAAATTGCTGTATGAGTTCTAGCAATCTCGGGGTGGAGACTTTTTACTCTACTTTCTATGTAGAGTATCATGTCATCGGCGAAGAGGGAGAGTTTGACGACTTCTTTGCCAATTTGAATGCCTTTAATGTCTTTTTGTTGTCTGATTGCTGAGGATAGGACTTCTACTACTATGTTGAATAGCAGTGGTGAGAGTGGACAACCCTGTCTTGTTCCTGATCTTAAGGGAAAGGCTCCCAGTGCTTCCCCATTGAGAATGATATTTGCTGTGGGCTTTTCGTAGATGGCTTTTAAGATGTCGAGGAATGTTCCCTCTATCCCTACACTCTGAAGAGTTTTGATCAGGAATGGATGCTGTATTTTGTCAAATGCTTTCTCTGCATCTATTGAAAAGATCATATGGTTCTTGTATTTTCTCTTGCTGATATGATGAATCACATGGATTGTTTTACATGTATTGAACCAACCTTGCATCCCCCGGGGATAAATCCTACTTGGTCATGGTGAATAATTTTCTTAATGTGTTGTTGGATCCTATTGGCTAGTATCTTGTTGAGAATTTTTACATCCATGTTCATCAGGGATATTGGTCTGTAATTCTCCTTTTTGGTGGGGTCTCTGTCTGGTCTTGTGGGGGAGGGGCCTGTTGTGCTGATTTTCAGGTGTTAGCACTTGGGGGAGCTGCTCAGCCCCCTGCCTGGTGCAGGGCTCAGTGGGGGTTTTTACCCCGTGAGGCCCCAGGAGGAACAACCACAGTGGCGGCGGCCAGCTCTGCAGCCCTGGAGTCAGCTTCCGCAGTAACTACAGAGCTCTCCATCTGCAGGGGCCTGGAGGCTCCGGGGCGGGGCCGCTGATCTGCTCACCTCAGGGCAGGAGCATCCTTGCTGTCCTGGGCCCTCCTGGCCTCTGCCTGTCCCGGGGGAGGCCGGATCCTGGGCTGTGTCCCGGCGCCCTGTGCTCCGGAGCCTGTGCTGTTGGATTCGTGCTCCTGCCCCGCAGCCCCCAGAGCTGCTCCCGCCCCGCAGCCCCCTCCGCGGAGCCGCCGCCCGAGCCCCCCCGAGCTGCTCCGGGTCCACCGTGGGTGCTGCAGCCCTTAGGGAGCTCGGCGCACTCTCCGGGGGCGCAGGTGTCTGTTAGTGTCCCAGGGAGCCCGAGGGCATCCCAGCCCTCCTGGGGTCCTGCTCTAACTCCCTGCGGGCGCCTTTCCGCCGGGAAGGTTGGTGCAGCTCTTGTTTCTTTATTTCTTTTTCCCCGTCTTCCTACCTTGATAGAAGCGCAAACTCTTCTCACTGTAGCATTCCAGCTGTTCTCTTTTTAAATCTCAGGCCGAATTCGTAGATTTTCAGGATGATTTGAAGGTTATCTAGGTAATTTGGTGGGGACAGGTGACTTGGGGACCCTACTCTCCCGCCGTCTTGCCCTCCTCGACCTCGGCCTGAGATTTGAAGAGAGAACATCTGGAACTCTACAGTGAGAAGAGTTTGCGCTTCTATCAAGGTAGGAAGATGGAAAAATAAATAAATAGACTCCAGTGGGGGATAGCCCCCACGAGGAGCTGGACTAAGGCCGGGCAGGAGAGTCTCCAGGACAGGAAAGCCCAGACCAGGAGAATCAGGAACTTCACCAACCTTCCTGGACGGAAAGGCGCTCACAGGGAACTCAGGCAGGATCCCAGGAGGGGCAGTAGAGCCCCCAGGTTCCCAGGGTCACTAACAGAGGAAGTGAGGAGAGCGCCACACACCATGGGCCGAGCTCCAAAAAGTGCTGGAGCTCGCACCCAGCGGGCCCGGAGCAGCTCAAATGGTGGCTCTGGCAGCGGCTTCCTGAGGAGGGGTATGTGCGGCCCTGGGAGAGCAATTCCAGTGGCGCAGGCCCTGGAGCCCTGAGCCCAGGGGACACAGCCCAGGATCCGGCAATCCCCTTGGGACAGGCAGGGCCCGGGAGGACACAGGACAGCGAGGATGCTCCTGCTGCCAGGCACCCCGAGCTGTGCAGGTCAGTGCCCCCCACACCCGGAGCCTCCAGGCTCTCGCAGACTGGGAGCTGCAGGAGTTACTGCGGGAGCTGACTCTAGGGCTGGAGAGCTGGCTGCTGCCAGTGTTGTTCCTCCCTATGTCACCATGTGCCTGGGATGGAGCGGGGCCACCAGGAGTAGGGGCCTCACAGGATAAATAGCTCCTACTGAGCCATGCACCTGGCAGGGGATGGGCAGCTCCCCCAGGTGCACACACCTGATAATCAGCAGAGCAGCCCCCGCCCCCCAGAAGACCAGCTGGAAGGAAAGGGGAAGGGCAGGTTCTTAAACAAGCAGCACTGGAAAGCTCCAGGGGAAGTGGAAGGATTTACCGTATTTAGAATCAGACGAGACACCTCCTTGTTATTTTTTTTAAATGTTTCTTGTTTTTTGTTTTGTTTGTTTTTGTTTTTTTCTGTTTCCCCCCTTTTTTTCTTTTTTTCCTTTCTTTTTCCAGTACAAATTGTTTTCAGTCACTCTGCACTGAGCAAAATGACTAGAAGGAAGAACTCACTACAAAAGAAACAACCAGAAAAAGTCCTCTCTCTCAGAGAGTTACAGAATTTGGGTTACAATTCGATGTCAGGATGCCAATTCAGAAACACAATTATAAAGCTACTGGTGGCTCTGGAAAATAGCATGAAGGATTCAAGAAACTTCATGACTGCTGAATTTAGATCTAATCAGGCATAAATTAAAAATCAATTGAATGAGATGCAGTCCAAACTAGAGGTCCCAACGACGAGGGTTAAACGAGGTAGAAAAACAAGTGAGTAACATAGAAGACAAGTTGATGGCAAAGAGGGAAACCTTGGAAAAAAGAGACAAACAATTAAAAGATCATTAGGATAGATTTTTTTTAATAAATTAATTTTTTATTGGTGTTCAATTTACCAACATACAGAATAACACCCAGTGCTCATCCCGTCAAGTGCCCCCCTCAGTGCCCGTAACCCATTAATCCCCACCCCCTGCCCTCCTCCCCTTCCACCACCCCTAGTTCCTTTCCCAGAGTTAGGAGTCTTTATGTTCTGTCTGCCTTTCTGATATTTCCCACACATTTCTTCTCCCTTCCTTTCTATTCCCTTTCACTATTATTTATATTCCCCAAATGAATGAGAACATACACTGTTTGTCCTGGATAGATTAAGGGAATTAAATGACAGCTTTAGTAAGAGAAATCTACGTTTAACTGGGTTTCCCGAGGGCGCCAAAAGACACAGAGGGCCAGAATATGTAATTGAACAAATCATAGCTGAAAACTTTCCTAATCTGGGAAGGGAAACAGGCATTCAGATCCAGGAAATAGAGAGATCCTTCCCTAAAATCAATAAAAACCGCTCAACACCTCAACATTTAGTAGCGAAGCTTGTAAATTCCAAAGATAAAGAGAAGATCCTTAAAGCAGCAAGAGATAAGAAATCTCTAACATTCATGGGGAGAAATATTAGCATAATAGCAGACCTCTCCACAGAGACCTGGCAGGCCAGAAAGGGCTGGCAGGATATATTCAGGGTCCTAAATGAGAAGAACATGCAGCCAAGAATACTTTATCCAGCAAGGCTCTCATTCAGAATAGAAGGAGAGATAAAGAGCTTCCAAGATAGGCAGGAAGTGAAAGAATATGTGACCACCAAACCAGCTCTTCAAGAAATTTTAAGGGGGAACTCTTAAAATTCCTCTTTATGAAGAAGTCCAAGGGAACAATCCACAAAAACAGGGACTGAATTAGGTAACTTATCAGAAAGGGAGACAGAACATGAGAGACTCCTAACTCTGGGAAATGAACTAGAAGTGGTGGAAGGGGAGGTGGGCAGGGGGTGGGGGTGGGGGTTTCTGGTTGACAGGAACTGAGGGGGGCGCTTGATGGGATGACCACTGGGTGTTATTCTATATGTTGGCAAATTGAACACCAATAAAAAATAAATTTATATAAAAAATAAAAAATTTACATAAAAAATAAAGCTCTTGTCTCTTTGGAGATGGTGTGCTTAGAAGATCTATCAATTGCAGAAAGCTCTGTGTCCATGTCTCCCAGTATAAGTGAATTATTACCTAAGTATGTCTTTACTTTGGTTATTAATTGATTGATATACTTGCACCTCCCACATTCAAGGCATAAGTATTGATGATTGTTAGGTCTTTGTTCTATATCCTTTAAATATGATATAGTGCCCTCTTCATCTCTTACTACAGTCTTTAATTTATCTGATATGAGGATGGCTACCCCTGCTCTCTTTTGAGGACTATTTGAGTGGTACATGGTTCTCCAACTTTTTATTTTCAGGCTGGAGGTGTCCTTAGGTCTAAAGTGAGTTTCTTGTAGACGGCAAATAGATGGTTCTTGCTTTTTTATCCAGTCTGAATCTCTGCACCTTTAATGTGATCATTAAGCCCATTCACGCGCAGAGTTACAATTTAAAGATATGGATTTAGTGTCATCATGATACCTATTCAGTCCCTGTTTTTGTGGATTGTTTCCTTGGACTTCCTCTTTCTTTTACAGTGTTCCCCTTAATATTTCTTGCAAAACCGGTTTGGTGGTCACATATTCTTTCAGTTTCTGCCTATCTTGGAAGCTCTTTATCTCTCCTTCTATTCTGAATGAATGAATAATCTAGCCTTCTTGGATAGAGTATTTTTGCCTGCGGGTTCTTCTCATTTAGGACCATGAATATATCCTTCTAGCCCTTTTTGGCCTGCCAACTCTCTGTAGAGAGGTCTGCTGTTAACCTAATACCTCTCCCCATAAAGGTTAGGGGTCTCTCGTGTCTTGCTGCTTTAAGGATTTTCTCTTTATCTTTCAAATTTGCAAGGGTCACTATGAAATGTCGGATGTTGAACGTTTTTATTGACTTTAGGGGTAGATCTCTCTATCTCCTAGATCTGAATGCCTGTCTCCTTCCCCAAGTTAGGTAAGTTCTCAGCTATGATTTGTTCAAATACAGTTTCTGATCCTCTGTCCCTTTCGGCATCCTTAGGAACCCCCATTAAACCTAGATTTTTCCTTCTGAGGCTGTCATTTATTTCCCTTAATCTTTCCTCATGATCTTTCAATTGTTTTTCTCTTTTTCCCTCAGCTTCCTTCCTTGCCATCAACCTGTCTTCTATGTCAATCACTCATTCTTCTTCCTCATTAACCCTTGTCGTTAGGACCTCCAGTTTGGATTGCATCTCATTTATTTGATTTTTAATTTCAGCCTTATTAGGTCTAAATACTGCAGTCATGGCATCTCTTGAATCCTTTATGTTTTTTTCTAGAGCCACCAGTAGCTTTATAATTGTGCTTCTGAATTGGCTTTCTGACATCGAATTGTAACCCAAATTATGTCATTCTGTGGCAGAGAGTACGGTTTCTGATTCTTTCTTTTGTGGTGAGTTCTTCCTTCTCGTCGTTTTGCTCAGTGCAGAGTGGCTAAAAACAAGTTGTACTGGAAAAAGGAAGGAAAAAGAGACCAAAAAAAAAAAGGTGGGGGAAACAAACAAAAAACAAGGAGTGGTATCCTCTGATTCTATATACTGTAAGTCCCTATACTTCCCCTGGAACTTTCCAGTGCTGCTTGGTCAAGAACTTGCTCTTCCCCTATCCTTCCAATTGGTGTTCTGGGGGAGGGAGGGGCGTGCTGTACTGATTCTCAGGTGTGTGCACCTGGGGGAGCTGCCCCACCCTTGCCAGGTGCATGGTACAATGTGAACTGTTTACCCCGTGAGGCCCCTGCTCCCTGGCGGCCCTGCTCAGTCACAGGTACAAGGTGACACCAGGAGGAACAACAACTGTGGTTGCAGCCAGCTCTCCAGCCCTGGAGTCAGCTGCAGCAGGAACTACCACAGCTCCCAGTCCGCAGGGGCCTGGATGCTCTGGGGGTGGGGGTCGCTGATGTGCACAGCTTGGGGCCACTGGGCAGCAGGAGCATCCTTGCTGTTCCGTGTCCTCCCAGCCTCCGCCTGTCCCGTGGGAGCATCGGATCCTCGGCTGTGTCCTCCAGAGCCCTGGGCTCCGGGGCCTGGGCTGCTGGAATCACACTCCCGGGTCAAGCAGCCCCCTCTATGGAGCTACCGCCTGAGCTGCTCCCGAGGCCCCGCTGGGCACGTGGTCCAGCCCTTTAGGGAGCTCCACCGGAGGTGTGTGGCCCGCTGTCCCCCGGGGGCACACTTCCTCTGTTAGTGACCCTGGGAACCTGGGGGCTCCACTTCCTTTCCTCTCCTGGGATCCTGCCTGTGCTCCCTGTGAGCACCTTTCCATTGGGAAAGGTTGGTAAAGTTCCTGCTTCCCCAGGACGGGGCTTTCCTGTCCTGGGGGCACTCACCGCGGGGCCTTAGCCGAGGTCCTTGGAGGGGCCCCTCCCCATTGGATGCTTCTTTCGTTCTTTATTTTTTTCCATCTTTCTACCCTGAAAGAACCGTGAAGTCTTCTCACTGTAGCATTCCAGCTGTTCTCTCTTTAAATCTCAGCCTGAATTCGTAGGTTTTCAGGATGATTTGAAAGTTATCTAGGTAAGTTGGTGGGGACAGGTGGCTTGCGGGCCCTACACTTTCACCAACTTGCCCCATACTAGGCTTCATTTTCTGTTCGTTTTCCAGATGCTTTCGGTGTAGGCTTAGGTTTTGTATTTGACACTTCCTGATACCTGAGGTAGGCCTATATTGCTATATATACTTCCCTATTAGGATTGCCTTTGCTGCATCCCAAAGGTTTTGGATTATAGTGTTTTCATTTTTATTTTCTTCCATGACTGACCTTGAGCCCTGGAATCTTTTGCCTGGCCTCCATGTAGCTCTGCGTTGACCTGCCATGGTTAGGGGAGAAGAGAGAGGTGCCATGGTAGACCAGATGTCTAGTGTGTTGTGAGGTGGAATTGGAAGAGGAAAACAAAGGCGTGGGTAGGTAGGAGAGGGAAGGCAGAAGACGGGAGAGGGGAAGAGGAGTAGGAAGGGAAGGAGGGTTGGAGGAGAGAAAGGGAAAGAAAAAGAAGCAAAGGAAGAGGGAAAAAGAGAGTGAGAAGAAGAACAGAGGAAGGAGATTAAGAGAGAGGGGATTGGGAGAGAGGGAGTATGGTATGGAGGGGTCAGAGAAGGGGAAGGTGGAATGAGGAGGGGGAAGGGCTGAAAGAGGGGAAGGAGAGAAGGAAGGGATGAGGAAGGCTGGCATTTACTGAGCAACTTCTTTTTTTTTTTTTTAAAGATTTATTTATTTATTTGTTTGTTTATTTATTTATGATAGACATAGAGAGAGAGAGAGGCAGAGACACAGGAGGAGGGAGAAGCAGGCTCCACGCAAGGAGCCGGACGTGGGACTCAATCCCGGGACCCCAGGATCATGCCCTGGGCTGAAGGCAGGCACCAAACCGCTGAGCCACCCAGGCTGCCCCTACTGAGCAACTTCTTCACGTCTGACACTGGGTTCAATGCTTTCCAAATGCCCCCAAGTACATTTCAGAAAAGCACCACACTGTATAATAATCTGGTATCCCAGTCAGCCTGGGCTGTGTAACAAATACCACTGGACAAGCAGTTTAAACAACAAATATTGATTGTGTCTCAATCCTTGGATCTGAAAGTCCCAGATCCTAGCCTGGGTGGGGCTGGTTCCCCCCAAGGCCCCTCTCCCTGGCATGTACATGCTGTGTCCTCCCCATGTCCTCAGGCAGTCATCAGCCTGTGTGTCTCTGTGCTCAGTCCTCTCTTCTGATAAGAACTCCCATCATATGGGATCAAGGCACATCCTACAGACCTCCTTATGCCTCAAAAACCTCTGTAAAAACCCCATTTCCAAATACAGCTCCATTCTGAGGTCCTGGGGGTTGGGGCTTTGGCATGTGAATTTGAGGGGACATGGTTCAGCCCATAATATATTCTTAGTATAGAACAGGGAAGGAAAAGGAATATAAGACAGGATAATTCAGAAAGGTGCACCCTTGTATGGGTATAGCTGGGATGTAGAATGGATATGGTTTCCCCAAATCTATGACAGGCCAGAGCAGAGAGATCATGGATCTTGATGGAGGAGGCCCCCCACCTACTCCTGTCCCTGGCTCTGAGGAGAGCCCAATGCCTCTAAGTCCTGGCATTCTGTACAAATGGTCAGGGGGTTGGCATCATGAGTCCAAAGGCAGAAAAATTGCCTCAGAGGCACTGAGAAGGAGAGTCCAGAGAATGTGTGGATTAGGGATCCACTGCCCACATTGTAGAAAGAGACTCTGCCAGCATCACAGTACAGAAGAGTGCCCACCTGATGCAGGGGTTCAGAAGGGTACAGGCGAAGCCTCAGGAAGGTGAGTGCCCAGAATGTCTGCTTTTACAGCTCCAGGGCCCAGAATCGATGCTTGGAGGCCTTGGGAATCCTTCTCTTTGGATCCAAGATGTCCAGACACATGCCCAAGTTCCAGGACTTCCTGTGCCCCACCCAGTAATACTTCCAGCAGAGAACTGCTCCCAGGCCGGCTCACAGGGGTCCTGGTTGAATCTGAGAGGATGTCAGGCAGCTCCTGGTCAAAGAATAGCCATTTCACATTCTTCCCGTCCTCAGACAGAGCTAGTTTTGGGCTTGCGGTGTCAGGGTCCAGGGATGGGCTGACTGTGGGAAGAGAAGAGGGTCAGGTCTGGGGGTTTGTGTCCCTAGCCTACATTCCTGCTTGGAGGGGACCCCAGGACCTCTGGGAGAGGTGACCACAGTTTCTGGGTGTTCCTGTGCTTCCAGCTTTTTCTGTCCAGGACCCCATGCAAATAGGCCACCCAGAATGGCTGAGGCAGCTCTAGGTGGGAACCAGGGGAGGATTTCTACTAAAGAGGGTACATAGCTAGCACACAGTGAGGTCTACTGACCTCCTGGGGCTCTGTGTCTCAGTGTGTGTGTGTGTGTGTGTGTGTGTGAGAGAGAGAGAGAGAGAGAGAGAGAAAGAGAGAGACAAAGACAGAGAGACAGAGACAGAGACAGGGAGAGGCAAGGTGAGATAGGGAGAGATACAGAGACAGAGACCAAGACATAAAGAATCCGGCATAGATGAAGAGAGAGATAGTGAGAGACAGAGACAGAGAGACAAGGAGAAACAGAAAACACAGATAAGTACACACAGAGAGATAGAGAGATAGAGAACCAATATATTCTGCTACCAAGGACCTTAAAGTAAAACCAAAACAACCCCCCCCAAAAAAACTTCACTTGATCCACACTCACCAATTTTGGCTCAGCTGCACAGACAATAATTTTGATGTTTTCCTCCCAGCTGTCTCCAGGAGGCATGTCTCTTCATGTGTCATACTAGCCAGTTTTTCAGGGTCATGTTCCCATTCTAATTTTTACTCTACTTTTCACTTGCATGGAACATAACCAGCTCTTCCCTCAGCACACTGTATCTGCAGACTTCAGCAGTGAAGCTTCCCCTGGCCCTCCAACAACTCTGCCCAACTGTGCTCAGATATTATTTAATTTTCAAGAAAAATTTTTGAAGAGTAATTTTAGGTGTGCAGATAAGTGGAGCACTCCATGGTTCACTTTCCTCAATTTCAATGCCAGATATATGCCACGGACTCCAAATTCCTAGCTCCAGTCCACATTTCTCCTGGAGCGCAAGACTTGTAATATCCAAGGATTTATCTGATGTCCCCAGTTGTATATTGAAAACATTTCAGTCTTAAGAGGTCTAAGATGATTTTCATTCTTTTGCCTAAATATATCTTGTTTTGCCCCAAACCTTCTGTTAGATGGAGCCACCATGGGCCGAGGAACTCATGCTGCCTAGGGTCACCTTGGGTTCCTCACTCTGCTTTGCCCTTGCTGGACCCTGTTACTTGTGGCCCCAGGACCCATTTTGGGGCTGTTTCCTCTCCTCCATCAGCACATCTCCTCTGCTTAAACCCCCTCACTCATTTTGAACCATGCTTCACATAACATCCAGACCCCTGCCTGAGCCTTCCATGCTCTGCAGGTGTGGACACCCACAAACCCTGGTGCCTCCTCTACATACTCAGCTCTCACATACCACAGACCCCATTCTCCCTGCCATGGTTGGGGGTCCACCTCTCTTTCTCCCAAGGTGGTGACCCCACTGTCGCCCAGCCCTTCAATTGGGTGTTACCATCCCACCATCCTCAGGGGCCTGGACATCCCACGTGAACTCTTCTGGCCACTTCATTATTGTATTCCAGTTTGTTCCTACAATATTTACCCTGATTAATTCTAGTTTCAGTTAAAGAAAAACTACTGGCTGATGGCTTGCATCCTCACATACATTCTATGCTCCATGAGGTCAGGAGGAAGCCATTTTATTCACTAATAGATGGCTGACTGCTGGCATAGGAGGTGACTGGTCACTATTTTACGTGAATGAATGAGTGAATGAATGGATGATTGGTTTCTCTCTGTTTCCTCCTAGACCCTCAACAAGTGTCTGTGCTCAGGACATGTGTTTCCAGATGCCCTGACACTTCTCATCTGCCTGGTTCATGGTCTGCAGCTATACCCTTCCCTGTTCTGGGGGTTCCTTGTCCATGGCCAGACTGTACCTTCTCTACCCCAATCTCCCACCAAGAGAGTGTCCTGGGGTAGAAAGTCACTGGTTCTGCACTCTCTGTGGTAACAGGTTGCCTTCCAGTGGCTGGCTGTCTTGCTGCCTCCACTCTGCAGGTCTGTACCTCAGCTAATAAACAGGAGCTAAGGTCTCCCACGACAGCCAAAACTTGATGTTTAGAGCCACGTGGCTGCCACTCAAGAGCATTTAGGACAGCACTCCAGCACTCTGGAATAAAAAGGAACACACACACACACACACACACACGCCCACACCATACACACAGGCACACAGACATACACCAGTGCATATGCATGAGTATGTACACACACGGATGCAAACATATGCACATTAAGGTACAACACGCACACACAGCACACACATACATGTGCACATAAACACACAGGCCAGGGACACAGGCTTCCAGGCCCCAGTATGGGCCTCACCACTGATGATCACGTCTTCTGTCCTGCCTGCAAGAAAACAGAAAGATGTGAAACTGCGGGATTGTGCTGATCCAATGGGGCCAAAGTTCAAGTTCGTGGAAGCTAAGTGAAACAAGACTTAATGAATTCTAGCTGTGATCCTGTGAAACAGGAACAAATATAGGTTCTTCAGTGGCCAATAAAGCAATAACCAGGGTCATTTTCTTTTTAAGGAAGGCTTTTGTGAAGCACATCCAGATGGTCTAGGCTTCCCACCTCTGTCATGGGGACATCTGTTCCCAGGCTGGGGTCTGAACACTATGGGCAAGGACATAGGAGGCAGGGAGGGCAGTGGATGGGTAAGTGCAACAATGCAAACTGATAATCCTGCACCCACAGCAGGATGCTGTCACATGACAGGCACGTTGATGCTTTTGTCACTTGAGCAATTCTCAGGATGCTCTCATCACCCCGGATTGATAGACCCTCTGGGGCTCAAAGTCAGATATCTCTGTCTCTAAGACAGAGACCCTCCATCGTTCCTGAAGTCACCTGCTGAAGAGCAGCTGCACACCTCTCACAGTCAGAGGATTTTACTGGGCACATGGTAAGTGGGCAGTCCTCGAGCTGTGTCCTGGGCAGGCCTCTCCCATTCCTCCCATGCTTGAGGGTGTGCACAGGAGAGACTTTATGCAGGGCTCCACACCTGTGCCCTGGCTGGAAGGGGTGCTTCTGCCTTACCAGGGCCTGCTAACCTTGGGAGCACTGCTCCTCTGCTCTGTACCATCTCTCTTTTTCCAACTCCACCTTATTCCTCTCCCCCTTACATTTCTGGAAGAGACAGTAGATCCAGCTACGGCAAGCCCTGCTACAGTGAGGATCAGAGGCAGCACAGTTCTCCACGTCATTGATGGCAAACCTCAAGACAACAGAGCTAAAGGAAGTCTGGTAAGGCAAGATATCAGGGTAAGAGAGCACCTGTGTTCTTAGGACACACCCACTGCAGGGTTCATGAGTCAGGGAGCATGATGTCTCAAACTAACCTGAAATGACTCAGAGAACACTACTCGTGTTTGTACAGACAAATTATGACAGGTGCAAAATCAGGAGAAATGGTAGATGAATGGCAGAATGTTAAACCCTGGGTGTGTCTGCACAGCATTGTGCATGATATTCTTGCAAATTTTCTGTGCGTTTGAGTTTTTTTTTTTTTAGAAATGAAAAGTTTAGATGAAGTTATGAAGTGAAACTGGGAAGCCCTCAAGGTCTCCTTCTGAATGTGAAGGCAAGGTCCATTTGGACAATGGAATATTGTTTAGCTTTAATGAGAAAGGGACTATTGGTACAGCCACTGTAGAGAGCAGGATGAAGGTTTCCCAGAAAATTAAAATTGAACTACCACATGATCCATCAATCCAATTCCTGGTTGTTTATTCAAAGAAAATAAAAATATTAACTCAGAAAGATATATGCACCCCTATGTTTATTGTAGGCAGAGTCTGCAGTGTTAAAATACGCAAGATATGGAAACAGTCCAAGTGTCCATTCATGGATGAATAGATTAAAAAATATATTTATACAATACATATATTTCCTATAAGGAATAAGGAAATTGGGCCATTTGAAAAACATGGATGAATCTTGTGGGCATGCTGCTAAATGAAGTAAGTCAGAGAGGGAAAAATATTGGGTGGTATTATGTATACATGGAATCTAAGATAAAATAAAACAAGAAAAACCCAAACCCCTAGAAAGCCAGAGAGCCAAGTACTTAATGGAGAGAAAAGACTGGTGTTTTCCAGAGGTGAGAGATGGGGGTGGGTGTAATGGATGAAGACAGACAAAAGGTACAAATTTATAGCTATAAAATAAGTTCTGGGGAGGTGATGTACAGCATAGCAACTAAAGTTAATATGCAGTGCTGCATTCTTGGAAAGTGTAAGAGAGTAGATCTTAAAAGTCTCATTGCAAGAAAAATATCCTGTGACTATGTGTGGTATTGGATATGAGCTACTTATTGTCTGGGGTGCCCCAAGCTTTTGAGGCCTGAACAGAACAGAACACTCACCAGGCAAGTAGCTCTTGGCCACCTTCCTCCTCTGGAGGAGGGAGCTGATGATGGAGCAGGAGAAGCCCTCCACATCCCTGTCCAGGAGAGTCACATTGGACACCACGCTGAAGAGGCCCGTTGTTGGAGAGGCAGACAGGTTGGTCACAGAAGGTAGGGATTGTCCCCCGAGGTCTCTCCACTCCACTTGGGGCTCTGGGTACCAGCCCTCCGAAGTGCACTGTGCCCAGACACCTTCACTCTGTCCAGGTCCCACTTGGATTTTGGGCTCTGAGCCCAGCCCTGTGGGAAGAGACACCCATGCCAGTCTCCACAACCACCGCCACTTCCAATCAGAAGAATACAGATGCTGAGAATTCCACCGGTATTAGGGGTTTCTCACAGACTACTTACTCTGTGTAATATTTCTTTGCCATATGTTACCCTCATTCCAAGAAAGCGCAAGACCAAACAGAAAAAGCCCAGAAATGAAAAAAATCCCTATTACAAAATTAGTGTCTTTTCCTGTGTCTCTGTCTCTCTTTCTGCCTCTGCCCTTCCCTCTCTATGAGTTGGCTGGGTAAGGGAGAGGACCAAACGTAGAAAACAAAGCCAGGTGCCTGAAACTGTGCTTTCTAGAAACACTGTCCCTGCTGCAATCATGTTAGTGCTTCTTATGGGACATGCTCAGGCTCTGGCCATAAAGGGGTGATCATCAGCTGGGCATGAGCTTTGGGGGCAAGCACTCGGGGAGACCAAGAGTGCCAGGAGCTGGCCCTCACCTGCCACCCTCAGCCACAGTGTGGTCTCTGCAGACATGATGCCATCTTTGAAGTTGCAGTGGAAGGTCCCATTATCAAGAGCAGTGACATTGTGAATCCTCACTGCGGCTTGGCCCTGGGCCAGCCTGGTGCTCAGGAAGGTGGTCCTTCCCTGGTACTCTGCCATCTGTTCATCCTGCACATCAATCCCATTCTTATGCAGATGCATGGCTGGGGATGGCTGGTCCCTGTACCACCGCAGCTCCATGTCCTCGGCACTGATATTGAGGGACAGATGGCATGGTAGATCCACCTCTTCCCCAACCATGGCCAGAAGAGGTTTGTCAGGTGCAAAGACAGAGAAGTCGGCTTTCCCTAATGAGAGCAGATGGGCAGGCATTAGCCAGGCTTGGTGTGAGGAGACCAGGGGCCCTTCCACCCATCCCCAAGGTCCCCTGGGAAGGACTGCTTGGACCCTTGGCTACAGCTGAGGTGGAAGGTGCCAGCCCAGCCCTTCTGGCATCATCTCCATGCACAGGGCATCCTCCTAGCATGGGGAAGGGGGAGCTCTCCTACCGTTTCCAGAGATGCTGCAGGACAGGAGCTGCAGAAATATGAAGAGGATGGAGCAGCTGGGTGGGCAGATGCCTGGACCACGCATGCCTGCTGGGGATGGAGAGACCTGAGCCTCACGCATAGGAGACTGAGTTCATTTCTGTCGCTGTATCTCTCTGTCTCTGTCTCTCTTTCTTATTCTGTGTTTGTGTCTCTGTCTCGGTGGGAGGCCATGCACCACCAGTAGGGTAATGGGAGTGAAGGAAACATGGCCAGGGGAGAGAAAGGTCCCTTGTAACTCTCTTGACCCTCATACTCCCATAGAAGTTATTCATCCTAGAGTCAGAGAGATGGCAGCCCCACCTGCTCTTGTGTCTGTCCACTTGAGGATATCCTTTCTCTTATCCTCACCTGTCCTCAGATGCCACGGACACATTCTCCAGGGTGAATGGGCTCCGTCTCCTTAACTACTTCTGTAAGAGTATTGCCTGATGTCAGGCTCTGTTCTGTCATGAACACAGGCATCCTGGGGAGAAAATCCACCCTCTGCTTTAGTGAAATGAGGTCAGAACTATATCTGCCCATCCCCTTAAACCCTCTCGTCTCCTGTTTCTCCCAAGGAAGCTCCTGCAGCTGGAGGAGGGGGGACACAAGCCCCCTTTGTGACAGCCCCTGAGCTCTCCCTGTCACTCAGGAATAGGGACAGGGTGTAGAGAGGAAAGATGTAATGAGTGCCCTGAAAATGGAATCACTCACCTGGCCCAAATCCAGCCGTTGGCTTCCCAGGAAGCCTCTGATGGTCTCAAGGGAATTAATTTAGTTCTCGGCAAGTTCCATGTGGGACACAAAATAAGCCTCCTTGGAGTGATGGGAGAGAGGAGCAGCTGACTTCTGTGGTTTCTGTAGTGTTCTCCTGTTAATTTATGTAAAAACAAAACAAAACAAAAAAAACAACTGTGCCCCTTTGGCAGTTGCAAGGGGAAAAAACCAAGGGCTTCCTACTAGGTGTGGTCAACAGAATGGACACACTGAGTGTTGAGGAGCAAGAGACTGGTAGCAGGAGATAAAGTGTGAGAGGGAGACCAAGCAAGGCAGCCCTTGGAGGGATGCTTGCCAGGGATGCCAGGAGCCCGGGGAGGAGACATGGCTCTCCAGGTCTAGGATTCAGGCCAAGGGCAGAAGCTGGGGATTCAGATAAAGTTGCTCCATTATCAAAGCCCTCCAGTCCTAGACAGGCTGGCTGCTTTCTTTGGGAAAGTTTCTCATGACCAGGTTGAAGTTGGTCAGATTCTGGCATTTCTTTTGGAGACTCCTGTGCAGGAACTCAGACAACCTCTTCCTTCATCTCTGAGGCCATGGTAGTCTGCCCTCAACGGGGGTCTGACTTGGGTTCAGAACCTCCACTTCCTTTACCACCTGAGTAAGTCCCTTGACTAAACCCTCCCTGTTCCTCCCTCTAGTCGACTCAAAAGGTAGACATTCTCTGGAGAGTTTTGGTTGGAACAGAGGTATAGGGAAAGCTGACCAGCCTTCTTGGAGGTGGGTGTTCAACTTAATTTCCCAGATATTATGGAATAAGGGTTTGTGCCCCTCTCCAGAGTCAGTGCTCACACAAGGGCAGATGCTGCCAACTTAAACCCTGGCCTTAATTCCCCTGGGGAGCAGAAACTATTTGGTAAGTGAGTTGTTCCTCTTTACATAAACATGCAGAATTATGCCTGCCACTCATTTTCATTTCCCTGTGCATTGCCTTAAGCAGATAATGACATCAGCTAAAACCCAACTCCAGTGTATTTATGAGTCAGCATGGAGAACTGGGGACTATGGATTTGCCAATGGTGATGGAAGCAGGAAGTAATGGCAGCCTAGGAGCAAGGATCCTGAAGGTGGATTCAGATGGACAGGAGTCTTTACTAGGTATGAGCTCATTCATGGCCTGTAGAGTTTTATCTGAGTAGCAAGACCTAGAGAGGACATTAACCAAGCCCCTCAGGGACATTGTTGAGCCTTCATTGGGGTCAGGCTCCCCGAGGTGCAAAGAGAAGACAATGTGGAAGGGCACATACAGAACGCATATAGTGTAGGTTTACATTTCCATGAAATGTGCAGAAGAGGTAAATCCAGAGACAGCATATTTGTGGGTGTTAGGCAGTGGGGATGGAAGAAATGGATCATAACCACCTACATGTTTGTGGTTTTATTCTGGCGGGAGACAGAGGTAGTGACTGCACAAGGTTGTGAATTTTCTAAGTGTCACTGAGTCGTTCCTTTTAATGTGATTGATTTAAATTATGTGAATTTCACCCCAATTCATAAGAAAGAAAGAAAGAAAGAAAGAAAGAAAGAAAGAAAGAAAGAAAAAAGGAAAAAAGAAGAAAAAAAAGTAAGGGGTGAAAAAAAATCAATATAGGAAATGAAGAATGGAAAGCAGTGGAGAGAGGGCAAGATGGCCGAGGAGTAGGTGCTTCAACTCACCCAGCCCCACCAATTTCCCTAGATTACTTTCAAATCATCCTGAAAACCTATGAATTTGACCTGAGATTTAAAGAGAGAACAGGTGGAACACTACAGAGAGAAGGGTTTTTGCTTCTAACAAGGTAGGAAGGCTGAAAAAAAAAAAAAAGAAAAACAGAAAAGAATCAAGTGGGGGAGGGCCCTGCAAGGAGCTGGGCTAAGGCTTGGTGTGGAAAGCCTCCTGGACAGGAAAGCCCAGTCCTGGAGACACAGGAACTTTAAAAAATCTACACCAGAATCTTCCCAGATGGAAAGGGGCTCAGCAGGGAACTCAGGCACAACCAAAAGAGGGGCAGTGGAGCCTCCAGGCTTCCAGGGTCTCGAATAGAGGAGGTTCCCCACGGGGGGAAGCGCGCTGTAGACTGTGGGCCTAGTTCAGTAAAGGGCTGGAGCCCGCACCCGGCGGGGACTTGGGAGAAGCTGGTCAGGTAGAGAGGTCTGCGCCCTGCTGCCTTCGGGAGCCACAGAGCTCAATTCCAGCAGCACAGGCCCTGGATCCCAGGGCACTGGGATGACAAAGCCGGTGATCCTGCACTCCCCCTGGGACAGGCAGAGGCGGGGAGGGCACAGGGCAGCGAGGACTCTCTTGCTGCTTGGCGCCTCCAAGCTGTGCAGATCAGCACCCCTTGCCCCAGAGTACGTAGGCCAGTGCAGACTGGGAGACTGCAGTAGTTACGGGGGAAACTGACTCCAGAGCTGGAAAGCTGGCCACCACCAGTGTACTTGTTCATCCTTGTTTCACCGTGTGCCTGGGAGGGGCGGGGCTGCCAGGGAACAGAAGCCTCACGGGATAAACAGCTCCTACTGAGCCTGGCACCTGGCAGGAGGTAGGGCAGCTCGCCCAGGTGCACATGCCTGAGAATCAACACAGCAGGCCCCTCCCCCAAAAGACCAACTGGAAGGACAGGGGAAGAGCAAGTTCTTGACCAAGCAGTGCTGGAAAGCTCCAGGGGAAGTCAAGGGATTTACAGTATATAGAACTAGAGAGTACCTCTCCTTTTTTTCCTTCCTTTTTCCAGTACAACTCGTTTTTTTTTTAATTTTTATTTATTTATGATAGTCACAGAGAGACAGAGAGAGGCAGAGACACAGGCAGAGGGAGAAGCAGGCTCCATGCACCGGGAGCCCGACGTGGGATTCGATCCCCGGTCTCCAGGATCGCGCCCTGGGCCAAAGGCAGGCGCCAAACCGCTGCGCCACCCAGGGATCCCCACAACTCGTTTTTATATCAGACTGTAAATTTCCAATTTTTTTCTCTTTTCCCACCTTAACTACAATCTTTTACCACCTCTCCATTTTTAAGATTCCTCCTTTTGACTTTCATATTTCTACAATTATAGGTCCTAAATATATTTTCCACTTCTAGATTCCCTTCCACATACTCAACTTAATTTTGGGAGATACACAGGATGGTTTTGTTTTGTTTTGTGTTGTGTTGTTTGATTTCTCTGCCTCATTTTGTTCTGCAATGGTGGAATACCTTCTAAAACATGATAAGTATGCACCCAGAACCAAGTGGTAGACTATGCTGGTTCTTTCTGTGAGATTCCTCATTCCCATTCTTTTATATCATTTATATTGGTGGTCAGTGTTGAGGCCCTCTACAAGTATTTCCTATGACCCAGCAATTGCACTGTTGGGGATCTACCCCAAAGATACAGATGCAATGAAATGCCGGGACACCTGCACCCCGATGTTTCTAGCAGCAATGTCCACAATAGCCAAACTGTGGAAGGAGCCTCGGTGTCCATCGAAAGATGAATGGATAAAGAAGATGTGGTCTATGTATACAATGGAATATTACTCAGCCATTAGAAACGACAAATACCCACCATTTGCTTCAACGTGGATGGAACAGGAGGGTATTATGCGGAGCAAAATAAGTCAATCAGAGAAGGACAAACATTATAAAGTCTCATTCATTTGGGGAATATAAATAATAGTGAAAGGGAATAGAAGGGAAGAGAGAAGAAATGTGTGGGACATATCAGAAAGGGAGACAGAACATAAAGACTCCTGACTGGGAAACGAACTAGGGGTGGTGTAAGGGGAGGAGGGCGGGGGGTGGGGTGAATGGGTGGCAGGCACTGAGGGGGGCACTTGACGGGATGAGCACTGGGTGTTATTCTGTATGTTGGCAAATTGAACACCAATAAAAATAATTATTAAAAAATAAAAAAAAAATAAACTGACATCAAAAAATGAAAAAAAAATTGAGACAGCATCTTCTAACATACAGAACTTAATACACTCAGAAACAAGAGGATCACCCTCTAGAACCCCACAGGTAGACTACATTCTCCCTCCACTACAACCTTGTCACCACCACCATCTCGCAGTGCCCCACTTTTTTCTTTCTTCTCCTGTTTTTTTCTTTTTTCTTTTTCATTTCTTTCTTTCCCCTCTCTTCTTCTTTATGATTCCTGGCCTTTATTTTATACTACTTTGTTTTAAAATTTGTTTTTTAACTTCAGGGTTCCTTTGTTTTATTTTGTCCTGATCTTTGTTTTCAATTTCTGGTCTCTGACCTAAGCAGAATCATCTAGGGTGAAATTTACTTAGGTTGTAGTTGATATTCTTGACACAGCCCACTCATACAGCCACTCTGCACTGGGAGATTGACTAGAAAGAAGAACTTACCACAAAAGAAAGAATCAGAAACAGTGCTCTCTGCCACAGAGTTACAGAATTTGGATCACAATTCAATGTCAGAAAGCCAATTCAGAAGCAAAATTATAAAGCTACAGGTGGCTCTGGAAAAAAAAGCAAAAAGGATTCAAGAGACTTCCTGACTGCAGAATTTAGATCTAATCAGGCCAAAATTAAAAATGAATTACATGGGAGGCAGGGCAAGATGGCGGAAGAGTAGGGTCCCCAAGTCAACTGTCCCCACCAACTTCCCTAGATAACTTTCAAATCATCCTGAAAACCTATGAATTCGGCTGGAGATTCAAAGAGAGAACAGCTCGAATGCTACAGTGAAAAGAGTTAGTGCTTCTATCAAGGTAGGAAGATGGAAAAAATAAAGAAATAAATAAGCATCCAAGAGGGAGGGGCCCCTGAGAGGAACCGGGCTAAGGCCGGGGATGAGAGCCTCCAGGACAGGAAAGCCCAGTCCCAGAGAAGCAGGACTTCCTGGTCGAAAAGGCTGTCGCAGGGAACTCGGTCAGGATTCCAGGAGGGGCAATGAAACCCTCACGGTTCCAGGGTCAAAAACAGAGCAAGAGCGTCCCGGGGGAGAGCGCGCCAAAACCACTGGCTGAGTTCCCTAAAGGGATGGAGTGCATGCCCCATCAGGGCCCCGGAGCAGCTCAGGCGGTGGCTCAGGTGGTGGCTCCGCACAGAGGGGGCTTCGCGGCGTGGGACCGGGATTCCAGCAGCGCAGGCCCCGAAGTCCAGGGCGACAGGGGACACAGCCCAAGATCGGGCGATCCCACAGGACAGGCAGAGGAGGGGAGGACACAGAACAGCAAAACTCTCCTATCGCTGGGAGGCCCCGAGCTGTGCAGATCAGCAACCGCCACCCCCGGAGCATGAAGGCCCCTGTGGACTAGGAGACTGTGGTAGTTACTGCCGGAGCTGACTCTAGGGCTGGAGAGCTTGCTGCCACCACAGTTGTTATTCCTCCTGGTGTCACCTTGTACCTGGGACTGAGTGGGGCCACCAAGGAGCAAGGGGTAAACAACTCCCACTGTACCATGCACCTGAAACGGGGTGGGGAAGCTCCCCCAGGTGCACACACCTGAGAATCCGCACAGCAGGACCCTCCCCCAGAACATCAGTTGGAAGGACAGGGGAAGAGCAAGTTCTTGACCAAGCAGCACTGGAAAGTTCCAGGGGAAGTATAGGGACTTACAGTATATAGAATCAGAGGATACCACTCCTTGTTTTTTGTTTGTTTCCTCCACCTTTTTTTGGTCTCTTTTTCCTTCCTTTTTCCAGTACAACTTGTTTTTAGCCACTCTGCACTGAGTAAAATGATGAGAAGGAAGAACTCACCACAAAAGAAAGAATCAGAAACCGTGCTCTCTGCCACAGAATGACATAATTTGGGTTACAATTCGATGTAAGAAAGCCAATTCAGAAGCACAATTATAAAGCTACTGGTGGCTCTAGAAAAAAACAAAGGATTCAAGAGACTCCATGACTGCAGAATTTAGACCTAATCAGGCCGAAATTAAAAATCAAATAAAGGAGATGCAATCTAAACCTAACTCCTAAAGAAGAGGGTTAATGAGGAAGAAGAATGAGTGATTGACATAGAAGACAGGTTGATGGCAAGGAAGGAAGCTGAGGAAAAAAGAGAAAAACAATTGAAAGATCATGAGGAAAGGTTAAGGAAAATAAATGACAGCCTCAGAAGGAAAAATCTAGGTTTAATAGGGGTACACGAGGGCATAGAATGGGACAGAGGATCAGAAAAGTGTGATTGGGGGAGGCAAGGTCAAGATGGCAGAAGAGTAGGGTCCCAAGTCAACTGTCCCCACCAAATTACCTAGATAACCTTCAAATCATTCTGAAAACCTACAAATTCGGCTTGAGATTTATTATTTATTTATTTATTTATTTATTTATTTATTTATTTAATAAAATAATTTTTATTGGTGTTCAACTTACCAACATACAGAATAACACCCAGTGCTCATCTCATCAAGTGTCCCCCTCAGTGCCCATCACCCACTGACCCCCACCCCCGCCCTCCTCCCCTTTCACCACCCCCAGTTCGTTTCCCAGAGTTAGGAGTCTTTATGTTCTGTCTCCCTTTCTGATATTTCCCACACATTTCTTCTCCCTTCCCCTATATTCCCTTTCACTATTATTTATATTCCCCAAATGAATCAGACAATATAATGTTTGTCCTTCTCTGATTGACTTATTTCACTCAGCATAATACCCTCCAGTTCCATCCACATCGAAGCAAATGGTGGGTATTTGTCATTTCTAATGGCTGAGTAATATTCCATTGTATACATAAACCACATCTTCTTTATCCATTCATCTTTCCATGGACACCGAGGCTCCTTCCACAGTTTGGCTATTGTGGACATTGCTGCTAGAAACATCGGGGTGCAGGTGTCCCGGCGTTTCATTGCATCTGAATCTTTGGGGTAAATCCCCAGCAGTGCAATTGCTGGGTCATAGGGCAGGTCTATTTTTAACTCTTTGTGGAACCTCCACAGTTTTCCAGAGTGGCTGCACCAGTTCACATTCCCACCAACAGTGTAAGAGGGTTCCCTTTTCTCCGCATCCTCTCCAACATTTGTTGTTTCCTGCCTTGTTAATTTTCCCCATTCTCACGGGTGTGAGGTGGTATCTCATTGTGGTTTTGATTTGTATTTCCCTGATGGCCAGTGATGCAGAGCATTTTCTCATGTGCATGTTGGCCATGTCTATGTCCTCCTCTGTGAGATTTCTCTTCATGTCTTTTGCCCATTTCATGATTGGATTGTTTGTTTCTTTGGTATTGAGTTTAAGAAGATCTTTATAGATCTTGGAAACTAGCCCTTTATCTGATACGTCATTTGCAAATATCTTCTCCCATTCTGTAGGTTGTCTTTTAGTTTTGTTGATTGTATCCTTAAAGACCCCGAATAGCCAGGGGAATTTTAAAAAAGAAAACCATATCTGGGGGCATCACAATGCCAGATTTCAGGTTGTACTACAAAGCTGTGGTTATCAAGACAGTGTGGTACTGGCACAAAAACATACACATAGATCATTGGAAGAGAATAGTACCCAGAAGTGGACCCTGAACTTTATGGCCAACTAATATTCGATAAAGGAGGAAAGACTATCCATTGGAAGAAAGAGAGTCTCTTCAATAGACGGTGCTGGGAAAATTGGACATCCACATGCAGAAGAATGAAACCAGACCACTCTCTTTCACCATACACAAAGATAATTTCAAAATCGATGAAAGATCTAAATGTGACACAAGATTCCATCAAAATCCTAGAGGAGAACACAGGCAACACCCTTTTTGAACTCGGCCACAGTAACTTCTTGCAAGATACATCCATGAAGGCAAAAGAAACAAAAGCAAAAATGAATTATTGGGACTTCATCAAGATAAGAAGATTTTGCACAGCAAAGGATACAATGGGCTTGAGATTTAAAGAGAGAACAGCTGGAATGCTACAATGAGAAGAGTTCATGCTTCTATCAAGGTAGGAAGATGTGGGGTGGGGAGAAATAAAGAAACAAAAGGCATCCAAGGGGGAGGGCCCCACCAGGAGCTGGGCTAAGGCCATGGCGAGTGTCCCTAGGACAGGAAAGCCTCATCCTGGAGCAGCAGGGGTTTCGCCAATCTTCCCGGGAGATGGAGCAGGATCGTCCTCCTGTGCCTCAAACATAAGTTACACTTTTCTGAAAAGAATCCCCAAATTTTGCTGATATTGAAAAGGAGTTAAAGGCAGATAGTCTTAACTCTAATATTCAGTTATTTCCACCGTGGGAAATGTGTGTCAATGTTGAACCTGGTTAGGGAAGCTGAGTGCCCTGGTACTGTTTCCATTATAGTTGTCCTCTCCCCAGTCAACCTCACGTAAGTTTTTTTGTTTTTGTTTTTGTTTTTGTTTTTTTGTAGAAAAACCCTATTTTTCCTTGAGAAGCTACTGTGCCTACAGCCAGTGAACAACGAAGCCTTTGCGGCATTACCCCAGCCAGGAGGTCAGATTAGAGAGTAGCGTCCTATCTCTGGATACCTGCGTTGCTCTTTGCTGGCAAATAAAAGAATTTGTTGTCAAAAAAAAAAAAAAGGAGGGGCGGGGATGCCCTCAGGCTAACTGGGAAACTAGCAGAGCACCAGAGCCCCAGGGAGAGCACGCCACACCCCGCGGCCGAGCTCCCTAAAGGGCTGCAGCCCACACCCTGCTAGACCCGGGAGCAGCTCTGAGGCGGATCCGGTGGAGGCTCCGTGGGGAGGGGGCTGCGCGGCCAGGAGCGGGAATCCAACACGCAGACACGGGAGCACAGGGCGCCGGGGACACAGCCCAAGATCCTGCCTCCCCCCGGGACAGGCAGAGGCCAGGAGGGCCCAGGACCCCAAGGACGCTCCTGCCCCGAGCTGAGCAGATCAGCGGCCCCGCCCCTGGAGCATCCAGGCCCCTGCAGACTGAGAGCTCCGTAGTTACTGCAGGAACTGACTCCAGCTGCTACTGTTGTTCCTCCTGGGGCCTCACAGGATGAACTACCCCCACTGAGCCTCACAGTCGTCTCACTGGATAAACAGCTTAAACATTTTCACTGAGCCCTGCACCAGGCAGGGGGCTGAGCAGCTCCCCCAAGTGCTAAAACCTGAAAATCAGCACAGCAGGCCCCTCCCCTAGAAGACCAGTTAGATGGACAAGGGAAAAACAAATTATTGACCAACCAGCACATCTCCAAAGCAACAAGAGCTTTACATGATACACAGGAAAAGATAGATTTCGCGGATATTTAAGAAACTTTACATCCAAACGCAACGGAATACGTATTCTTCTTAAGTGCACATGGAACTTTCTCCAGAATAGACCACATACTGGGTCACAAATCAGGTCTTAATTGATACCAAAGGTTGTATCATCCCCTGCATATTTTCAGACCATAATGCTTTAAAATTAGAACTAAACCAAAAGAAGTTTGGAAGGACTTCAAACACGTGGAGGTTAAAGACCATCCTGCTAAAAGATGAAAGGGTCAACCAGGAAATGAGGGAAGAATTAAAAAGATTCATGGAAACTAATGAGAGTAGAGATAGAACCGTTCAAAATCTTTGGAATACAGCAAAAACAGTCCTAAGGGGGAAATACATCGCAATACAAGCATCCATCCAAAAACTGGAAGGAACTCAAATACAAGAGCTAACCTTACACATAAAGGAGCTAGAGAAAAAACGGCAAATAGATCCTACACCCAGCAGAAGAAGTGAGTTAATAAAAATATGAGCAGAACTCAATGAAATCGAGACCAGAAGAACTGTGGAACAGATCAACAAAACCAGGAGTTGGTTCTTTGAAAGAATTAATAAGATAGATAAACCATTAGCCAGCTTTATTAAAAAAAAGAGAGAGAAGACTCAAATAAATAAAATCATGAATGAGAAAGGAGAGATCACTACCAACACCAAGGAAATACAAACGATTTTAAAAACATATTATGAACAGCTATACGCCAATACATTAGGCATCTAGAAGAAATGGACGCATTCCTGGAAAGCCACAAACTACCAAAACTGGAACAGGAAGAAATAGAAAACCTGAACAGGCCAATAACCAGGGAGGAAATTGAAGCAGTCATCAACAACCTCCCAAGACACAAAAGTCCAGGGCCAGATGGCTTCCCAGGGGAATTCTATCAAACGTTTAAAGAAGAAACCATACCTATTCTACTAAAGCTGTTTGGAAAGATAGAAAATTTGTTCTATGGGGCCAGCATCACCTTAATTCCAAAACCAGACAGAGACCCCACCAAAAGGAGAATTATAGACCAATATCCCTGATGAACATGGATGCAAAAATTCTCAACAAGATACTAGCCAATAGGATCCAAGAGTACATTAAGAAAAGTATTCACCATGACCAAGTAGGATTTATTCCCGGGACACAAGGATGGTTCAACATTCGTAAAACAATCAATGTGATTCATCATATCCGCAAAAGAAAAACCAAGAACCATAGGATCCTCTCAATAGATGCAGAGAAAGCATTTGACAAAATACAGCATCCATTCCTGATCAAACCTCTTCAGAGTGTAGGGATAGAGGGAACATTCCTCAACATCTTAAAAGCCATCTACGAAAAGCCCACAGCAAATATCATTCTCAATGGGGAAGCACTGGGAGCCTTTCCCCTAAGATCAGGAACAAGACAGGGATGTCCACTCTCACCACTGCTATCCAACATAGTCCTGGAAGTCCTAGCCTCTGCAATCAGACAACAAAAAGACATTAAAGGCATTCGAATTGGCAAAGAAGAAGTCAAACTCTCCCTCTTTGCCAATGACATAATACTCTACATAGAAAACCCAAAAGCCTCCACCCCAAGATTGCTAGAACTCTTACAGCAATTTAGCAGCGTGGCAGGATACAAAATCAATGCCCAGAAGTCAGTGGCATTTCTAGACACTAACAATGAGACTGGAGAAAGAGAAATTAAGGAGTCAATCCCATTTACAATTGCACCCAAAAGCATAAGATACCTAGGAATAAACCTCACCAAAGAGGTAAAGGATCTATACCCTAAAAACTATAGAACACTTCTGAAAGAAATTGAGGAAGACACAAAGAGATGGAAAAATATTCCATGCTCATGGATTGGCAGAATTAATATTGTGAAAATGTCAATGTTACCCAGGGCAATTTACACGTTTAATGCAATCCCTATCAAAATACCATGGACTTTCTTCAGACAGTTAGAACAAATTATTTTAAGATTTGTGTGGAATCAGAAAAGATCCCGAATAGCCAGGGGAATTTTAAAAAAGAAAACCATATCTGGGGGCATCACAATGCCAGATTTCAGGTTGTACTACAAAGCTGTGGTCATCAAGACAGTGTGGTACTGGCACAAAAACAGACACATAGATCAATGGAACAGAATAGAGAACCCAGAAGTGGACCCTGAACTTTATGGTCAACTAATATTCGATAAAGGAGGAAAGACTTTCTTCCCCTGGAAGAAAGACAGTCTCTTCAATAAATGGTCCTGGACATTTATTGGACATCCACATGCAGAAGAATGAATCTAGACCACTCCCTTGCACCATACACAAAGATAAACTCAAAATGGATGAAAGATCTAAATGTGAGACAAGGTTCCATGAAAATCCTAGAGGAGAGCACAGGCAACACTCTTTTTGAACTCGGCCACAGTAACTTCTTGCATGATACATCCACGGAGGCAAAAGAAACAAAAGCAAAAATGAATTATTGGGACTTCCTCAAGATAAGAAGCTTTTGCAGAGCAAAAGATACAGTCAACAAAACTAAAAGACAACCTACAGAATGGCAGAAGATATTTGCAAATGACGTATCAGATAAAGGTCTAGTTTCCAAGATCTATCAAGAACTTCTTAAACTCAACACCAAAGAAACAAACAATCCAATCATGAAATGGGCAAAAGATATGAAGAGAAATCTCACAGAGGAGGACATAGACATGGCCAACATGCACATGAGAAAATGCTCTGCATCACTGGCCATCAGGGAAATACAAATCAAAACCACAATGAGATACCACCTCAGACCAGTGAGAATGGGGAAAATTAACAAGGCAGGAAACAACAGATGTTGGAGAGGATGCGGAGAAAAGGGACCCCTCTTGCACTGTTCGGGGAAACATGACCTGGTGCAGCCACTCTGGTAAACTGTGTGGAGGTTCCTCAAAGAGTTAAAAATAGACCTGCCCTACGACCCAGCAATTGCAGTGCTGGGGATTTACCCCAAAGATGCAGATGCAATGAAACGCCGGGACACCTGCACCCCAATGTTTCTAGCAGCAATGTCCACAATAGCCAAACTGTGGAAGGAGCCTCGGTGTCCATGGAAAGATGAATGGATAAAGAAGATGTGGCTTATGTATACAATGGAATATTACTCAGCCGGTAGAAATGACAAATACCCACCATTTGCTTCAAGGTGGATGGAACTGGAGGGTATTATGCTGAGTGAAATGAGTCAATCGGAGAAGGACAAATATTATATGTTCTCATTCATTTGGGGAATATAAATAATAGTGAAAGGGAATAGAAGGGAAGGGAGAAGAAATGTGTGGGAAATATCAGAAAGGGAGACAGAACATAAAGACTCCTAAGTCTGGGAAATGAAGTAGGGGTGGTGGAAGGGGAGGAGGGTGGGGGTTGGTGGTGAATGGGTGACAGGCACTGAGGGGGGCACTTGACGGGATGAGCACTGGGTGTTATTCTGTATGTTGGCAAATTGAACACCAATAAAAAATAAATTTATTATTAAAATAAATAAATAAATAAATAAAAATAAAAAAGTAATATTATTCACCATGACCAAGTGGCATTTATTCCCGGGATGCAAGGATGGTTCAATACTCATAAAGCAATCAATGTGATAGATCATATCAACAAGAGAAGAAACAAGAACCATGTGATCCTCTCAATAGATTCAGAGAAAGCATTTGACAAACTACAGTATCTATTCCTGATCAAAACTCCAGAGTGTAGGCGTAGTCAGAACATTCCTCATATCTTAAGAGCCATCTATGAAAAGGCCACAGTGATTATCACTCTCAAAGGGGAAACACTGGGAGCTTTTTGCCTAATTTCAGGAACATGACAGGGATATCCACTCTCACCACTGCTATTCAACATAGTCCTAGATGTCCTAACCTCAATAATCAGGCAACAAAAAGAAATAAAAGGCATTCACGTTCAGAAAAGTGGAGTCAAACCCTCTCTCTTTGCAGATGACATGATACTGTACATAGAAAACCCAAAGACTCCACCCCCAGCTCCCTAGAACTTATACAGCCATTCGGCAGTGTGGCAAGATACAAAATCAATGCCCAGAAATCAGTGGCATTTCGTGACACTAACAATGAGACTGAAGAAAGAGAAATTAAGGAATCAATCCCATTTACATTTGCACCCAAAAGCATAAGATACCTAGGAATAAACCTAACCAGAGAGGTAAAGGATCTATACCCTAAAAACTACAGAACACTTCTGAAAAAAATTGAGGAAGACACAAAGAGATGGAAAAGTATTTCATGGTCATGGATTGGCAGAATTAATATTGTGAAAATGTCAATGTTACCCAGGGCAATTTACACGTTTAATGCAATCCCTATGAAAATTCCATATACTTTTTTCATACAGTTGGAACAAATCATCCTAAGTTTTGTGTGGAGTAAAAAAAGACCCCGAATATCCAGGGGAATATTAAAAAGAAATCCATAGCTGGGGGCATCACAATGCCAGATTTCAGGTTGTACTACAAAGCTGTGATCATCAAGACAGTGTGGTGTTGGCACAAAAACAGACACAAAGATCAATGGAACAGGATAGAGAATCCAGAAATGGACCCTCAACTCTATGGTCAACTGATATTCGACAAAGCAGGAAACAATATCCACTGGAAAAAGCACAGTCTCTTCAATAAATCGTGTTGGGTTAATTGGACAGCCACATGCAGAAGAATGAAATTAGACCACTCTCCTGCACCATACACAAAGATAAACTCAAAATGGATGAAAGAACTAAATGTGAGTCAAGATTCCATCAAAATCCTAGAGGAGAACACAGGCAACACCCTTTTTGAACTTGGCCACAGCAACTTCTCGGAAGAAACACCTATGAAGGCAAGGGAGACAAAATAAAAATGAACAAGTGGGACTTAATCAAGATATATGTATTTATAAAATAGAATATTACTCAACCATTACAAAGAATGAAATCTAACCATTGCAATGACATGTATGGAGCTACAGCATACTATGCTAAGTGAATAAATAAGTCAGAGAAATACAAATACTATATGATTTCACTCATATGAGATATTTAGGAAACAAAGCTGGAGGGTGCAAAATACAATGGTTTGTCTGAGATCAAATGATGTGTTAATGGAAAAGCCACATCTGGATCCCATTTACTCTTCTGCAAAATGACAAGATTTAGTTAGACGAGTTTCAGCATTTTGATCCTGTACTATAGCACATATTTCATTGTCCATACATTCCTGTTTTTTATAAAATGATCTCTATCCATTTAAGAAACAAAACAAAGGAGCAAGGGAGAAAAAAGAGAAAAACCAAGAAACAGACACCTAACTACAGAGAACAAAAATGATAGTTACCAGAGGGGAGGGGATCTGGGTATGGGGAAACGTGATGGGAATTAAGGAGGGCACTTATGAGGAGCATCAAATGATGCAAATAAAAACTATTATCGAATTTTAGTTAGCCATAATGTTGAGGGCCTATTTCTGGGTTCTCTAATCTGTTCTATTGATCTATATGTCCGTTTTTGTGCCAATACCACACTGTCTTGATGATCACAGCTTTGTAGTACAACTTGAAATACGGCATTGTGATGCCCCCGGCTCTGGAGTGCTTTTTCAATATTCCCCTGGCTATTCAAGGCCTTTTCCAATTCCACACAAAACTTAATATGATTTCTTCCAACTTTCTGAAGGAAGCCCATGGTATTTTTTGATAGGGATTGGAATGCAACTGATTTCTGTGTATTGATTTCGTATCCTGCCACATTACTGAATTGCTGTGTGAGTTCCAGCAATCTTGGGGTGGAGTCTTTTGTTTTTGTTTTTGTATTTTTTATAAATTTATTTTTTATTGGTGTTCAATTTACCAACACACAGAATAACACCCAGTGCTCATCCCATCAAGTGTCCCCCTCAGTGCCCATCACCCACTGACCCCCACTCCCCATCCTCCTCCCCTTCCAACACCTCTAGTTCGTTTCCCAGAGTTAGGAGTCTTCCATGTTCTGTCTCCCTTTCTGATATTTCCCACTTATTTTTTCTCCTTTCCCCTTTATTCCCTTTCCCTATTATTTATATTCCCCAAATGAATGAGACCATATAATGTTTGTCCTTCTCCGATTGACTTATTTCACTCAGCATAATACCCTCCAGTTCCATCCACGTCAAAGCAAATAGTGGGTATTTGTCGTTTCTAATGGCTGAGTAATATCCCATGTATGCATAAACCACATCTTCTTTATCCATTCATCTTTTGATGGACACTGAGGCACGGTGGAGAGTTTTAATCAAGGAAAGATGCTGTACTTTGTCAGATGCTTTTTCTGAATCTATTGAGATGACCATATGATTCTTGTCTTTTATTTATGTGGTATATATCACATTGATTGATCTGTTGATGTTGAACCATGCATGCAGCCCAGGAAAAAATCCCACTTGGTCGTGATGAATAACATTTTTAGTGTATTGTTGGATCCTACTTGCTAGTATCTTGGTGAGATAAAATATCTCAAAGCATCCATGTTCATCAGGGATATTGGTCTGTAATTCTCCTTTTTGATGAGGCCTTTGTCAGGTTTTGGATCAAGGTTATTCATTCATAGAATGAATTTAGAAGTTTTCCTTCCATTTCTATTCTTTCAAAAAGCTTCATAGGAGTAGATGTTATTTCTTCTTAAATGTTTGGTAGAATCCCCCTGTGAAGTCATCTGGCCCTGTATTCTTTTTGTGGGGAGGGGTGTGTGTGTCGGGGGGTGGTATTACAGGTTAAATTTCCTTGCTGGTTATGGGTCTGTTCAGTTTTTCTATTCCTTCATGTTTCAGTTCTGATAGCATATAAATTTCCAGGAATGCATCCATTTCTTCCAGATTACTTTGTTGACATATGTTCTTAAAGTCATTTATATTTTCTTGGTGTCTGTCATGATCTCTTTCATTGCTGATTTTATGAATTTGAGTCCTTTCTATTTTCTTTTTGATAAATATGGCTTGGGAACCTCTGATCTATAGCCAATGGGTCAGAAGCACAAGTGACACCTGGACTTGTGATTGGCATCTAAAAAGGAAGGGGAGTGGTCTTGTGGGGATGAACCAGTGGATTCTAATAATGCCTCCAGATAAGCAGTGTCAGGAATGAGTGCATTTCTAGGTCATTTCTCAGTTTCCCCCAAGGGATTCTCTTTTTACCTAGAGGTAGACCTTGTCCCTGTGTCCTCATATTGTTGACCTTTTTGCATGTCTGTATCCTGATATCCTCTATAAAGTCATCAGTCAAGTTGGACAACAGCCAGCCCCAAGGACTTCATTTTACCTTTGTCACCTCTGTAAAACCTCAATTCCAAATACAGTCACAATATGAGATTGTGAGTGCTGGGGCTCTAGCATATGGATTTGACAGTGTGCATGCCCATCCATGACAACAGCCAGGTTGCAGATAACAAACTCAAGTCCAGACCTGCTGAGTAGCTTACACTCCTTGCAGCAGGTGACTGGAAGGCTGGGATTTGATATTTGTTTTGGCACCAGCAGGTGCTAGAAATGGCCATGCCTGGAGCAATCGTTGCTCAAATGTGGATAACTCTGCACTCTCCCTTCCCCACAGTTCAGGCATCTGCGTCTAAAAGGAGAGACACATAGACCTTTCCTGGGCTGGAAAGACTACACATCAGCAGATGTGCCACGAAGTGAATGCTCCCCAGCAGGTCAGAACCCTTGATGGTGAAGAGATCCTGCTCAAGCATCCAAACTCTATTCAAAGTTTTCACCTTCCCCCTGTGACCCATGGAATTGGGGTTTCCTGTAGTGGCACAGGGTTCCCTAGTGTGTCTCGATAAAAATGGGAACAATTGCTACCCACGAGGGACAACAGGCATGAGAGTTGCAAGGATTGAGTAAGGACTGAGGTCTTCAGGATACACCATGGCTCTGTGCAGGACACAACCTAGAAGAGTTCAGGGACAGACATTTATGTACACCCCACATTTTCTTGATCCACTCATCCACTGATGAACACAGGTTGTCTCCTTATTATTATTTACAGTTGGTGACTGTAAATAATGCTGCAATGAACATGGGCTGCAGGTGTCTCTTCAAGAGACTAATTTAATTTCATGGGACATATACCCAGAAATAGCTTTGCTGAATCATATTCCTAACTTTCTAAGGATCCTTCACACTGTTTTCCAGAGTGGCTTCACCAGTTTGCATTCCTATCAACAGTGTGAGGGTATTCCTCTTTCTCCAGAGCCTCACCAATACTTGTTTCCTGTGTTGTTAATTTAGCCATTCTGGCAGGTGTGAGGTGGTATCTTATTGAGGGTTTGGTTTGCATTTCTCTAATGATGAGAGATGTAGAGCATCTTTCTATGTGTCTGTTGGCTCTCTAGATGTATTATTTGGAGAAATGTCAGGTCATGTCTTATGTCCATTTTTTTAAACTGGATTATTAGTTTTTTGCTATTGATTATGCAGCCTTTGAAGAGAAGGAAAATTATTTTTTTTCAGTGTAGTTTTTATTGCATTCTTAAGGTATCACAATTAAGTCTGAAAAATCGTCTGGCATCTTGCTGTTTCTGTTGCTGGACAACTCAGAGCTTATTCATCAGCCTGCGGAACTGTTCCTTTTTCAGAAACATAGACACTATCCAAAAATTTTCTGATATCCTTGTTTTTAACAGTTGTCGCCTGCTGGATCAAAGCAGCAAATTATTAACATTTGTGGTAACATGGATGGACCTGGAGGACATTAGGACAAGTGAAATAAACCAGACACAGCAGGGCAAATAGTGCATGATTCTTCTTAATGAGGCCCTAAAGCAGTTGAACATACAGATGTGCACAATAGGATGATGGTTACTAGTGAGGGGAAATGAGAAGATGGAGAGTTGTTTAAAGGGCATAAAGTTTTAGTTACTCAAGATGAGCGGGTTCCAGAGGACTGCTTTCCAATGTTCACAGCTAACAATGTAATGAACACAGTTAACTGTGTATTTAAAAACCTGTTAAGACAGTAGATTGTGTCTTGGGTGCTATTTCTGGAATTTGTCAAAACCACAACAAAGGAATACAAGGGACCTGCTGGAAGTGAGGGATATGTCTATGGCCTTGATTGCAGGAGTGGCGCATGTACACAAACCCACCAGATCATGTACATCGACCACGTGCAGTCTTCATACCATAAGAGCACATCAATAAAGCTGGAAAACAAAAACAAAATATATTGGAACACAGGATGCTTTCTTCTTGTGACTCCTAGTAAACATTTTTTGCATCTGGGGTTCTCATGTGACTCGTGGCCTTAGCCCACAAAGAGGTATTTTAATTTGTGAAACGGGGGAATGAAGGATGCTGCTTTTTAGTGGACAGAACCACCAAACAGCTCATCCAAGGATAGAGAGTCTGATCTGGTGATGATGTTGACAACAAAGAAATAGAAGGATGAGGAATTCCATCTGGGGCATTCTGGTCTGGATGGCCAAGACAACAGGTTCTACAGTCAACAGTTTGCAATGTAACATGAGACTACTTACAGAACCTCTCTGAGACTAATCAGCTCTAGCCATAAAAAGGGAAATATGAGAAATTACTCACTGGACAGGTGTGAGGATCAAAGGAGCTATTTGGAGTGCTGTACAGGAAACAACTGTGCATGAAACTTAGTAAAAATGTGTGATAACTACAAATTATAGTAGATTTGTTAATGCCAATAATTATAGCTTCCACCTGGGGACAGCCCTAACCATTGAGTGTACAAATCTGACACTCAGGGAGGGATTGTGAGTTGAAATTTCAGGTTCTAAAGATGTGCCCTGTTTGTGTTGGTGGTCTTTGTGTTCACCCACGACCACCAGGTGGCCAAGTGTCCTCCCCATGATCCATATTCCAGTGTGGCTCCCATTCTCATGACAGAAACCCAGCACACCCTGTGGATACAGGGAAATCTGGGCTTTTGAATATCGTAACATTCTGTTTCCACTTTCCATTTCCACTCCTCATCACTGTAAACTGCCAGCCTCCTCATCCTGCACATGGGTTGGGTCCTCTGTCACCTAGCCTATTGCTTTTCTTAATCTACTCATTCCTCTAAGCAAATTTACTGTATCCACTGCTTACTTTGTTCAATCATTTCTTCATCAACCGATATATATATATATATTCACCTTCAGACGATGTAACAGCTTGCCCTCACCTCAAGGCCAACATATTTCAGATCAATAACATCAGTTTCCATCTTCTGTTTTGGGTCATCACCATGAAATCATTCACCCAAACAACAGAGTTTGGGGCAATTCTTGCATCCTTTCTCTTCCTCATAACCAGCTCCGTTCGTTTTCTCTCCAAAGCATATGGGTATATATGAGATTAAATGCAGCAGTTATGAACCCACACATGCTGCTTACATATACATAGTATATCCAAATTCTCCTTGCCCTGTCACTACCCTAGATCAACTGCACTTCCTAAATATTCCTGCTCATCTCCTAGTCCCCCTCTGTATCCCCTCCTAATCCTCTTTCCACCCAAAAATGACCTATCACCTTTCTTACTTGACACAGTTCAGGGACATGTCCCTCTGAACACAGAGGTGTGGCCCTGGGAAACACCTTCCTATGACCTTTGTAGTATTAAATTGTCTAGAACCAGTCAGAGGAATGTCCACACTCAAGAAACCAGACAATAGAAGACACCACCTGAGGCACTGCTATACATTACTAGACAGCAGCAAAATTCCCAGGAAGACAAAATTACCCCAGTAGAAAACAGCTGCCATACTCCGTGTCCAGAGCCATGTGACTACTACATCATGGTCATGTTTAAGATAAGGAATGCAGATATCTGTATTATTACACTTCATGGTTGGGCTACAGCTCATTCATTCATTTATGAATGCCTTCAAATTTACCCCCATTGTCTCTTTACATCAAGAGGCCTCTGGAGGCACACCATAGCCCTGTAATCTGGGCTGTGCTGTCTGCCTTTCTCCAGGTCCACTGTGTCCCTAGCTCTACCCTGGGTGCCTTAGGCACTTGTGATGATTCCACACACAGAACAGGAAGAAATGTGGGAAACCAAACACCCCCCAAAGCATGATATCAAGGTCCACACACCCTCCTGAGGGTCACTTTCTCTCCTGTCCAAAATATTAGTGTGACCAACTTTCTTACTTCTACTAATCCATTGTTCTCTTAATATACTCTGAGAGAGACAGGGGCTTCATCCACTGGCAGCTCCAGATTCAGTCTTAAATATCCACAAACCAATCAAGAAACAGCTCTCCTTCTCAATCTCAAATTGTAAAACATAACACCAAGAGTCCTGCTTGATCACCTCTGATGACATCTGCTGTTTTGCCCAAGCCTGGTATCAGCAATTGGAGAATTTTCTTTATAGCCTGAGCCTGTAGACAGTGTGGGGTGCACAGTGCTGGTGGGCATGCCTCCAGCATTGGCATGACTGTTTTGTTCAAACTTCAGGACATGAAACACTTGTGGTTAGGAGAAGTGTATTTAAGGAAGGGAGACATAGATATGGGGGTTTGAGAGGGGCCCCGAGGATTTCCAATGGACTCGGGAAAAAAGAAAAAGGTGATTAAATGAAACAGTTTGAGTTAGTAATCATAGATTGCAAAACTTTTCATAAAAGAGAAGGAGGGGAAGAGAATGGAGAGGAGTGGAGAGGAGAGGAGAAGGAGGAGAGAGGAGGAGAAAGAGAGAAGAAGAAGGGAAGGAATGATAGAGGAGGGGAAGAAGAGAGACAAGTGGAGGAGAGGAGGAAGAGAAGAAGGAGGAGGGAGAAGAATAGAAGGAAAAAGAAAAAGGAGAGGGAAGTGGAGTTGGAGGAGGGAGAGTGGAGGAGCAGGAAAAATAGAGGAGGGATGTGGAAGGAGGAGGAGGAGCAAGACCTCAAGCTCCCCTAGGCAAGAGAGAGTGGTCCTCCCTGGATTCCCTAGTGCCTTCCCAGGACCAAAGAGGCCCAATACGAACGTCTGTGAATGACAACTACTCCAGATATTAGATGACCAACCCCTTTTTTGCATTGATGCAGTGGTTTTTCTGTCCTGACAGCTCACTTTCCTTCCTGCACCAGGACACAGCACCTGCCCCATACACCTGTCCTGCTGATCCAAACGCTAAGGGACACAGTCCTCCAAGCTCCTCTTTCCCCCTATGATCGGGGGACACCACAATAAATGCTGGGAGGACCTGAAGACACTGTGCACAGCCCAGGTCAGGAAGTAGGAGTCTCCAGGGGAAATGCCAGAACTCAACAACTTCAACCAGTTGTGAGAAACTTTCCCGAAGAAAGCCACCCTGTCCAGGACTGGAGGGCTTTGATAATGGAGCAACTTTATCTGAATCCCCAGCTTCTGCCCTTGGCCTGAATCCTAGACCTGGAAAGCCATGTCTCCTCCTCGGGGCTCCTGGCATCATCCCTGGCAAGCATCCCTCCAAGGGCTGCCTTGCTTGGTCGCCCTCTCGTCCCTTATCTCATACTACCAGGCTTTTGCTCCTCAACACTTAGCGTGTTCATTCTGTTGACCACACCTAATAGGAAGCCCTTGGTTTTTTTCCATTGCAACTGCCAAATAGGCACAGTTCGTTTTTTGTTTTTACATAAATTAACAGGAGAACGCTACAGAAACTACAAAAGTCAGCTGCTCCTCTCTCCCATCACTCCAAGGAGGCTTGTTTTGTGCCCCACCTGGAACTTGCCGAGAACTAAATTAATTCCCTTGAGGCCACCAGAAGGTTCCTGGGAAGCCGACAGCTGGATTTGGGCCAGGTGAGTGGTTCCATTTTCATGGCACTCATGTACATCTTTCCTCTCTACACCCTGTCCCTATTCCTGAGTGACAGGGAGAGCTCAGGGACTGTCACCAAGAAGGCAAGCATCAAAGAGGATGAGGGCATCTGCCCACATACCTCCTCTTGTTTTACATAAAGGTCAATCGTGCAAGACTGTGCTGGATGAAACTGCCCAGACCAGCCAATGTGTCTCAGAACATGTGTCCTTAAAACTGAGTTCAACATAAATAGCAAAGCTGAGATGTGTCTTGGACTCAGGCTATCACTGCCAAGGAACCTGGGGGCTCATGTCCCCCCTCCTCCAGCTGCAGAAGCTTTCTTGGGAGAAACAGGGCCCAAAAGGGTTTAAGGGGATGGACGGATGTAGTTCTGAACTTTATTTCACTAAAGCGAAGGGTGGATTTTCTCCTCAGTGCACTTGTGTTCATGACAGAATAGAGCCTGACATCAGGCAATACTCTTACATAAGTAGTTGAGGAGTTGGAGCCCATTCACCCTGGAGAATGTGCCCGTGGCATTCTTTTATTTGTTTGTATCTTCATTTAAATTCAATTTTTTATTTTTTTATTTTTATTGGTGTTCAATTTGCCAACATATAGAATAACACCCAGTGCTCATCCCATCAAGTGCCCCCCTCAGTGACTGTCACCCAGTCACTCCCATCCACTGCCCACCTCCCTTTCCACCACCTCTTGTTCATTTCCCAGAGTTAGGATTCTCTAATGTTCTGTCTCCCTTTCTGATATTTCCCACTCATTTTTTATCCTTTCCCCTTTATTCCCTTTCACTCTTTTTTATATTCCCCAAATGAATGAAACCATATAATGTTTGTCCTTCTCTGACTGACTTATTTAACTAAGCATAATACCCTCCAGTTCCATCCACGTCGAAGCAAATGGTGGGTATTTGTCGTTTCTAATGGCTGAGTAATGTTCCATTGTATGCATAAACCACATCTTCTTGATCCATTCATCTTTCTATGGACACTGAGGCTCCTTCCAGTTTGGCTATTGTGGACATTGCTCCTATAAACATCGGGGTGCAGGTGTCCCAGCAGGCTCCCAGTGCTTCCCTATTGAGAATGATATTTGCTGTGGGCTTTTCATAGATGGCTTTTAAGATGCAGAGGAATGTTCCCTCTATCCCTATACTCTGAAGAGTTTTGGTCAGGAATGGATGCTGTATTTTGTCAAATGCTTTTCCTGCATCTATTGAGAGGATACTATGGTTCTTGTTTCTTCTCTTCTTGATATGATCTATCACATTGTTTGCTTTATAAGTGTTGAACCATCCTTGCATCCCAGGGATAAATCTCACTTAGTCATGGTGAATGATCTTCTTATGTACCCTGGATCCTATTGGCTAGTATCTTGCTGTGAATTTTTGCATCCATATTCATCAGGGATGTTGGTCTATAATTCTCCTTTTTGGTGGGGTCTTTGTCTGGTTTTGGGATCAAGGTGATGCTGGCCTCATAGAACAAGTTTGGAAGTAGTACATCTCTTTCTATTTTCTGAACAGCTTTAGTAGAATAGGTATTTTTCTTCTATAGATGTTTGATAGAATTCCCCTGGGAAGCCATCTGGTGTTAGACTTTTTTGACTTGTGAGGTTTCTGATGAGTCCTTCAACTTCCGCCCTGGTTATTGGCCTGTTCAGATTTTCTATTTCTTCCTGTTCCAGTTTTGGTAGTTTGTGGTTTTCCAGAAATGTGTCCATTTCTTCTAGATTGCCTAATTTATTGGCATGTAGCTGCTCATAGTAAGTTTTTAAAATCGTGTGTATTTCCTTGGCATTGGTGGTGATCTCTCCTTTTTCATTCATGATTTTATTAATTTGAGTCTTTTTCATTTTTAACAACGCTGGCTACTGGTTTATCTAATGTTATTAATTCTATCAAAGAACCAACTCCTGGTTTTGTTGATCTGTTCCACAGTTCTGGTCTCTATTTCATTGAGATTTCTTCGAAACTTTATTAATTCTCTTCTTCTACTGGTGTAAGTTTTATTTGCTGTTATTTCTCCAGGTTTTTTAGGTGCAATGTTAGGCTTTGTATTTGAGTTCTTTTCAGTTATTTGAGGGATGCTTGTATGGTGATGTATTTCCCCCTCAGGACTGCTTTTGCTGTATGCCAAAGATTTTGAATGGTTGTATCTTCATTCTCATTAGTTTCCATGAATCTTTTAAATTCATCTCTAATTTCCTGGTTGACACTTTCATCTTTTAGCTGGATGGTTTTTAACCTCCTGTGTTTGAATTCCTTGCAAATTTCTTCTTGTGATTTAGTTCTAATTTCAAAGCCTATGGTCCGAAAATATGCAAGGGATGATCCCAATCTTTGGTATTGGTTATGACCTGATTTGTGACCCAGTATGCATCTATTCTGGAGAAAGTTCCATGTGCATTTGAGTAAAATGTGTATTCAGTTGCATTTGGTGAAAGTTCTATAAATATCTGTGATATCCATCTGGTCCAGTATATCATTTAAAGCTCTTGTTTCTTTGGAGATGTTGTGCTGACAAGGTCTGTCATTTACAGCAAGTGTTGTGTTAAAGTCTCCCAGTATTAGTGTATTATTATCTAAGTATGTCTTTGCTTTGGTTATTAATTGAATGATATACTTGGCACCTCCCACATTAGAGGCATAAATATTCATGATCATTAGGCCCTCTTCTTGGGTAGATCCTTTAAGTATGACTCTAATTCCTCTTCATATCTTATTATAGTCTTTGGGATATAGTTTAATTTATTTGATATAAGGATGGCTACCCCTGCTTTCTTTTGAGAACCATTTGAATGGTAAATGGTTCTCCAACCTTTTATTTTCAGGCTGGAGGTGTCCTTAGGTCTAAAATGAGTCTCATGTAGACAGCAAATAGATGGGTCTTGATTTTTATCCAGTCTGACACCCTGCACCTTTTAATAGGGTCACGTTCAAAGCTACTATTGAACGATATGAATTTCATGTCATCATGATACCTGTTGTGTGCCTGTTTTTGTGGATTATTTCTATGGACTTCATCTTTCTTTCACAGAGTCCCCCTTAATATTTCTTGCAGAACTGGTTTGGTGATCACAGATTCCTTCCGTTTCTGCCTATCTTGGAAGCTCTTTATCTCTCCTTCTATTCTGAATGAGAGCCTTGCTGGATACAGTATTCTTGGCTGCATGTTCTTCTCATTTAGGACCCTGAATATATCCTGCCAGCCCTTTCTGGCCTGCCAGGTCTCTGTGGAGAGATCTGCTGTTAGCCTAATACTTCCCCCCATAAAGTTTAGGGATCTCTTGTCTCTTCCTGCTTTAAAGATCTTCTCCCATCTTTGGAATTTGCAAGTTGCACTATTAAATGTCGAGGTGTTGAGTGGTTTTTATTGATTTTATTAGGGGATCTCTCTACCTCCTGACTTTGAATGCCTGTTTCCCTTCAAATGTTAGGGATGTTCTCAGCTATGATTGTCAAATACACTTTCTGGTCCTCTCTCCCTTTCATCAGCCTCTGGAACGCCCATTAAACGTAGATTTTTCCTTCTGAGGCTGTCGTTTATTTCCTTTAACCTTTCCTCGTGATCTTTTAATTGTTTTTCTCATTTTTCTTCAGTTTCCTTCCTTGCCATCAGCTTGTCTTCTTTGTCATTCACTCGTTCTTCTACCTCATTAACCTTCGTTGTTAGGACCTCCAGTTTGGATTGCATCTCATTTAATTGATTTTTAATTTTGGCCTTATTAGATCTAAGTTCTGCAGTCATGAAGTCTTTTGAATCCTTTATGCTTTTTCAGAGCCACCAGTAGCTTTATAATTGTGCTTCTGAATTGGTTTTCTGACATTGAATTATAATCCAAATTCTGTAACCTTGTGGGAGAGAGTACTGCTTCTGGTTCTTTCTTTTGTCCAGAGTTCTTCCTTCTAGTCATTTTTTTCTCAGTGCAGAGTGGCTAAAAACATGTTATACTGGAAAGAGGAAGGAATAAAAAGAAAAAAGGGAGAAAACAAAGAAAGAACAAAAAAGGGAAATAAAGCAAAACAAAACTAAACTAAACAAAAACAAAACTAAACCAAAGAAAAACAAAAAACAAACCAAAAAAAAGGAGGGGTATCCTTTGATTCTATATAGTGTAAGTTCCTCGTCTTCCCCTAAAGCTTTCCAGCAGTGCATGGTTAAGAACCTGCTCTTCCCCTTTCCTTCAAGCTGGTCTTGTGGAGGAGTGGTTTGCTGTGCTGATTGTCAGGTGTGTGCCCCTGGGGGAGCTGCTCTTCTCCCTGCCAGGTGCACTGCTCAGTGGGAGCTGTTTATCCTGTGAGGCCCCTGTTCCCTGGGGCCCCGCTCCATCCCAGGCACAGGGTGACACGGGAAGGAACAAGACTGGCGGCTGCCAGCTCTCCAGCCCTGGAGTCTGCTCTAGCAGTAACTACCACAGCTGCCAGTCTGCACTGGCCTGGATGCTCCTGGCCTGGATGCTCCGGGATCCTGGGGTTCTGATCGCATGCTCAGGGCAGGAGCATCCTTGCTGTCCTGTGTCTTCCCAGCCTCCGCCTGTCCCAAGGGGAGTGCCGGACCCTGGGCTGTGTCCCCCGGCACCCTGGGCTCCAGGGCCTGCACCTCTGGAATCGTAGTCTCAGGCCGGGTAGCCCACTCAGTGCAGAGCCACCGCCTGAGCCGCCGCCTGAGCTGCTCCCAAGGCCCCGCGAGACACGTGTCACAGCCCTTTTTGGAGCTTGGTCTGTGGTGTGTGGCACGCTCTCCCCCAGGGCGCACTTCATCTGCTAGTGACCCCGGGAACCTGGGGGCTCCACTGCCCCTCCTGGGATCCTGCCCGAGTTCCCTGCGAGCGCCTTTCCATCTGGGAATATTGCTAACATTCCTGCTTCTCCGGGACTGGGCTTTCCTGTCCTAGAGGCTCTCACCACCTGGCCTTAGCCCAGCTCCTCGCGGGGCCCCTCCCCCACTGGATGCTTTTTTATTTTTATTTTTATTTTTATTTTTTCCATCTTCCTACCTTGATAGAAGCAAGAACTCTTCTCACTGCAGCATTCCAGCTGTTCTCTCTTTAAGTATCAGGCTGAATTCTTAGGTTTTCAAGATGATTTGAAAGTTATCCAGGTAAGTTGGTGGGGACAGGTGAGTTGGAAACCCTAGTCTTCCGCCATCTTGCCCCGCCCCCCAGTTTTTCCCCATTGAGAATGATATTTGCTGTGGGCTTTTTGGAAGTGGCTACTAAGATATTGAGGAATGTTCCCTCTACTACATTTTGACGAGTTTTAATCAGGAATGTATGCTGTATTTTGTCAAATGCTTTCTCTGCATCTATTGAGAGGATCATATGGCTCTTGTTTCTTCTCTTGGTGATATGATCTTTCACATTGATTGTTTTTAGGACTATTGAACCATTCTTGCATTCTGGGGATAAAATCCACTTGGTCATGGTGAATAATCCTCTTAGTGTACTGTGGGATCCTATTGGCTAGTATACTGGTGAGAATTTTTGCATCCATGTTCATCAGAGATACTGGTCTATAATTCTCATATTTGATGGGGTATTTGGTTTTGAAATCAAGGTAATGCTAGTCTGTTGGTGGCATTCTGAGGACAGATGAGGATAAGAGAAAGGATATCCTTGAGAAGATGGACACAAAAGCAGGTGGGGATGTCATCTCTCTGACTCTAAGATGAATAACTTCTATGGGAGTGTGAGGGTCAAGAGAGTTACAAGGGACCTTTCTCTCCCCTGGCCATGTTTCCATCACTCCCATTATCCTACTGGTTGTACCTGGTTTCCCACCAAGACAGAGACACAAACAAAGAATAAGAAAGAGAGACAGAGACAGAGGGATACAGCGACAGAAATGAACTCAGTCTCCTATGCGTGAGGCTCAGGTCTCTCCATCCCCAGCAGGCATGGCAAACAAACGTGGTCCAGGCATCTGCCCACCCAGCTGCTCCATTCTCTTCATGTTTCTGCAGCTCCTGTCCTGCAGCATCCCTGGAAATGGTAGGAGACCTCCACCCGCCCCATGCTAGGAGGATGCCAAGTGCATGGAGACGATGCCAGAGGGGCTGGGCTGGCACCTTCCACCTCAGCTGTTAGCCAAGGGTCCAAGCAGTCCTTCCCAGGGGACCTTGGGGATGGGTGGGAGGGCCCCTGGTCTCCTCACACCAAGCCTGGCTAATGCCTGCCCATCTGCTCTCATTAGGGAAAGCCGACTTCTCTGTCTTTGCACCTGACAAACCTCTTCTGGCCGTGGTTGGGGAAGAGGTGGATCTACCATGCCATCTGTCCCTCAATATCAGTGCCGAGGACATGGAGCTGCGGTGGTACAGGGACCAGCCATCCCCAGCCATGCATCTGCATAAGAATGGGATTGATGTGCAGGATGAACAGATGGCAGAGTACCAGGGAAGGACCACCTTCCTGAGCACCAGGCTGGCCCAGGGCCAAGCCGCAGTGAGGATTCACAATGTCACTGCTCTTGATAATGGGACCTTCCACTGCAACTTCAGAGATGGCATCATGTCTGCAGAGACCACACTGTGGCTGAGGGTGGCAGGTGAGGGCCAGCTCCTGGCACTCTTGGTCTCCCCGAGTGCTTGCCCCCAAAGCTCATGCCCAGCTGATGATCACCCCTTTATGGCCAGAGCCTGAGCATGTCCCATAAGAAGCACTAACATGCTTGCAGCAGGGACAGTGTTTCTAGAAAGCACAGTTTCAGGCACCTGGCTTTGTTTTCTACGTTTGCTCCTCTCCCTTACCCAGCCAACTCATAAAGAGGGAAGCAGAGATAGAGAGGGAAGGGCAGAGGCAGAAAGAGAGACAGAGACACAGGAAAAGACACTAATTTTGTAATAGGGATTTTTTTCATTTCTGGGCCTTTTCTGGTTGGTCTTGTGCTTTCTTGGAACGAGGGTAACATATGGCAAAGAAATATTACACAGAGTAAGTAGTCTGTGAGAAACCCCTAATACCGGTGGAATTCTCAGCATCTGTATTCTTCTGATTGGAAGTGGCGGTGGTTGTGGAGATTGGCATGGGCGTCTCTTCCCACAGGGCTGGGCTCAGAGCCCAAAATCCAAGTGGGACCTGGACAGAGTGAAGGTGTCTGGGCACAGTGCACTTCGGAGGGCTGGTACCCAGAGCCCCAAGTGGAGTGGAGAGACCTCGGGGGACAATCCCTACCTTCTGTGACCAACCTGTCTGCCTCTCCAACAACGGGCCTCTTCAGCGTGGTGTCCAATGTGACTCTCCTGGACAGGGATGTGGAGGGCCTCTCCTGCTCCATCATCAGCTCCCTCCTCCAGAGGAGGAAGGTGGCCAAGAGCTACTTGCCTGGTGAGTGTTCTGTTCTGTTCAGGCCTCAAAAGCTTGGGGCACCCCAGACAATAAGTAGCTCATATCCAATAGCATGCAAAATCACAGAATATTTTTTATGATCGGTTCTTTAGAACTCGTTCTTTAGCTAGTTCTTTAGGTGTAATATCTACTCTTTTACAGCTTCCAAATATATAACAGAGCACTATTAACTGTAGTTGTCATGCTGTATGTCACCTTTCTGGGACTTGTTTATTTTATAAGTAGAAATTTATAATCTTTGCCCCATTTCACTGATTACCCCCACTCCCACTTTACATTTTGAGACTCTAGAAATGAATCTATTCTCTGCATCCAAGGTGGGCTTTCTGGTTTTCTTGGATTTTGGTGTTTTTTTTCTTGTTTTGTTTCATTTTAGATCCCATTTACATAAGATCACCCATTATTTTACCCTGTCTGACTTACTTCACCTAGCCACACGTCCACACAATCCAACCATGTTATTGCAAATGACCCAATTTCCTTATTGCTTATAGCTAAGCAATTTTATCCATTCATCCATCAATGGACACTCAGCTGTTTCCATATCTTTACTATTGTAAATAACAGTGCAAGAAATGTAAGAGACATGTATCTTTTTGGATTGATATTTTATTTTTTAAATAAATACCCAGAAGTGGAATTGATGGATCCTGTGTTAGTTCACTGTTTAATTTTTGAGGAGCAACCATCCTGTTCTCCATGGAGGCTGCAACATTATTTCCTCTCTCATTAGTGCTAAACAATATTCCATTGTTTAGACTACCATTGTGGGCTTGATGGACCACAGCCTGGGCTTCCAAGTTTCACTCTGTATAAAATTTTCACTTCTAAATAACCTCAAGCTTATGGAAAATTTGCAAGAATATCACGCAGTGATATTCCCATCCAGTGTTTAACACTCTGCCATTTATCTACCATTTCTCCTGATTTTGCACCTGTCATAATTTCTCTGTACAAACACAAGTAGTGTTCTCTGAGTTATTTCAGGTGAGTTTGAAACATTATGCCCCCTGACTCATGAACCCTATAGTGTGTGTGTCCTAAGAACACAGGTGCTCTCTTACTCTGATATCTTACCTGGCTCTGTTTTAGCTCAGTTGTCCAGAAGTTTGCCATCAATGACGTGGAGAACTGTGCTGCCTCTGATCCTCACTGTAGCAGGGCTTGCCATAGCTGGAGCTACCTGTCTCTTCCAGAAATGTAAGGGGGAGAGGAATAGGGTGGAGCTGGAAAAAGAGAGACGGTATAGAGCAGAGGAGCAGTGCTCCCAAGGTTAGCAGGCCCTGGTAGGGCAGAAGCACCCCTTCCAGCCAGGGCACAGGTGTGGAGCCCTGCATAAAGTCTCTCCTGTGCACACCCTCAAGCATGGGAGGAATGGGAGAGGCCTGCCCAGGACACAGCTCGAGGACTGCCCACTTACCATGTGCCAAGTAAAATCCTCTGACTGTGAGAGGTGTGCAGCTGCTCTTCAGCAGGTGACTTCAGGAACGATGGAGGGCCTCTGTGTCAGAGACAGAGAGATCTGAGCTTGAGCCCCAGAAGGTCTATCAGTCAGGGGTGATGAGAGCATCCTGAGAATTGCTCAAGTGACAAAAGCATCAACGTGCCTGTCATGTGACAGCATCCTGCTGTGGGTGCAGGATTATCAGTTTGCATTGTTGCACTTACCCATCCACTGCCCTCCCTGCCTCCTATGTCCTTGCCCATAGTGTTCAGACCCCAGCCTGGGAACAGATGTCCCCATGACAGAGGTGGGAAGCCTAGACCATCTGGATGTGCTTCACAAAAGCCTTCCTTAAAAAGAAAATGACCCTGGTTATTGCTTTATTGGCCACTGAAGAACCTATATTTGTTCCTGTTTCACAGGATCACAGCTAGAATTCATTAAATCTTGTTTTGACTTAGCTTCCACGAAATTGAACCTTGGCCCCATTGGATCAGCACAATCCCACAGTTTCACATCTTTCTGTTTTCTTGCAGGCTGGACAGAAGATGTGATCATCTATGGTGAGGTCATGCTGGGGGCTAGAAGCCTGTGTCCTTGGCCTGTGTGTTTATGTGCACATGTATGTATGTGCTGTATGTGAGTATTGTACCTTAATGTGCATGTGTTTGCATCTGTGTGTGTACATATGCATGCACATGTACTGGTGTATATGTCTGTGTGCCTCTGTGTGTATGGTGTGGGCGTGTATGTGTTTGTATTCCTTTTTGGTCCAGAGTGCTGAAGTGCTGTCCTAAATGCTCTTGAGTGGCAGCCACGTGGCTCTAAACATCAAGTTTTGGCTGTCGTGGGAGACCTTAGCTCCTGTTTATTAGCTGAGGTACAGACCTGCAGAGTGGAGGCAGCAAGACAGCCAGCCACTGGAAGGCAACCTGTTACCACAGAGAGTGCAGAACCAGTGACTTTCTACCCCAGGACACTCTCTTGGTGGGAGATTGGGGTAGAGAAGGTACAGTCTGGCCATGGACAAGGAACCCCCAGAACAGAGAAGGGTATAGCTGCAGACCATGAACCAGGCAGATGAGAGGTGTCAGGGCACCTGGAAACACATGTCCTGAGCACAGACACTTGTTGAGGGTCTAGGAGGAAACAGAGAGAAGCCAATCATCCATTCATTCACTCATTCATTCACGTAAAATAGTGACCAGTCACCTCCTATGCCAGCAGTCAGCCATCTATTAGTGAATAAAATGGCTTCCTCCTGACCTCATGGAGCATAGAATGTATGTGAGGATGCAAGCCATCAGCCAGTAGTTTTTCTTTAACTGAAACTAGAATTAATCAGGGTAAATATTGTAGGAACAAACTGGAATACAATAATGAAGTGGCCAGAAGAGTTCACGTGGGATGTCCAGGCCCCTGAGGATGGTGGGATGGTAACACCCAAATGAAGGGCTGGGCGACAGTGGGGTCACCACCTTGGGAGAAAGAGAGGTGGACCCCCAACCATGGCAGGGAGAATGGGGTCTGTGGTATGTGAGAGCTGAGTATGTAGAGGAGGCACAGGGTTTGTGGGTGTCTACACCTGCAGAGCCTGGAAGGCTCAGGCAGGAGTCTGGATGTTATGTGAAGCATGGTTCAAAATGAGTGAGGGGGTTTAAGCAGAGGAGATGTGCTGATGGAGGAGAGGAAACAGCCCCAAAATGGGTCCTGGGGCCACAAGTAACAGGGTCCAGCAAGGGCAAAGCAGAGTGAGGAACCCAAGGTGACCCTAGGCAGCATGAGTTCCTCGGCCCATGGTGGCTCCATCTAACAGAAGGTTTGGGGCAAAACAAGATATATTTAGGCAAAAGAATGAAAATCATCTTAGACCTCTTAAGACTGAAATGTTTTCAATATACAATTGGGGACATCAGATAAATCCTTGAATATGCAAGTCTTGCGCTCCAGGAGAAATGTGGACTGGAGCTAGGAATTTGGAGTCCATGGCATATATCTGGCATTGAAATTGAGGAAAGTGTACCATGGAGTGCTCCACTTATCTGCACACCTAAAATTACTTTTCAAAAATTCTTCTTTAAGAAAAAAAACGGTTTCAAAAGGAAGAAAAAGAAAGAAAGAAAAGAAGAAGAAAGAAAGAAAGAAAGAAAGAAAGAAGAAGAAGAAGAAGAAGAAGAAAGAAAGAAGAAAGAAAGAAAGAAAGAAAGAAAGAAAGAAAGAAAGAAAGAAAGAAATTAAGGAAGGAAGAAAGATATATCAAAGCTCTAGCCTTGGAGAACCTGGAATTTGAAGGTCTCTTTGAGCAGGAGTCTGGTCCGAGTAGGAGGGTCAGGGGAGGCTTCCCCACAGAAATCCGCAGATACAGTGTGTTGAAGGAGCAGCTGGCCATGTCCCTGGCAGTTGAAGAGTGGAGTAAAATTAGAACAAGAACGTGACTCAGAAAAACTGGCAAGTGTGATATGCAAGAGCAGTGTCCCCTGTGGAGACAGCTGGAGGGAAACTTCAAAGATTACCTGTGCAGTGGCTAACAATTGTTGAGGGAGGAATCAGGTGGAGTGTTTTGTTTGGGTTTGTTTTGGTTTTACTTTAAGGTCCGTGGTAGTATGTGTGTCACCTAAAAGGAATTTTCCGGAGTGAAGATGCATGAGGGAAAGGAAACAAGCTAGGGAACAAGTTTACAGGGAAGATAATCCACAGCTTTGGATAGGATGAAGCACAGACCTACACTGGCAGTCAGGTGTTGGGTGGTCCAGCACAGGATGGATGGCACAGGTGTGCTCCACTGCCAGGTGTGGAGTGGTGGGCCAGAACTCATTACTGAATAGTTTTGCATCAATCTTAGTTTTCTGATTTTGATCATTTTACTGTGGGTTATGCAAGATGTTGTCATAGACATAATGTTTGTGCTATTTTTCAGCTTCTTTGTAAGTCTAAAACTACTTTTTTTTAACGTGGATAATTTTTATTTAATGAGAGCATGTAGAGTAGAAGGAACCAGACTCATTGTTCAGCCAGGGAGTCCGTATTTGGCAATCATGGAACATGGGAGGGCTCCATCCCCATGGCTGACTCTACAGGGAAGGAGTCAGAGTGGAGAATTCAGGAAGCAGCAATGAGAATTCTGTGGGGAAATATATGGTCTTTACTGGAAAGAAAAAAGGGAACATGGTTCTAGCCAGAAGGAAGTAGAGATCAGGGAGAAATCTGGGGTTCATGTAGGAGGAGAGCTGGATCATGTCCAAGTGACAGGGATGTAAGGTCAGGAAACATGAGTGTCTGGGGTACCTGGGTGCAGACTCAAGCAAACAACAGCATAGCTGGCTTTAGAATGGGCAAGGGTGGACACTGGCTGGGAGGTTTCTGCTGTTCAGAAGGTGCCTGCTTGGCAGCTAGACACCCAGCTGGTCCCCACACACCCTCCCTGCCACTAGAATGGAGCCCAATGTAGACAGATCCTCCTCCTGGTCACATGTTGGGGTCTTGAGAGCTCTGAGAGGGATGGCAGGGCAGGAGAGAAGGGCTCTGTTTTGGAAGGTGTATTCATTGCAGCTTCTGGGTTCCTTAAGATGCCTCTTAGGCTTTTCCACATGGGACTCCTCAGTCGTTGACCCCAGAGCTGTCCAACGGCACCTGCATCAACACCTGTGGCACCATCTCATGTCCCCTGCATCCTTCCATGTCCTCTTATGTCTCTCTTTATCTCTGTCTCTCTGACCCTATCCTTCTCTCTTATGTCTATCTCTCTGTGTCTCTTTGTGTCTCCCTACCTTTCTCTTTGTGTTTCTGTGTCTTTATGTTTCTTTATCTCCCCTATTTCTCTATCTCTATCTGTCCCCCTCTCTCTGTTTTTCTGTCTCTGTATCTGTCTCTTTCTCTATATCTCTGTCTCTATCTCTCTGTGTGTCCATGTCTATCTGTCTCTGTCTATCTCTCTCCTTGTGTAATTGGGCCTATCTGTCTCTCCTTGCTATCTTGTCTCTCTGTGTCTCTAACTATTCTTGTCTTTCTCTCTGTTCCTGTCTCTATCTCTCTCCCTAGTCTCCCTGTCTTTCTCTATTTCTCCCTATCTCTCTGTCTCTGTTACTATCTCTCCCCTATATCTCTCCCCCTATGCCTTTGTCTCCCTCTTTATCTGTTCCCTACTTCTCTTTGTCTCTATCTCTGTCTCTGTCTCTCTCTCTGTCTCTCTGTCTCTCTCTCTCTCTCTCTCTCCCACACACACACACACACACACACACACACACACACACACGTGTTGAGACATGGAGTCCAGGGACGTGAGTAGACCTCACTGTGTGCTAGCTATGTACCCTCTTTAGTAGAAATCCTCCCCTGGTTCTGACCTGGAGTTGCCTCAGCCATTCTGGGTGGCCTATTTGCATGGGGTCCTGGACAGAAAAAGCTGGAAGCATAGGGACACCCAGGGAAGCTGTGGTCACCTCTCCCAGAGGTCTTGGGGTCCCCTCCATGTAGGATTGTAGGTTAGAGACACAAACCCCCAGACCTGACCCTCTTCTCTTCCCACAGTCAGCCCATCCCTGGACCCTGACACCGCAAGCCCCAAACTCGCTCTGTCTGAGGACGGGAAGAGTGTGAGGCGGCTATTCTTTGACCAAGAGCTGCCCGACATCCCCAGCAGATTCGACCAGGACCCCTGTGTGCTGGCCCGGGAGCAGTTCTCTGCTGGGAAGTATTACTGGGTGGTCCAGGTGGGGCATAGGAAGGCCTGGAACTTGGGCGTGTGTCTGGACAGCTTGGATCCGAAGGGAAGGATCCCCAAGGCCCCCACGAATGGACTCTGGGCCCTAGAGCTGTACAAGGAGACATTCTGGGCACTCACCTTCCCGAGGGTTCGCCTATACCCTTCTGAACCCCTGCATCAGGTCGGCATTCTCCTGGACTGTGAGGCTGGCAGAGTCTCCTTCTACAATGTGGGCAGTGGATCCCTCATTTACACATTCTCTGGACTCTCTTTCTCCGTACCCCTGAGGCCATTCTTCTGCCTTTGGACTCATGACCCTAACCCCCTGACCATTTGCACAGAATGCCAGGACTTAGAGGCATTGGGCTCTCCTCAGAGCCAGGGACAGAAGGTGGGGAGCCTCCTCCATCAAGACCCATGATCTCTCCCCTCAGGCCCATCATAGATTTGGGGAAACCATATCCATTCTACATCCCAGCTATACCCATACAAGGGTACACCTTTCTGAATTATTCTGTCTCATCTTCCTTTTCATTCCCTGTACTATACTAAGAATATATTATGGGCTGAACCATGTCCCCTCAAATTCACATGTTGAAGCCCCAACCCCCAGGACCTCAGAATGGGGCTGTATTTGGAAATGGGGTTTTTACAGAGGTTTTTGAGTCATAAGGAGGTCTCTAGAATGTGCCTTGATCCCATATGATGGGAGTCCTTATCAGAAGAGTGGTTTAGGGTACAGACACACACTGGTGGATGACCATGCATGCAAAGACACAGTAAGGAGATAGTGTTTACATGCCACGGAGAGAGACCTCAGAAGGAGCCAGCCCCACCCACAGCTGGATTTGAGACTTCCAGTCCCAAGGATTAGGACACAATAAATATGTGTTGTTTAAACAAACCTCCCTGCCTGTGGTATTTTTTTACACAGCCAAAGCTGACTGGGATATATTAATATGCACAGTGTGGTGCTTTTCTGAAATATACTTGGGGTATTTGGAAAGCACTGAACCCAGTGCCAGATGTGAAGTAGTTACTCAGTAAATGCTAGCCTTTCTCATTCCCTTCTCCTCTCTCCTTCCCCTCCTTTAGCCATTCTTCTCTTCTCTTTTCCCTCCTCAATCCACCTTACCCTCCTCCAATATCTCCTTAACCACCTACCTCTCTCCCCCATTCTCCCTTTATCTCTCTCTTCCCTCCCTACCTCCCCCCTTCCTCTCCATCATCCCCCATCCACCTTTCCTTCCTATGAGTCTTCGTTACCCTTCTCATTCTCTAACCCATCCTCTCCTTCTTCTTTCCCCTCCTGCTCCTCTACACCCAACTTCTCTTCCTACCCCCTTTCCCCTCTCTCACCTACTTCCTTCACACTCCTCCCTACCCACTCCTCTTTCTTCCTCTCCATGTCCCCCTCACAATACCCAGGACATTTGGTCTACCTTAGCACCACCCTCTTCTTCACTATGGTGGGTCAGTGCAGATCTAGCTGAGGGTAAGTCAAAGATTCCAGAGCTCCCCAGATCAGCCATGGAAGCAAATGAAGATGAACACATGACAGTCCAAAACCTTTGGGGTTCAGCAAAGGCAGTCCTAAGAGGAAAGTAGATAGCAATACAGGCCTAATTCAAGAAGCAATTCTCTAATACGAAACCTAACCTTACACCTAAAAGAGCTAGAAAAAAGACAGCATATGAAGCCTGAATCCAGCAGGAGAAGGGAAATAATAAACATTAGAGCAGAAATAAGTGATATAGAAATGAAAAATAGAGTAGATCAACAAAACAAGGAGCTAGTTCTTTGAAAGAATTAACAAAATTGGTAAGTCCCTAGCCAGACTTATCAAAAAAATAAATAAAGAAGAAAGAAAGAAAGAAAGAAAGAAAGAAAGAAAGAAAGAAAGAGAAAAGAAATGGAACCAAACTATAAGAGAAAATTATAAGCAATTATAAGCCAACAAATTAGGTAAACTGGATGAAATGAATGCATTGCTAGAAACATATAAACTCTTAGATAGAAAATCTGAACAAGGGAAGGGCAAGATGGTGGAAGAGTAGGGTCCCCAAGTCACCTGTCTCCACCAAATTACCAAGATAACCTTCAAATCATCCTGAAAATCTACTAATTCAGCCTGAGATTTAAAGAGAGAACAGCTGGAATGCTACAGTGAGAAGAGTTCGCGCTTTTATCAAGGTAGGAAGACGGCATGGGGCGGGGGTTAAAAATAAAGAAACAAAAGGCCTCCAAGGGGGAGGGGTCCCACGAGGAGCCCAGCTAAGGCCGGGACGAGTGTCCCCAGGACAGGAAAGCTCCATCCCAGAGAAGCAGGAGCTGCACCAACCTTCTCGGGCGGAAAGGGGCTCGCAGGGAGGTGGAGCAGGACCCAGGAGGGCGGGGATGCCCTCGGGCTCCCTGGGACACTAACAGACACCTGCGCCCCGGGAGAGTGCGCCGAGCTCCCTAAGGGCTGCAGCGCACAGTGGGACCCGGAGCAGCTCGAGGGCTCGGGGGCGGCTCCCCGGAGGGGGCTGCCGGGCGGGAGCGCGAATCCAACAGCGCAGGCTCTGGAGCACAGGGCGCTGGGACACAGCCCAGGATCTGGCCTCCCCCCAGGTCGGGCAGAGGCCGGGAGGGCCCAGGACCGCAAGGACGCTCCTGACCCGAGCTGAGTGGATCAGCGGTCCCGCCCCGGAGCCTCCAGGCCCTGCAGACAGAGAGCTCTGTAGTTACTGCGGGAGCTGACTCCAGGGCTCCAGAGCTGGCCCCGCCACTGCGGTTGTTCCTCCTGGGACCTCACGTGGTAAAAAACCCCCACTGAGCCTTACAGTGGCCTCACCAGATAAACAGGATAAACATTACTCACTGAGCCCTGCACTAGGCAGGGGGCAGAGCAGCTCCCACAAGCGCTAACATCTGAAAATCAGCACAACAAGCCCCTCCCCCAGAAAACCAGCTAGACATACAGGGGAAAAACAAATTAATGACCAAGCAGCACTGGAAAGTTCCAGGGGAAGACAAGGTACTTACAGTATACAGAATCAGAGGATACTTCCCCGTGTTTTTTTTTTTTCTTTTTGCTTTCTGTTTGCTTCCCCCACCCTTTTTTCCCTTTCTTTCTGTTTCTTTCTCTTTTTCTTCTCTTTTTTTCGTTTTTCCTCCTTTTTTCTTTTTCTCTTTTCTTTCCTTCTTTCTCTCCTCTCTTTTTCTCCTTTTCCCAATACAACTTGCTTTTGGCCACTCTGCACTGAGCAAAATAACTAGAAGGAAAAACTCACCTCAAAAGAAAGAATCAGAAACAGTCCTGTCTCCCACAGAGTTACAAAATCTAGATTACAATTCAATGTCAGAAAGCCAATTCAGAAGCAGTATTATACAGCTACTGGTCACTCTAGAAAAAAGCATAAAGGACTCAAGAGACTTCGTGACTGCAGAATTTAGATCCAATCAGGCAGAAATTAAAAATCAATTGAATGAGATGCAATACAAACTAGAAGTCCTAACGACGAGGGTTAACGAGGTGGAAGAACGAGTGAGTGACATAGAAGACAAGTTTATGGCAAAGAGGGAAACTGAAGAAAAAAGAGACAATTAAAAGACCATGAGGGTAGATTAAGGGAAATAAATGACAGCCTGAGGAAGAAAAACCTACGTTTAATTGGGGTTCCCAAGGGCGCCGAAAGGAACAGAGGGCCAGAATATGTATTTGAACAAATCATAGCTGAAAACTTTCCTAATCTGGGAAGGGAAACACGCATTCAGATCCAGGAGATAGAGAGATTCCCCCCGCTAAAATCAATAAAACCCGTTCAACACCTTGACATTTAATAGTTAAGCTTGCAAATTCCAAAGATAAAGAGAAGATCCTTAAAGCAGCAAGAGACAAGAAATCCATGACTTTTATGGGGAGAAGTATTAGGGTAACAGCAGACCTCTCCACAGAGATCTGGCAGGCCAGAAAGGGCTGGCAGGATATATTCAGGACCCGAAATGATAAAAACATGCAACCAAGAATACTTTATCCAGCAGGCTCTCATTCAGAATGGAAGGAGAGATAAAGAGATTCCAAATTGGCAGAAACCAAAAGAATATGTGACCTCCAAACCAGCTCTGCAAGAAATTTTAAGGGGGACTCTTAAAATTTCCCTTTAAGAAGAAGTTCAGTGGAACAATCCACAAAAACAGGACTGAATAGATACCATGATGACATTAAACTCATATCTTTCCAAAGTAACTCTGAACGTGAATGAGCTTAATGACCCCATCAAAAGGCGCAGGGTTTCAGACTGGATAAAAAAGCAGGACCCATCTATTTGCTGTCTACAAGAGACTCATTTTAGACAGAAGGACACCTACAGCCTGAAAATAAAAGGTTGGAGAACCATTTACCATTCAAATGGTCCTCAAAAGAAAGCAGGAGTAGCCATCCTTATATCAGATACACTAAAATTTACCCCGAACTCTGCAGTGAGAGATGAAGAGGGACACTATCTCATACTTAAAGGATCTATCCAACAAAAGGACTTAACAATCCTCAATATATATGCTCTGAATGTGGGAGCTGCCAAATATATCAATCAATTAATAACCAAAGTTAAGACATACTTTGATAATAATACACTTATACTTGGTGACTTCAATCTAGCACTTTCTATACTCAATAGGTCTTCTAAACACATCTCCAAAGAAAGGAGAGCTTTATATGATACACTGGACCAGATGGATTTCACAGATATCTACAGAACTTTACATCCAAACTCAACTGAATACACATTCTTCTCAAGTGCACATGGAACTTTCTCCAGAATAGACCACACACTGGGTCACAAATCGGATCTGAACCGATACCAAAAGATTGGGATCGTCCCCTGCATATTCTCAGACCTTAATGCCTTGAAATTACAATTAAATCACAACAAGAAGTTTGGAAGGACTTCAAACACGTGGAGGTTAAAGACCATCCTGCTAAAAGATGAAAGGGTCACCAGGATATTAAGGAAGAATTAAAAAGATTCATGGAAACTAATGAGAATGAAGATACAAGCATTCAAAATCTTTGGGATGTAGAAAAGCAGTCCTGAGGGGGAAATACATCGCAATACAAGCATCCATTCAAAAACTGGAAAGAACTCAAATACAAAAGCTAACCTTACACATAAAGGAGCTAGAGAAAAAACAGCAAATAGATCCTACACCCAGCAGAAGAAGAGAGTTAATAAAGCTTCGAGCAGAACTCAACGAAACCGAACCAGAAGAACTGTGGAACTGATCAACAAAACCAGGAGTTGGTTCTTTGAAAGAATTAATAAGATAGATAAACCATTAGCCAGCCTTATTAACAAGAAGAGAGAGAAGACTCAAATTAATAAAATCATGAATGAGAAAGGAGAGATCACTACCAACACCAAGGAAATACAAACGATTTTAAAAACATATTATGAACAGCTATACGCCAATACATTAGGCATCTAGAAGAAATGGACACATTCCTGGAAAGCCACAAACTACCAAAACTGGAACAGGAAGAAATAGAAAACCTGAACAGGCCAATAACCAGGGAGGAAATTGAAGCCGTCATAAAAAAACCCCCAAGACACAAAAGTTCAGGGCCAGAAGGCTTCCCAGGGGAATTCTATCAAACGTTTAAAGAAGAAACCATACCTATTCTACTAGAGCTGTTTGGAAAGATAGAAAGAGATGGAGTACTTCCAAATTTGTTCCACGAGGCCAGCATCACCTTAATTCCAAAACCAGACAAAGACCCCGCCAAAAAGGAGAATTATAGACCAATATCCCTGATGAACATGGATGCAAAAATTCTCAACAAGATACTAGCCAATATGATCGAACAGCACATTAAGAAAATTATTCACCATGACCAAGTAGGATTTATCCCCGGGACACAAGGCTGGTTCAACACTCATAAAACAATCAATGTGATTCATCATATCAGCAAGAGAAAAACCAAGAACCATAGGATCCTCTCATTAGATGCAGAGAAAGCATTTGACAAAATACAGCATCCATTCCTGATCAAAACTCTTCAGAGTGTAGGGATAGTGGAACATTCCTCAACATCTTAAAAGCCATCTACGAAAAGCCCACAGCAAATATCATTCTCAATGGGGAAGCACTGGGAGCCTTTCCCCTAAGATCAGGAACAAGACAGGGATGTCCACTCTCACCACTGCTATGGTGGTGAGCATATGCTATGCTATGGTCAACATAGTACTGGAAGTCCTAGCCTCTGCAATCAGACAACAAAAAGACATTAAAGGCATTCAAATTGGCAAAGAAGAAGTCAAACTCTACCTCTTCGCCAATGACATGATACTCTACATAGAAAACCCAGAAGCCTCCACCCCAAGATTGCTACAACTCATACAGCAAGTTGGCAATGTGGCAGGATACAAAATCAATGCCCAGCAGTCAGTGGCATTTCTAGACACTAACAATGAGACTGGAGAAAGAGAAATTAAGGAGTCAATCCCATTTACAATTGCACCCAAAAGCATAAGATACCTAGGAATAAACCTCACCAAAGAGGTAAAGGATCTATACCCTAAAAACTACAGAACACTTCTGAAAGAAATTGAGGAAGACACAAAGAGATGGAAAAATATTCCATGCTCATGGACTGGCAGAATTAATATTGTGAAAATGTCAATGTTACCCAAGGCAATTACATGTTTAATGTAATCCCTATCAAAATACCATGGACTTTCTTCAGACAGAACAAATTATTTTAAGATTTGTGTGGAATCAGAAAAGACCCCGAATAGCCAGGGGAATTTTAAAAAAGAAAACCATAGCTGGGGGCATCACAATGCCAGATTTCAGGTTGTACTACAAAGCTGTGGTCATCAAGACAGTGTGGTACTGGCACAAATACAGACACATAGATCAATGGAACAGAATAGAGAATGCAGAAGTGGACCTTGAACTTATGGTCAACTAATATTCGGTAAAGGAGGAAGGACTATCCATTGGAAGAAAGACAGTCTCTTCAATAAATGGTGTTGGGAAAACTGGACATCCACATGCAGAAGAAGGAAACTAGACCACTCTCTTTCACCATCCACAAAGATAAACTCAAAATGGATGAAAGATCTAAATGTGACACAAGATTCCATCAAAATCCTAGAGGAGAACACAGGCAACACCCTTTTTGAACTCAGCCACAGTAACTTCTTGCAAGATACATCCACGAAGGCAAAAGAAACAAAAGCAAAAATGAACTATTGGGACTTCATCAAGATAAGAAGCTTTTGCACAGCAAAGGATATAGTCAACAAAACTAAAAGACAACCTACAGAATGGGAGAAGATTTTTGCAAATGACGTATCAGATTAAGGGCTAGTTTCCAAGATCTCTAAAGAACTTCTTAAACTCAACAGCAAAGAAACAAACAATCCAATCATGAAATGGGCAAAAGACATGAACAGAAATCTCACAGAGGAGGACATAGACATGGTCAACAAGCACATGAGAAAATGCTCTGCATCACTTGCCATCAGGGAAATACGAATCAAAACCACAATGAGATACCACCTCACACCAGTGAGAATGGGGAAAATTAACAAGGCAGGAAACCAGAAATGTTGGAGAGGATGCAGAGAGAAGGGAACCCTCTTACACTGTTGGTGGGAATGTGAAATGGTGCAGCCACTCTGGAAAACTGTGTGGAGGTTCCTCAAAGAGTTAAAAATAGACCTGCTCTACGACCCAGCAATTGCACTCTTGGGGATTTTCCCCAAAGATACAGATGCAATGAAACGCTGGAACACCTGCATCCCGATGTTTCTAGCAGCAATGTCCACAATAGCCAAACTGTGGAAGGAGCCTCGGTGTCCATCGAAAGATGAATGGATAAAGGACATGTGGTTTATGTATACAATGGAATATTACTCAGCCGTTAGAAACGACAAATACCCACCATTTGCTTCAACGTGGATGGAACTGGAGGGTATTATGCTGAGTGAAATGAGTCAATCGGAGAAGGACAAATATTATATGTTCTCATTCATTTGGGGAATATAAATAATAGTGAAAGGGAATAGAAGGGAAGGGAGAAGAAATGGTTAGGAAATCAGAAAGGGAGACAGAACAAAAAGACTCCTAACTCTGGGAAAGTAACTAGGGGTGGTGGAAGGGGAGGAGGGTAGGAGGTGGGGGTGAATGTGTGACGGGCACTGAGGGGGGCACTTGACGGGATGAGCACTGGGTGTTATTTTGTATGTTGGCAAATTGAACACCAATAGAAAATAAATTTATTATTAAAAAAAGGAAAAACTGGACAAGATGGACCTCACAGATATATTTAGAGCATTTCATCCTAAAGAAGCAGAAGACTCATTCTTCTCCAATGCTCATAGAACATTCTCCAGAATAGATCATATAATAGGTCATAAATCAGGTCTCACGTGGTATAAAAAGGTTGACATTACACTATGCGTATTTTCAGACCAAAATGCTTTAAAATTTGAAGTCTACCAGAAGAAAATCTTTGGAAGGACCACAAATATGTGAAAGTTAAAGTGCATCCAAATGAGAATGAAAGAGTCAACAAGGAAATTATATAAGAATTAAAAAATACATGGAAGCAGGGAAGCCTGGGTAGCTCAGCAGGTTAGCACCGCCTTCAGCTCAGGTTGTGATCCTGGAGACCCGGGATTGAGTCCCACATTGGGCTCCCTGCATGGAGCCTGCTTCTCCTTCTGCCTGTGTCTCTGCCTCGCTCACACATGCTCTGTGTCTCTCATGAATAGATAAATAAAATATTTTTAAAAATACATGGAAGCAAATGAAAACACAATTCTTAGGAACCTTTGAGATATAGCAAAGGCAGTTGTAATAGGGAAGCAGATAGCAATACAGACCTTTCTTAAGAAGCCAGAAAATTCTCAAATACACAACCTAACCATATACCTAAAGGAGATGGAAAAAGAACAGCAAATAAAGCCCAAATCCAGCAGGAGAAGAGAATTAATAAAGATTAGAGCAGAAATCAGTGATACAGAAGTCAAAAAACAGTAGAAGAGATCAAGAAAACTAGGAGCTTGTTCTTTGAAAGAATGAATAAGATCAATAAACTCTTAGCCAGATTTAATCAAAAGGAAGAAAACAGACCCAAAAAATAAAATCATAAAGGAAAGTGGAGGGATCACAACCAACACCACAGAAATACAAACACTTATAAGAACATATTATGAGCAAGGATATGCTAACAAATTGTGAAATCTGGAATAAATGGATAAATTCCTAGAAATATATAAACTACCATCACTGATACAGGAAGAAATAGAAAATCTGAGAAGATGAATATCTGGCAAAGAAATTGAATGACTAATCAACAATCTCCCAACAAACCAGAATCCAGAGCTGATGGTTTCCCAGTGGGTATCTACCAAACATTTAAAGAAAAATTAATACCTATTCTTCAAAATTTGTTCCAAAAAAAATAGAAATGGAAAGAGAGCTTCCAAACTCCTTCTATGAGACCAGCATTACCTTGATACCAAAACCAGACAAAGACCCACTAAAAAAAAGAGAATTACAGACCAATTCCTTGACAAACATGGATGCAAAAATTTTCACTGAGATGCTGGCTAATATGAACAAACACTATGTTAAAATGATTATTCTCCAAGTGGGATTTATTCCTGGGCAGCAAGGGTGGTTCAATATTCCTAAATGAATTAATGTGATATAGCACTTTAGTAAAAGAAAGGACAAGAACCATATGATCTTCTCAATAGGTGCAGAAAAGCAATTTGCCAACATATAGTATAACATCCAGTGCTCATCCCATCATGTGACCTCCTCAGTGTCTATCACCCAGTTACCCCATCTCCCCACCCACCTCCCCTCCAGCAACACTCAGTTTGTTTCCCAGAATTAGGAGTCTCTCATGGTTTGTCTGCCTCTCTGATGTTTTCCGGATTCAGTTTCCCCTCCTTACATTATAGTCCCTTTCACTATTTCTTACATTCGACATATCAGTGATTATCATGATCTTTCTCTGACTTATTTCACTCAGCATAATGCCCTCCAGTTCTATCCACATTAATCTAAATGGTAAGATTTCATCCTAATGGCTGAACAATATTCCATTGTATATATAGATCATATCTTCTTTATCCATTCATCTATTGAAGGACATTGAGTCTCCTCCCACAGTTTGGCTATTGTGGACATTGCTGCTATAAACATCGGGGTGCAGATGTCTTGGCTTTCACTGCATCTGTATCTTTGGGGTAAATCCCCAGCAGTGCAATTGCTGGGTCGTAGGGCAGATCTTTTTTTGTCCTTTTTTTTATGATAGTCACACACACAGAGAGAGAGAGAGGCAGAGACACAGGCAGAGGGAGAAGCAGGCTCTATGCACAGGGAGCCTGAGGTGGGATTCGATCCCGGGTCTCCAGGATCACGAGGGCAGATCTATTTTTAACTCTTTGAGGAACCTCCACACAGTTTTCCAGAGTGGCTGCACCAGTTCACATTCCCACCAACAGTGCAAGAGGGTTCCGCTTTCTCCACATCCTCTCCAACATTTGTGGTTTCCTGTCTTGTTAATTTTCCCCATTCTCACTGGTGTGAGGTGGTATCTCATCGTGGTTTTGATTTGTATTTTCCTGATGGCCAGTGATGCAGAGCATTTTCTCATGTGCTTGTTGGACACGTGTAGATCTTCTTTGAAGCAATGTCTGTTCACGTCTTCTGCACATTTCTTGCTGGATTGTTTTTTGAGTGTTGAGTTTGATAAGTTCTTTATAGATCTTGGATACTAGATCTTTATCTATACGTCATTTTCAAATATCTTCTCCCCTTCTACAGGTTGTCTTTTAGTTTTGTTGACTATCTCCTTTACTGTGCAGAAGGTTTTTATCCTGATGAAGTCCCAATAGTTCATTTTAGCTTTTGTTTCCCTTGACTTTGGAGATGTGTCTTGCAAGATGTTGGGGAGGCTGACGTTGAAGAGGTTGATGCCTGTGTTCTCCTCTAGGATTTTGATGGATTCTTCTCTCCATTTAGATATTTCATCCATTTTGAGTTTATCTTTGTGTATGGTGTAAGAGATTAGTCCAGTCTCATTCTTCTGCACATGGCTGCCCAGTTTTCCCAACACCATTTGTTGAAGAGACTGTCTTTTTTCTGTTGGATGTTTTTTCCTGCTTTGTCAAAGACGAGTGGACCCTAGAGTTGAGGGCCCATTTCTGGGTTCTCTATTGTGTTCCATTGATCTATGTGTCTGTTTTGGTGCCAGTACCACACTGTCTTGATGATCACAGCTTTGTAGTACAGCTTGAAATCAGACATTGTGATGCCCCCAGCTCTGGTTTTCATTTTCAATATTCCCCTTGCTATTCGGGGTCTTTTCTGATTCCACACAAATCTTAAGATGATTTGTTCCAACTCTGAAGAAAGCCCATGGTATTTTGATAGGGACTGCATTGAACGTGTAAATTGCCCTGAGTAGCATAGACATTTGCACAATATTAATTCTTCCAATCCATGAGCATGGAATGTTTTTCCATCTCTTTGTGTCTTCCTCAGTTTCTTTCAGAAGTGTTCTGTAGTTGTTAGGGTATAGATCCTTTCCCTCTTTGGTTAGGTTTATTTCTAGGTATCTTATGCTTTTGGATGCAATTGATTTTTTTACTCTGTATAAATTTATTTTTTATTGGTGTTCAATTTGCCAACATATATAATAACACCCAGTGTCCATCCCATCAAGTGCCCGTCACCCAGTCACCCCCACCCCCCGCCCACCTCCCCTTCCACCACTCCTAGTTCGTTTCCCAGAGCTAGGAGTCTCTCATGTTCTGTCTCCCTTTCTTATATTTTCCACTCATTTTTTCTCCTTTCCCCTTTATTCCCTTTCACTGTTTTTTATATTCCCCCAAATGAATGAGACCATATAATGTTTTATTTTTAAAAAATATATTTTATTTATTTATGAGAGAGAGAGAGAGAGAGAGGCAGGGACACAGGCAGAGGGAGAAGCAGGTTCCATGAAGGGACCCCGATGTGGGACTCAATCCCGGGTCTCCAGGGATCATGCCCTGGGTCGAAGGTGGCACTAAACCACTGAGCCACCCAGACTGCCCATATTACTGTATTATTACCGACGTGTCTCTTTACTTTGATTACTAATTGGTTGATATTGTTGGTTGCTCCCAAATTAGGGTCATTAATATTTATAATTGTTAGATCCTCTTGTTGGAATTACCCTTCAAGTATGATAATAGTGTCCTTCTTCATCTCATACTACAGCCTTTGGTTTAAAATCTAATGTATCTCATATAAGGATTGCCACCCCCGCTTTCTTTCAATAAATGGTTCCCCACCCCCTCATTTTCATTCTGGGGTTACCTTTAGGTCTAACATCAGTGTCTTGTAGAACAGTATATGGCTAGGTCTTGTTTTGTATCCAATCTGATACCCTTGTCTTTTAATTGGAACTTTTAGCCCATTTACATTCAGAGTAACAATTGAAAGATATGAATTTAGTGACATTGTATTACCTGTACAGTCCCAGTTTCTATAAATTGTCTCTGTTTCTTTCTGGTCTATGTACTCTTGGGCTCTCTCTTCACTTACAGGATCCTTGTGGATATTTCTTCCAGAGCTGGCTTGGTCGTCACATATTCTTTCAGCTTCTGTCTGTCCTGGAAGCTCTTTATCTCTCTTTCTATTCTGAATGACAGCCTTGCTGGATAAAGTACTCTTGACTGCATGCTTTTCTCATTTAGCACCCTAAATATATCATGCCAACACTTTCTGGCCTGCCATGTCTCTGTGGATAGGTCTACCGTCTTGAGCAGGTTTAGCCCCTGCCTTCGGCCCAGGGCGTGATCCTGGAGTCTCTGGATCCAGTCCCGCATCAGGCTCCTTGCATGGGGCCTGCTTCTCCCTCTGCCTGTGTCTCTGCCTCTCTGTGTGTGTGTCTCTTGTGAATAAATAAAATCTTTAAAAAAAAAAGAAAACAAAAAGACAAAGACAAAGAAGACAAAGAAAAACAAAGGTAAACAATACAAAAAGAAAAGAAAAGAAAAGAAATGGGGAGGAAAAAGAGAGCTAGAGAGAATATAATCTCAGAGTGGACAAAACAAGGTGATCCACTTGATCCTGAGTGTATTCTGTTTTTTTTTCCCTGATTGTATTTTGTTTTGTGTGTTAGAAGTTACTAAATTCCAAAATTATAAAGAAAGTAAAATATATATATCCAAAAATAAAACTGAATACAGTGAGAGGAAGCTAAAAATGTAGATAACATGTAATTGTAAACAATGAAAGTTTTTTAAAAGACTTAAAAACAAAGAATTGATAAAATAAGAAACTAGTTGAAACAGGAAAAAAGAAAAAATTGGAAAATTTTAATGTGAAAGAAAACAAATCATAAGAAAAAAATCAAGTTCTATATACTATTTTCTCTCAGTCCTGGGGTTATCCAGTGCTGCTTGGTCAGTAAACTTGTTCTTCCCTGTTCTTCCAGCAGTTCTTTTGGGGGAGGAGCCTGATGCGCTGATTCTCAGGAGTCTGTGCCTGGGCAGAGATGCTCCGCCCCTTGCCAGGGGGCCAGGCTCACTGTAAGTTGTATGCTGTGTGTGGCTTCGTTTCCTGAAGGCTTTCTGTGCCTCTTTAGAGGGTGAAAAATAAAAATGCTGGTGACTGATCTGCAGCTCGGGTGCTGAAAGATCGTGGGGTGTGCCAATCCGTAGACTCCCATGGTGCTCTGCAACTCTGATCTGCCTTGGAGGGAAGGCAGAGGGACGCTGATTTATGCACTTTGCAGGGCCCCTGAAGGGCAAGCTTTCCCCGTGATAGTGCGGGCACCCACTCAGCCTCAACTGGAGGAAGCAGAGGGTTGCCCCATTTCTGTCATTTACTGGGCCCTGGCCTGGAGAGTGTTCACTTGGTCAAGTGCCCACCGCTCTGCCTCTCAAGGAGGAAGGTGGAGGGTTGCTAAATTCCAATCCCTTGCTGATCTTAACACAGAGAGTGGTCCCCTGATCCAGCCTTGATTCCCAGTTTATGGCAAAACAGCTGAGAGCCTCCTCCCTGGCTCACTGACCTAAACCAGTTTCCCTGCTCCAATGCTTGGGAAGTTTGCCAGCTCAGGCCCCATGTTCTTTCTGTGACTCTGGGCATCTTGAGACCTCACTGTCCAACCTATAATTCTGCTCGCTTTCACCTCTGAGCACTTTTCACACAGGGAAGTCTCTCACTTGGAGCAGATTTCTGAAGGTCTCAATTTTGAGCTCCAGGACTATATCAGTTTCTTGTAGATGCTTATAAAAGCTCCTTCCCCCATGCACCATTTATTTTCCAATATATCCCCTCTGTCTCTTTCTCCACACTCCTACCTTGCAAAAAGTGGTCACTTTTCTATTTGGAGAGCTCCAGACATTCTTTTCTTCAATATCAGGTTGATTTATAGGTGTTCAGGATGATTTAATTGTTATCTAGCTAAATTAAGGGCACCAGAATAAAGGAGGACCCCTACTCTTCTGCCGTCTTGCTTCCACCCTATTTAACTTTTTTGATGCTACTGTAAGTGGCATGGTTTTTAAAATGCCAAATTGTGATCATTTGTTAGTTTACAAAAATACAATTGATTTTAAGGTATTTCTGTTGTAGCCTGCCATATTTTCAATTCAAATTCAAGTAGAAATTTGGTGTGAATTTCTACATAGACCATCATGTCATCTACAAGTAAAGATGGTTTCTGTATGGATGCGATGCATTGTATCTTTTTCTTCCCTTATTTCTTTTTTTTTTAATTTTTATTTATTTATGATAGTCACAGAGAGAGAGAGAGAGAGAGAGAGGCAGAGACACAGGCAGAGGGAGAAGCAGGCTCCATGCACCGGGAGCCTGATGTGGGATTCGATCCCGAGTCTCCAGGATCGCGCCCTGGGCCAAAGGCAGGCGCCAAACCGCTGCGCCACCCAGGGATCCCTCTTCCCTTATTTCACTGGATAGTACCTCTGAAACAAGACTGACTAGAAGAACTGAGAACAGACATGTTTGTCTTGGACCTGATGTTCAAGAGAAAATATTCATGCTTTCATCTTTAAATGTGATGTGAGTTATACTTTCTCATACATATCCTTTATCTGGTTCAGTAACTTTTCTCCTGGCTTCCTGAGAGTTTTACTATAATGGCTTTTGTGTTGTTTTTTTGTTTTTTTGAGATGGCTGCATAATTTTTCTTTTCCTTTTCTTTTTTCTAATCTTTTCATATAATGAATTATTGATTCTGCAAATTAATCCAGTCTTTTAAAAAATTATTTAATTTTTTAATTTAAATTCAATTAGCCAAGGGACCTGGGTGACTCAGTAGTTGAGCATCTGCCTTTGGCTTACGTTGTGATCCTGGATTCCTGAGATTGGGTCCTGCATCAGGCTCCCTTCTTCCTGTGTCTCTGCCTCTCTCCATGTGTCTCTCATGAATAAATAAATAAAATCTTTAAAAATAAATAAATAAATTCAATTAACCAACATATAGTGCATCATTAGTTTCAGATGTAGTGGTCAACAAGTCATCAATTGTGTGTGACACCAGTCCTCATCACATCATATGCCCTCCTTAATGTCCATTACCCAATTACCCCTCCTACCCATCTCCTCTCCAGCAACACTCAGTTTGTTTCCTATAGTCTCTTATGTTTTGTCTCCCTCTCTGATTTTTCCCCCATTCACTTTTCCCTCCTTCTCTTATGGTCCCTCTGCACTATTTCTTATATTCCACATATGAGTGACACCGTATGATAATTATCTTTCTCTGATTGGTTTATTTCACTGAGCATAATACCCTCTAGTTCCATCCACATCGAAGCAAATGGTGGGTATTCATCCTTTCTGATGGCTGAGTAATATTCCATTGTACATATAGATCACATCTTCTTTATCCATTCATCTGTCAATGGACATTGAGATTCCTCCCACAGTTTGGTTATTGTGGACATTGCTGCTATAAACATCGGAGTGCAGGTGTCCCAGCATTTCACTGCATCTGTATCTTTGGGGTAAATCCCCAGCAGTGCAATTGCTGGATTATAGGGTAGCTCTATTTTTAACTCTTTGAGGAACCTCCACACAGTTTTCCAGAGTGGCTGTACCAGTTCACATTCTCATCAACAGTGCAAGAGGATTCTTCATCCTCTCCAACATTTGTTATTTCTGTCTTGTTAATTTTCACCATTCTCACTAATATGAGGTGGGATCTCATTGTGGTTTTGATTTGTATTTCCCTGATGGCAAGTGATGTGGAGCATTTTTTCATGTGTCTTGTGGCCATTTGTATGTTTCTTTGGAGAAATGTCTGCTCATGTCTTCTGACCATTTCTTGACTGGATTGTTTGTTTCTTGGGTGCTAATGTTGATAAGTTCTTTATAGCTCTTAGATATCAGCCCTTTATCTAATATGTCATTTGCAAATGTCTTCTCCCATTCTGTACATTGTCTTTCAGTTTTGTTGACTGTTTCCTTTGCTGTGCAGAAACTTTTTATCTTGATGAAGTCCCAATAGTTCATTTTTGCTTTTGTTCCCCTTGCCTTTGGAGACATGTCTAGCAAGAAGTTGCCGTGGCTGAAGTTGAAAATATTGCTGCCTGTGTTCTCCTCTAGGATTTCAATGGAAATATTCCTGAGAATATTTCCTATCTCACATTTAGGTCTTTCATTCATTTTTAGTTTGTCTTTTTGTATGGTGTAAGAGAATGGTCCAGTCTCATTCTTCTGCATGGGGCTGTCCATTTTTCTCAACACCTTTTGTTGAAGAGACTATCTTTTTACACTGGGTATTTGTGTCAACTTTGTTAAAGATTAATTGGCCATTGAGTGAGGGTCCATTTATGGGTTCTCTCTTCTGTTCCATTGATCTATGTGTCTGTTATTGTGCCAGTACCATACTGTCTTGATGATTAGAGCTTTGTAATACAGTTTGAAGTCCAGAACTGTGATGCCCCCAACTTAGGTTTTCTTTTTCAACATTACTTTGGCTACAGAGAATTCTCTGGTTCCATACAAATTTTAGGATTGTTTGTTCCAGCTCTGTGAAAAATGTTGATGGTATTTTGATAGATATTGCTTTGAATGTGTAGTTTGCTTTGAGTAGTATAGACATTTTAATAATATTTGCTCTTTCAATCCAGGAGTACAGAATTTTTCCCATTTCTTTGTGTCTTCCTCAATTTCTTTCATAAATGTTCTCTAATTTTCACAGTACAGGTTCTCTGACTCTTTGATTACGTTTATTCTTATGTATCTTATGATTTTTGGTTCAATTGTAAATGGATCAATTCCTTGATTTCTCTTTCTTCTGCTTCATTATTAGTGCATAGAAATGCAACTGACTTCTGTATATTGATTTTATATCCTATGAGTTTGTTGAATTACTTTATCAGATCTAGCAATTTTTTGGTGGAGTTTTTTGAGTTTTCTACGTAGACTGTCATGTCATCTGTGAAAATTTACTTCTTCTTTGCAACATGGGTGCCTTTTATTTCCTTTTGATGTCTGATTGCTGAGGCTAAGACTTCTAGTACTATGTTGAACAACAGTGTTGTGAACATTCCTGTCATATTCCTGACCTTAAGAGAAAAGCTCTGTTTTTTCCCATTGAGGATGATATTCTCAGTAGGTCTTTCATAGATGGCTTTTATGATATTGAGATATGTTCCCTCTATCCCTGCACTTTGAAAAGTTTTTATCAAGGAAGGATGATATATATTTAAGGAGAGGCAAGATGCTGTAAAAGTAGAGTCATCATTTCATCTGGATCCCTTAATTTAGCTGGATAAGTATCAAATCATCCTGAACACCTATAAATGCAACCTGAGATGTAAGTAAAGAATGGCTGGAACTCTACATGTAGAAAAGTGACCATTTTTTGCAAGGTAGGAGTGCAAAGAAGAGAAACAGGGGCGGATATTATCAGAAAATAAAGGTGAAGGGGTGGGGAGCAGCATTTGTAAGCCAGCTGCAAGAAAGTGATATAGCCCTGGAGCTCACAATTGGGATCTTCAGAAATCTGCTCCTATGAGAGGCTTCTCTGCCTGAAAGGTGCTCAGTGGTGAAGCGGGGCAGAATTCCAGGTGAGACAGTAGGGTCTCAACATTCCCAGAAGCACAGACAGAACAGGGGTGCCTGAGCTGAGCCTTCAGGGTTCCCAAGCACTAGAGTGGAGAAATGGGTTTAGGTCTGCAAACTGGGGAGGAGGCTCAGCTTCTTTTGCCATACACTGCCAACTGGGGGCTGGATTGGGGGACCACTCTCTGTGTTGAGACATGCAAAGGACTGGACACAGCAACCATCTGCCTTCCACTGGGAAAGGTGTACAATCCACCTGGTGAATACTCCTCCAGGTGAATCCACTTCCACTTTCTCCAGGAAGGGCAGAGCCAGTGCACGCACAAACTGGCAAAGGATCCACCTACTGGAACCCTGGAAATTGCACAAATCAATGTCCCTGCATAGGACTTAGAATACCCAAAATAACTTAGACAAAGGACTAAATTGACCTGAGTTCATGTTATCTCATAAAGTATAGTGAATAAGACACTGAAGTACAAAAAAAAAAAAGTATAATGTGGTAGTGGTATAAAGATAGACTAAAAAAAAAAAAACCAATGGAACAGAACACAGCATCCAGAAATAGACCCATATATCTATATTTATAGATATTATACAGATATAGAGTCAACTCATATTTGACAAAGGAGAAAGACCAGTGCCTCCAGCAAATGGTTCTAGAATGATGGTACAAAAATATATTCACCTCTCAAAAAGAGAATATGCTATAGAATATGCTATTCTATAGTTTACCTCATATACAAAATTTAAACTCAAAATGGGTCATAAAACTAATGTAAAGTCTACAAAATATAAAATTCCTCAAAGAAAACAGAATTCTCAAAATTCCATCATAAGGAACAACTACTTTAAAAAATTAGCAAGAGATTGGAACAGATAATCCCAAGGACGACACACAGAGGCCAATAAGCACATGAGAAGAGGAACAGTTGCAGCTGACGAGGGACATCAGGCATGAGAGGTGCAAGGATTGAGCAAGGACTGAGGTCTTCAGGATCCACCATGGCTCTGTGTGGGGCAGAACCTAGAAGAGTGCAGGAACAGACCTTTGTACATACACACCACATTTTCTTGATACACTCATCCACTGATGGACACAGGTTGTCTCCACTTTCTGGCTACCGAAAATAATGCTGCAATGAACATGGGCTGCAGGTGTCTCTTCAAGAGAGTGATTTAATTTCGTGGGACATATACCGAGAAATAGCTTTGCTGAATCATATTCCTAACTTTCTGAGGACCCTCTACACTGTTTTCGAGAGTGGCTGCACCAGTTTTCATTCGCACCAACAGTGCAAGGGTATTCCCTTTTCTCCACATCCTCCCCAATACTTGTTTCCTGTGTTGTTAATTTAGTCATTCTGGCAGGTTCGAGGTGATATCTCATTGAGGTTTAGTTTCTATTTCCCTGATGATAAGATATGTAGAGCATCTTCTCGTGTGTCTGTAGACCATCTGGATGTCTTCCTTGGAGAAAGGTCACATCACATCTTCTACCCATTTTTTTCATTGGCTCATTAGTTTTTGTTTTTCATTTGTTATGCAGCCTTTAAAAAAAAGGAAAATTCTTAACATTTCTGATGACATGGATGGACCTGGAGGACTTTGCACTAAGTGAAATAAGCCAAACACAGCGGGGCAAATAGTGCATGATTCTTCTTAATGAGGCACCTAAAGTAGTTGAACATACAGATGTGCACAATAGGATGATGGTTACTGGAGAAAGACAAAGAGAAGACGGGGAGTTGCTGTTTAAAGGGCATAAAGTAAAAAATAAAATAAAATAATAAAATAGGAGGAGGGGCAAGATGGCGAAAGAGTAGTGTCCCCAAATCACCTGTCCCCACCAAATTACCTAGATAACCTTCAAATCATCCTGAAAATCTATGGATTTGGCCTGAGATTTAAAGAGAGAACAGCTGGAATGCTACAGTGAGAAGAGTTCGCGCTTCTATCAAGGTAGGAAGACAGAAAAAATAAAGAAATAAAAAGGCCTCCAAGGGGGAGGGGCCCCGCGAGGAGCGGGCTAAGGCCGGGGCGAGTACCCCCAGGACAGGAGAGCCCCGTCCCAGAGAAGCAGGAGCTGCACCGACCATCCCGGGTGGAAATGGGCTCGCAGGGAGTTAGAGCAGGACCCAGGAGGGCGGGGATGCCCTCGGGCTCCCGGGGACACTAACAGGCACCTGCGCCCCGGGAGAGTGCGCCGAGCTCCCTAAGGGCTGCAGCGTGCACGGGGGACCCGGAGCAGCTCGGGGGGCTCGGGCGGCGGCTCCACGGAGGGGGCTGCGGGGCGGGAGGAGCTCGGGGGGCTCGGGGGCGGCTCCGCGGAGGGGGCTGCGGGGCGGGAGCGCGAATCCAACAGCGCAGGCCCCGGAGCACAGGGCGCCGGGACACAGACCAGGATCCGGCCTCCCCCGGGACAGGCAGAGGCCGGGAGGGCCCAGGACAGCGAGGACGCTCCTGCCCCGAGCAGAGCAGATCAGCGGCCCCGCCGGGAGCCTCCAGGCCCTGCAGACAGAGAGCTCCGGAGTTACTGCGGGGCTGAATCCAGGGCTCCAGAGATGCCGCCGCCACCGTGGTTGTTCCTCCTGGGGCCTCACGGGTTAAACAACCCCCACTGAGCCCTGCACCAGGCAGGGGCCAGAGCAGCTCCCCCAAGTGCTAACACCTGAAAATCAGCACAACAGGCCCCTCCCCCAGAAGACCAGCTAGACGGACAAATACCAGGAGAAGTCAAGGGACTTAATGTAGACAGAATCAGAGGATACTCCCCCGTGTTTTTTTTTTTTCTTTTTGATTTCTGTTTGCTTCCCCCACCCTTTTTTCCCTTTCTTTCTGTTTCTTTCTCTTTCTCTTTTTCTTCTCTTTTTTTCTTTTTTCTTCCTTTTTTCTTTTTTCTTCTTCTCTTTTCTTTCCTTCTTTCTCTTTTTCTCCTTTTCCTAATACAACTTGTTTTTGACCACTCTGCACTGAACAAAATGACTAGAGGGAAAACCACACCTCAAAAGAAAGAATCAGAAACAGTCCTCTCTCCCATACAATTACAAAATCTGGATTACAATTCAATGTCAGAAAGCCAATTCAGAAGCACTATCATATAGCTACTGGTGGCTCTAGAAAAAAGCAAAAAGGACTCAAGAGACTTCTTGACTGCAGAATTTAGATCCAATCAGGCAGAAATTAAAAATCAATTGAATGAGATGCAATACAAACTAGAAGTCCTAACAACGAGGGTTAACGAAGTGGAAGAACGAGTGAGTGACATAGAAGACAAGTTTATGGCAAAGAGGGAAACTGAGGAAAAAAGAGACAGACAATTAAAACCCCATAAGGTTATATTAAGGGAAATAAACGACAGCCTGAGGAAGAAAAACCTACATTTAATTGGGGTTCCAATTAAGGGCGCCGAAAGGAACAGAGGGCCAGAATATGTATTTGAACAAATCACAGATGAAAACTTTCCTAATCTGGGAAGGGAAACACGCATTCAGATCCAGGAGATAGAGAGATGCCCCCTAAAATCAATAAAAACCGTTCAACACCTCGACGTCTAATAGTTAAGATTGCAAATTCCAAAGATAAAAAGATCCTTAAAGCAGCAAGAGACAAGAAATCCCTGACTTTTATGGGGAGGAGTATTAGGGTAACAGCAGACCCATCACGGAGACCTGGCAGGACAGAAAGGGCTGGCAGGATATATTCAGTGTCCTAAATGAGAAGAACATGCAACCAAGAACACTTTAACCAGCAAGGCTCTCATTCAAAATGGAAGGAGAGATAAAAAGCTTCCAAGACAGGCAGGAACTGAAAGAATATGTGACCTCCAAACCAGCTCTGCAAGAAATTTTAAGGGGGACTCTTAAAATTCCCCTTTAAGAAGAAGTTCAGTGGAACAATCCACAAAAACAAGGACTGAATAGATATCATGATGACACTAAACTCATATCTCTCAATAGTAACTCTGAATGTGAACGGGCTTAATGACCCCATCAAAAGGCGCAGGGTTTCAGACTGGATAAAAAAGCAGGACCCATCTGTTGCTGTCTACAAGAGACTCATTTTAGACAGAAGGACACCTACAGCCTGAAAATAAAAGGTTGGAGAACCATTTACCATTCGAATGGTCCTCAAAAGAAAGCAGGGGTAGCCATCCTTATATCAGATAAACTAAAATTTACCCCAAAGACTGTAGTGAGAGATGAAGAGGGACACTATCTCATACTTAAAGGATCTATTCAACAAGAGGACTTAACAATCCTCAATATATATGCCCCGAATGTGGGAGCTGCCAATTATATCAATCTATTATTAACCAAAGTGAAGAAATACTTAGATAATAATACACTTATACTTGGTGACTTCAATCTAGCTCTTTCTACCCTCTATAGGTCTTCTAAACACAACATCACCAAAGAAATGAGAGTTTAAATGATACTCTGGACCAGATGGATTTCACAGATATCGACAGAACTTTACATCCAAACTCAACTGAATACACATTCTTCTCAAGTGCACATGGAACTTTTTCCGCAATAGACCACACACTGGGTCACAAATCGGGTCTGAACCGATACCAAAAGATTGGGATCGTCCCCTGCATATTCTCAGACCATAATGCCTTGAAATTAGAACTAAATCACAACAAGAAGTTTGGAAGGACCTCAAACACGTGGAGGTTAAGGACCATCCTGCTAAAAGATGAAAGGGTCAACCAGGAAATTAAGGCAGAATTAAAAAGATTCATGGAAACTAATGAGAATGAAGATACAACCGTTCAAAATCTTTGGGATGCAGCAAAAGCAGTCCTAAGGGGGAAATACATCGCAATACAAGCATCCATTCAAAAACTGGAAAGAACTCAAATACAAAAGCTAACCTTACACATAAAGGAGCTAGAGAAAAAACAGCAGATTGACCCCATGCCCAGCAGAAGAAGAGAGTTATTAAAATTCGAGCAGAACTCAACGAAATCGAGACCAGAAGAACTGTGGAACAGATCCACAGAACCAGGAGTTGGTTCTTTGAAAGAATTAATAAGAGAGATAAACCATTAGCCAACCTTATTAACAAGAAGAGAGAGAAGACTCAAATTAATAAAATCATGAATGAGAAAGGAGAGATCACTACCAACACCAAGGAAATAAAAACGATTTTAAAAACATATTATGAACAGCTATACGCCAATAAATGAGGCAATCTAGAAGAAATGCACGCATTCCTGGAAAGCCACAAACTACCAAAACTGGAACAGGAAGAAATAAAAAACCTGAACAGGCCAATAACCAGGGAGGAAATTGAAGCAGTCATCAACAACCTCCCAAGACACAAGAGTCCAGGGCCAGATGGCTTCCCAGGGGAATTCTATCAAACGTTTAAAGAAGAAATTATACCTATTCTATTAAAGCTGTTTGGAAAGATAGAAAGAGATGGAGTACTTCCAAATTCGTTCTATGAGGCCAGCATCACCTTAATTCCAAAACCAGACAAAGACCCCACCAAAAAGGAGAATTACAGACCAATATCCCTGATGAACATGGATGCAAAAATTCTCAACAAGATACTAGCAAATAGGATCGAACAGCACATTAAGAAAAATATTCACCATGACCAAGTAGGATTTATTCCCGGGACACAAGGCTGGTTCAACACTCGTAAAACAATCCATGTGATTCATCATGTCACCAAGAGAAAAACCAAGAACCATAGGGTCCTCTCATTAGATGCAGAGAAAGCATTTGACAAAATACAGCATCCATTCCTGATCAAAACTCTTCAGAGGGTAGGGATAGAGGGAACTTTCCTCGACATCTTAAAAGCCATCTCCAAAAAGCCCACAGCAAATATCATTCTCAATGGGGAAGCACTGGGAGCCTTTCCCCTAAGATCAGGAACAAGACAGGGATGTCCATTCTCACCACTGCTATTCAACATAGTACTGGAAGTCCTAGCCTCAGCAATCAGACAACAAAAAGACATTAAAGGCATTCAAATTGGCAAAGAAGAAGTCAAACTCTCCTCTTCGCCGATGACATGATGCTCTACATAGAAAACCCAGAAGCCTCCACCCAAGATTGCTACAACTCATACAGCAATTTGGTAGTGTGGCAGGATACAAAATCAATGCCCAGAAATCAATGGCATTTCTATACACTAACAATGAGACGGAAGAAAGAGAAATTAAGGAGTCAATCCCATTTACAATTGCACCCAAAAGCATAAGATACCTGGGAATAAACCTCACCAAAGAGGTAAAGGATCTATACCCTAAAAACTATAGAACACTTCTGAAAGAAATTGAGGAAGACACAAAGAGATGGAAAAATATTCCATGCTCATGGATTGGCAGAATTAATATTGTGAAAATGTCAATGTCACCCAGGGCAATTTACACGTTTAATGCAATCCCTATCAAAATACCATGGACTTTCTTCAGAGAGGTAGAACAAATTATTTTAAGATTTGTGTGGAATCATAAAAGACCCCGAATAGCCAAGGGAATTTTAAAAAAGAAAACCATATCTGGGGACATCACAATGCCAGATTTCAGGTTGTACTACAAAGCTGTGGTCATCAAGACAGTGTGGTACTGGCACAAATACAGACACATAGATCAATGGAACAGAATAGAGAACCCAGAAGTGGACCCTGAACTTTATGGCCAACTAATATTCGATAAAGGAGGAAAGACTATCCATTGGAAGAAAGACAGTGTCTTCAATAGATGGTGCTGGGAAAATTGGACATCCACATGCAGAAGAATGAAACTAGACCACTGTCTTACACCATACACAAAGATAAACTCAAAATGGATGAAAGATCTAAATGTGAGACAAGATTCCATCAAAATCCTAGAGGAGAACACAGGCAACACCCTTTTTGAACTCAGCCACAGTAACTTCTTGCAAGATACATCCACGAAGGCAAGAGAAACAAAAGAAAAATGAACTATTGGGACTTCATCAAGATAAGAAGCTTTTGCACAGCAAAGGATACAGTCAACAAAACTCAAAGACAACCTACAGAATGGGAGAAGAGATTTGCAAATGACATATCAGATAAAGGGCTAGTTTCCAAGATCTATAAAGAACTTCTTAAACTCAACACCAAAGAAACAAACAATCCAATCATGAAATGGGCAAAAGACATGAACAGAAATCTCACAGAGGAAGACATAGACATGGCCAACATGCACATGAGAAAATTCTCTGCATCACTTGCCATCAGGGAAATACAAATCAAATCCACAATGAGATAGATAATAGATTAGATTGATGATTTATAAGATACATAGATCAGTAGATTGATAAGTAGATGGATAGATATACATAGAAATGTCAACCTCAAAAGCTAAACACTAACATTTGTAAGGCAGCAAATGAGTTCATTTGGAAACAGCAGAGGAATTGCAATTCAGGACACACAAAGTGGGAGTAAAGTACCTGTTACGTGGGGGAAGAGGGGTTGAACAAATGCTCATTGGAGGATATGAGAGTTCAAAGTGGAGGTGGCTTCTCATTGGCTACCGGTCATTGAGGACGTGGTGGCTTCTCTTTGGCTGCAGGTGAGGGCAGGTTGCTGCTATCTGGCCAAGAAGCCTTCCCTCTTCCCTGGGGACTATGTAAGGTATGAGGACTGGTAATATGTGAGAGCTTCCCCTTCGTGGAGGATGTTATTTTCAATGAGACTTCTTTCTTTATTGTCACTGGCATGAGATGATAGGTAGGTAGGTAGGTAGATGGATACATAGATAGATGATTATAGATAGATAGATAGATAGATAGATAGATAGATAGATAGATAGATGATAGATAGATAATTTCCTATTGGTTCTGCTTCTCTGGAGTACCTGAACACAAATTGCCCAAAAGAAAGAGGCGGCATGTCCACTCACTCATTCCATCCAGTGTACAAAGAAGAGCACAGCTGAGTGATACCAGGTAAATGACATGGGAAAAGCCAGGGACACAGCAAAGGTGTGCATGATGACAAGTATTAACCCCTGGTCTGCAGATGATGACGTACAGAATGAAGACTACTCTGTGCTTCCATGGCTTTCTTTCTTCTTCAAAGAGTTTGGGGGATGGTGAAATCGAAATACTTAAATAAGAATCCCTCCCCACAGGCAGGATCCTGGGCATGATGATGACATCGTTAGTGAGGTTGGCACATGGCGAACACTGACCTCATTCAGTAATTCCCATCCTCTCCCTCTCCCCACCTATCACTGTAAATCCCTACTTGTATTTTTGGGTATTTTTTAAGATTTATTTATTTTAGGGAGGGAACAGCAGTGGAAGAGATTCCTCAAGCAGACTCTGCGCTGAGCAGATTGACTTATTTCACTCAGCATAATACCCTCCAGTTCCATCCACGTGGAAGCAAGTGGTGGGTATTTGTCGTTTCTTTTTTTTTAATATATTTTTTTAAATTTTTATTTATTTATGATAGTCACAGAGAGAGAGAGAGGCAGAGACATAGGCAGAGGGAGAAGCAGGCTCCATGCACCGGGAGCCCGACGTGGGACTCGATCCCGGGTCTCCAGGATCGCGCCCTGGGCCAAAGGCAGGCGCTAAACCGCTGCGCCACCCAGAGATCCCCGTATTTGTCGTTTCTAATGGCTGAGGAATATTCCATTGTATACATAGACCACATCTTCTTTATCCATTCATCTTTCGATGGACACCGAGGCTCCTTCCACAGTTTGGCTATTTGGACATTGTTGCTAGAAACATCAGGGTGCAGGTGTCCCGGCGTTTCATTGCATCTGAATCTTTGGGGTAAATCCCCAGCAGTGCAATTGCTGGATCGTAGGGCAGGTCTATTTTTAACTCTTTGAGGAACCTCCACACAGTTTTCCAGAGTGGCTGCACCAGGTCACATTCCCACCAACAGTGTAAGAGGGTTCCCTTTTCTCCGCATCCTCTCCAACATTTGTGGTTTCCTGCCTTGTTAATTTTCCCCATTCTCACTGGTCTGAGGTGGTATCTCATTGTGAATTTGATTTGCATTTTCCTGATGGCAAGTGATGCAGAGCATTTTCTCATGTGCATGTTGGCCATGTCTATGTCTTCCTCTGTGAGATTTCTGTTCATGTCTTTTGCCCATTTCATGATTGGATTGTTTGTTTCTTTGCTGTTGAGTTTAATAAGTTCTTTATAGATCTTGGAAACTAGCCCTTTATCTGATATGTCATTTGCAAATCTCTTCTCCCATCTGTGGGTTGTCTTTGAGTTTTGTTGACTGTATCCTTTGCTGTGCAAAAGCTTCTTATCTTGATGAAGTCCCAATAGTTCATTTTTGCTTTTGTTTCTTTTGCCTTCGTGGATGTATCTTGCAAGAAGTTACTGTGGCCGAGTTCAAAAAGGGTGTTGCCTGTGTTCTCCTCTAGGATTTTGATGGAATCTTGTCTCACATTTAGATCTTTCATCCATTTTGAGTTTATCTTTGTGTATGGTGAAAGGGAGAGGTGTAGTTTCATTCTTCTGCATGTGGATGTCCAATTTTCCCAGCACCATCTATTGAAGAGACTGTCTTTCTTCCAGTGGATAGTCTTTCCTCCTTTACCGAATATGAGTTGACCATAAAGTTCAGGGTCCATTTCTGGGTTCTCTATTCTGTTCCATTGATCTATGTGTCTGTATTTGTGCCAGTACCACACTGTCTTTATGACCACAGCTTTGTAGTACAACCTGAAATCTGGCATTGTGATGCCCCCAGATATGGTTTTCTTTTTTCTTCTTTTATTTTTTTAAAGATTTTATTTATTTTTTCATCAGAGACAGACAGAGAGAGAGAGAGAGAGAAAGGCAGAGACACAGGCAGAGGGAGAAGCAGGCCCCATGCAAGGACCCCGATGTGGGACACTATCTGGGGATGCCAGCATCACGCCCTGGGCCAAAGGTAGGCGCTAAACCACTGAGCCACCCAGGGATCCCCTGGTTTTCTTTTTCAATATTCCTCTGGCTATTAGGGGTCCCTTCTGATTCCACACAAATCTTAAGATGATTTGTTCCAACTCTCTGAAGAGAGTCCATGGTATTTTGATAGGGATTGCATTAAATGTGTAAATTGCCCTGGGTAGCATTGACATTTTCACAATATTAATTCTTCCAATCCATGAGCATGGAATATTTTTGCATCTCTTTGTGTCTTCCTCAATTTCTTTCCTAAGTGTTCTATAGTTTTTAGGGTATAGATCCTTTACCTCTTTGGTTAGGTTTATTCCTAGGTATCTAATTGTAAATGGGATTGACTCCTTAATTTCTCTTTCTTCAGTCTCATTGTTAGCGTCTAGAAATGCCACTGATTTCTGGGCATTGATTTTGTATCCTGCCGCACTGCCGAATTGCTGTATGAGTTCTAGCAATCTTGGGGTGGAGTCTTTTGGGTTTTCTAGGTACAATATCACATCATCTGCAAAGAGGGAGAGTTGGACTTCTTCTTATGGCAATTCTTTTCTGTGAGAAAGAAAACAAACTAAGGACGAGCCAGTAAGTGGACTCAGGGATCAAACACCATGACATGTTTTGCAGGGCGGTAAGTCAACAAAGTCAACTCACTTGGTTGATGAATAATTGATGGGCTAGCAAACAAAAGTCACAAGGACTGGAACTCATCACAGAACTCAGGATACAGACCTCAAAGGAATTCCAGGTAGGAGGTAACATAGCCCGGGCTCTTCCTGACTCCATCGCAAACAAGCTTCTTCCTCCAGGTAATACTTACAGGTTCTACAAACCAGAAGTGCATCCAGTGGCATCAGGCCTGGGGTTCACTGATCCATCAAAGCAAAGGTGCTGGTCATCCAACTGCCTGCCACTGTGGGGGCGGGGGGTCCGACGCTGGCTCTGGCTGCATCCATCCCTAACCAGGAGTACAGGAGAGAAGGGAGTAAGCATGCCATGTGTCTCTACTGCAACAATTTGCCATCTCTCCTGCCTGAAAACCTGGTGGGGTCCTCATTTTTTTTAAAGATTTTATTTATTTATTCATGAGAGACACAGAGAGAGAGAGAGGGGCAGAGACATAGGCAGAGGGAGAAGCAGGCTCCATGCAGGGAGCCTGATGTGGGACTTGATCCCAGGACTCCAGGATCACGCCCTGGGCCAAAGGCAGACACTCAACTGCTGAGCCACCCAGGGATCCGGGAGTCATTTGTGAAGGGCTCCTCTTAGGTTAGGAGCACCATCCCTCAGTGGCGCATGGCTGCAGGAGGCCAGGCCTGCTTGCGGGCCGAGCCCCACTCTGGGTGAGAAGCTAAGAAGACCTCAGAAGGCTCCGGGAACCGGCAGTGTGCCTTGGCAAGGGCCCATACAGTGGGTTCTGCAGACATCCCTTGGCCTCTGGGAACGAAGGTGTGGGGAGGGTGTGGCTCACACCAGGGAGAGACAGAGCTGCAGGGCCCCCTTTTGTCTGGACAGTGGGATTCCAGTGCACTCCCATCACTTAAGAAGCATATACTTGGACATGCGCCCAGGCCCTTCTCTATTCCGGGAACAGCCTTCCTTTACCCCTCCTGTTATCAATAGGTAGCTATTTTTACTCTCCACAGGGACCTTTCCCCACATTCCTGCAGACAGGAAAAAGCCAACAGCCTCTTCTGGACACAGAGAGGTGCACAGGCCCCTGGAGACCGCGTCGTGGGACTTAATTGCTTGTCCCCGGCCTGCTGCCAGGCGACCTCACAGTCCACCCCATCTCCTTCCCCCCACTGCGGGGAGACTAGCAGGAGGCAGATGAGGATTCTCCCGCCCCAAGGTATGCGGGGGGGGGGGGGGGGGGGAGCGGGGGGGGGGAAGCCCGCAAGCACTGTGGCCCAAGAGCACTAGGTCCTCCCTGGCTTGGGCCCCTGCTCCATCTGGCTCACGCACGCCCTGTGCAGGATCAGCGAGCACTGGAGGGTCTTGTGGGTGCTTTATCTGCTTTGAAGTTGCCTCCCTGAGCCATGCATGCAGGGTTTTCCTGCTCAATGAGTTAGCACACCTCATTTGCACGGTTGCTCCTCTCTGTAGGCAGGAAATCTAAAACCACCTTCTGCTTCCCAGTTATTTAGAGCAGAGCCCTGGAACAAACACGTGAAGTGATACTATATCATTGTTTCTAGCTTCCTACAATGTCTTGATTTCTCAAACACATACTGTGGCCATCTGTCCTGCTTTCCTGTGACTGTGGGTGTACTCATAATGTAAATCATACACACGCAGCAGTAAGGTTGAAGGTCATGTGAAATGATACTGAGTTTCTTGAGAATGCATGGCCCTGGTAACTTGCGAAGATTAAAAACAACATTTTTAGGCAAATTGAACGTGAGTCCATGGAGATGGGATCGGCACGCCACACGTGTGTGTGCATGTGAGTGACAGGGTGGCCTCTGAGGCCATCAGCCCAGTAAGCCTGGGACAGTTTCTTCAGGCAGGAGCCACTGAGCAGACAGGTGCAGGCCAGCAAGTCACTGCCGCCAATTCTCCTTGGGCTCCCAACCAAGGTCCAAAAGACAGCTTTTGTCCCGCTCATGCTTTGGAAATAATTCTGTCCTCCCTGGCACGGCCACCCAGGACTCATCAGCAGCGTGACAGAAAGTTAGCTCATCCACTGCGATGTACATCTAATATATAGCGTAGGCTGTCTTTTCATCCTTAGCTGGCGAGTGGAGTGATTTCACAGTTTTGTAGTGGAATCCTGCCTGTCATTTCCTCTCCAGCCCTTGCTAACAATGTGAAGTGTGGGACTTCCTGCCCATGCATTACGATGCCCCCTGCCCCCCAGAAGCCTGCCCTAAAGCCACACCCTGCAAAGTCATACTGGACCCTCACAAAGCAGCTTCCCCTACAACAGCTCAGAAAGGATGCTAGCACTGTCCCCACTTTTCCAAGACCGAGAAGTGTGCTGGAAAGGAGCTGGGGGGCAGTGGGCTGTGGGCATGGAGACCCCCCCAATCTCAGAGGCCTATTTCCCACGGTATGTGTGGCCAAAGGGATGAAGCTGGGTGTCCTCCTAAACAGGCTCCATTAAACAGGAGTCCTGAGCCCACCCTAAGTATATGACTTCCTGGACCTTGACATCCACATCGGTAAAGGAGATGGATCTCGCACACTTCAATTACGACTATGACGTTTTTGTGCTGCGTACATGAAGCCTCGTCAGCATGGCAGGCACCAGGGACAGAGCAGCAAACAGAACAGGACAAAAAATAAAATCCTTGAAGCCCAACCCCCTATTCTATAAGTGGGAATTTTCACCATTGAGTTTGTTCATAAGTAAGGTGTTCTCTGGTGGTAACTGCTATGAAAATACCGTAGAAGGGGGAGGGGCTGATTTTCAGCGGGGAGGTCAGTGGAAGCCTTGCTGGCAGCAGCTGGGCACACACCTGCCAGAGGTGACCCCAAAATCTGCCAGGCGGAGTAGAGCATAAGAGAGCCTCGAGAGAGCTTGAAATCCCACAGGATCTCCCGCAGGGCCGGAAGGGGCTCCCTGAGGTGCCGCAGGTTCTGACCAAGGCTCGCATGTTCCCACTGCTTTGTCAGCTAATCAACTATAATGACACTTCCTGAATCCTGCAGCCTCAGCGCACCTTCTCCCCACTTCTGGCACATGGGGCAGGCTGTGCGCCTGAGGAACCAAATGTCCCTTCCTCGCCCTGACCCTCAGACCCCAAGGGCCCCTCCGTGGGGCTGTGTCTTCTGCCCAGAGGAGGCTGAGCACCTGTATCCCATGTCCTGAGTCTTCAGGCCAGCTCAGTGCTGGCCCATCCTCCACATCCTCCCTGACGTCCCTTGGGAGGTCCAAGGACGACAGCAAGGATGATACCCACTGGGTCTGTGGGAGGCAGGGGCAGGGGAGGGGTCTGTGCACAAGTAGGTCTCCTGAAGGCCCCCTGAGGGGGGGGTGACGCTCAGGATGACAGGATGGAGTGGGCTGGATGGCCGGCTCTGTGTCCCACCATGCCGTGCACCCCTAAACAAATGGTGGACCTGGGGACCCCCTAGGAGGCTGGCCTGCCATCACTGCCATGCAAGGTTGGGTGTGGCCCACCGTCCGAGCAAGTGTGGCAGAGTATGGTACACTGGGGCACACAGGAGACGATCCTGGAAAAGACTTAGGCACCTCTGTCCATGGAGCAGCACCAGCCCCTGCAAGGACAGGCTGGGGCCTCCACCTCGTTTCTGGGCTCCTGGTCCAGACATGGTCTGTTGTGACATGTCCCTCGGATTCTAGGTCTTAGCTCTTCCCATTCTTTCTAAATGTACTTGTTTGTTTCCTTCCAATGGGTAGACAATAGAACCTCGCAACGATGGAAGTCTGGGCACAGCCCTTGCCTTAGTCGTCTTCCATCCTCTTCCCAGCTTTCCGACAACTGAGGCCTTATAACCTCCTTGACTCCTTGTGATAGCTAATTTCATGTGTCGGCTTGGCCACAACACAGTGCCCAGAAATTAAGCCCAACCCCAGTCTAGATATCACTGCTGAGATTTGTTATGTTGTTGGGGTTTTTTAGACTAATGTCTAAATCACTAGACTCTGAGTAAAGCAGATTACCCTCCATAACGGGGGTGGGCCTCACCCAGTCAGTCGAAGGCTACAGGAGCAAAGACTGAGGTTCCTGAGAAAGAGGGAATTCGGCCTCAGATACTCTTTGGACTCAAGTCCCAACATCAGCTCTTCCTGGGGCTTCATCCCATTAGTTTGTGCTGAATTCAGATTTAACCAGTCCCACAACTGAATGAGCCAGTCCCTCAAGATACAATTAATCTCTCTCCATATATTTCTATATTTAGTAACACACACATCCTACTGGCTCTGTTTCTTGGGAGGACCCCTAAGAGCAACACACTCTTAGAGGCAACATACATATCCCAAGGCTAGATTGAGGATCAGCGTGTTAGTGCTACCATCTCGGGGGACCCTAGACAATGCTCCGCTCGGCCCTAGTGGTCCCACATGACCTGGGACAGCATAGACCTGCTGGGAAAGGCTGGGATGGGATACTTGCCTCTGTGTGTGCCCAGGGCTCTGCTTCCAAGTTCCACAAGGCCTGGTGAGCCCTTGGCATAGGGACATGCCAACAACATCCCAGGATTTTGTGCAAAGTTCCGGGCTTATCCTGGAGGTCACAGCAGACTAGGTTTTCTGTCAGTGGCATCCCTACAGGGACCTTCCGTCTTCCTCTCTGCCCTGCTGTGAAGCAGTATGGAGTGAGCACTGGCCTGTGCCCCACATCCTGGGCAGCTGACCTGTGCAGCCCCTAGGTGGCCAGAGCATGTGAGGGAGCTCCTGGCCCCCTGGGAAGGCCCTGGCAATAGCAGCAGCCTGCACTCTAAGCAGGCCACTCTGGGCGGGCTCCGGGGTGATGGCTGGTCACCAGGAGGGTGAAGCTGGACCAGAAGCCTGGAACTTCCAGTCCCACGTCCACCCCAGGGGCAGGTTCCTCATCCTTTGTGCCTCTTTGATAAAGCTCCCACGGGAATCCCAGGAGCAGGGCATTTGGAGAGCTTCTGGGTTCACACCTCCCAGTGCAGGGAGGGAGGAGCACCCCGAGTCCACAGGGAAGGACGCTCTCATGCTCTGGGCCTCCCAGACCTGGCCCGCATGCTTGTCCACATGACTGCTCATGAGTGTCCTGCATCACGTCCTTCATTGTGCAAGAAACTGGTATGCACCCATGACTGTGTCCCTGGAATCCATGAGCTGCTCCAGCACGTGATGGAATCCGGGGTGGGGGCCATGGGGACCACCAACCTGCAGTCAACTCAGGCAGTAGTTTTGGGTCCCCAGAGGAACTGCTCCCTGTGCAATTGGCATCTGAATTGGAGGTGGTCCCTTTTGAGCTGTGAGAGTGATGCCTACTCCAGCTCCGCTCAAAACAGAGTGACCTGGAAGACACCAATCTGGTGTCCCAGGGCCTTGCCTGGAGGGGGGTCACAAGCAACCAGTTTCAGAGTACTGAGTGGGGGCACATAGGGCTGGTATCGCAGCAAGAAGGGTGAGAAACATGAGGCAGGTGTCAGACTGGGTCACGTGGGGCCGATGTCGGAGTGCTAAGGGTGGGTCACAGGGGGCAGGTGTCAGAGTGCTGAGGGTGGCTCCTACGGGGCCACATAGGGCTGGTGGGGGCACATAGGGCTGGTATCGCAGCAAGAAGGGTGAGAAGCATGAGGCAGGTGTCAGAGTGGGTCACAGGGGTCAGGTGTCAGAGTGCTGAGGGTGGGTCACAGGGGGCAGGTGTCAGAGTGCTGAGGGTGGGTCACAGGGGGCAGGTGTCAGAGTGCTGAGGGTGGCTTCTACGGGGCAGGTGTCGCAATGCTGAGGGTGGGTCACACGGGGCAGGTGTCGCAATGTTGAGCGTGGGCCACAGGGGTCAGGTGGCAGAGTGCTGAGCGTGGGTCACAGGGGTCAGGTGGCAGAGTCCTGAGCGTGGCTGCCGGGGGAAGTGAAGCCGACACCTAGCACCTGCCTCTTGTGGGTGCTTTCCGCCTGGTGCTCTGAACCGTCCTGCACCCCATCCCTGGGCTCACCCTCCTGTGACCTCCATGTCAGGCGACCTTGCTCTCCTCCTGCCAGTCCCCTATGCCAGCCACAGCTGCCCGCTTGGCTCCGTGAGCAGCACTAGTGGATCGGTTGAAAGGATCCAACATGCATGGGCGCGTGAGTTCAGGAGTACACTCGCACCTGTGTACATAAACATGTAGGACAGAATGTCTGTAGTTCCAAACACCTACGTGTTGAAACCTAACTGCCATGGGATTGTGGTGGCTCTGGAGGAGACAGGGTCCTGATGGTGGAGCCCTGTGATGGGGTCAGTGTCCTCGGGGACCCTCAGAGCTCCACCCACATTACCACCCTGTGCGCCGCTCTGAGAATATGCTGGGGCAGGTCCCCCAAACCTTGTGTCGGCCACACCTTGGTCATGGACACTGGCCTCCTGAACTTGGAGGAACATGTGCTGTGTTCACGCCCTGAGTCCGTCATGGTGTCCCACGCAGGCTGACACATGCATGTGCCTCCACAGACTCATGTGCATCTGGATTCCAGGTCTTACACATGGTACACTGTGCGCCCCTCCTGCTGTGGCCCCTCCAGACCAGCGGACTGGTCCCATAGAGGCAGGACACAGAGCCTGGCCCCCGGCGGGTCCTTACACACTCTGAGGGCCTCCTAGGGTGTGGGATGTTGGGTGCAAGGAGCTGCCCCCATGCACATGCTGCTCCCTCTCCCTTCCACAAGGCCAGGGCAGACATCCTCATCCTAGGGCCAGGAGCAAGGACCAACTGGCAGGTCTGGTGGCTCTGCCTCAACCTGAATGACAATGCCAGCACAGGACACTTGGGGAAGGGACTGAGCCCAAGTCACGCCAGGATCTCGCCCGAGTAGGATGAAACCAGGATGTTGGCCACACTGGCACATGCTGACCGACTGCAGAGACCATGTCTCTGGCAGTGGTCCTGCTGTTGTCATCACTGGCTTTCAGGTGGGCCTGAGGGTGCCGTCTTGGCACGTTGGCATTGACAGAAAACCACTCCACCCTTAAGGAGAATACAGCTGAGCCTCTGAGATCAAACAGGAAGCTCCAGGTTTTCCGTGAACACACTGAGCTCACTAGCGACTCAGCTCCTCGGAATGTCTCCTCCTCTGGGAACAGGGCTTCCTCTGACTGGTCCCTGAAGGAGAGGTGAGGCCCCATCCACGCAAATGCTACTGACTGATAACATTCCCACTTGGGACGTCCTCTGCAGGACACCGGTCTGCAGATTTTAAGGACCCAGGCTTTGGGGCAGCTGTAGGGCCTGATAGAGGGTTTGGCATCAGGGGGTTCCTGGAAGCCATGGAGCATGCAGTTCTCAGGGAGATTATACACAGCAGGGTGGATGGGGTGGGGGCCATGCCGTCAGCGTGTGGGGCTTGGAAATGTGCAGGCCTCCTGAGAAGGCTTCAGGGTGCTGAGCCCAGGTGGGGCACGGGGCCCATGCACCAGGACCCCTCTGTGGCTGGGCCGCAGCCTCCTGCCTCCCGGGCCCACATGCGGTGACATGCAGAGGGCTCTTTCCACCCCCAGACACGGGGAGCCTTGGATTCTTCACAGCACACGAGGCACTTGGTGATTCCCACTCCCCTTCCAGGGCAGGTCTGTGAGGTCCAGCACCCATCCACCCTAGCAGCTGTGCACCAACCCCAGGAGACCACGTGGTGCAAAGTCTGAAACACAGGAGCAGCTGGACATCCTAAAGCCAGGGTGCAGAACTGGATGTGTCCCCACAGGATGCACAGCTGCAGCGCTAACCCTCAGCAGCATGGCTCAGGATGTGGGGCCTTCAGGAGGACATGAGGGGTGGATGAGGTCATGGGATGGGGTCCCTATGCAGGATTGGTATCCTTATGAAGAGGGGCATGGACCAGAGAGCCCACTCTCCTTTCTTCTCTCCCACGCTCCAACAAAAAAGACATCCTGTGAGCGCTCGCCCAGGTGACGGTCGCCTGCAAGCCAAGACAGGGGCCACAGAGGGAGACCTATTTACATCCAGAAATTAGCTTAATATTCAATAGAGACCTACTTTCAGCCTTAGAGAAAGGTGTGACAGTTCTAATTCCAGGTCACCGTGTTCCTAAACCTTTTCTACATGCTTCCCCCTTTATTTCAAATGGTACACAAATGTCCTCAGGACACAAGCCATCTTTCCTTCTTGTGCGACACATCATTGTGTATTTCCTAAAATACTTCCTTCAGGGTTGTTGAGAGATACATCACCGTGTCAGTTGAAGACCCAGGGCATGACGGCTTCATTTACACATGTTCAGCCACAGATACCTGCTCCTATAGATGCAGTAGAAAGAGTAATAATAAGGGAAAGATGTCTCTCTTCGTGACTGGACCTCTTGGGAGCTAACTTGCCTGAATCTTCCCACATAGGTGTCAGCCACAGTCACCACAGGGCACATCACACCTTCGTCCCAACCCGGCCCCCGACCCCACCCCTGGGAACCACAAGTCTGATCTCTTTCTCTCTGAGTTGGAGTCTTTTTCTTCCTTTTCTGTCACATCCCACACATAAGTGAGATCATATGGCATTTGTCTTTGCATAACTTACCTCACTTAGTGTAATGCACTCGAGGTCTCCCTGTGGCTGAATACGATCCCATTGAGTGTGTGTGTTGTGTGTGTGTGTGTATGCACACCTCATTCTCCTTTATCTATTCTCCATCCACGGGCACCTGGGCTGTTTCCTCGTCTTGGCCATTATAAACAATGGTGCCAGGAACACGGGGGTGCAGATAGCCTTTCCTGTTATTGTTTTTGTTACCTTTGGATCTATTCCCCAAACTGCCATTGCTAGGTCATAGGGTAGCTCTATGTGTAACTCCTTGGGGACCCTCCACACTGTTTTCCACAGTACTGCACCAGCCTGCATTCCCACCAGCAGGTAAGAGTTTCCCTTTTCTCCACATCCTCACCAACACCTGTCATTTCCCAACGTGTTAATTTTAGCCATCCTGACAGGTGTGATATGGCATCTCATTGTGGTTTTGATTTGTATTTCCCTGATGGTGAGGGATGTAGAGCATCTTCTCATGTGTCTGCTGGCCATCTGGATGTCTTCTGTTGAAAACATCTATTTGGGTCCTCTGCCCATTTTTTTAATTGGGTTACTGGTGGGGGGGAGGTTGTTTATGTGTTTGTTTCTGTTTCTGCTATTGAGTTGTATGACTTCTTTGTATGTTTTGGATATTCAATCCATTATCTGATACACGGTTTGCAAATATTTTTTTCCTATTCCATAGACTGTCTTTGAATTGTTTAAAAGTGAAGTGATTAACTTTATATGAGTTTCACCCCAATTAAGACACACACACGTGCACACACACACACACACACAACTATGGCAATCCCTTACTCTACAGTTCAATGTGGGGACATTTGCAGGATGGCCCCTGAGTCCCTGTTCCATCAACGTAGATGCCTTCAGGCTCCAATCTCACACATGTCCAGGTTCTCCATATGCTGTGACTGGGTGTCTGGGTTCCCCGTGAGGCATTTTGCCCTAGCAGGAGCTGTCATTCACAGCAATCTCCTGGCCTGTGCCTGCCCTGAGCCTTTCCAACCAACCCGTCTTCTTGGGAACCCGGCCCACCACAAAGAGGGACTCGGGATGCATCACTGGGCCTCTGTGTGTCTACAAAGTGCTTCCCCCCAGACTCACAGGGCATGAGGCGTTTGAAGACAGACACAGGCATCTGGGATTCTATACACATGTGTGGCAGGCAGGAGCTTCTTATCCCCTGGATCCAGACCAGATACCTTCCCAGAGAGTCTGGTCTCTGCCAAAATCTCCTGTGAGGATTCGATTCCATTTCTGATGGATGAGAGCCCATGGTCCCATGACCCTATCATGTAAGGCAATTATCAGTGGGATCCCTGAGGGTGACAAACACGTAGCACTGCTGAGGACTCAGCAACGCACCCACCATGGACAGACAGGCTTAGTTGTTGCACGTCACCCATTAGGCTCTGCTGCTCTGATGGGTCACGTAGCGCCTCCAAGCTCCAATAGCCTCTTCTTAAATGCATGAACACTTGCAGTGGTGTTCTGGCAGCAATGGACTATAGTTCTGGAAACACAGAATGCAACAAAAGCAGGACCAGTGGCAACTGGGAGAAAAAAAATGCAGACTAAAAAAAATGAAGAAATTGTTGCAAGAGAAAAGAAAGTCAGCTGAAACCTACCTACTCAAGGCAGTCTGGCTGCCTGCAGGTGAGACACACAGGTCAGCACAAACTTCTCAGGAAGTTTAGGGTCTGGGCATCTGCCTGCAAGGTGCAGAAGGCATAGCAGCAACCAGGACATAAGGCGCCCAGGAGCACCAGGCAGGAGCAAGGCCCCAGAACAATTTGGGTTCTTTTAAAACTGCTTTTTGGGGGCTGGCAAGTTGACCTGTGGACCTAGGTTTCTTATAGAACTGAGCCAACAGGCACCCATAGATTTCGCAGCCTCTGTCTCCATCCAGAACTGGCCAGTCCGTGGCCCATGTGACTAGAAGATTCTGGAAGAGCTCAGACTGTGTGTGACCCGGCCTGACGGTTGGCAGTCCAGAGGAAGGTCACCTGCAATTTCTGCATCCTGCTAAAACCAGGGGTGGCCCTTGGGCACCAAAATCTATCCTGGAAGCTCACACATTTTCGGGGTTGCATGGGCCGGCCTCCCGCCAGCCAGGGCGTGCGGACTGACGGCACAGGTGGTCTGGGCCCCTCGCCCTCGCCCCTCGGAGAGTAGAGTAGGTCTCACCGCTAGGACCATTTGTGCCAGAGCGTTCCAGGCCATGGCCACGTGGAAAGACCCGGACTCCACCCGCGCGGGGCTCTCCGCTGTGACGCTGACACCACCAGGCGAAAGCACAGGAAGTGGGTAACTGGAAGCACTCCTCCCGAGTCCCTGGCTGCGTCTCAAAATGAAACTGCCAGAGACAGTCACAGGACAAAAACCGACAAACACGTAACCTAAGTTTTACGGGACCGGCAAAGTTCCCAAGAAGAGGAAGCCCCGGAGGAGTCTTGCTGAAGAGGGGCGGCGGCCGGCCGTGGAGGACCAGGGTGGATTCCGTAGGGCTTGTACCGGGGGTGGGGGTAGGGGTGGGGTGGGGTCGGGAGCTCAGCGAGCCGCGGCCCCTGCTCCGAGACAAGAGGTCCGGGCCCAGGGCGGTTGTTAGCTCTTGCGCCAGCCCTGGCCCTCAGACTTTGGCTGCACAAAGGCAGGACAAGAGGGGATGAGGCCGGGAGACCTCTAGCAGCGGCACTGCCTGGATGTTGCGCAGGTCTCCGCCCCGCGCGCAGGCTGAGCATCCAGAGCGAAAAGCGAGCTGCAGGCTGGGCCCCTGGCGGCCGCGGAAGGCGGGCTGCAGGCTGGGCTCCCGGCCGTAGCGGAAGGACCAGGACACCCTCACCGGGCGCACGCCCCGCCTCCCTGCTCCCCGCGGCCGCACTAACGCGAGCCGGGCGCCGGCGAGAAAATATATATACCGGGAGCGCCCGCGGCATGCTGCGCTCACCAATGGGGCGCGGGCTCCGCGCAGTCCGGGAGCCCCATTGGCTGCTCCGCCCCGCAGCCCTTCCAATCAGACGAGACCTGGGCAGTCGCTTAATTTGCATACAGCCCCGGAGCCGCGTCCCTCCGGTGCTGAGGGAGCTCGGGCTGTGAGCTCGGGCTGTGCGGGCCAACCCGGAGCCTCCCGGAGGCCGCCGTCGGCGTGTCAGGCGAAGGGACGGTCCTGTCCTGCCCCGGTGGGGAGGCCGCCTTTCTGCTGGTCGCCGTGCCACGGACGCCTGGCGCCCAGCCCGGCCTCGGGAGCTAAGGGGTGGCACTCCGGGGCCTAGCCCTCAAAATAAAGTCCCTAAAACCAAGGGAAAAAAAGAAGTCTGTGCGCGAGGCAACCCGGAGAGGTTGTCTATGCAGAGGAAGACACCATCCCTGGCCACAGGACAAACTCCGGGGTTCGCGTTGGGACTGAGAATATTTCCAAGATCCCGCTGTCCCCCGTCTGTACCTGTAGCCAATGCGCCCCGTCCTCCGTGACCTTGTATTTAACTTTACCCTCCCACTTGCGCAGAAGTGCCCCATAGAAACTAGACTTTGAAGGTGGCCGCCGCATCCAACTAGTTGACCTACTCAGTTATCTGTTGTGCTGATGTTTTAACCGACATTTCTTCATTCTAAATGATTTCATACTTGTCAACTAGAGTGGTTCACTAGCATGTCCCTCTTCATAATGGACCGGAGTCCGAAAGTAAGGCGAAGGGGTGTGTGGGGCGGGGGGGAAACTTAGTCTTGGTCTCATTTAAATGAGGTCTTCAGCATTAAGAAATGAAGCGCCTCAACTTTGGTGAGCCCCAACACAGGGACCCTGGTGCCTACAGAGCTGCTTTTCTGCTTTCTTCTGCCCAAAAGAACCTCACTTTCTGTAGTCAGGTTTGTCTGGGGCCTTGCCTGAGAAAATGCTAGGCAGGCACTGCTGCAGGTCTTCGGATGCTCTTGGAATAGCCACTGGGCTGTGCCACACTGAGGACAGCCTGGGAAGGGAGGCCCAGGGCAGGGGGCTTTTGGACGCTGCAGCCACTGGGGGCCCCTGCCTGGCTAGAGTCTAAAGACGAGAAGAAGGAAAAAGAAAAGTCCTTCCAAAGTGGAAGTGCACAGCCTCCCAAGGAATGTCACAGTGGGGAGTCCAGAGGATGGTCCCCAGAAATCTGAATGGTGTGGAGCCAGAGCTCCAAGGAAGCTGCAGCACTGAGCCACCAGACTCGTTCACTGGAACCAGTATTCTTTGTTCATTTATGGAAGCCACCCACCTTCTCCAGGGACCAGGCTCCTTACACCCACCCACCCACCCACCCACCGACCCACCCACACGCACAGTGTGCCCATTACATGCCTAACTATCCCCAGGTTACAGAAACCCCAGAGTGCCCTAAACTGCCCTGACCCCCACTGTCTTCCCTGGTGCGCAGTTCTGAGCTAGGGACCCCCATTTCCCTTTCCTACTGCGTCCCCTTGGTTCCTTTTCTCCTGCTTCACTCTTATTCCTCTTGTCCTCATTCTGTCTGTCTGCCACCGACAACAGCTTCCAATGGTCTGTCTGGAGTGGTCATGCAACCACGAATTGTCGTGTGTGCATGCATTTGAAATCTAGGCAAACAGGGCTTGGTCTTATACGTCACTTTATTTTCGTGACTCACCACAGTGCCCTAAGCCACTCCTCTGTGTCACCAGGGCTGTGGACTACTCCATGGCCTCCATCCCCAGTGAGGGGCACTGGTGTCTGCCCTGCTCCCACCTGCCCCCCACCAGGACGGTGCATAGAACACCCACACGTGCATTGCCCTGTGGCCTGGAGAGGACATCTTGGGAATGCAACACATGCTGGTGGGGTCACTGGGCCACCAATCGTTATGACTTAAATCCCAGGACATCTGGCAGCTGGTGCTGCAGAACCCAGCAGCAGTGCAGGGGCCGGGGGTGGGGGTGGGGGGCGGCTCAGGGGCATTCTTTGGAAGCCTGAGGGAACCTCTCCAAGAGCTGGGTGGCCCCAGCCTGCCTGTCCAAGGCATGAAAGTGATGTGACCCTGCCCCACCATGGCTTGCACACCCACCATGGATGCATTGGGGGTGGGGTGAGCACACAGGTCTGCAGAGCTGGGCCCCAGCAATCCCAGTCCCTTGACCTGCCGCCTGTGAGGAGCTGTGCTTCCATCCACCATGGCATCCCCAGATTGGCCTCTCCAGGGACATCTCCACCAGCCTCGGGCAAGCACATCTGGTCAGGGCACCATGTGTGCACATATCAGCAGAACCAGCTCCACAGCCCAGCCTCCCACGCTGGCACCCAGTGGCACTTGGCCCCATCTGGCCCCACCGGTAACAGGGACCCTGGTCCCATCCAACCTCTCAACAAGGGTCAGTCCCAGTCCTGGGCACACCACCCCCCAAAACCATGCTGGCATCTGTGGCACATCAGAGTGGGGCTGAAGCACAGTGTCACAGAGGAGCACAGGGTCCATCAAGGAGTTGCTGCTGGGAGGTGACCTCTGAACTGGAGCCCTGGGGTCCCAAGAGCCAGAAGCCACTCCAGGTGCTCTGCCCATGTGAGGTGGGGTGGGGCTTTCTTTGGTCCTCTGCTAGATCTCCTAAGGTCAGTGCAGAGTCTGCAGTGTGGACGCCATGGACCCCATCAGGGCTCTGCACCCCAAGGCCCCAGGGCTTTCCTGGTGGGCCATGCTCCACAGGTGGGGTCATGTGCCAACCCCAGGAAAGCAACACTGTCCCAACTCCATGCCTGGCACCCTTCCTGGACTCTGCCTCCTACCTCGCCCTTCAGCTCACGCTAACCCCTATCCTCCCCCAGATAAACCATCACGGTGAGCACAGCACCTTCCACAGGCTCTGGGAGCTACTTAGGGGTGGGGTCCTTGGCATGGGGTCCCCCCCGACCTCCCAGCTGACCTGACTCTTTAGTCCACAGCCCCTCACCACATCTTGACTCCCAGCCCCTGGGTTTCTCACTTGCGGCCTAAGGCTGGTGGAGGGTCAGATCACCGGCCCTACCCTAGCATCTGAGAACCACAAGGCGGGGGGGCATCTCTCCCTGTGCCACTGTGCTCCACCGTGTGACCACATAGCTCCTCCACTCCCTGTGAAAGGACCCTCCAGGTGATGCCCTGCTCCCCTGGACTGGGAACCCCGAAACAGGCCACAGGTCCCTGCCACCTGCACTGGGACAGTAACAGGAGGTGGAGGGAAAAGCAATAGGCCCTGAATGAAGGAGCCAGAGAGACCCCTGGTCTTGTTGCTCCTCCTCCAGGCAGAGCCCAGCCTGGTTTGCCACCATGTCGTGCTCCTGCGCCCAGCTGGAACATGCAGCAGGCCGCATGCCCAGTCAGGCAGAAAGCCACAGGGAAGCACATGCACCTGCATCCTCAGGCAGAGCTTGCGCAGCCCACCACACGGCTCCTGTACGGTGCAGTTTGTGTGCAGGCTGGAAGGTGATGAAGCTAGCTGGCAGTGCTGGCCCCCAGAAGAGCAGTACTATTTCACGGGGACTAGGGGCCCGCGGCAGAGGGGCATGTGAGGGCCAGCTGGGAGCCTTCACCCCCAGCGCCCAGAGGAGCTACTGAGGGGACAGTGGGCCTGGCGGAGTCAAGGGCCATCTGCACTGGAATGTTCCTGGCCTGCTAGGCCCAGGCCAGGTGGCTACCTCTGGTGCCCGCCCTCCTCTCCCCGACCAGGGTCTAGAACAGGATCACCTCTAGCACTGCCCCTGTTCAGAGGAGTCAGGATTATTTATCAGGATTTCATGGCCATGGTCTTAGGCTCTGCCCACAGAGCACAGGCAGGCCTTCCAGCAGGTCTCCAAGCACAAACTGGGTGGGCAGCTGGACTAGACATAAGCAGGTCTCCCCCTGACGTCATAGCAGAGGCACGGGGCCCATCACGGGGGCCCCCTTTAGGCCCCAGCATGGACACAGGGCCTCCCTGGACACTGGCTGGGCTGTGGAGGAGACAGAAAGGAGGGGCGCCAGGCAAACTGGCTATAGCAAGCCCTCTTTACTGGGCTCCCTGACTGCAGACCAGTGCCGGGCATGCCACCCCCAACATCACAGAAACCAGACGGCCGCACAGGGACGGTGATGGGAGGCCTCCTCTGGAAATGCACCTGCTGACCCTAACTCCGAGCCATCGCGTAGGACACCCAGCCTCCACCGTCTTTAATGGCTCTGAGTCAACATTCCGGGATCCCTCGTCCCCACTGCCTCACTGTCACTTGCATGAATTTACATCGTGCTGCTCCCACAAGTCGTGTTCCCACTACATTCATCTACGGAAGGAAACTGAAGCAGAGGAGGCCAGGAGCAGAGGGAGATGAGACACCTTATCCAGGCCTGGGGGTGACCAGCGCCCTGAACGGTTCCTCTGCCCCAGGAAAAACACTCGGGTCAGCCAAGGACAGGCAGGTTAGCAGGGGTCGGGGAAAGGAGGGTGAGGTTGAGGCAGGTCCAGGTCACCCAGGGGCAGGTGGTGCAGAGAAATGAGCACAGCCATGTGGACACTGGGAGGCAGAGGGGTGACAGCTTCAAGGACACAGTGCCCCAGACACGGACCCCACAAAGTTCCTGAAGACAGAGCTGGCGCTAGAGGTATAGGCTCTGTGGGACCCATGCTGTTGGGGGCTCAAGCCAGAAGCAGGTCTGAGCCGCCTGCCTGCCCTCCCCACCCTGATGCCCTGAGCCTCTTTCCCTGCACATACACCTCATATGTACCCCTAGCAGGTCTGCACATCCAGTGGAACGGCCCCATGGTGGGTGGCTTTTCAATGGGGTGGACGACCCAGGCTGCCCAAGACACTGCCGGCCACGGAGACCCCAGGCCAATGAGACTCGGCGGCAGCGACAAGAGCTTTATGAAGAGTCATGATACACTGGGGTGAACGGTGCCCCTGCTATAGGTCTCTAGGGTCACATGTGTGGAGCCTGGGGAACATGAATGCCCAGAGGAAGAGGGAACAGGGATACTCTCTGGCACAACCCATGGTGGGCACCTGTGGTACACATCCTGCGTGTACACCTAGGAGCAGACCCTCGAAGGTGAAGGATGCTGTGGGTCCAGGAGGCAGCAATGGCGGGCCAGGCCACGGTGGGTGCAGCTTCTGGGGCCTGGAGCCAGCAGAGGGGGCAGGAGCTCACTGCAGGGGGAGGGGAAGGAGGGGGGAGGAGAGACCCAGGCCTTGAGGCGCCCCCAGCTTCTGGCATCTCCCCCAGGCTGGAGCCTCAGTGCAGCCACTCCACCCCTGGGAGCTGATTACTCAGCCGTTCCAGAATTGGAACAGCACCCCAGGGACCTGAAGACAAAAGGGCAGGGGCTGCCAGACCTGCCATAGACAAGGGGTGTTTACAGGCCAGAGTCCCAGAGTCAGTCCTCCCATCCAACCTTGAGCAGGAGCTGCCTGGCTGGTGGGAAGCCCTGTGCCCTAGTGAGCTGCCTCCTCGCCCTCCCTTGGGGTCTGCAGTAAGGGGGTGCCCACCTGGAGCAGCATGCTGAGGCCCAGGTTGCGGTGCCTATGCTCCAGCTCCGACACAGCCTGCAGCAGGGACCCAAAGCGCTCAGCCGGGTCTGAGTCCTCATCCTCCAAGGACCCCTCGTCTTTATCCGCCTCCTGCAGAAAACGCGCCTCTTCCTCGGCAAAGAAGGCCCGCAGCTTCTTGTAGTCGGTGAGGGCTTTCTTCCGGCGGTCCATCACATGTCCCTGCAGGGCAGGAAGCAGACGGCAGGGACACCTGTGCCCCGGGATCCACCCTGGGGCCTCCCGCCCCACTGCTACCCACCCCGGGGAGGGGGGTTTGCTGCAGTGTGCAGCACCCAGCCGCACCCCCACCGATCCGGGTCAGGGCCCACACCCACATCCCCTCCTTGGGTGCGCCCCAGGCCTACGCCACTTGCCTTCCACACGGCCGCAGCAGACTCGGCCTGGCCATGCAGGTCCCGTGCATCGTTCAGGTCTTTTCTCATGATCTCCACCGACCCCTTGTTCTCCTAAAAAGACACGCGGGTCGCTGGTGGACACACAGTCAGAAGGCCCAGGGTCCCCCAGCCAGTCTGGGGACAGGCTCAGTGTGTGATCTTGACCTGTCAGACTCCACAGAAAGGGGCTGCAGGTACCAGAGGGGGGTCTCTGCAGGCCCATTAAGCTCTCTGCAGAAAGAAGCCTGACAAATGCACCTGCTAGGAATACAATCAGGCAACTGGATATGAGACTATCCCGTGGGCTCCCTAGCGTTCCTGTCACCTAGGGTCCCCAGACCCTACACCTGTGGGTTCCCCCAGCAGGAGCATAGCCCAGCTCCAATCCACCCCCAGGGTGCTCAGGGGAGCCCAGGCTGTCTTTAATGACATAATGTGACCCCCCTTTAGGGGGTGTCCCCAGGCCCCCAGCTACAGCCAGACTCTTCCACTGTGGGTTTCTACCTAGGGTCAGGTGCCCCATGCACTGGTCGACTGCAACAGCCAAGCTTTCAGGATGGAATGGGGAAGCATCTGGGTGAAGGGAGGGGGCACCTGGACCACAGCAGCTGCCAGCCCACGCTTGCCGCCCGGTCCAGCCCGCGGGGGTGGGGCTGCTGCGGGGTGACATCACACGTGGAGGCGGGGCCAACAGATGAACGCCCACCTCGGACGGGGGTAGTGGTAGAACCCTCCGAAAATGGAACAGGGGCTGCGTGTGCGAGGTGGAGGAGGAGAATGGTCCAGGGACGGGAGCGTGCACAGAACGCCCTTCAGGGGTGCGGGATAAGGCGAGGGGGCGATGTCCGGGGATGGGCGAGGGGGAACAAAGCACGTCCTGGGGGAAGGGACCCTGGTTGGAGAGAGGACCCGGCACCTTCCGACCGGGCGGGGCGGGGCGGGGCTTGGACGGAGGATCGGACACCATTCTGAAGATTGAGAGGGGAGACAGGATACCGTCCCTCCGGGAGAGGGGCCTGGGTTCCGGATGGGGAGACAGGGAACCCTGGGGGCGGGTGGCAGGATGCCATCTGGAGACAGGGACCCAGGTTCGGAATGGGGGAAGGGAAGCCAGCGGAGGGTGGGGACTGGGAGGCAGGGCAGGGGACAGGGAGCAGAGCAGTCTGGGGCGCGGACCCGGGTTGGAGAGCGGGGACAGGACAACGTCTAAGGGTGAGGGGTGAACGGCTGGGGAGGAGGGGCCGGGCGCCATCCGAGGATGCCGGGGGTCAGAGCACCGGGCGGGGGGCGGGGGGCGCGGGGCAGGGGCCGGGGTGGGGAGGGGGTGCGGGCCACCGTCTGAGGGCGGAGGAGAGGGAAACGGGGCCCCGTCCGGGGCCCTGTCCGGGGCGGCGGCCGGTCCCGCCCGCGCGCACCTTGCCGCGCAGCGCCTTCCTCCAGCGCGGCTCCCACTCGGGCGGCTCGGGCCCCGCGGCCATGCGGCAGGCGGCGCACAGCGGGCCCCCGTCGGCGCGGCACAGCAGCTGCAGGGCCGCCTCGGAGGCCGGGCCGTCGCGCGCGGGCGCCGCGGCCGCCTCCTCGAGCGCCAGCAGCCGGCGGCTGAGGGGCGGGCGGCCGGGCTCCACCGCGCGCTGCCAGCAGTCGTCGGCGCACTCGGGGCACGGGAAGGGCCCGTCCTCCTCGGCCCAAAAGCGCACCACGCACGCCCGGCAGAAGCGGTGGCCGCAGTCGGCGCGCACCGGCTCTCGGGGCGCGCGCTGGCACAGGGCGCAGGCGGCCTCGGCTGGGCCCGCGGGGAGCGCCAGGGCGGCGGCGGCGGGGGCCCTGCGGGCGGGCGCGGCCGGCGGAGAGGCGGCGGGCACGGACCGAGAAGGGCGCTGGGGAGCGCGGCCGCAGGGCACGGCGCGGCGCAGGCCGGGACGCGGACGGCGGCGGGGACGCGCGGGCGGTGACGGAGGGGCGCCGCACGCAGGGTCCTGGCAGCGGTGTGCCTGACGCTCGCGGAGCCCGGCCGGCCGCGCCTCCGCACGAGGTCCTGGCAGGGGTGCGCGCCGCGCTCCGGGGTCCTGGCAGCGGTGCTCCCGCCTCCCGCCTCCCGCCTCCCGCGGGTCGCTCTCCAGTCCGCGGGCCGGCCCGCCTGCCCGCCTTCTCACGGGCCGAAATCTTCCCAGGGTTATCGCTTAGCCCGGAAATGACACCTGGACGAGAGGGAAGCCGTTTTATTTTTATTTAAGACTTTATGTATTTATTCATGAGAGACACGGCGGGAGGGGGAGGGGAGAGCGAGAGAGAGAGGCAGAGGGAGAAGCAGGCTCCACGCAGGGAGCCCGACGTGGGACCCGATCGGCCGTGGGCCAAAGGCAGGCGCTAAACCGCTGAGCCAGCCGGGCTGCCCCTATTTTTTTTTACGAAGATTTCATTATAAAAGTGTTTTTGTAAGCTGCTAGGACCTGAGCTGCGAGCTCCCCGCCCACGCTGGGCTGGGGCTGGGGCTGGGGCTGGGGCTGGGGCTGGGCTGGGGCCGGGCTGAAAACGGCTGACGTGGGACCCCCGCGTGTGCACCGGTTCTGCACGCGCCGCCCCGCCTGGGCCCGCTCCCGGTGCATCCCCTCGACGCGTGGGCCCTCTCCCGGCGCATCCTCTCTGCATGCGGTTCCCCGAGTGTTCCCTCTCCTGCTGCATCCGCTCTGCACGCGCCTCCTCGCGTGAACCGCCCCGCACGGGACCGGTCCTGTCCCCGGGCATAACAGGCCTCCAGCCCACTGTCCCGCGCGTCCCTAGCGGAGGAATCCGGAGGCAGGGAATGAGTATGTCCCATGAGACCCAAAGCTCCAGGATCCCAGACATTTGTTAGCATTTCTTTAGGGGGAAAAATTTGGAGAGAGGAGCAATCTGGTTGGTTGTATTGTGCCCAAGGTTGCGAATCCGAGAAACCACCAAGGAGCCGACACCGATGCAAACACATGAGGGTTTATTAACCAGCTCGAGCTTGGGTCCAAGTACACCCGACACAGCGGAGCAGGGACTTGGACCCCGAGGTGGGCTCCAACTGGGTTTTTATGGGCTGGTCTAGGAGGAAGGTGGGATTTTTCAGTAATGGTGGGGGTGTGAGAGTCTCCAGTAAAGAGGTCTCACAAGCTCTTGCTTCCTTATTCTAATAAGGGCGCGATTTGTTGTTGTTGTTGTTTTTGTTTTTTTCTGTAGCCAGGGAAAGGTAGAGTTCAGTACCTGGTCACAGTAGCCTGGTCGCAGTGGTCTGAGACTGCTACCAAAGCTACAGTGTGCTTGTGCCAATGTTAAACTTGAATGGCCCTAATTTTCTCAGCCTCCACAGTTATTTTCAAAACAAGCAAGCATGCAGTTGAAATAAAAAATTACTGTAACTTAGCACTACATAATTTTTAAGTGTTAAAAAATTAGTTTGTTATTCCATACAGATGCAGATTGTGTTACATTGCTTCCAGTTTTGTGTTATTAAAATTTGGCATAGACCTGAGAATGCATGGAAAGTGTAACTAGCGAAGTAAGGTTAGTTCTGTTCCATAATGGTCAGAAGAAGGCTTCAAACCCAGCGCACCCAATTAGTTGGGTAAACTAAGAACCTAATGGAGATGAGATGCCTGGGTGGCTCAGCTGTTCAGCTTCTGCCTCCCGCTCAGAGCATTATCCCCATGTCCTGGGATGGAGTCCTGCATTGGGCTCCCTGCATGGAGCTTCTCCCTCTGCCTGTGTCTCTGCCTCTCTTTCTCTCTGTCTCTCATGAATAAATAAATAAAACCCTAAACAACAACAACAACAAAAAGAACCTAGTGAAGAGAACAGAGAGAGGAAGGAAGGAGTTCAACAAATTCCATGATATTCAGTGAGTAGAACAGTAAATAGGAACAGGAATGGTCAAAAGCCAAACTTGCAAAGTTTGAACTACAAACATACAAAAGTTCATAAAATTTGGTACAGAAAAAATATAATTGAGAAATAGCCCCTCCCCCCCCATAGGATGTGTCAGTTCACAGAAAAAAACAATTACTGAATAGATTGTTGTGTATGGATAGAGGTTTCTGTGATCTGCTCAGCGGGACTGACCACCTGCACCTGCACATGCACAGGCAGGCTAAGATGTGGTTTGTGAGACTCAGGCTGTGTGCATGATCTTGAGAGACTGGTTATTTAAAATATGTCATCTGGCCTCCAGGTCGGCACCGGCCCTTCTGGTCTGGACACATAGAGCCTCAAATCTTGTCTTGCATCCTGTCCTGCTGCAGGCAGGGCTGGCCCTCCAGGATGGGTTCCAGGAGGGTAGGCAGACACACCTAGCCCAGGATCCTTGAAAATATAGTACATATTGCAGTGAAAATGCAGCTCGCTCTTCCTAGGGGAACAGATGCCTAGCTTCAGACCCCGACATTTGCCCTATAAACACAGCCCTTTGGAGACGGTCAGTTAGAAGTCTTACCTCAGGGGAGGACACGCCACCCAGGGCTCTCAGTGTGGACTCCAGCCTGGCTGTCTCCAGCGGGCTTCCTCAGCTAGTGAGGTTGGATGTTCTGGTACCTGACTTGATGTAGTTCTGTCTTATTCGCATTTGTTGCCTACTATCACCTTCGTCTATGTGTAGCTTCCTTTCCTCTTCTATTAGGTTTCTATATGTGCTGCCAAAGCGAGCAATCTTCTATTAGGTTTCTATATGTTTTCTTTCCTTTTTGAAACCAAATCACAGCTGTTATGAACCTTTTGTTCAGATCATAGATGTGGGGGAAAAATACACTCTGGCCAGGTTAAGAAATAGGAACATAAAATAAGATTTTTCTTCACCATTAAGTTAGCAGACACCCCCCCCAAAAAAAAAAAACCTGGATTTTGCAAATATTGCTTCTGGGAGACAAGGTAGCAATATGTAGTCAGGACCTTCAGAATTTTAATAACCTTTGCAATTTCTTTTTCCAAAATATGATCTATTAAAATAAACCCAAATGGAAATAAAACCTTTCCTGATTTGGCTTGGTTTGGTTTTGAGAAATGTTTGTCACATCACTATTTGGGGAAAAAACCAAAAACCTCAAATTTCCAGTAATAGAGAATGAACAAGTTGTAGTAGTCATCCATCCGAAAATGTGTGCATGAGTTGCATCCCAATGTTTATAGCAGCAATGTCCACAACAGCCAAACAATGGAAAGAGCCCAGATGTCCATCAACAGATGACTGGATAAAGAAGATGTGGTCTATATACACAGTGGGGTATTACTCAGCCATCAAAAAGAATGAAATCCTGTCATTTGCAATGACTTGGGTGAAACTATAGTGTATTATGTTAAGTGAAATAAGTCAGAGAAAGACAAATACCATGATTTCACTCATGTGGAATTTAAGAAAGAAAACAGATGAACATAGGAGAAGGGAAGGAAAAATAAAATCAGATGAAAATTGAGAGACAAACCATAAGAGACTCTTAACTTTGGGAAACAAACTGAGGGTCGCTGGAGGGGAGATGGGTGAGTGATGGGGTACCTGGGTGACAGGCATTAAGGAGAGTACAGGATGTGATGAGCACTGGGTATTATTTGCAACTGATGCATCTCAGAATTCTACCTCTGAAACTGATACATGAAAAAGAGAAAGAGAATGTGTGCATGAGAGACTTCTGGAAATAAGGAGTAGCAAATGTTGCTTCATAGCCCCTAGATCTGCTCCAAATTCCAACGTGGGCTTTTTGCCATCAAGCAATTCTGTGACATCAACTGCATGCTCTAAAATTTAACAATCGTAGTAGCAGAATTCAAATTGTGTTGTATGGGATCCTGACTCCCCAAGACAGGCTCAAAGGTATCACCTGGTATTTGTCCCCCTCCCTCTGCACCCTCCAGGTGAGAGATTCAGGGTTGCTGTATGACAGGGCAAAGCAGCTCTGTGGGCTCTCCCTCATCTTCCTCTAGAACCATCCAGAATATGGAAGACTCCCACTTCCAGGTCAGAGGCAGAAGCAGAGTGATGATCTGAAGTATTGCTCAGAATGACATTCCATAAACACCCCCAGGACAGCAGGACAGTTGCTGGGCTTGGGGGGGTCTTGGATTCCCCCCCCCCCCCACACCTCCCCACCAAAGGGCAGAGGTCCCAATTCAGCTGGCTGGGTTCTGAACCACCTTCCATTCTCTTGAGGTCATGTTCTCAATGGATTAACATGAAATGTGTTGGGATTAAATTGGCAGTGATGAAAAAAAAACAGCATTGTCCATAAGACTGTGCCAAAGTAGTTCGTTTTTTAAGCAACAACAAAAATAGACCATGAGAACAGAAGTAAAGGCATCTGTTTGTGAGCTGGCCTGTCCAGAGCCCAGACCGTCCGGAGCCCAGACCGTCCGGAGCCCGGGAGAGGCCCTGTCCGCTCGGCTGGCGGGGCTGCCCCGAGGCGGCAGGCTGCTGGAGGAGCGCCGCCCCGCGGTCCTGAGGTCCACCTCACGTCTGGGGGACAATTTACTTTAAAACAAAAATCTGACTCGGGGCAAACCCCACAGTAGGCCTGCGGAAAAGGAATCGGAAATTAATTTTTCACTGTCAGGATACCTCCTTGGTGCAGCAGGCTGCGGGGGCGCGGGGCGCACGGAGGGGAGCTGCGGGCCGCGGCGGGGCGGGGCGGGGCGGGGCGGGGCGGGGCGCGGTAGACGCGAGCCCGAGGCGAGGGGGAGTTTCCAGCGGCCCGAGACTGGAGAGCCCTGGGGCCGCGCCCGCGCTCTCCCCGGACCACTGCCCCGCAGCTCCGCGGCCTCCTTAGAATCCGTTTACCGAGCGGCTTCCCGCGGCCCGGAAAGGGCGAGAATGGCGCAGCGGAGGGAGCGGCGCGGGCGGCGCTGGGGCGACAGCGGCGGGGCTGGAACAGCGCGGGAGTGGACCTACGACTGCTACGAAACGCCTGCTTTCCTAAGACGGTGGCTCCGAGTTCTCCCGAGGGCGACAGGGGACGTCCGCTGGCCTGTGGTCGGTGGGGCCCGGGTCCTCGGGATTGGGGGTTCCCGCACCGAGCGCCCCTCTGCCGCAGCCCTGGGCTCCCCCGCGGCCGCTGGGCAGGCTGTGTGCTCCTGCCCAGTCAGGTCTTCAGCGGGTCTCCTTGAAGTCCCCTGTTGGGCTCTCAGTCCGGGTCCTTGGGTGGGCATCGGAATCCCTGCATTCTCTGGCAAGAGGCCCTGTGGATCCGGAGCTTGTGGTGGGCTCTCTGTCTCCCTCCCTCCCTCTCTCTCCCTCTCACGCTCACCCAACCCCTCTCTTCCCCCCACTTACCCTTTGTAATAGACCTTGGCTTTGGGAGCCTGGGGAGGTCCTGTGCAGCTTCCCAAGAAGAAGCCTTCAGCCCTTCCCTAGGGGTCTGCACTGTTCTGAGGGTGACATCCCCTGCAAGCCGACTTCTCATGTCCAGGTAGTCTAGCTGCCGTGTCCCTTGAGGCGCCTCCTATGCATCTTCCCAAACCCTGTGCATGGAGACACCATAATTTTCAAGTCTGAAATCTCTGATCACTTATATTTGATTCTGTATTTTGCCTGAGGACAAAGGGATTGCCTCCATTGCCCCTTCAGGCATTGGTGGGGAGACCTAATCATTGGCCTGGGGGGGAGTTTGGGAAGGAGAAAGAAGCGGTGGTTTGCCAAACTAGGTGCTATCTTAGAACAGGAAATAGGGTTCCCCCTCTTCCAAGGATACACATCAGTGGACTGGGGTCCATCTTGGGGAGGCTTGCCAGGCCAAAGAGGTTTACAGGTTAGGGTTGCTTGTCTGATCAGAAACTATAGTGGAGGGTTCCATAGAGACATCTCTGGGTCCCAGGCTCTTCAGGGCAACTTTCAGGGTTCAGCAGGGACACCTCTCGCCCCAAAGGATTGTTACTGTCTCTTGCCTCTAGATGGGCAAGAGGTCACAATTCCATCACCCTACTGGACGGCATGAAACAAAACCCGAGGAAGGCTCCCAGGAAGTGCTAAGTGCCCATACCAGTTTGAACCCAGAATGTGAGGCTGGCCGGCTTGGAATGGCCAACCATTCCTCACACAATCCACCCCACACGTCAGAAGGCAACTTCAGAAGCTCCCCTGCCTCATCTAGAGGTAGCCTCTTCCGTGCCTTCTAGCAGGGATTTGGAGGAGGAAAGGGCTGGAGAGATAGGAGCAATGGGAGGACAGACACAGGCCAGCAGCCCTACAGCCTGGCCACTGGCCTCCCTGGCCCAGGTCCTTTGGGGAAAGTCCCCCACTGGAAGCCACTTACACTTTGGGAGACCCAGATGCTGGAGAAACGCACATCCCCAAGGGGAGAAGCCATCCACTCTCTGCCCCCTGTGCAAAGAGATGGGACATGAGGAGGGAACCTCCTTTGGGGCAGAAGGGACCCCGCCGCCCCTTCTCCATCGCGGGCCCTGGAGTGATGAGAACCCTGAGCCCCTCCTAGCTCCCTCACATGGCTTCACCATCCCAGGGATGGAACCCAAAGTGGCCACTAGGACATAATTGTCTGTTGGATATGGAGCCCCTTCCTCTGGTCCTTGTAGTCTGTGTCACCGGGCTGTCAGTACTCAGATTATGTGCTCTTCAGAAGAGCTCTATAACTGCCAATGAACCACCAATCCTGCGAGTGGACAGCTGTTTATTCCTGTGGTTTTGCTGCTTGGTATATTACCTCCATGTCCTCTCTACTTCCACAGGGCATCTCAAGTGCCCTCAGTAAGTGGGTAAAATCTTCTGGCTGCTCCTGAGTTATATTCTTTTATAATAAACTGATAATCAAGTAAGCAAAATGTTTCTTTTTTTAAGTGTACATAAAATTTAATGTTTTTTTTTATTTAATTTCAGTTTGGCAACGTATAACACCCAGTGCTCATCCCAAGCAGAATGTTTCTCTGGGTTCAGAAGAGACACTGAAAATCAAGGCCATCCAGGTGATGGCCTCCACAAAAGTGGAAGACTACCTTAAATAAATATCGCCTTATTTCCCTTTGGATCTTTCTACTTCAAGAATAATTATTGCCCCACACTGGGATCAAAGAGGGAAAAAATGAGGATAGGAATTTATTAGCAATCAAACAAATTGCAAGTACTGATAAAAGAAAAAGGTGCGTAGGTAACCAATGTAAATTGCAATCATGGTATTATCTGTGGGAGTCCTGCTGCAGAATTCTCTTAAGTTTTCAGAAGCATCCACTTGAAAACTCATTTCCTGTGTGTGTTTAAAGTTGCATTCAAAAAAATAATAAATAAATAAATAAATAAAGTTGCATTCACTGATAAGCTCAGGTAAGCCCAATCACGTCCTATAAGTAGTATTTCTTTTTATTAGAATCTAAATATTTTTAAAAGATTATTTATTTATTTGACAGCACAAGCAGGGGAGCAGCAGGCAGAGGGGGAGGGAGAAGCAGGCTCCCCGCTGGGATCACGACCTAAGCCCAATGCAGGTGTTTAGCTGACTCAGCCACCCAAGTGCCCTGGAATCTAAATATTTTTTAACTCCAATATGATTTTGTTTTTAACTGAAATATTATCTAGCCATATATTATCTAGTGTCCAAGTATATAGAATTTGCCACTAACCTTTGGTTGGTGACTGTAACTTCACCACAGTAGGGACGCAGAACATGGTATCTGGGAATTTAACAAGCTGTTTCACATGACTAAACAGATGGTAAAACTCCCCATGTGCACAAATGAAGTGAGTTCCCTGCTTGCTAGCTGCAGTTCTAAAAGCTAGAGGCCCTTTGCTATATCATTCAGCCCTTGGATTTCTAAGCTTGCTTTGTATCTGATATATTAGTGTCTGAGCAACAGGTGTTCAAATCTGCAACAATGTGGATTTGGATTTACCCATTCCACCAAATTTTGAGCAGCTGGTATATTTCATGATGGAATGAGGTGCCTCTGTGCTGAAGATTATAGTGTTCATTGTGCTAGAATGTGATGTCCTTCTTTGATATTTTTTTAACCAAGTTTTACCTTAAATTCTTTGTTGCCAGAGCTTAAGATAAAAACATGGGAGAAGGAGAGCCTTGGTGGCTCTGTGAGTGGAGCATCTGCCTTCAGCTCAGGTCTGAGTCCTCCATCAGGCTCCCTCTTAGCAGGACCCTGCTTCTCCCTCTCCCTCTGCTGCTCCCCCTGCTTGTGCCCTCTCGCTCTCTATCAAATAAATAGATAAGATCTTTTTTTAAAAAAAATGGTAGAGAGTGAGAGATACTGGAAGCACCTAGAAGTAATTTATACTGAAGTTACTGCATGTTAACATGTGGGACCCAGATGAGCTTTACTTAAAAGGAAATGTTTCTTTAAACTCATACATGGGGCAGAGGGAGGAACTACCCATTTGTTATGGGTTTGTTGTATCCAACAAAAAGATAACCTGAAATGTAGAAGTCCTACCCCTGGAACCTGTCATTGTGACCTCACTTGGAAAGAAGTTCTTGGTAGACACAACCAGGTTAAGATGGTGTCCTACTGGACTCATGTGGCCCTAAGCCAATAACTGGTGTCCTTTTAAGAGGGGAACTTGGACCAAACACCAGGGGGTGGGGTGGGGAGGCCACGTGATGGTGGAGACAGAGCTTGCTGTGATGGCAGCCAGGAGACGCTACAAGAGGCACAGAATATGCACAGGGAACCTGCAGCACCACCCTGATCTCAGACTGCAGGCCTCCAGAACCATGACAGTCAACATGTGCTACTTCAAGGCACCTGCTTTGTGGTAATTTGTTGTGGACACTGAACATACCATCCAACTCAGTCTTGAAGGAAGAGTACACTGAAGTAAACATGAAGAGAAAAATAGATATAAATGCAGAAATCATTAAGCAGAAAAAATAAAGCAACGCATTACAATGCAAACTCTTTAAATCTATGATTATATTCACCTAATGGAGGAGGAATGAAGTTCTGCATTAATTGTGATTTTTTTTTTTTTTTAACAAGGAAGAAGTCAGTACTGAGATACAGAGAAAACTTAGTGATGTAAAGGTCCTGTCCTAAGTGGATATAACTCAAGATGAAGCAGTCACCGGTCGCAGGACCAAATACCATGAAATTCACAGACAAAAATGTAGGACGGTATGCTTGTTACCCAGAGGCACAGAATAACTTCAACAAACTCGGAAAGCACAGAATGAAGGCAAAAACTGGAACAAATGACAGGAGAATTAAGAACATTCATCCTCTTAGTGATTCTATATTGAGTATCTGAAAGTTGCTAAGAGAATAGATTTTCAAAGTTCTCATCACAAGAAGATAAAATCTGTCACCATATGGGCAGATGCATGTTAGCCAGACATCCCGTGGTCATCATTTCGCAGTCTATCCAAACACTGAAGCACGATGTTGTACACCGAGACCGACAGTGTTTCTGTCGAATATACCTCAGTGAGAAAGAATAATAAAAGTCTGTCCCATTGAGGATACTTTGACAAAGTTGACAAACTGGAGACAGATGAAAGGCAAATCTCAGGCCAAATCCTCGAGAAGGGATTAACATGGAGAGAATGCCAGAAACTCTTGCAAATCAACAAAATGGGAACAAGAGCGAAAAAATAAGCCAAGGGCAGGACTTTGGTTTGCAGACTAGGATACTCTAAAGGAAGTGGGTGCAGATGGTCATGCTTGCTCCGGTACTGAAGTCACCAGAGAAATGCAGATTTATGCGACAATGAGAGACCAGCTTGTACCTTGATAAGACCAACAAAAATAGAGAAACTGTATGATGTCAGGATTGGCAAGGCTATGTGGATGGAGGAGAGAGGATAGGCTGGGACAGTGCTTCCTCCCGGGTCCCCCTGAGTCTCACATGACAGTGACACACGCTTCTGAGAATGTGTGGCTTCCCTGGCTTCAAGCAAGGCTGCAACACCAGCTGGAGCTCCTACCGCACACTCAATTCTGACGCTGTCTATATGGACTCCACAGGTTCGGGGCTAGTCCCCCAAGGCCATCCCCATTCCAAATGGCAAGTCCAAGTGTCACAAGTGCTTCTGACCAATGGGCAGAGGCTCCCACGGCCCCCTCCTCGGGCTCCAGTCATTTGCTGGAGTGGTTCACAGAGCTCAGGGAAATATTTCACTTGCTAGCTTCCTGGTTTATTATTTTAAAAAGTGTGACTCGGGGACAGCCAGATGGAGGAGACACAAGGGCTAGGCTAGGGGGTAGGGGCGCAGAGCTCCCGTGCCTCTCGGGGCACGTCACTGCTGTAACCTGCATGCTGACAAGCATATGGACTGAACCCAAAAGGTGCTGCCTTGGACCTCGCTCCTCCTCCAGACTCAGATCCACCTGCCAAATTTCTTCTAAAACTCCTAAAATTTTGTCTCACGCACAAATACAATGGCCTGTGTAGGTCAAAACAGACATTTATTGTCTCCGGTTCCCGGCGGCTGGGAGTCTGCGCTCTGGGCATGGGCAGGGCTCATTCCTCTCGAAGCCTCCCTCCCTCGACATGTAGATGGCCCTCTGCTCCCAGTGTCCTCACCTGCCATCCCTATGCGCGTCTGCATCCTGATCTCATAAGGACACCAGTCCTGTAGGTTAGGACCTACCATAGTGAGCTCGTTTTACCTTCATCACATGTTTCAGGATCCACTTACCAAGCATAGTCACTCCAAGGTCCTGGGGGTGGGCGGGGGGATTTGGGGGGAACAGAATCAGCTGCTGTCACACTCCAGCCCTGATGGCGGGCAAGAATACCAACATACTTCCTTCCCAGCTCCATTTGGGAAAGGGGGATTCTTACTCCAAGGATAACATGCTGACCCATGTGGATAACAGTTATATCTCCAGAGACAGCACACCTGAGGGACACGCAGGTGGACAGCTCAGCTGTAGACCGGGAGACCCGAGGAGCGGTGGGTCACGAGCACAGGCCTCCAGTTCTGATCTGTTCCTCAAGAACCAGGCCCTGGGCTGCATGCCCCAGACCACCCATCTCTTACCACCACCGTCCAGCACAGGCTTGACCTCCTGGGTCACGTTCCCAGAGCACAAGGACTCCTGGACAAACGTGAAGAGAAGAGGGACACCCAGGGTGGACTAGACCCTGGAAACCCCCAGAAGTAGCCCCCATTGCAGGAGAAGGAGGACAGGGAGCCCTGGAAGGAAGAACACCGCAGGTACCAGGAATCACAGCGCCCCTAGTGCCCGCAGCCTGGTGCCCTGACATCTGCAAGGACTGCTGGGTGGGGCTGGCCAGTCCTCCAGACTGGAAACCTAAATCCAGGACCATGCCTTCGGCCTGCACACTCACCCACGCAGAGCCCACATGCTCACCGGCTGCCACCTCGGCCCGCGTCGCCGCAGACAGGTGCTGGACGGTGGGGCAGCCGTGCTCCCCAGAGCCCCTGACATACCAAGCTGGCCACCCGCCAGCTGGCCAGCTCTGCCTGCTTTCACCATCCTGGTAGAAACCACAGGGAAGGCCTTGCCTACACTTCCCCAGCCCTCTGCCTCCTGGGCCCAGAGCTGCTCCACTGTGTGGCCCTACATGTGCCTTGGGCACCTTCCTCTGCCTCTGCTGACCTGGGCACACCTGAGTGACAGTAGTAAGACCCCTGTATGTTCAAGCAGCAAGGAGAGGCCCGGCAAGAGTCAGCAGAGACCACAACTGGCTGCCAGGTCAGGATTTTTTTTTTTTTTTTTCAGCTCAGGATTTTGGGCGGATGTCCAAGGGCCATGGAGATAGGCAGGGCTCACACAGGAGGGGGGTGTGAGCAGGCTCTGAACACGAGGTGGCAGGGAGGCCAGAGGACAGGTTTTTCTACCTTTCTGGCTGTGGCAGCAGAATGCAGCCCCTTTGTGTGATCGGAGGAAGTTGCAAAAGGCATTAAAACCTCTTACCTGTAAAGACAGTGACTGGTTGGGGGAAGAAACAAGCCATTGAAAGAAAATGAGTATCAACCTGCAGACAGAGGCAAGTTGGAATCAACAGAGCATTGGTGTCCTTGGGAAAGAACTGGAGTTTTCCGTGAAGAGGTACCAGGAAAGCTAGAGCTGCTGGTGGTGTTAGAATCACGGGTGGGAACAGTGGCCAAGCAACCAACGAAAAGGAAAGCCTGCCTGCCTAAGGGGGAAGAAACCATGGGGGTTCTACAGGTGGGCGGGCAGTCCAGGCCCGGAGGGGGCACAGGATGTGGGCAGGTACCTGCTGGACCCATACAGGTGGCATGGCAGCAGGGACCCGAAGGCAACCAAGGCAGTAGCCGACAGCAACCGGGCCCCTATGTTCCCAGTGCCCCTGAAAAGCCACTTGGGGAGACCGTTCCCACTGCGGAGAAGTGACAGAAGGTTCTGTTCGGTATGAGAATTTACTGGGTATTCCAGCAGAGGGCTGACCATGGATGCAGGACACGACCCGAGCCTCTGAGGGCTACCTGGTGGCAGCCCGGTGCCCAGTCCAGGCTGACCTAGCATCCAGAATTCCAATCCTGAACCTCCATCGGCACCCACTCCCAAATGTGTCTGAGAAGCTCCATCTCTCCCAAGACGATGAAAGAAGAGCCAAGATCGTTGGGAAAACCATACAAGTCACTTAATTGGTGCCACCAGTAGCTCTCAGAAGAGAGTTCCAACCCGGGTGACCCTCTCCAGCTGGCCACCCATGGGTGCGGCACATGCTGGGGGCCCCTGGGGGGACAGGGACCCTCTGGGCGGCGATGCAGGGGTGCAGAGGTGTGGGCTTGCAGGGCTACCCGGCACAGGCCTCAGAAGTGCAGGCGGGGCAGGAGGCGCAGAGGTTGGGGGCAGGTGTGCAGGTGGGGCAGGAGGCGCAGAGGTGGGGAGCAGAGGACCCCCTCACGGCCCCCCCAGTTCATGCAGTCCCGGGAGCCCCCCACCCCTCTCCGGAGCAGGAGATTCATTGGAACAGCCCATCTCCATCGATGAATGCAAACTTCCTCCTCCTGGATTGGCCAAGGCGCCTTCTGGTGCTTTCCGAATCTTCCCTTGATGCCATTGCCTTTGCTGCACCCCCTCCCCCCACCCAGTTTGGTTTCTGAGCTTCGAATTGTTTGTATGTTATTCACCTTTGCTCCGTAATGTTTTCACCCCATCTTTGGATCCTCTCGTGATTCCCAGGCAGTGGGTGACATGGGCTATGTGGCTGTCCAGGAGGTAAGGGGGGACCTAGGACTGAGCTGTGCGGGCCTGGGGTCCTCAGGGAGGTCTTGTGGGGGAAGCTGGGGCGTGCCCAGACCCCTCCCTGCACCATCCTGGCCTCCCCCACCCAATCTCCCTTATGACCCTCCCACCCTCCGCCCTCCCCTCCTAGACCCCCCCACCCATCCACCACCCATCCTCCCGACCCCGCACCCCCAGGTCCCCTCCCATGCCCCCATCTCCCTTTCCTACCCCTCCTGCCCATCCCTCCACAGCTTTCCCTTCCCTGATCCAGACCACATCTACCAAAATCTCAAATGTATAAATATATAACGTATGGAAAAATCATTCTCATAAAATCTCAAGTTTTGTGAATTGACACACGTGTGTTCTGTTTTCTATTTGTCCTCTGTTAAAAGGTAAATTGAGGCCTACTGAAAATGTTAAGAATTTACTTGAGCAGGGACACCTGGGTGGCTCCAGGCGTGATCCTGGGGTCCTAGGATTGAGTCCCACATCGGGCTCCCCATGGGGAGCCTGCTTCTCCCTGTGCCGGTGTCTCTGCCTCTCTCCATGTCTCTCATGAATAAATAAATAAAATCTTAGGAAAAAGAAAATAGAATTTACTTGAGAAAACACTGATTGGAACTGGGGGGTATCCAGTCTAGCAGAGAGCCCTAGAAGATCAAGGACTCAGAGGACAATGGGGTGGGAACTAGGAAGTCATCCTGGGGCAGAAAGCAGGACATTACAAGGACATCTTCCTCTGGAGAGGGACCTGTGTGGCCTATCTTTAAGTCTCAGTTTGGTGACCTGGGGCTGGGCATAAGGGACTCCACCTGAGGCCTGCTGTCTTGTTTTCACAATCAACCCCCCCAGACCCCAGCTTAACTGAGAGACCCAGTCAGAATGCGGGGCAGGAGCACCACTCTCCATTCCAGAAGGTGTCTTGTGTTGGGGTTTTGTTTGTTTTTTCCTCTGTGATATTCCCAGGCCACTATTCTGGGCTCACATTTTTTTAAATTGCTCATTCTCTTTGTCCTTTTCTGACATTAAAAAAAAAAATTTTATGTATTTATTCATGAGAGACACAGAATGAAGCAGAGACATAGGCAGAGGGAGAAGCAGGGTCCCCATAGGGAGCCCAATGTGGGACACGATCCCAGGACCCCAGGGTCATGCCCTGAGCCGAAGGCAGATGCTCAACCGCTGAGCCGCCCAGGCATCCCTGTTTCATAGTTAGTAGACATGTATTCTCCTCATATCAGCTTTCCCATGTGGCACCAAACATGTTTACTACGAGACCCAAATAGCCTTCATCCTTCTGTAAAGAGAAGCCAGAAGTAGACAAATCTATGTTCAGTAATTCACATCTCTGTGGTTTCTCTTTAAAAAAAAAAAAAGATTTTACTTATTTATTCATGAGAGACACAGAGAAGGAGAGAGGCAAAGACACAAGCAGAGGGAGAAGCAGGCTCCATGCAGGGAGCTCAACATGGGACTCGATCCCGGGTTTCCAGGATCACGCCCTAGGCTGAAGGCGGCGCTAAACTGCTGAGCCACCTGGGGTTGCCCTGTGGTTTCTCATATTTAGAAATGATCTGGATTTTCAGTGAACACCCATCATTCAACTTATCTCAGTATCACTGTAAGGTTTCTGACTGCCAAAAAGGACTTGGAAGCTATTTTTAAGTAGATGTACCATAAAGTGTAATAAGTGTTGAAAAGCTCATTTATAAAGCCTTGTCTTATTTGCATCCACTTGCTCTTAAGCATTATGGTTGGATTAGCCATGACAACCTTACAAGATATTCAGCAGCTCCCCATTATCTAAATTCTGTAAAAGAAATAACATGAGCGTATTTAGTAAACCGAGGTAGAGTAAAAGTATCATATTTAATGCCGTCAACTCTAAAGAAATGCCTTTTTAAGTGAAAGCAATAAAACTTAAGCTGGCTTGTAATTACCAATGATGATCCTGGATCGCATGAAGTTGAAAAATACATGGCTTAGTTTGTATATTTTTGAGAGTGTACTTCATCTCTATCAACGCTTGTTTGCTTTTCGGCCCATTAACCAGAGCGGCTTATAAACTGACTTTGGCACCACTCTCCAGAAGTAGAGATCCATCACATGTTTGTAACACGCATACACAGACGTACATAAATGCACACACATATACAAACAGATCTTATGGTTTTCAACTTAAAATTTTAACCATGAAGTAGGTAGGATCATGTAAACTCACTAGTTGATAAGGGAACAGGTGTTTCTGGCAGATGTTGGGATTGTGGGCTCGGAGGGCAGATTGCCAATACTTTACACTAACACCTGCGGGAGAGACTGCCAAGGTTTATATTTGCCCTGGACAAGTAATCTCAGGGCAGCTGTGGACTTGGTTTGGGGCAAAAGAATGTTTATAACGGTTTGTGTTTTATTTTTTTTATAAATTTATTTTTTATTGGTGTTCAATTTGCCAACATTTAGAATAACACCCAGTGTTCATCCCGTCAAGTGCCCCCCTCAGTGCCCATCACCCATTCACCCCCACCCCCCGCCCACCTCCCCTTCCACCACCCCTGTTCGTTTCCCAGAGTTAGGAGTCTTTCATGTTCTGTCTCCCTTTCTGATATTTCCACTCATTTTTTCTCCTTACACCTTTATTCCCTTTCACTGTTTTTTATGTTTTTTAAACAGCTCCCTTCCCCTCTTTCCCTTTGAGTCTCTGGGGTTCTGTAGGCAGCGTTTGGATAACCTCCTGGGGTGTCTCTGTTTCAAGGACAAGGTAAGACTATCATCTCAAGGGACAGAAGACAGAAAGGAAGTTTCCTCCTAGGAGTTTGGGGTGTGTTTGCCTATTATCAGAACTCTAGGGTAATGATTATTTTAATTTTTCCTTCAGAGCAGGACAGTTCTGCTTCCAAAGTCCTGATCTTTTACAGTGTCTGCAGGCTTCTTGAGATGAATAGAGGACATTCGGGAATCATAAAGGCAGGTGGTTCCTGAATTGTTTCTAGAGCTGTATTTCTGGTTTTGCAAAGACTTGTCAGATAAGGAGAGTGGTTTTTAGTTCCCCAAAGAGGTGTGTTACAGCCTGAGTGACATCAAGGGGCTGCCCCAGCCATGCAAGCAACTGCACTACCCTCAGTTTGCTTATTGATGTCAGGGAGATCCCCCAACTACAATGGGAAGCAACAGACCCCTATGTTCAGGATTTACAGCTGTGAGTCTTTGGAACATTTCAGCAAATCCTTCCCTAAAAGGCCTCCAGACAAATAGACTCCAAGCTGAGCTCAAGCCCAATGCGGGACTTGATCTCAGGACCCCAAGATTGTGACTTGAGCCTGAATCAAGAATTGGTCACCCAACCAACTGAGCCAGCCAGGTGCCCCTAAAGTTCATTTCTCTATAGTCCTATCCTCCCAATGAGAATTCAACTAGTCTCACTATTTCAACTATTTGCTTGACAAAGATTTCCCAGGCTGGCATAAGGGTTTAGACTAGGTAGTAGTAAAATACATTTGGAAAAACTAAACAAGGTCAAATTTGAAAATCTTTGCATTTGCCTGTACAGTTATATAACAATAAAGGAAGGCATTTAAAGGTTAGCCCAGCTAGCAATGGACTAAAATGGGAAGAAAAAGGATCAATGGCAGGAAGGTCATCTAGATGTTACCAAAGCCAACTTTTGATTATTCTTCCTTGCTGCTTTTAGGACCTTTATTATGGAAACTAAAACCCCCACGGTAATGACCAAATTTGTAAATATTTTACATCTAAATCTAATTCATATTCCAAATTTTACTATCTCTGACCCTCCACCTCTTCTCTCCCGCTCTGACGCTCCAAGGATCAAAGGGCCATTTAAACAGGAACATCACTCTGAGCTAATTGTCCAACTCCTGGGTTCAGCTCAGGTCATGAGCTCAGGGTCCTGGGATAGAGCCCCTTGTTGGGAAAAAAAAAAACCCTGCTCAGCAGGGGGTCTGCCCCCCCCCCCCCGCCACTAGTGCATTCTCTAAAATAAATAAATCTGTAAAAAAAAAAACAAAAACAAAAAACCCAAAACAACTTTTTAAGCCAGTTATAAAATAAATCATGGAGACAATATATAATATGATGAACTACAGTTAACAACACAGTAGAGCATATTTGCTTTGTTTTTTTAAGATTTTGTTTGTTTGTTCATGAGAGACACAGAGAGAGAGAGGCGGAGACGTGGGCAGTGGGAGAGGCAGGCACCATGCAGGGAGCCCAACATGAGACTCTACCCCAGGACTCCGGGATCATGCCCTGGGCTGAAGGCAGATGCTAAACGACTGAGCTACCCAGGCGTCCCAGTAGAGCATATTTGAAAGTTGCTAAGAGAGATGTTGTAAGTTCTCATCAAAAGAAAAAAAAATTGTAACTGTGCGGTGACAGATGATATCTAGACTTATTGTGATCATTGGTAATATATACAAACATTTAAAAAAAAAAAAGGCCTCCAGATGATCTTCTTTCTCTCTGGGTATGTGGTTTTATTTTAACTTAACAGACAGAAGTCTTAAACAAAACTTCCTCCCAGACTCCAAATATCAGCTTCCAGTTTGCCAACCTGGGACCACAGAGCCATGCGAAAAAGAAAAATCTTTTAAAATATCTTGTCAGCTATATCATACTTAAAGGATCTATCCAAAAGAGGACCTAACAATCATCAATATATATACCCTGAATGTGGGAGCTGCCTTATATATATCAATCAATTAATAACCAAAGTTAAGACATACTTAGATAATAATACACTTATACTTGGTGACTTCAATCTAGCGCTTTCTACACTCGATAGGTCTTTGAAGCACAACATCTCCAAAGAAAAAAAGAGCTTTAAATGATACACTGGACCAGATGGATTTCACAGATATCTACAGAACTTTACATCCAAATGCAACTGAATACACATTCTTCTCAAGTGCACATGGAACTTTCTCCAGAATAGACCACATACTGGGTCACAAATCGGGTCTGAACTGATACCAAAAGATTGGGATTGTCCCCTGCGTATTCTCAGACCATAATGCTTTGAAATTAGAACTAAATCACAACAGGAAGTTGTGAAGGACTTCAAACACGAGGAGCTTAAGGTCCATCCTGCTAAAAGATGAAAGGGTCAACCAGGAAATTAAGGAAGAATTAAAAAAATTCATGGAAACTAATGAGAATGAAGATACAACCGTTCAAAATCTTTGGGATACAGCAAAAGCAGACCTGAGGGGGAAATACATCGCAATACAAATTATTTTTTTATCCAAAAACTGGAAAGAACTCAAATACAAAAGCTAACCTTACACATAAAGGAGCTAGAGAAAAAAACAGCAAATAGATTCTACACCCAGCAGAAGAAGAGAGTTAATAAAGATTCGAGCAGAAATCAATGAAATCAAGACCAGAAGAACTGTGGAACAGATCAACAAAACCGGGAGTTGGTTCTTTGAAAGAATTAATAAGGTAGATAAACCATTAGCCAGCCTTATTAACAAGAAGAGAGAGAAGACTCAAATTAATAAAATCATGAATGAGAAAGGAGAGATCACTACCAACACCAAGGAAATACAAACGATTTTAAAAACATATTATGAACAGCTATACGCCAATAAATTAGGCAATCTAGAAGAAATGGATGCATTTCTGGAAAGACACAAAGTACCAAAACTGGAACAGGAAGAAATAGAAAACCTGAAAGGGCAATAACCAGGGAGGAAATTGAAGCAGTCATCAACAACCTCCCAAGACACAAAAGTCCAGGGCCAGATGGCTTCCCTGGGGAATTCTATCAAACGGTTAAAGAAGACCATACCTATTCTACTAAAGCTGTTTGGAAAGATAGAAAGAGATGGAGTACTTCCAAACTTGTTCTATGAAGCCAGTATCACCTTAATTCGAAAACCAGACAAAGACCCCGCCAAAAAGGAGAATTACAGACCAATATCCCTGATGAACATGGATGCAAAAATTCTCAACAAGATACTAGCCAATAGGAGCCAACAGTACATTAAGAAAATTATTCACCACGACCAAGTAGGATTTATCCCCAGGAAACAAAGCTGGTTCAACACTCGTAAAGCAATCCATGTGATTCATCATATCAGCAAGAGAAAAACCAAGAATCATAGGATCCTCTCATTAGATGCAGAGAAAGCATTTGACAAAATACAGCATCCATTCCTGCTCAAAACTCTTTAGAGTGGAGGGATAGAGGGAACATTCCTCAACATCTTAAAAGCCATCTACGAAAAGCCCACAGCAAATATCATTCTCAATGGGGAAGCACTGGGAGCCTTTCCCTTAAGATCAGGAACAAGACAGGGATGTCCACTCTCACCACTGCTATTCAACATAGTACTGGAAGTCCTAGCCTCAGCAATCAGACAACAAAAAGACATTAAAGGCATTCAAATTGGCAAAGAAGAAGTCAAACTCTCCCTCATCGCCGATGACATGATACTCTACGTAGAAAATCCAAAAGCCTCCACCCCAAGATTGCTAGAACTCATACAGCAATTCGGCAGTGTGGCAGGATACAAAATCAATGCCCAGCAGTCAGTGGCATTTCTATACACTAACAATCAGACGGAAGAAAGAGAAATTAAGGATTCAATCCCATTTACAATTGCACCCAAAAGCATAAGATACCTAGGAATAAACCTCACCAAAGAGGTACAGTATCTCTACCCTAAAAACTATAGAACGCTTCTGAAAGAAATTGAGGAAGACACAAAGAGATGGAAAAATATTCCATGCTCATGGATTGGCAGAATTAATATTGTGAAAATGTCAATCTTACCCAGGGCAATTTACACGTTCGATGCAATCCCTATCAAAATACCATGGACTTTCTTCAGAGAGTTAGAACAAATTGTTTTAAGATTTGTGTGGAATCAGAAAAGACCCTGAATAGCCAGGGGAATTTTAAAAAAGAAAACCATAGCTGGGAGCATCACAATGCCAGATTTCAGGTTGTACTACAAAGCTGTGGTCATCAAAACAGTGTGGTACTGGCACAAAAACAGACACATCGATCAATGGAATAGAGAATAGAATAGAGAACCCAGAAGTGGACCCTGAACTTTATGGTCAACTAATATTCGAAAAATGAGGAAAGACTATCCACTGGAAAAAAGGCAGTATTTTCAATAAATGGTGCTGGGAAAATTGGACATTCACATGCAGAGGAATGAAACTAGACCACTCTCTTTCACCATACACAAAGATAAACTCAAAATGGATGTAAGATCTAAATGTGAGACAAGATTCCGTCAAAATCCTAGAGGAGAACACAGGCAACACCCTTTTTGAACTCAGCCACAGTAACTTCTTGCAAGATACATCCACGAAGGCAAAAGAAACAAAAGCAAAAATGAACTATTGGGACTTCATCAAGATAAGAAGCTTTTGCACAGCAAAGGATACAGTCAACAAAACTCAAAGACAACCTACAGAATGGGAGCAGATATTTGCAAATGACGTATCAGATAAAGGGCTAGTTTCCAAGATCTATAAAGAACTTATTAAACTCAACAGCAAAGAAACAAACAATCCAGTCATGAAATGGGTAAAAGCCATGAAGAGAAATCTCACAGAGGAAGACCTAGACATGGCCAACAAGCACATGAGGAAATGCTCTGCATCACTTGCCATCAGGGAAATACAAATCAAAACCACAATGAGATATCACCTCACACCAGTGAGAATGGGGAAAATTAACAAGGCAGGAAACCACAAATGTTGGAGAGGATGCGGAGAAAAGGGAACCCTCTTACACTGTTGGTGGGAATGTGAACTGGTGCAGCCACTCTGGAAAACTGTGTGGAGGTTCCTCAAAGAGTTAAAAATAGACCTGCCCTACCACCCAGCAATTGCACTGCTGGGGATTTACCCCAAAGATACAGATGCAATGAAACCGGGACACCTGCACCCCGATGTTTCTAGCAGCAATGTCCACAATAGCCAAACTGTGGAAGGAGCCTCGGTGTCCATGGAAAGATGAATGGATAAAGAAGATGTGGTTTTTGTATACAATGGAATATTACTCAGCTATTAGAAATGACAAATACCCACCATTTGCTTCAACATGGATGGAACTGGAGGGTATTATGCTGAGTGAAGTAAGTCAATTGGAGAAGGACAAACATTATATAGTCTCATTCTTTTGGGGAATATAAAAAATAGTGAAAGGGAATAAAGGGGAAAGGAGAAAAAATAAGTGGGAAATATCAGAAAGGGAGACAGAACATAAAGACTCCTAACTCTGGGAAACGAACTAGGGGTGGTGGAAGGGGAGGAGGGCGGGGGGTGGGGGTGAATGGGTGGCGGGCACTGAAGTGGGCACTTGACGGGATGAGCACTGGGTGTTATTCTGTATGTTGACAAATTGAACACCAATATAAATAAATTTATTAAATATAATAATTAAAAAATAAATATCTTGTCAGGTTCCAGGTGGGCCAAAGAATAGGTTTTCTTGGTGATATTAAGCAACCCTTGGGATTGAAGATGCTTCCCCGAAAATAGGCGAAATATGCTGCCCTCCCGAGATGCACTGCCACTCCCAACGAAAGGAAGATTTGGACAATGTTTCTGGAAGCTGCGGACAGTGGGCAGTACCCCAGCTGTAAGTGGGACACAACCCACATTTCTGGGAGGCCATTTTTGGGGTCCCCAACCTGCCAGTTGCCAAACTAAGTTCCCAGGGCACAACAGAAGCCAAAAATAAGGCAACAGCTGTCCCTGGGGAGAGAAAGGATCAACAACCAACCCCTGGGTACCCAGAAGGAAACCCATAAGTCACCATTCAGAGTTCTAATTTTTACAAATGTTTTCTCCTCAATGTGAGTTTGGGAAGTAAGGAACAATGTGAGATTTTACCTTCCTCCCTGGACCAGGCATCACAGAGATCTGGTAAGTCTTCTCACCCTGGGCCAGCTTCTACCTTTGCTCCTGGGACCTCATCAGCAGGTTCTGGAGTGAGCCGAGTGTCCCAGCAGCCTCATCCTGGTCACCAGAAGCTGTAAAGGAGGAAAAATAATTTTCTGTCTAGCCTTTGTGGTGAGTACTTCACTGAGACCCCTTTTGCTCTGGGACACCTCATAATGGACAAGCTCATCCAGGATAAAAGTTCTGTGTCTCAAGATTATCTTTGGAGATCCAGGTGGCCAACAGGCACATGAGAAGATGATCAACAACACCCATAACCTGGGAAATACACATCCAAACCACAAGATACCACCTCATACCTGTCAGGATGGCTAAAATTAACAAATCAAGAAACAACAGGTGTGGCGATGATGTGGGGGAAGGGGAACCCTCTTGCACTGTTGGTGGGAATGTGAACTGGTGCAGCCACTTGAAAACAGGATGAAAGTTCCTACAAAGTTAAAAATTGAACTACCGTACAACGCAGCAATTGAACTACTGGGCATTTACCCGAGGATACAAAAATACAGATGTGAAGGCACATTGCACCCTGAGCAATGTTATCAACAACAATTAGACTATTCAGCCCAGACATCCATGGGCTGATGAATGAAGAAAGCACACACACACAAGGGAATATTACTTAGACATAAACAAAAGGTGAGATCCTGCTATTTGCAACAACGTGGATGGAGCTAGAGTGTGTGATGCTGTGACTGACATAAGTCAATCGGAGAAAGACAAATACCATATGACCTCACTCATAGGTGGAATTTAGGAAACAAAACAAAGGAGCAAAGGGCAAATAAGAGAGAGATAAACAAACCAAGAAACAGACTCTGAACTACAGAGAACACAATGATGGGCACCTGAGGGGAGGTGGGCAGGGCGATAGGGAAACAGGTGATGGGGATGAGGGAGGGCACCTGTCATCGTGAGCACCAGGTGACGTGTGGAAGTGCTGACTCACTACATTGTGCACCTGACACGATTATCACACTGTGTGCTAACTAACTGGGATTAAAATAAAAACTTTAAAAAAGAAATAAGACTGTCTTTGGTGACGTTTACTGTTTTTTCAGCCTTTAAACAAAATCTGACTCACCTGAGGCCTCACGTCGGAGCCCATCTGATTTTCAGCCATTTCCCATCCGGAAGCTCAGACCAGGACCTGAGTGGGCCTCAGCCATGGCCAGCAGAGGTGGCAAGAGGGCAGCAGGGTCAGAGGGGCTCAGCAGGGACCCACACCTGGTTGCCTGCTGCTCTGCCAGCCATCAGGGCCTTCCTGGGGTGGGGGGGGTCCCATTTCTGACACTAGCACCGTGGAAAGATAAACATCGTAAGAGTGTATTTGAGCACAGATGGATTCAACTCAGGCAGCATGCAATCCTGCACATGGGAAGCCATTTGGAGGAGCCGTACAAAATGCAGGACTTCTGTAGGCAGAAGGGAATGGAGACAAGGAAGTCATACATGCAAAAAACCAGTGGTTACTACACGGTCACTTTTCTCTAGGGAGAAGATGGCAGGGATCCACCAGCAGATTTCCTCTCCAGTGCCAACCATGTGATTCCTGATCCACTGGTTTAAGAGTCCATTCTGGGAGAGCCAACTTGGTCATTGACTTGTGTGGGTCGTGCAGAGAAAGTAAGAAAAATATGCCATATGCACACGAGGAGCAGAGCTTGGTCCTGTGAAAGAGCAGCGAAGAACCAAAAGGCCTGTGGGACAGGGTGGCCTCCAGAGCCCATTATGCCCCTGACCCCAGCTGGGGACAACCACAGTCTGTCCTGGGGTGGGCATCAGACCTCCCACAGGTGCTCATCCAACACAGCTCCTGCTGCCTGTCCCTGATCCTGTCACACCCCTGAGCCAGGGTCCACATCAGGCACTGGGGTTGACTGCAGACCCGCCTCTTCTGCTTGCTGAAATAACGTGGAAGGGAGCACAAAGGCAGCTCTGCCAGTCTCCTTGCACAGGATGCGAGCAGCACACGTCTCACCTGGGGTCCTTCTCATGTGGAGGCAGGGCCCCCCAGCACTCCCAGCCACGGGGGGGGGGGGCAGAACAGGCTCCGTCTACTGGCAGTAGCACCCAGGCTGGCTAAGCTGGCTTCCTTTGCAAACCTACAAGCATTTAGTGAGGTCTACCCGCCCTCTGGGATCTGACGCCCTGCACTGGAATTGCCCCCACACGCCGCCCTGCAGCTCCCAACCCCACAGTGAAATCTTCTCCCTACTCGTATCTTTTTTGAACCCAGGGTGCTGCCTCCTGACAGAGCCCTCCCCCTGCCCCTCTGCAGGCTCTTCCAGTTTGGAGAGAAAGGGAGGAAAAGCAAACGCCTCTGTGTTTGCTATTGCAATGTTTCATCTATGGCAAATTCTCGTTTGTGAGAATGTTTTAGCAAGCAGTCTTCCTGGCTGCAGTGGGGAGAAAGCTGGCCACTCACTAGCCCCACCCCAGGGGAGAAAACAGGATGGTAGGCAGAGAAAACAAGTGGTCAAGCATCAGGCTCCAGATTTCAGCTCAGGTCATGATCTCAGGGTCGTGAGATCTGGCCCTGAATAGGGCTCTGAGCCGGGCATGGAGTCGGCTTGAGACTTGCCCTCTCCCTCTCCTTCTCCCTCTCTCCTTCTCTAAAAAAAAAAAAAAAATACACGATGATAATTTACAATAATAAACATAATTATTTTATTCAATCATTTATTCAACATATTTATGGAACGGCTACCAGCACCAGGCACTATACACTAGAATTGCTAACAGAAAAAAGTTTCGATTTTTTTAAATCATCCAAACCCCATTTATTTTCTTTTATTTTATTTTAAAGATATTATTTATTTAAATTGACAGAGAGAGAGAGTGAACAAGGGGTGAGGGATAGAGGGGAAAGGAGACAAACAAGGAATCTGCACTGAGCTCAGAGCCCAGTGTGGGGTCTCGGGCTCTCATGACCCCAAGACCATGACCTGAGCTGAAACCAAGAGTTGGACACCTCACTGCCTGAGCCCCGCAGGCACCCTAAACCCCTTTGTAAATTTTTCTTCTAGGTCGTTCCTCCCAAGCACAGCTGTCTGACCCTAATGGCTAAGCTTCAGGCCACCGTTTCATTGCTTGTCTTTCTTTTTCTGTGTTCCTTTTGGCCTTTTTCATCAGCACAAAATCAACCAATGTTTTAGACTCTCAACAAGGGACCAGAGTGGTATGCAGGCCCAGGTTAGGATGGCTGCCCGGCACACACAGGGAAGGAGGGGCTCCTGCAAGTGGACAGCATCCATAGGGCGTAGAGCTTGCACACAGAGCCGCAAGTCAGCAAGTCAGAAGGACTCCTTTGTAAGACTTCACGAAAGTCATAAACTAACACGCAGACAGAAATCACACGTTTTAACATCCAGGAGTGCTGGGAGTGAGAGCATTGATCCACAGCTTCAGGACAGAAATAAAGTTCTCTTTAGGCCACTCATCCATGAAGCAGGTGCACAGTGCATGCTTGGTCTGAGCAGACATCGGACCTGGACTTGTAAGTCCGGATGGTGGAGGGTTTTTCTCTCATCACTCTGCCTCCCTCCCCTTCCCTCCTCCCTCCATTTCTTCTTGGGAAATCTCAGCTTGCCCTCCTGTGTTCCATCTGCCAATATGCCGTGGCTCCTGACCCCAAGCCAGCTCTCCCAGTCAGCACAGGCTGCTGTGACAAACAGCACCGACCAGGCCACTGAACCAACAGGCATCTATTTACTCATCCTGGTTCCAGGGGCTGAAAATCCAAGATCAGCCAGTTGGGTTCCTGATGCGGTCTCTCTCCCAGGCATGCAGAGGGTTCCCTTCTCACCATGTCCTCACATGGAACACACACGGAGAGAAGCAAGGGCTGTCCTGCCTCTTCTTATAAGGACACTAATCCCACCACAGGGGCCCCCAGCACCAGGACCCCACATAACCCTACTCTCCTCCCAAAGGCCCTGCCTCCTGATGCCATGCCACTGGGGATTAGGGTTTTGAATACAAATTTGGGGAAGACACACATTCATTCCATGGTAGCAACCCAAGAGAGTCAGGTCCTGATTTTCCAGCCACTCTGTGGGGGTAGAGCAACTCCCAAATCTTAGCACCAACACAGAAACACAGCTTCTTACTCAAGGCCATTTCTACAAATGTTCCCCTCCTATCCCACTGCAAGTCTTCCTCCAAGGCTTCCCAAACCACAAGGAAGCCAAGAAACCCCAGCCGGACCTGGTGGGAGGACCAGCGTTCCCAGGGTTGCGAGGACCAGGGCGGGTGAGGGGACTGCGAGGGGCACATGTGGCTAGGAACTCCCCCCTACATGGGGCCTGCAGGCCTAGGGGCACATGGCCACCTTCAAGGGCCAGCAATGTGGGCCAACACCAGGGCTGCCCTGAGAAGCGTCCCATGCTTGCTCCAATGCTCTGCTGGACCCCTCCTAAAATCCTCAACAGTCCTGGCCCAAGATGCCAAAATTCTCATTTTGCACCAGACCCTGCAAATCATGTCACTGGTGCTGTGACATACTCAAAGCACGTCATCCCCAGAACTCCCACTCCTTGGTCACAGGTTCTCTGAGCCACATGTCTGGGACTGAAGATGTTCAGGATGTGCCACCCCAAAGCACATGCCTTTGGGATACTGATTACTTGGGCCTGAGGATGCTCGAAAAATAACACAGGCTGGTAGAGCCTTTCTCTGAACCCCCCTTATCTGCCTAAAGACAGTTCCTCCCAAAAGTCCCTAACGGGCATCAATCCCCTCCCGCAATCATCACAGGAGACAAGAAAGAGGTCCAGGCCACAACCACAGACTTTATTACAAACCAGCACACCTGCCATCTGGTCTCCAAAGAGCCCAGTCGTCTTTCCTGCAAACTGGTCACTGCCTCTCAGAGGCCCGCACCCACCTCCCCTGTGAAGATGGTGGATAAGCTCTCCAACCTCACTTTCTACCCCTATGATGCCTCCACGCAGGTAATATTAAAAAGTAGTAAATTCATGTACCTTTTCTCCTGTTACTCTGCCTGTTGTCGGCTCACTTCATGGAACCAGCTATCGAAGCCTAGGAGGGTGGAGGTAAACTGTCCCCTCCCCAACATCGCAAACGCATTCACGTCTGCTGCCAGCGAACCTCAGCTGACACCGAAAGACTGCTTCTGAACGTTGTTTCGAGAATGTCAGAGAAATTTGTGCCAACTAAATCCATAGGTGAAAGGGAAGTGATTCCTACTTGGACTGCACCTCCTGTGCAAGATCAGGCTTCAGACATCTTCCAAGGCTGCCAGGAGGCAAGATGAATCATTTCTATACATTACTCATTAAGTCTCCCAGGGAACAAAATAATGATGTCCACAAAAGTGCTTTGGATAAATGATCCAGAAACAAGCTCATCTATTGTCTTAAGGCGCGTATATTCAAAGACTCTCTCTTTTTTTTTTTAATGGAGTCAGCAATTGTGGAAGTGAGTGCAATTTCATCTATAGCACTTCCACCTTTCTACGGCATTAGAAGTTATAAGATTTCTGACTTTTTAAAAAAGGTTTTATTTATTTATTTATTTATTTATTTATTTATTTATTTATTTATTTATTTTTAGGTTTTATTTATTTATTCATGAGAGACACACACAGAGAGAGGCAGAGACATAGGCAAAGGGAGAAGCAGGCTCCCTACGGGAGCCCGATGTGGGACTCGATCCCAGGACCCTGAGATCATGCCCTGAGCCTGAGGCAGACGCTCAACCACTGAGCCACTCAGATGCCCCTCTGATTTTTTCTTGCCAGAAACTTGAACACAGAGCAACGCATTTGTGTTTTAATATTTTTCTTCTACACACCACATCATAAATGGTGGTCTTTCCTTGTTCAAAATGAAATGAAATTCACTATCCAAATATTTAAAAATTCTATGTTGCACTTGTCTTGGTTCTTGGTGCCAATCTGCCTGATTTCTAGGGGTTGACCCCTAGAAAGGCTGTTGACCCCTGACAGGCTGTTTAACTTGGGACATGTTTTCCTCAGCCTTTTATTAATCATCTATAAAACAGAGTTGATAATAGTGCATGCCTGAAAAGGCTGTTATGGGCCCTACATTGAATTAAGGATTTATTAAGTGCTTCCTGGCTTGTAATGAGCTCTATAGAAATGTTTGTTAAATCAACTACCTATTTTTAAGGTAAACATAAAATGGTTAATGCTGAGTATGTGCAAAGCCTCTCAGGGCACCCACAATGCCAAGAGGCCCAGGGATCTCAGAAGACATATTTGCATGTGGAGGGCATTTGTGTTGGTATCTTGAAGGCATCTTGTTAACTCTCTGAAGCTGAGAGCCATCTCGACTTGTGGGCATCACCAAGTCTCCTGGTCTGCTTGGATAATGCCCTGGATGGTTAAAGTGGCCGGGGGAAGGACCCCCAGACCAGAGCTGTTTAAAATATAGAGTCTGAGTTAATACCCCAGGATTCTGCATTTCTAACAAACTTCCCAGGTGATGCTGAAACAAGTTAGAAATGTGAATGCCTAACCCCCTTTTTTTCTCTCTTGTCATTTAACATATAGGAAAACTTAACCCGTGTTTATAGGAATTAATTTAATGAGAAAGCAACTGATGACTTCTGATAAAAACAAGACAACAGGTCCAAAATGGAGTGCCTTATGCTAAGCGCCAAGACTTAATTTACTCAAAGTGTCAGCTGTCCCAGAAATGGAGTCAGTCAGGAGTCCCCTCATCAGCACTAGTGAGGTCATTGGCCTGATGGGCTCCTGCTGTCCAGGTAAAGGAAGGTGACCTTTCAGTAACACTTTCTTTGCTTTGTTGGAAGCTCAGTTCATGCTCAGTTCTTCTTATATAAGATTTTCATTTTGTTCAGCTCCTTGGAGCTCCTATCTGTTAAATGAGGTGCTGCCCGATTTGAATCAATTTTGACTGATAAATTCTTAATATTTTGAATAGGCCTCCACTTTTCGTATAACAGATCAATGAGCCGGTGTTCTGATGCCTGGTTAGCGAGTAATACTATTTAAGTGTAGTAAGTATGTATGTATTATGTATTTATATTGATTGATTGAAATAGAGCCTAAGCATGCCCGCAAGTGGTGAGGGAGGGGCAGAGGGAGAGATTCTTCAAGCAGAGTCCCTGCTGAGCGAGGAGCCAGATGATTCAACCCCACCAACCGAGGTCATGACCTGGGGTCACGACCCCAGATCAGCACCTGAGCAGAAACCAAGAGTGGAGTGCAACCCTGTGCCAGGCAACCCTCTGTGCCAGGCAGGTGCCCCTAGCCGAGGCTATTTCAGTAGAGTAGGTGATATCATGTGCCCCTTCAAAGGGGGGTAGTCAGAGCTGAAACACAACACCAAGGACGACTGTTGCCCTTGAATCCCACTTGTTTCCTGCCTCCAGCTGAGAATTGGCTCCCATGCTGCACTTCCAATCCGAGTACCTTAACGTAATCTTGCGTTTCCTAAAAAGTTATTAGGATTTACTCACGAATTCTGACATAGCTCGGCGGGGGGGGGGGGGGGGGGGGGGCGGAGATGATGGAAAATAAAGAAGTTAGCATCATTCTGCTCAATAAGCTTCAGCTTCTCCTCCCTAGCCCTCGGCCTCAGAAATGTGTCTGCCCCTCGCCCAGAGGAGATGCAGGCGCGGGATTACACCGGCTTCTAATCCCTTGTTTCAGCATCCGTGTCCCTATTCGTATTTTGCCCCACGCAGGACCTACGCTGAACAAAGGCCCCAGCTTTCCCGGCTCTAACAAAGATGCTCCAGCCACCTCCCTGCGCGCCGCACAAGCGCCTCCGGATTGGTTGGGTTACCGTCCAATAGGAAAGAAGAGCCGGCGTCCGCTATTTACATAAATCCCTGGCCGCCCACGCGCGCGGCCGGCCGGCCAATCGGATCCCAGAGTTTGGAGCCTTCATTTGAATATGGAGACGATAGATAAATATCGCTGCCGGCGTAGCTGCTAGCATCTCCCCGCCGCCTCCAGGGCCGGTGTCCCCGCCGCGCCGTTCCCCCGACCCCCGCCGCCTCCGCGCCTCCCTGCCCTGCCGAGCCCTCCCGATCGGCCCCCGCGCCCAAGAAGGGCTCCAAGAAGGCCGTCACCAAGGCGCAGAAGAAGGATGGCAAGAAGCGCAAGCGCAGCCGCAAGGAGAGCTACTCCATCTACGTGTACAAGGTGCTGAAGCAGGTGCACCCCGACACCGGCATCTCGTCCAAGGCCATGGGCATCATGAACTCGTTCGTCAACGACATCTTTGAGCGCATCGCCAGCGAGGCCTCCCGCCTGGCGCATTACAACAAGCGCTCGACCATCACGTCCCGCGAGGTGCAGACGGCCGTGCGCCTGCTGCTGCCCGGCGAGCTGGCCAAGCACGCGGTGTCCGAGGGCACCAAGGCCGTCACCAAGTACACCAGCTCCAAGTGAGGCGCACCGGCCACCCCGGAACACAAAGGCTCTTTTCAGAGCCACCTGTGCTCACAAAGGAGCGTGCCACCCGGGCTGGTTGTGACGGCCTGGGGGAGCGGACGGCGGGACCTGGCCCGAAGCAGAGCTCCTGTACAGGGGTGTCCCCCCGAGCCAGACCCCGGAGACGGGGACCCGGTGAGGTGAGGATGCGCACCACCTCCAGGAAGGCCTCGGGCGACCTCCCCACCAGCCCCCCCGTGTCCCTTCGTGGGTGAGACCGAGGTTCGCTGCGCGCCACCTCCGCTAGGCCCTGAGTGCTGTCGTGTGGCCGTGGCCCCTAACCCGGCGATGAATTGAAGCAGCTATTCTCGGCGTTGTGCGCTTCTGTTGGAAAGAGGACTGTGGGAGCATAGTGGCTCCATCCTCTTGGTCCCCTAGAATTCTTCCTATTAGATCATGGTTGTTTGCTTTTTTTTTCCCCCCCGAAAATCGTGAATACTTTTATTATAAACCCACCAAAGGGCAAAAGCCTTTTTCAGGAAAGGAATGGAGGGCTTTTAAGGAAAGAAAAAAAAGAAAAAAAAACAGGTCAAGCACATGCAAAGTGGGTGCAATCAGCCTGCTGCATAAGGGCAGGCCTGACAGGCTGGGCCAGGCTGCCGTCACCCTGAAAACCTCCCCCTGTGCCTCAGACTGCCACATCTCTGAGAACACCACCCAGAGTGTTCTGACCTCCCTGGGTTTGGGTGCGCCTGGGTGCCCGCGGTGGGCTGGGCCGAGCCAGTCCTGTACCTCAGGGACTCCCCCATCTCCAAAAACATTTCACCACTTATAGTCAGTTCTTTCTTTGCTTTTGTAGCTTTTATGAAAGGGACAGCCCTCCCTCTGCATCTTTGGTTTACCACAGAGCAGTTAGCAAATTTGACTTGAGATTTTTAGCTGAGGTGGGTGGGGAGAGGCTCACATGGGATCCCTGCAAAATCCCTCGGGGCTTCCAGATCTGAGTGATTCCGCGTTATCTCAAACCCAGAGGTTTCTGCAGCTGTGTTGGGTCCTCACTCTCCAAGCCTGTGCACTGCCAGTACGTGGCATACCCGTTCAGCAGCCTCCAGCCAATCGTAAATCAGGTGTCCCTCTGTCGCAGCAGATTTAGAGGTGGGCTCAGCATTCAGTGTCCTTCCATCTTCCTGATGATAAATTCTCAACAGCAGAGACTGTGTCACCCTGCATCTCCCTGAATGGGTTCCTTGGTCGGAGAGGGCCAGCCAGGTCCGTTCTGTGCCTGGGGCTGCTGCTGGCTGCCTCTGCAGCCTCCACCATACTGTAAACAGAGGCAGTCTTTATTTTTATTTTTTTAACTTCTGTGTGCCAGAGCAGCCAAAGGACTGAGAAATTAACATTTTGCTTCATCCACAATGAAACATGTTCATACTATTGTATTTGGGAACTCTTTATTTTGCTTCTTGATTTCATTTTTGGAACTAAATAAACAGTATTGTTGCCTACTGCTAGCACAGTCACACATTGCTGGAGACCAGTCTCATTATAGTGAAATTAAGCCAAGCAGAGAATTAGGTGGCTCTGGGAGACTACATTCCTGTGACCAGAAGTGCTCATGAAGAGACTGACTCCTGATCAACCTGGGTACAAGGCTGGGGGCTCAGGCCCATCAGGAGGCCCCTGCTTCATAGTGGAAGACTGGATTCTAGGTGTTCCATATGAATTAGACATCTCTTAGGATTCAAGGCGTTGATTTTGATGATACATCACTGTTTCCAAATTTGGGGATTATAACTAGAAAGGAAAGAATTGAGTAAAATACCCATGCCAAAATTTCTGTATCTATGGTTTTGTTTGGGTTTTGTTTTGTTTTTCTTTTTGGTAAATATTGTTTCAGAGCATGTATCTAAAAAAGAAAGGGAAAGCAATGATGCACACCGCTATCACTGTAATCATAACAATACCATCCGTGCCCATGGATGCATAAACAGCCAATAGGGTAGAGAACCACCATCAATCTCACTGAAGACCTAGGTCTCCCTAAAATTCTAATTGACAATTACTTACAATTGTCTATCTTTGCTACCTACCAAAACGTATGTTTTCATGATCGCATACTGTTCAGATGATTTTTTAAACACTTTTTGCCCCCCTACAAGTATTTTTAAATTTCAATTTACATACGTTTTTTAAAATTTTTTTGATAAGTAGTAGATAAGACACTGTCAAAATATATCTTACATTTGGGTGAAATTCTGAGACAAGTGCAATGAGAATGAGTTCCGAGAGAAAAAAAGGGTCATCTACACCATCTCACTGTTAATGAAGAAATCTGATCATGTTTTATGAATTGATTATGGTATCAAATTGCTATTACAATATATACCTTGAAAAGATTGATGTGATCGTGTGTCAACCACCTCTCAATAAAAAGGACTTTGAAAATGTATAAAAGATCAAGAACTTTTAAAATATTCCAAATTCTCTTTAAAAATTGCTGTGGGCCATTTTGCTTTCTTAAAACGTCCTGTTGGGATTTGTGTCCTTGTAACTATCAGAACTAAGGATAAAAATATTTTAGATGAAAAATGTGAGGTTTTACATCCCTTTAGACTGGATTCAGGTGGGAAAAGGAATGGGTGGCTGGGCTTCCAGCCACTGGGCGAAGGAAGGGCTCGGTGGGACATTCCCGCCCAGACCTCCTGCCCAGCCTGGCATCCACCACCCAACCGGCTTCCTTCAGAGAGAGGATTTACCCTTTTTCATTGAGCTTCTGTCCCCCGCTTGGGACGAGGACATGGCCTCTCAATACAGGAGTCTCAGAACGGCTCAAGAGAGTGATTGATAGCAAACCGCTGATTTACACGTAACAAAACCAAAGGAAAAGGCAAAGCGACGTCCTTTCCCAATTGAAGACTCTTCGCGCCAAAGGCAAGGCGACACTTTCCAAATAAATGCCGTAAATTCTTTCAAAGAGAGAGGGTGGCAGCCCGGGTGGCTCGGCGGTTTAGCGCTGACTTCAGCCCAGGGCGTGATCCTGGAGGCTCAGGATCAAGAACCCACGTCGGGCTCCCTGCATGGAGCCTGCTTCTCCCTCTGCCTGTCTCTGCCTCTCTCGGTCTCTCATGAATAAATAAATAAGATCTTTAAAGAGAGAGAGAATTCTGCGTCACTAACGCTTCCCAGAAAATAACAATGTGGCTGATACGGGAGAGAGCTCCCTCCCCCCGCCCAGAATGGGAGGAATTACAGAAGGAATAATTTTCCTCTAGAACCGACTTACCCCGGCCCCATTTAGTCTAAAGCTGCCGCAGCAGGGGTTGGCTTAGCACATCTGCCTCCTACTCTAGGAACGCTTCCATCTCTTTTTCGGATTATATTTTGCCAGTTGCACGATCCAGCCACTAACATATCCTCCGGGAAATGTTCACTGCGTGAGGACGGAGGTCTCTGGTCCAGTGGGGGACGCGGGTCTCGGCGGATGCAGGTCCCGCCCCCGCCCCCCTCGCCCCCTCCCCGCCCCCCGGGGCTGCGCAGCAACCAAGTTCTCATCTCCGGGTTTCATTCATCAGGAACGTGGCAGGTGGGAGGGGGAACTGGCACGATGTCCTCCTGAAAAAGGTGACCCGCGCCCCTCCCCCACGGGCGCACTGCCTGCGCAGGCAAGCGAGAGCCTCAGGCGGTCCACGCGCGAACAGGCCAGGGCGGGGGGCCAGGGGGGGCGGTTCCCGCGCGCAGGCGCACTCGGAGGTCAGCAAGGGACGTGGAGCGAGAGACGCCCGCTTGGACTGGCGGTGCGTCAACAGCCCTGGCCACTGGGGGGGGGGGGGGGGGGGGCTGTTAACACCGCACACCTCGGGGAGCGCAGATCCGCACTCCCTCATCCCGCTCTCAGACACCTAGGCGCGCGCAGACCCAGGACAACCACCTGGGGTCCCGGAACCGAACGGGTTCACAGGACAACCCTTCACCGTGTTCGAAACCCTTTTTCCGATCGTGTGGGTGGCTCTGAAAAGAGCCTTTGTGTTCCGGGGTGGCCGGTGCGCCTCACTTGGAGCTGGTGTACTTGGTGACGGCCTTGGTGCCCTCGGACACCGCGTGCTTGGCCAGCTCGCCGGGCAGCAGCAGGCGCACGGCCGTCTGCACCTCGCGGGACGTGATGGTCGAGCGCTTGTTGTAATGCGCCAGGCGGGAGGCCTCGCTGGCGATGCGCTCAAAGATGTCGTTGACGAACGAGTTCATGATGCCCATGGCCTTGGACGAGATGCCGGTGTCGGGGTGCACCTGCTTCAGCACCTTGTACACGTAGATGGAGTAGCTCTCCTTGCGGCTGCGCTTGCGCTTCTTGCCGTCCTTCTTCTGCGCCTTGGTGACGGCCTTTTTGGAGCCCTTCTTGGGCGCGGGGGCCGACTTAGACGGATCAGGCATGGTCGCAAACCTCTCCAAACAAAAAGAGCAGAGCTCTGCAGCCGGCATTTATACATCCCGTATGCAAATGAAGGATCCAAAGCTGCTCGTTCCTGATAGGCTTGGATGCTGCTCAACGTCATCCCCGGACAGGCGCATGCAAATCAGGGGATGGCGGCCTGCGCTTCTGATTGGTGACCGGCGCTGTCCAATGGGAGGAAGCCCGCGCCACTACCCCCGGACCAGATATAAGCGCTCGGCGGGCCTGGCAGCGCGGTTTCTGTGGGCGTTCTCTCCCGGTTCCCTCTCTCTTCGTGCCCCTCGCGGAGATGTCTGGCCGAGGCAAGCAGGGCGGCAAGGCGCGCGCCAAGGCCAAGTCCCGCTCGTCCCGGGCGGGGCTGCAGTTCCCGGTGGGTCGCGTGCACCGTCTCCTCCGCAAGGGCAACTACTCGGAGCGGGTCGGGGCGGGCGCGCCGGTGTACCTGGCGGCCGTGCTGGAGTACCTGACGGCCGAGATCCTGGAGCTGGCGGGCAACGCGGCCCGCGACAACAAGAAGACGCGCATCATCCCGCGCCACCTGCAGCTGGCCATCCGCAACGACGAGGAGCTCAACAAGCTGCTGGGCCGCGTGACCATCGCGCAGGGCGGCGTCCTGCCCAACATCCAGGCCGTGCTGCTGCCCAAGAAGACCGAGAGCCACCACAAGGCCAAGAGCAAGTGAGGCCGCAGAGGCGGGCCGGCCACGGCTGTGCGCCCCAAGGGCCCCTTGACACCAAAGGCTCTTTTAAGAGCCACCCACAGTCTCCGCAAAAGAGCCGCACTGAGCACGCAGCCTGAGCCTGTCCAAGCGCCGCCGCCTCCTGCGAGGCGCACGGGGAAGCTGGGCAAGACCTGGGTGCGCCCGCGCACCTGGTGGGCGCCTGTGCGGGTTTGCGCCGGACACGTGGGCGGCCTTGGCCTTCCACCCAGCCTCCTCCCTCCTCCGCGCCCCGGGTAGTTTCGGGAAGGGTCAGCCATGGCTGGAGATCACTGCCTCTGGATGGATGCGCAGAGTGGTCCTCTGGCTCCTGTAGACTTCAATACAGGCTGTCCGCTTCCCACGCACCTGGTGTTGCAGATGGGCAGCTTATGCAGAGCATCTGCTTTTGGGGGGCCCCTCCATAAACCTTAACGACTTACACTTTCAAACATAAAGATGCTTGACTGAGCGAGTGGACATTGCAAACTAGAAACGTGAGGTCCAACCGAGTTATGATCTAGTCTGGGTGTGAATGTCTTGCAAAGGGTTTGTGTTCGAAAACCATTTGCAGCATTTTAAAAATCCTATTTTTAAAAAGCGTAGACTTGGGATCCCTGGGTGGCGCAGGGGTTTGGTGCCTGCCTTTGGCCCAGGGCGCGATCCTGGAGACCTGGGATCGAATCCCACGTCGGGCTCCCGGTGCATGGAGCCTGCTTCTCCCTCTGCCTGTGTTTCTGCCTCTCTCTCTTTCTCTCTGTGTAACTATCATAAATAAATAAACATTAAAAAAAAGAAAAGCGTAGACTTTTAAATCTTAATGTAAGTAAAATGTTCAAAGCCATTCAACTGTTCAATCTGGGTTGGTCACACGTAAATCCGAATCCCTTAACCCTATGGCTAAAATCAGAGTAAGATAATTTTGTCCATGGAGTTTGGTCAGGAAAACCAGGTTTGTGAATTTAGTGCGTGGAAAGTCAACACTGAGGATCGGATTATGTAATACACGTGTGGCTATTTAGGAGGACGCCTGTTCATGAGCTCTACATTCTGCAATAAAGGGGGAGTGGGACAGTTCCCAGGGTTCTGGCAAAGTCTGGAGAATTAGCACCCACCTCACGGGGCAGGAGGGGTTAAGTGTTTCATTCGTGATAATTCCTTTAAAACAATGTCTGCCACAGAAAAGGCCTGATAACTGTTTGTTACTCCTGTTATCAATGTCATTGTTTTTGTTAATTTTATAGCAATAAAGAGAGGCCAGTAAGTGAATTCAGGAATATTATGTAATTTGTATTTGACTTACTAAAATTAGGTCTACTCAAACCAGGGCTCCCCAGACACCATCTAGGGCTAACCGCACATCTGCTGGGCCTAAAAAAATATCTTAGTGGTGTGAAAGTAGTTCACACCAGGGATGTGCACGCATGCTCTGTCCGCGTGGACCCAAGCACAGGACTCCCCACAGTGAGGTAGGTCCAGAGCATACAACCCAGCAAGCCCCATCTCTGTGCAGCCGCAAGGACTGTCCAGGAGACCATGGAGCCTCTGGAAATCAAGCTGGCCATTAGGTTCCCAGTGACAGTCTTCAACTCTGGCCCACATTTGTGTCTAAGCATCAGTATTAATGTAGGTCATTGAATGTCTTCACTCCCCTCAGTGGTGTTTAAGAAACACTTTCCAGGGTGCAGGGGGCTTTGGGATGCCAGGGTATCTCCGCAGAGCTCCCAATTTCCTCATTCCTCGAGACTCTGAGAGTGGGGCAGGGAGGTGGCTGACACTGCCCTTAGAGGCAGCCTTCTTTTGTTGTCTCCACAGCTGAGCTGTTCCCCATACAGAGCACCAAACACCAAGGGACATTCGGTTTTCCGTGATTAAGCACTGAAGGCAGGGACACAGGTTTTCAGCTGCCATCGCCACAGGTGGCCAGCTGACAGCACGTGGTACGGCACGGGTACAGAACAGCTCCGCCACCGGGAAGGTTCCACTGGACAGCTCTGGCCTGCCATCTCATCATCTGTCAGGGGTTACCTGGTTCCGAAAGGTGAAGAAACATCAGAGCCAGCCCACCGCTGTGAGACAAAGGCCAGCAGACCCTGGCTTCAGTGGGAAGGCACCACCTGGCCCAGCAAGTCTACCCCCAGGTGTACGCAGGGGCCAGTCACAGTCTGAGCAGCACGATGCCATGCATCCCAAAGGTGGGAGCAGCCCCGATGTCCCCGCAGGTGAACGCACAAACGTGTGGTCTGTCCAAACAGAGTGCCTGTCAGCCATGGTTGAGCCTGACAAATGCGTTGGTGAGACAACCTGACAAAGAGGCCATGTAGGGGTGACTCCCCTTATAAGAAACAGCTGGAATGGGCAGCTCCACAGAGGTGGAGGCAGCTCCCTCAGTTGTCAGGGGCTGGGCGAAGAGGGGGGCACACTGCTGTGGCAGGACACACTCCCTCCCCTATCCTGGGATTATTGCCACTGTTCTGCCCCCATCCCTGTGAGAGGTGAGCCAAACAGGTACAAAGCCCCACAGCAAGAATGCAGAACCACCCAGGCCCATTGCCTGGAAAGTGGTCCCAGCTTCCAGAACTCTCCGCCACTCTGACTGGCTCCTGCCCTGGGCCTGGGTCTGTACCCTGCCCCAGCCCAACATTTGCTCTCTCCTCCTTGCTCCGTTCAGTCTCATCTTTTTACCAACATGTTTAAGAATTTCCCAAGTGGGGCACCTGGCGGGCTCAGTCAATAAAGTCATACCTTTATGATACCATAAAGCTCAGGTCATGATCCCCGGGGTCCTGGGATTGAGTCCGCATCAGGCTCCCCCTGAGGTATCTGCTTCTCCATCTGCCTGTGTCTTTGCCTCTCTCTTTCTGTGTCTCTCTTGAATAAATAAATAAAATAAAAATAAAAATAAAAAATAAATCTCCCAAGTGGGCAAGCATAAAGGACTCCCTGAACCCCTGTGTTCGCTTAGACCCTGAATTAGGCCATTAGGGGACACGCCTTGAGGAGGACTGGGCCAGCCAGCTTGAGGGCTGTCAGGTGTGGGCTGCGCTGAGGAACTCTGTCGCCTGGAGGTCCTAGGCCTGGTCATCACAATTGACCTCGTGCTCCCAGCAGGGTCTGTTTCCCTGCATTTCTGACCAAGCCTCACCAAGGCTCTGCTTTTCTCCCATGCCCACCCAGCGAAAGCTTTAAAATCCCACTCCCCCCAACCCCCGCCCCATGCCCACTTCCCTCCCCACAGGTGGCTTGGCTGCAGTGCTCTCCGGGGAATCAGCATCCTGGCGCTGTGATCTCCCCTCCTGTCAACACTGCCCCCAGGCCTCCAGGACGCCCTCTCTTACCCACTGCCCTGTCCTCAGCTTGTCCCAGAGGGGGCAGCCCTTCTGGGGTTCTGTCTTGACTGTTTCCTCCTGAGGGATGATGGATCAGCCCAAAATGTTCCAAGTGCTGGGTCTCAGGGTCAGTGGTTGGAGCCAGCCTCCCCAGGAAAGCTGGTGGCTGCCGACCATGCTGGAAGCTGGCTCGTGGGTATTGGGGATCAGCTGGGGGGGGGGGGGTTCACTGAGGGGGATGACCTAGGGGGGCAGCTGGAAGGTGGGAGGGGGGTGGATTAACCTGGTGGGTCAGTGTGGAGTCAGCCGGGAAGGCACTGGTCTGGGGGCCTCCTTCCCGCGGCTGGGCACCTTGTTTCTTCTGACATATAGTGTCTCTCCAAGGAAAATTCAGGCTTCCTTACACCTTCTGGGGGAAAAAAAAGTCCCCAGGACCGCTGAGGGTCAGCCTGCACACCAGGACTCATGCCCCATGCTGGGGCTCATGGGTCCCCTGATGGGGAAACCTCCACATGGGGCAGCCGTGAGAGCCACGCTGTGGTGCACACAGGTCCTGTGCTGCAACAAGAGGCTTCCTCTGTCCTCCTGCTCTCCTTCCAGCCGGCCCATCAGTGGGGCCTGATGTGGCCCACGGCAGCCATGTCTCCACTCCACCTGGGAGCTCTCCTTTCTCCCAGTGCCAGGCTGCCCCCTGCATCCCAGGCACACCCCCACAGCAGCACCTCCTGGTCCTCCCCTAGCCAGGGACACCCACCAGGAGACCATCAGCAAATCGGGAGTGTCGGGGTGCAGATCCTCTCTGGGTCACTGGAGACATCCTAGTTCTGGCTCCCACCTGCAATGTGCTCCCCACCCCAAATACACATGGCCCTGTCCTAATGCCTAGAACTTGTGAGTGTGATCGTATGTGGGCTAACTAAAGGATCTTGAGATGAGGAGGTCATTCTGGGGTGAAGACTGACTGGACTCAAACATGCATGGGAGGCCCCACCGTCAGCGGGAAGGCTTGAGGCAGCTGGGAGGACTGGACACAGGTGTGCATGGGATCTACTCCGCAGAGAGCCCTGTCCTATTTGGCAGCTCACCCCATCTCTTCCACCTTGCTCCTGCCCTGAGTCTTAAATGGATTTAATAAACCACCTGGTTTGGGCTTGATGGGCCTATGAGCCCCTCCCGGCCAAGGCCTATCGTGACCTTGGAGGGCGCATCAGCCTCCAGCATGCCCTCCATCAGGCAGTTGGAGGCCCCCTTATGCAGGCAAGCCCGACAGGCTGCTCCCCATGGCACCGCTCTGCTCCCCGCCCCTCATGGTGAGGGATGCTATGCGGGACTCTCAATTCCACCCCCCTACCCCCCCCCCACACACACACACGGCAAGACAAGCCCAATCCACCCTGATGCCCGAGGACAGCTGTGCATTCACAGAGGTGCGGCCGGGCAAGCGACCGTACCAGTGTGCAGGACTCGAGGTGTGCGTCCACGTGATCGACACTTGGCTGACACTGTGACCTGCCGTCTTCACAGGCCCGCGCATGCCTGGCTGGAGCAGCTCTAGCTGTCAGGTCCCTGCCCGGAAACTGCCCAGGGGCTGCGAACGGCCAACTCCAGGTGTGCTTGGGAAGGAGTCACCAAGGCAAGGAAATCGGGGACCCAGAATGCAAGCCACTGCCCCGCAGGCTCCTAGGGCGACCGAGGGGCTCCCGTGGCACCCCGCCTCCCCACTACTGCCCTGGCTAAGAATCTGGGGCACCTGCCGTGTTCTGCGCCCTGGCAGCCCACCCGGGCCTTGGCTCTGGCATGCAGCGGTGTGGCGAGCGATGACCCCGGAGCTGCGGGCTCTCCCCTCGCCCCTGCCCTCCACTCGGGGCGCCTCCCATCACCGGACACGCTGTTTCCATCCTCCCTGCATACCGGGGTACGTGCGGGTCCAGGTGGGCGTGCTTAAGAACCAAATAGCCAAATATGTCAAACAAAATATGTGAAAATGTAACACAACCTTATTTCCTCTTTGTAGAAACTGAACATTCTAATTACCCCTGGGCCTGGACTTGCCGTTGATGACTGATGGGGGGCAGGTGGAGGTGCTCTTAGGGGACTGAGCCCCAAGCCTGTGGGGTCTGACGCTGTCTCCATGTAGATGGGGTCACAACTGACTTAAACCAGTGGGACATGCAATGTCCTCTGAGGCCTGGAGAAATGTTTAGTGACCTTGCCAAACACATTGGATTGAGGGTGGGGTTTTTTTTGTTGTTTTTTACTCAAAACATGATTTTGGTGGGACGCCTGGGTGGTTCAGCGGCTAAGCATCTGCCTTAGGCTCAGGGCGATCCCAGGGTCCTGGGATCAAGTCCCACATCGGGCTCCCTGTGGAGAGCTGCTTCTCCCTCTGCCTCTCCCTGTGTGTCTCTTGTAAATAAGTACAATCTTTAAAAAACAAACAAACAAAAAAAAAAAAACATGAATTTGGCTATTTTGGTTTTGGTTTTTGCATTCAGGGTGTGAATGCAACCACACTCCACAGGGCTTGTTTCGCTCTTGGTGGAAATTAGTATTCACCATCATTGAAGAGCTGGGTGAGCTGGGCACAGGCCTGGCAGTGGCCATGGGGGACAGGGCAAGGAGTAAGTGTTGTCTGCTCTTCTTGTCCACTGTTCTCTCCTCAGGGTGACACAGGTGTGTGTCCCTCCTGTGCACACAGACCGATCTATAGAGTCCTCTGATCATGGCTGGTCCTCTGCGGTTTCCACAACCAACAATGGGTAAGGACACATTTTCTTTGGAGCCACCGCCAATGGTAACATTCCTTTCTTCTGTGGCCGTTCTCTGTGGCAGAGCCAGCTGGGCCACCTGGACAGCTTTCCCATCAGGGTCACTCCATTTACCAATACAAGTTTAAGAAAGGTCACCAATGTGCTGCTTGCTTCGTTTCCGCTCCCTGAGAGGAGGTGGGTTTGCCCTGCACTAAATCTCTGTGTGCTGCTTGGAGTTCAGCAAATGTCCCCTTGTGGAGAGCCCCAGGCCTCACCCCCAGCCACCTGCTGCGCTGACCTTGGGTGTGGCAGTGTGTGGCTGGCTCTTAAGACTGCCACTCAGCAACATAATCTCTTACTCATCCCAGAGCCTGTGACTATTAATCCCTGTGGGGGAAGAGAGGAAATCCAGCATCCTGAGAGGAGGAGCTTCTCCTGGATTATCCTGGGCCCAAATCACTCATCTGTTGAAGGAAGGCAGAGGGAGTGTGGACGCACAATGAGAAGGAGGTGAACATGCAGGTAGAGACTGGGGTGATGTGGCCACAAGCCAGGAGACACCTGAGGCCCCGGAGCTGGAAAAGGCAGGAAGAGATTTGCCCCAAAGCCTTCGGAGGAGGGAGCATGGCCCTGTGACACCTGACCTTGGAATTGTGGCCTCCTGCTCAGGAACTGGGTGGGGGATGGGAAGATCGTTAACCCCTGTCATAAGCCCCCGCCAGTTTGTGTGTGCCACTGGCTGATGGCAGGTGAGTGGAAGGGACGGGACCTCGTTTCTGGAGCAAGAACTTCAGGTGCAGCGAGCTACTGCCAGTCGTTCGTTCCCTCCTGCCCTGCATGGGACACCTGCACGTCCAGGGAGTTCCTGCTCCCTGAGCCCAGTGAGAGAAGACGCGCGTCGGAGGGCAGCCTGGAGCCAGCAGCCACGGAGCCCGAGGTTTGGAGCTGTTTCTAGGCAGCATTATCACAGAAGAAACGATGGATGGCAAAAGGGGTCCATACATCCCATGGCAGGAAACCTGCTCATCTTCTCGTGTAACAAGCCCTTCGTCCGTTTTAATATGGAGCGTGAGTAGCATAAGTAGGTGCTATTCGCTGCCCAGGCCAAAGTATTACCAAAATAGTAATAATCATAGTAATAATAATAAGCTCAGAAAAGACCTTGGCCTATTTATAACCAGGGGTGAAAGATGAGAGACAATGGTAGGTAATTCCAAGTTTTATCAGCTGGGCTTCTCCAGAGAAACAGAGGCAATAGAATATACAGAGGGAGAGGCATTTCAAGGAACTGGTTCCCCTGACTGTGGCGCTGGTAAATCTGACATCCTCTGGCAGGCTAGGGACCCAGGAAAGAGTTGACAGTGCGGGTCTGTCTAAAGGAAGTCTGAGGTCACTAGGGTGGACCCGATCCCATAGGATCCGTGTCCTTGCAGCAAGAGGTGTAGGATGGGGACATGCAGAGGGACGGCCAGGTGAGGACACAGGGAGCAGATGGCCATCTACACGCCCAGGGAGGGAGGCCTCAGGAGGAACCAGCCCTGCCCACGCCTGGAGTGCAGACTTCCAGCCTCCGGGACCCAGAGACAATACATGCCTGTGGTCCAAGCTGCCCTGGGTGCGGGATTTGTTACATCAACTCTAACAAATCAGTACACCAGGAGTCTGGCTAAATGCTTTGCTCATGTTAATGTTAATGGCTTTATAAGATTGCTTTGCTACTGCCTTCTGAAAATAGTCATGCTGTCAACCCAAAAGGAACAACCCTTTTAAAAAAATGTTAAAGAGAAAGGAAAAGAGTTTTATTGCAGCCCAAGTCAGGGTGGCCACCTGGTACTCAGTCGTCCGCTCCAAGAAAGGGACACTGGCTGCAGGGTTAGGTCTGTTTTCTTACGTAGAGTACAAGGCACCATGATGAAGGACATCCAGAAAGTCACAGACTTTGTCCTGTGCTTTTACTCTGTTTAAGACTGTGTGCCTTTAACATGAGAACCAGGGAGGATTTTGTTTTCCTAATTTTTATGTTTGGAATGCTCCTTTTTTGGTTTTTTGGTTTTTGTTTTTATATGAAGCAGACATACAGAAATAGAGCCCATGCTTTGAGGTTTCACCAAATCATATTTACCTCCGTAAATGTTAAAGTATAGCTTCCCCAGGAGCCCAGGAGAAGGGCCCACACATGTTAGAAGCTGAATTTTTTCCTTTATCAATGTGAATAAGCTCTGTGTAATGTACTGTTGAGAAGGTTTGTTACTGATAAACAGTGGAAGGTAGGATCCGACATCTGTTGAGGAGTGTGATTAATCATTTCCTTGAATTATTAAACAAAATCCTTTCAATGTACTGGGAGGACCTAGGAGCTCGGGCAAGTATTTATGCATGAAATGATACAATATTTTGGATGTTATTTTTCAAAATAATCTGAGCAAGAGAAGGGTAGAGATATAAATGAGTCGAAATTGCTCTTTGGCTGCTAATTGCTGAAATCCAGTCCATTTTACTATTGTGTTTACCTTTGTGTTTGAAACTTCCCAGGTTTTAAAGGAAAAAAAAAAACAGTTATGTAACACATCAGAGTTGATCCTTGAAAAACACAGGTTTGAACTGTGCAGGTACATTTATACACCAATTATTTTTATAAACACAGTACAGTACAACAGCAAATGTATTTTCTCTTACATTTTTCTTAATAACAGTTTCTTTTCTCTAGCTTACTTTATTGTAAGAATCCTGTATATAATACATATAATGTACAAAATACCTGTTAATCAATTGTTGATGTTTTCGGTAAGGCTTCCTGTTAACGGTAGGCTCTTAGTGAGTAAGTCTTGGAGGAATCAAGTCATACACGGATTGTGAACGGCTCAGGGGATCAACACCCTAACCCTGCATTGTCCTGGGGTCAACTGTGTTTTTGTTTGTTTTGAGTGTGAACCACAAAGACTTGAGACCACCTAATTTAGCAAGACCCTCATCATTGTAGGGTCATCACCAGAGCCACAGCCATAGACGTGTGTGGCATACATCCCACGAGTCCTCTCATTTCTTTCCACAGGGAGCAGACGAATTCTGCTGTGAACACATTCTGCATCTGTGTGCAACCGTAATGTGGTCTCACACCAACATCCCATGCATCCCCCATGACTGTTGTGTTCGTTCATTCTGGCAGGCAAGTATTCCCACCCCGGGAAAACTCAGACATGACATGCCTTTCTTTCAGTGTTGGGGCTCCCCAACACACCCCTGCTTCATTGGGCCATTTCCCAAAGCAAACATACCTTCCAGCTCTATCACGCTCCGAGTGGTCAAGCCATCTGGAAATGTTCACACGCTGGTATGAGTCCTGCTAACTCGTGTGAGCCCACCTAGGGAGGAATGAGCTCTGTTTCTACTGCGGAACCTCACTGATTTGAGAAATGGATGATGGCACAAGTGCTAAGGGGAAATCTGACAGGGTCTCTGGGGGGCAGACTGCAGCCCCCACCCCCAAGGGACTTGGCAGGAGTCTTAAGGCCACAGATCTGGAGATAAGGAGATCATCCTAGATTCCCCCATCTAATTACAGGAGGCTTAACAGCAGAAAGCTTGATTCAGCTGGAGTGACAGACCCAGCACAGAGATCAGGCACACCTGAAGCAGGAGGGGTCAGCTCGCCACCACTGGGGGGACCACCAGGGTCTGCTGGGCTCACACCCGGTCAGCTGCAAAGGGACCTCCTCCCAGCCAGCAACTCAGTGAGCCCGCGCTCAGTCATCCAGAGCCCTCAGACAGGAGAGCAACCTTCAAGTCACCTTGACATGAGCCCAGTTGAGCCTGGACTTCCCGCCTGCATAGCGGCAGAATACATGGGCTTTGCTTTAAGCTGCTCTCTGGGAGGACAGATGCTATGGGAGCAGCATGCAGTCTGGGTGGCAAGGAGCTGGAGGCTTGGGGTTCCTACAGGGGGTCCCCGAGCTCACCGTGGAAAGAAGCAAAGCCCCCTGGGATGCCCACCCTTCCCACCGCCAAGCTTCTCCCGCGCAGACACACTCGCTGAGCTGACAGAGCAGGTCCTGCGGTGGGCCGGCCCCCCGTGGTTCTATTTATACGGCCTGTATGCAAACGAGGACTTGGGGAAACCCAGCATGTGATTGGGTTACAGAGCATATGTAAATAGCCAGAGGCAGCTCTGCTCTCTGATTGGATAAGATTGCTGGGGAAGTCAGCCAACCAGAGCAGAGATGGCCCTAGACACCCTCCAAGAAGCGCTGCTCCGGGCCCTCCCCGGAGAGCCGGGCGCTTGACTGGGGGAAGTGGAGGCTGTAGCTGGGATTCCTGATGGTTTTTATTGTTTTGTTTTAAAAAAATTTTTTTTAATTTAAGTTCAATTTGCCAATATATAGTATAACGCCCAGTGCTCATCCCATCACGCGCCCGCCTAAGTGCCCGTCACCTGGTGCTGATGAATTCACGGGGCCTTATGGTGATGAAGCCCCAGTAGGACGGCAGTGGTGAAATCCATCACCTTCCGACTGACAAAGAAATCCAGTATCATCTTTATTCCGGAATATCAGAGAATGGAGAGGAAGAGGGTTTGGGCGTGTTTTCGTGGTTTTTCGTTGTTGTTGTTGTTGTTGTTGTTTGTTAGTATTTTTAGGGAAACGATATACACTTCAACGTATATGAGAATATCAAATACCTGGGCATCCCAGAGCAGTGTTTGCAGAGTGTGGTCTTGGGCCAACATCAGGTCACCTGGGGATTCGTTAGGAATGCAAACTCGGGTCACTCCAGACCCATTGAGTCACCAAGGGAATGAGGCCCAGCTCTCTGCTCAGATGCATGTTAATGTTTGAGAGCCAAACAAACTAGATTGAACGGGCTCACTCAGAAATTGAGCCACGTACTAAATTATCTGTCCTGTCTGCAAATGAGTCAGTAAAAAAATCGAATGGCAAAAATTTCTCTCATTATATTAAATAAGATAAACAAGGATACTCTTGGAAAAAGTGGGATTCTTTTCATGAAAATAGAAAGCTCACTGAGAGGTTGATAGAAAGAGACCTGCTTCCTTGGCTATTAAAATAAATTTGAAAAAAAAATCTATTTTCTCCTAAACTGATCTATAAATTCAACATAATCCCATTAGGATTTTATCTGTCATTTGGAAAGGGGATAAAAGTTGTGAAGATCCTATACAAGGAAATAGAGAGACAACAGATAAATTCTTTAAAAGAATAAGACTTTTCTATATACAAGACCATATTGGGATGCCTGGATGGCTCAGCAGTTGAGTGTCTGCCTTTGGCTCAGGTCCTGACCCTGGGGTCCTGGGATTGAGTCCCACATTGGGCTCCTTGCATGGAGCCTGCTTCTCCCTCTGCTTATGTCTCTGCCTCTCTCTCTCTCTGTCTTTCATGAATACATTTTTTAAAATATTTTTTAAAAAGACCATACTATCTGCAAACAGGGGAAGTTTGATTTTCTTCCTTTCCAAAATGGATGTTCTTTATACTTAAGATCTCAGGGATGTCACCGAACTGTTTTTAATCTAGGTTAACAATGGTTTTCTAACATTTTTTTCTTGTAAATATCTCTCCTAAAAGAAAGTTCTCCTTTGGACTGAGATTGAGTGTACGTCTTGCAGTAAGACCGTAGTACAGCTCTAATATGTGCTCATAGCTAAATTGCTGGTAATCATTTCAAACACAGTGGGGATTTTTAAAGGGCTGAAGTATTGAAAAAAAAAAATGCCAGGCCTCCTGGCAAATTACTGTTAAACTAGTAAGAAACATAAAATACTACTGATAAATTCCACAAAATAAAGAATGCAGGAAAACCTCATTTTTTCCTTCTGAAAAAAAAAGTAGAATGCTGTTATTACAATGGATAAAGATGACCCACCGACAGCACCCCCCACCCAAAAGTACAGACTAGCATCACTTATAAATAAGGACAGAAAGATTCTACCTTAAATATTAGCTGATTGATTCCAGGATCGTGAAAGAATGACAACGGCAAATTTGAATTTCTTGAAAGAATGATAGAATGGTTCAGTATTATCGGGAATATAAGTCACCTCACTTAGATCCAAAGAGAAAAGGCTTATGAGTATCATTAATCTTTTATCATTTTTTTAAAAATTAATCATCTGTAAGTTAGGATCAGTGGAAGCCCAGAATCATTTTGCCGGGAAGTTCCTTTAGTATGGCTACTGTTAGAGCTGGAAACAAATCAGAGAAGCCCCTCATTTCATCTCTATTCACCTGCATTCTGGAAATGTCCTCTGTCATTCAGTACTGAGTGAAGAACCGACTTCTAACAGGTACCCAACATGCAGAAACAACAAGGAATGACAGATTACAGTTACACAAATACAAGTCAACTGCGCCAATGCAGTAGTCAACTACGAGCAAGGAACAGAAAATGTAATAAGGAAACCCATTCGGGGATCCCTGGGTGGCTCAGCGATTTAGCGCCTGCCTTCGGCCCAGGGCATTATCCTGGAATCCTGGGATCAAGTCCCAGGACAGACTCCCTGAAGGGAGACTGCTTCTCCTTCTGCCTATCTCTGACCCTCTCTCTGTGTCTCTCATGAATAAATAAATAAAATATTTTTTTAAAAGGAAACCAATTCAATATAGCCAAATAAATACATAAATACATCAAAATTAAAATATTTTTAAAAAATTTAAACCTACAAATAACCTTGATGAAAATGTGTGCAGAATGGAATGAAGAAATGTCTGTAAGTCTATAGATGGTTAAACACGATTGAAAGAAACAGAAGATGGGTCAGTTGGTGGAGCGTGTGACTCTTGATCTCAGGGTTGGGGGCTCAAGCCCCATGCTGAGTGTAGAGACGACTTAAAAATAAAATTAAAAAAAAAAAAAAAAGGAGCAGTCGAAGGTCCTGTGTCATCAGACACCAGAATGAAAGCTGGAGGGATCTCTGGAGAGAGCCGCTGGTTCTGACACATGTTCGGCCGTTCTGAAACCTCACTTGGAGCTGGTGTACTTGGTGACAGGCTTGGACCCTGGATCCAGTGTGCCTGGCCAGCTCATCTGCCCCTCAAAGGATGAGACAGTGGAATGGCCTGGGGGAGCATGCTCTAAAGGAGGTGCCATCCATAGAAGCATTCATCTCTCCTAAAATACTTAAAAATTCAATGGCCTGTACCCTATACGATCCAACCCAGTTTTCCTGACTTCACTGATGTGCCCTGGCCCCTCCTCCAGCTCACCACCACCCCTACTAAGAAAGCTGCATTCATTTCTTCTAGCATGCTCTCAAATGCACCAGCCCCATGTTCAAGGAGGCTTTTGTTTCATTTATTTTCACATTTGTCTGAAAAGGTATGTATTAGTTAGGCTGCTGCCTAGAAATAGAATTAATAAGATATATAGATATGCACATATAGGTATGTTCCTTTTATGAAGCCATTTAATAAAAAATAGATACATGTATTACACATATATAATTATTGGCTCTGAGTCTGAAGGTCAGAGATCGAGGAGCACCAAAGACAACAAGGATGTCCTGGCTCCTCAGCCAGACAAAGGGGGCCAGCTCCTGCTTCCTCCTTCTCTCCAGGCCCTCAGCGGCCTGGGTGGTGCCCCTCTACCCCCGCATTGGGGTGAGCCATGTGCTATTCCGAGGCCACCCATTCACCAGTGAATCTCATGCAGAAACATAGACGCACCCAGAATCATGTGCAATCCAGGCACCCTACAGAACATCAAGCCTCCCCATAAAATGAAGCGACACCAGGTGCTTTCTGCATTCCCGAATTTTTCTAGGTGGCCCAGTGATGAGCAGAATTAGGGTCCATGTGCTCTGGTCAGGCCCACCCCACCTCTCCTGGGCCCTGTGCCAATGTTGGACTCCGTGGTCTTCCTTAAGGTGAATGTCAGCAAAGAGAAGAAAGCATCCTCAGGTCCAGGGGGTCGTCACCTGGACGGGGCCGGGACGGCAACCCTAAGGTGAACCTGGCTATAAGCTGACCATCTAACCATGGCTGGCATGTCCCTCCCTTAGCAGGACAAAGCCACGCTGCATGCTGGGTGGGGCTGGTAATGTGCAGCTGGGTCCCCAGGATAAACACAGGTATCCACGTCTCATTGCAGAGCCCACGTTTCAGCTCAACACTAGAAAGCTGGAAAGTTGTCTTTCCCATCTTTGCATGAAACTGAAAATTAACAACTCTGTGGACTCCCCAGAGAACTGTGGTCACAGAGTGCCTCCAACATCAGGAGACACAGGTACAGGCAGAATGTCACAGGTGAGATCTGCTTACATGGGGCAGGGGAGCTGGAGCCACCCACAAGTACCAGCACTCCAGGTCATTCTCGATGACGCCCAGAGGCTGAGTGTTGGACGAGCCCAGAGCAGCAGTCTGCAGGGTCTTCAGCACGGACTCCTGCCACCGCGCTATGTCCAGGTCCGACGGCTGTGCTGTGCCCAACACCAGGCAATTAACTCCGCTCTGGCCCCATCCACGTGGAGTCACACCCCACAGGCCACCTCACAGCAGACTCCAGCCAAAAGTCCAGGGGTCGCCCCCGTGACCCCCTGGCTACAGACCAGAGGCTCCCACGGCCCCTCCTCGGGTTACTGAACTTGCTCGAGTGGTTCAGATCTCAGAGAAACACCCCATGTTACCAGCTTATTATCCAAGGCTGTGACCCGGGGCCAGCCCTGGGGCAGGTCACTCTCCTCACGTCTCCACATGCTCACCAGCTCCAAGCTCCCCAAGTCCGACCTCCCAGGTTTTCATGGGGCCTCATGATGTGGGTGTGATTGGTTACGTCACTGGGCATTGGTGACTGATCCCCTCTTCCCTCCCAGAGGTCAAGGGGTGGGACTGAAGCATCCAACCCTCTGCTCCCAGGGTTGGGTCCCCTGGCCACCCGCCCCCATCCTGAGGGGCTCCCCAAGGTCACCTCAGTACTTAACAAAGACACTTGTATGGTTCTTGGAAATTCCAGGTATTTTAGGAGGTTTTTCTAGTACTGGGTGCTAGGACCAAATGTGTATTTCTTATTGTGAATCACAACATCACACACATTAGCTGGGTTTTACCTCCAGGAGTCCCCCCATGTTTTCTGGATAAAATACGAGAAAGATCCCCCACTCCACCTCAGATCCAGCAGAGCATCAGCCCCCCAGGGCAGGGCATTCATCCAACCCAAGCCCCCTGGCCACCCTGCCTTACCTGCAGAAGGCAAATCAGCTATGATGCACTGTGAAGGTCACAGCCCAGCAACACAGGTCCACAAAGACACTGAGAATGAATCAGAGTGTTCTAGCATGCTGCCCCTGCCCACAGCCTACCAGCACTCAGCAGGGCTGCAGCTCATGGCAGCAGGTCACAGCAGGAGAGCCAGAGAGCCACTCCATCTCACACTGAGGTTTTAGGGACAAAAAGAACTCCAGGGGTATTAGAAGCTACTGGGGCCTGTCGCCACAGTAGACACAAAGCACAGCCCAACCCCACAACTAGAACACCACAGATCCTCACCCTCAGAGCTGATTCAGTATGGCTCTTATCACCGGTTACATGTGTCATGTCTGCCTTTCAACCAGAAATCACCAGACACACCCAAAGGCAAGCAAAACACAGTCTGAAGAGAAAAACAGGCGTCAGAACTAGACGCAGGTTGACTCACGTATTGGAATGATCAGACTGGAATTTAAAATAACTGTGATTGGGGCCCCTGGGGGGCTCAGTGGTTGAGCATCTGCCTTCCACTCAGGGCGTGACACCGGGGTCCCAAGATCAAGTCACACATCGGGCTCCCCTCATGGGCCTGCTTCTCCCTCTGCCTGTGTCTCTGTCTCTCTCTCTCTGTATCTCTCATGAATAAATAAAATCTTTTAAAAAAAATCTACTTCTCCGTTCTTGAATGGTCTTACAACTGTGCAGAGAAGGAACAGCAACAATGTGCGGACAAGAGCCTCTGGAGGAGGGGCCCAGAGCTCTCAGGGAGGTGGGGGGATGGGGGTGCTTCAGCACGTCCACCTGTGAGTTGTCTGAACTGCCAGGAAGCAAAGTAGTGTTATTTACAGTGGACCTAGGACACCTGAAACTCATGCAGTACTATGTATCCATACTCAAATAAAAGTAAGCAAAAAACAAACATTCAGGGGCACCTGGGTGGCTCAGTGGGTGAAGCACCTGCCTTTGGCTCAGGTGGAGATCCCAGGGTTATGAGATCGAGCCTCACATGGGGCTCCATGCTTATTGCATCATCTGCTTGAGATTCTCTCTCTCTTCCCCTCTGCCCCTCCCCCATGCTGATGCACCCTCTAAATAAATAAATAAACAAAATATTTTTTAAATAAAAAATAACATAAATACCCAAAAAAGTAAAGGGGACTTAGATTGGTTATAAATGTATATTTCAAACTCTAGGGAAGTAACTTAAAAAGAAGTGTACGTAGAATCATAATGGAGTAAATTTGGGGTAAATCCCCAGCAGTGCAATTGCTGGGTCGTAGGGCAGGTCTATTTTTAACTCTTTGAGGAACCTCCTCACAGTTTTCCAGAGTGGCTGCACCAGTTCACATTCCCACCAACAGTGCAGGAAGGTTCCCCTTTCTCCAATGAAACGCCGGGACACTGCACCCCGATGTTTCTAGCAGCAATGTCCACAATAGCCAAACTGTGGAAGGAGCCTCGGTGTCCATGGAAAGATGAATGGATAAAGAAGATGTGGTTTATGTATACAATGGAATATTACTCAGCCATTAGAAATGACAAATACCCACCATTTGCTTCGACGTGGATGGAACTGGAGGGTATTATGCTGAGTGAAATAAGTCAATCGGAGAAGGACAAACATATGGTCTAATTCATTTGGGAAATATAAAAAATAATGAAAGGGAATAAAGGGGAAAGGAGAAAAAATGAGTGGGAAATATCAGAAAGAGAGATGGAACATGAAAGACTCCTAACTCTGGGAAACGAGCCAGGGGTGGTGGAAGGGGAGGTGGTGGTGACTGGGTGACGGGCACTGAGGTGGGCACTTGACGGGATGAGCACTGGGTGTTGTTCTATATGTTGGCAAATTGAACACCAATAAAAAATAAATTTATATAAAAATAAAAGAATCATAATGGATATGCTAAACGGAGGACCGCAGATGGGCTCCTCACACCACAGCATGGCAGAGATCTCCAACCATCCTTAATGCCTACAACCACTTCCAGGTGACAGTAGTTACTACTCCTTCCCTAGTAGTACTTGGCATTTACCGCAGTGATAAAGATGCGCATTTATATATGTATCCATACAACCACACATATATTACGCATGTGAGTATATCAGAAATTAATTTTGTGAACGCATTTATTTATTTATTTATTTATTCATGAGAGACACAGAGAGGCAGAGGGAGAAGCAGGCTCTATGCAGGGAGCCCGATGTGGGACTCGATCCTGGGACCCCAGGATCACACCCTGAGCCCAAGGGAGACTCTCACCACGGAGCCATCCAGGTGCCCCAATTTAGTATATATTTTGACAATTTAATTCAGTATCACTGATTTGCTTTGCAGTTTTGAAAAATGTTATGCATTTCAAAACATTCTGAGATATTTCATTGTATGCATTTTTAAATGTCACCGAACTGCCAGAGGGGTTCATGAGGCCCCCAAAAATCCAAGAAGAATTAAATTCTTGTCACCTATTCACCAACACAGAAAAACAATACCTCCTAAAAAGGAAAAAGTTACAAAACATCATGGAAAATGTTTTGAACCCTGAGCCTGAATTCTTTCCTACTGTGGGGCCGAGGGGAATCAGCACTATGGAGACAATTCCAAGCAGACCCTCTTATGAAATGGGTCTTCACAGGGAACAGACCCTGTTATGGGAACCTTGTCACGGCTAGACAACCAGGCAGGGTCTGTGTGCAGGTTTGGAGGTACTTTGGTGGCACAGTGGGTGACGGTGGGTGACGCTGGGACAGTGGGACACACCCCAGGCCCCTGGCACCGAATACGGTCTCCTTGTGGGGTACTAGGCAAGGGAACTGAGTGCCCATTGTGCTCCAGACCCGGAGCATGGGAAGGCAGGGCTGGCCAACGGTCAGCAGGTGTCTCCCACGAGGGGCCGGGCCACAGGGTATCAGTTGGGGTACAGGAAGGTTCCAGGGATAGCTGGAAGCCCACACGTCCACCACACCTGTGAGGTCCTGAAAAGCCTGTGTACCTGCTAATCCAGGGCCATCTGCTGCTGGGAGACCCCACTCTGAGCCACAACAGGGAGTTCCTACCCAGGGAAGCCCCACGTGTTGCGGGCTTATGGGAACACCCCACAGAGAAGATATGCAAGGTCAAACCCCGTGACCTCCAGGGCCCAAAGGATCCACCACAAAGTGCTACACAAGGCCCTGCATTTCCTGAGTTGTACGTGCAACTCCCAACACCGTGAGTGGTGGAGAGCAAGGAAAGAACTTTCCAGACTGGGGAGGGCTTTCCTCCACCACAGGCTAGAGGCTGTGTAGTTGAGGCAGAGCCACTGAATGCAACTGTCTAGGAAGAATTGTGGAGAAGTCTTTGCTGCAGAAAAGGTGTTTATATTAGAGCACGGGGACTGGACCTGCAGGCAGAGAATGCTGCCCAGTGTTTCGGAGGGTGGCTCTTGACATCCTTCTAAGGTTGTGCAGGGAGCGTGGAGACAATCTAATTTCTAGGGGATTTCTGGAGGCTGAAAGTGAGGTCTCAGGGACCCCAGAGGTCCAGTTCAGCCTGTAATAAAACATCAACCTTAAGGCAGCCTCAAGTTCCTTGAGGGATGGCACGCTGCTCGCTGCACATCATAAGGGAGTATCACCGTAGCTACATGACACTTGCCTTTGTTCTCATCACAGTGATTGGCACCAAATGTATGCACAGAGCAAACACAACCGCATCCATAAAATGCACGCGTCCCAGACAAGCCAAAACTTCCGGGAGGGACTGTTTGCATCTGAAAGTGTCTTTAGAGAGAGGATATCTCTCCTCTTGGGAAGGTTCTTTTTGTTTTGTTTTTGGGGTTTTTTAAAGACTTTATCCATTTATTTGAGAAAGAACGTGCAGAGGGATACAGAGAAGCAGGCTCCCGCTGACTAAGGACTCCATGTGGGACTCCATGTGGGGCTCCATCCCAGGACCCCAGGATCATGACCTGAGCCCAAGGCAGATACCTCACTGACAGAACCCCCCAGGCGCCCTCAGGAAGTTTCCTTAGGGGGTGATTGTTCCCTGGACCTTGGCACCCCTGAGGGAGTCGGAAGCACAGGGAACTCAGTTGCTGAGATCATGAAAACTGTCAACTGCACCAACTAAAAAGCAGTTTTACAGGTGATGAAGAAACTCAGCTTTTCATGTGTGTGGGCCCTGCTCCTGGCTCCCGGGAAGCTATACTTTGACCTTTACCAAGGTCGAACCGACTCAGAGTACGCCTGCTTCATTAATATATATGTAACCAAAACAGAGCATACCCATTGGAAAGAAAAACAGAAATCGTCGGGGGCTCCCATGTTAAAGGCCCACAGCCTTGCACACGCTAAACACATGAGATAAAGTCTGACTTTCTGGATGTCCTTCATCACGGTACCTTGTAATCTATGTAAGAAAACAGACCTACAACAACAACAACAACAACAACAACAACAACAACAAAGAAAACAGACCTAACCCTGTGGCCAGTGTCCCCTCCTTGGAGCATGCACTTCTTTTGGAAGCAGCTGCCTGACTCCTCCAGCAGAACTCTTTTCCTTTTTTATAATAATAATAATAATAATAATAAAAAAAGACAGGGGCACCTGGGTGTGTGGCCCAGTTAGTGAAGAAGCATCCCACTCTTGCCTTCAGCTCAAGGTTGTGGGATCAAACCCCATGTCAGCTCTGAGGTCAGCACAGAGTCTGCTTGAGTGTCTCCTTCTGCACCAACACCACCCCCTACCCGAGCACTCTGTCTCTCTAACATAACTAAATAAAATCTTTAAAAACAATTTTAAAAGGGCTTGCTCAGTTTGCATCAACACATGCAAGGAATACAGATTCTGGTTTCCAATCTGGTGGGGGGCAGGGGTGGGCGCACACGAGGTGGCCCCCAAGTCCATGTATTGTGTTCAAAGGGAACCAGGTGACATTCCACCACGTGCCCAGGTAGTGGACTCGAGTCCCCTGAGAATCTAGAAACAAAAACTTAAAAACAGAACAAAAAGCTCTTGTGGTCAGAAAAGTGGGCCCTCAGACAAGGCACCCAAATGCTCTGGAGGAACCGAGGGGTCCTGCAGAGCCATGCAGCCTGAGCCCCAGGGCCGGCTTCCTGGGTTCTCCTGTGGAAGGCACAGCCAATGCCACGAACCCTTCATCCATCTGCCATCATCCCCCCAGAGACTTGCAGGGCAGGAGAACTCCTTATTCTCCTTAGGTCTTGGCAGGGGCTCTGTACAAAAAACAGATTAACAAGACGGAAGCATTTAAGTTTTCTGTTTTAAGATTTTATGGATTTATCTTAGGGAGAAAGTAAGTGTGAGTGGGGGGAAGGGCAGAGGGAGAGGGGGAATCTCCAGCGGACTCCACACCGAGCACCTAGTCCCACATGTGGCTTGTTCCGGAACCCCAAGACTGTAGCCTGAGCCGAAATCAAGAGTCTGCTGCTTAGGGATGCCTGGGTGGCTCAGTGGTTGAGCATCTGTCTTCAGTTCAGGTCATGATCCCGGGGTCCTGAGGTCGAGTCCCACATCGGGCTCTCTGCTCGATGGGGAGCCTGCTTCTCCCTCTGCCTGAGTCTCTGCCTCTCTCTGTGTGTCTCATGAATAAATAAAATCTTAAAAAAAAAAAAAAAAAAAGTCTGAGGCTTAACCATGCAAGCCACCCCGAGGCCCCAAGCATTTCAGTTTTATTGTGACTCAGGAGCCTTCAGAAGGAAATGAGGACCCACAGAAGTTGTTGAAGCCACATGCTCCTCCACGAGGTTCAAAAGCAGGGCACTTGTGGACATCAGTGGAGACATCTGCAAGACCAAAGGTAGGTAAGAGCCAATCCACGAGGTCTGAGAGCGTGGTCCCCAGTGGTTCTCGCTTCCCGTCCATGATGGCAACGTTTCCTCTCCCTGAGCATAGACCCGTCACCTTTCACAGGGGAGTCAGCTCTGTTTCCAGGCAGAAAAGGGGGTTCCGTGCCCTCCCCTCTCACCTACTGTCTTCCACGTACCTTTAGCTCAGAAAGCTCTTACATGGAAGGTGCATGTCTTGGGATGGTGCACCTGGCCACCCTTGAGCCACAACCTCAAAGTGTGCAAGGGCCCTGAGGGTCAGGCAACAAGGACACTTCTCCCCAGAGAGCACGAACAGGACTAGAAATGCTGAGGGCTGAAGGGGGAGCATGGGGAGGCTGGACCCTGGGGCAGGCCAAGCATCAGGGGGTGCCAGGGGTCGGCACGCGATCGGTGCACACGAGCATCGTGTTGGGATCCCCCTGTGGGGAGAGGCAGTGTGCTCATCTCCCAGGAGGGAAGGATGGGGACACTGAGGGTGTGCCACCTATCGTGACCTAGCAAGAAGGCATCCCCGATGAAGCCAGCAGACAGGGGCTCTAGGCAGGCCACCAGAGCGAAGGGACCCCTGTCGACACTGGTGGGGAAACTCAACATTATCACCACAGAAAGGCCAACTCAGAATGCAGCCTTCTAAAAGGTTCTTCCCTCTCTGGAGCTAGAGCGTTGGTGAGCCAAGAGGAGTGCTGGGGGGGGAAAGGGAGGAGCTATGTGGGCAGGGGCAATGCCCATGGGGAGGTGACCAGACCCCGACCCATGACCCACAGGACCCTGACTGACCGACCGGCCCAGCACTCCCGGGGAAATGACCCGTCCCTGACCTCTGACCCAACAGACCCCAAACCCCTGGCCCCCGACCCCTGTCTCATAGGCCCCTTATCCACCCGGCCCAGGAGCCCTTGCAAGGTGACCTGCCCCTGACCCCTGACCCGCCAGGCAGCAGGCGTGGGAACAGGTGGTCACACGCGAGCCGTGTGCAAATTAGGAGCGGGCCGCGGGGGTGGAGCTGGCGCGGACCAATCAGAGTGCAGCCTGACATGGCGCCACCCCGGGGCCGACCAATAGGAAAGCAGCAGCCTCTATAAAAAACGGGCCCTGCCACGCCACGACAGTAGCCAATGCCGGGAGCCGGGGCTCGCGCGAGGCGGGCGGCGCGCAAGTCGACGGGCGGCAAGGCCCCGCGCAAGCAGCTGGCCCCCAAGGCGGCCCGCAAGAGCGCACCGGCCACCGGCGCCGTCAAGAAGCCGCACCGCTACCGCTACCGGCCCGGCCCGGTGGCCCCGCGCGAGATCCGGCGCTACCACAAGTCCACGGAGCTGCTGATCCGCGCAAGATCGCGCAGGACTTCAAGACCGACCTGCGCTTCCAGAGCTCGGCCGCCATGGCGCTGCAGGAGGCGTGCGAGGCCTACCTGGTGGGGCTCTTCGAGGACACCAACCTGTGCGCCATCCACGCCAAGCGCGTCACCGTCACGCCCCAGGCCAGCCAGCCGGCGCGCCGCATCCGCGGGGAGCGCGCCTAGGCCCCGCGCGCATCCCCATGCCGCCCTGCAGAACTCCCCCCAAAGGCTCTTTTCAGAGCCACCACCGACCCACAAAGGGGGCTGTGCCAACCCGTGTCTTCCGACTGGTTCTTGTTTCCGGCTCTGGTTAGGGGGCTAGAGCGGGAACTGGAGCACCCCGCCCGCGGTTTGTGAGCCCTCCAGGAGGGTCCCTGGTCTGGGAAGTTAGCTGGGCAGAGGCAGGCCCCGGGGCACGCCCGTGGGAACCTACCTCCCAGCTCCGTGGGGAGTGCTGGCAGGCGGCAGGAAGCCTCCCACCTGGGACCGGGAGTGAGTCGGCCATGAACCCAGGGCTGACCCAGGCCGCTGTAAGGCTGAGATGGAGGGTGGGTGTGGAGGGCTCTTCCTGGCGGGTGCTGGCTGCAACCCCATGTCCTATGGCCTTGGGTAAGGAGGTGAGCTATGCTTGGAGGACCTGCAGATGACCTATGGCAGATGATCCGGACTGTCGTGACCCTGGCATTGCGTGTCCACCTGAGGGCTGAGGCAGGAGCAATGGGAAGAACAGGAGACCAGGTGGACCAGGAGAAAACCGGTCCCTCTGGGCACATGCTTGGAGGGTCAAGGAAGCCCCTCTGACAGGTGTCTGAGCCCACAGCCCTGTCCCTTCTGGGGCCTCTGGCCCTCAGAGATGTGTGCACAGCCACAGCCTTGCTCTCTGGAGAATGTTCTAGCACCCTGCAGACACGGCAGAGCCCAAGTGAGACAACCACAGGGACGCAGACGGCAGCAGGGCAGGAAGCACGTGGTTCCCTGCGCCGGGTATAGCCGAGCTCCCCAGCAGAGCAGGTGCAGCCCAACAGCAGGGCTGCTGGGTGTCGCTGGTAGCTTTGAGGTCTGAGAAGACCCCAGCCCCTGGAAGGCCTGATTAGTTTTATAGACCTGTCAGGACCTGCACCTGTGTCTGCCCGTCCCTGGCATATGGGCACACTGCAGTTAGCTAGACATGGTTGGTCCTGAGCCCAGGTCGCCAGGCCATGTGTGCCCTGAGGGGATGGGCTGAGTGCAGTGTGGCGGGCGGAGAGGACCCTCCATGAGGACATCAAGAGTGGGAGCTCTTTCAAGATTTTATGTATTTATAAGACCCAGAGACACAGGCAGAGGGAGAAGCAGGCCCCCCGTGGGGAGCGCAATGTGGGACTCGATCCCAGGACCCTGGGATCATGCCCTGAGCCCAAGGCAGACAATCCTCCACGGAGCCACCCGGTGCCCCAAGAATGGAAGTTCTTAATGTAAATGAAGGCAGACCAGGCCAGCACATGATCACTGGCTGGAGGTCAGACACACATGGAATTGATGAGACCAGCTACACTGAGTCCACACTGGTTAATGGGAGGGAGGGAGAGGGTGGGAGGAGTATGTGGTGGCTCAGCTGTGTCCCACGGGCCAGGGATTGCTACTTTCCTGGGGTTTTTAGATTTTATTTGAGAGAGCACCAAGAGGAGGAGTGGCAGGCAGACAGGGAGAAGCAGGTTCACTCAAGCAGGAGCACTGAGCTGGAGCACTGGATCCTGGGACACTGGGCAGGGGTTGGGATCTCGACCTAGGCAGGAAGCCAGATATTGAACCGACTGAGCCTCCCAGGCTCCCCAGGAAGCTCCTTCTCTTCTCCATAGTGCAGGCCTACTATAGTCTGGTAGGTGAGCTTCCTATTTAATACAATGAATTGTGTGTTTCTGATCCTGCTCCTCATGGGCTGTGGACCCATTTGCATCCCGTAAACCATTCCAGGCCACACTGAAGGAACAGATGGGCCGCAGGGACTCCAGCGACTTCCTCACACAGCAAACAGTCCTTGTTCAGAGCCCCTGACAGGCCATCAGGGAGGGGAGGGCACCACTGCTGCATTAGAGGGGATTCCCCAGGGGGCCGGTGCTCTCCTTGGGGATAAGTGGCTGGGGCTGCCCTATGACAGGAGCACAGCAGAGACCAGGCTCAGCTTCCCGACTGGGGAGTCAGGAGAAATCAGAGGACTTTCTTCTTGTCCTCAACCCCGACCCTTCTTATGGGACAATTTTGGGGAAGGACATCAAAGAGACGTGATCACCTGGCAACCTTAGAGCTGGATCAGGGCACTCCAAGGCTCCCCACTGCTATCCCTTTACCTAGGCACATGGGCCCTACTTGTCTTTCCTGCTCCCAGGGGCCGCTCCAAGGACAGAGCCTTGAGATGCTGACGTGCAACGCCTGCCTGGCATACGTGCCTGAGCCCAGGTAAGGCCTCTCCAAGCTCATAAGATCTGGCAGGCGGTGTGGGGTCCGCCGGTCCTGCAGGCACCCAACCCAAGGCTTGTGTGTACATGCCTTTGCTTTATTACAACGGCCCTTCGCCAGCCAGTCTCTGGGATCTCTCCCTGGCCCCTGAGCACAGGGGCCACTTTCACATTGCACCCAGGGAGTTCCCAGGGGGCTTTCAGACCAGCAGAGGACTCCTGGTCACTTGCCAGCCCCTGTCCCCCATCCCCCCTTTCCCACTCAGCCTGTCCTGCAGGCCTTCTTACCTGAGTATGTGGCCAGGTGTACACACCTGCTCCAAGTTAGGCCATGAGCCCTCGGGCATAAGAGTGTCGACACCTGGCCCAGAGGATCGTCAGAGAATCACATCAGACAGGCCAGCCAAGGGGACGCTCAGTGTGTCACTGTCTGTGATGGGCCGAATTGTGTGTACCCCCAGACCCTGCAAAATCCCTTGCTGCTCCCCAACTCACAGGACCTCAGAATGAGACTGAATTTGGAGACAGGGCCTTTGATGTGATAGCAAGAGGAAATGAGGTCAATATGGTAAGTCTTGATCCCATAGGACCGCTGTTCTGAGAGGAGGAGGTTAGGACACAGACACGTGCAGAGGGATGGCCATGTGAGCACATGGGGAGAAGGCAGCCGTGATCCTGTAGTTTACGATAAGAAATATACATTTGGGCTCAAAACCTTTGGAAGTTTCTAAGTGATTTCATGGCTGTTATTATAGCAAGGCCCTGCCCACCACACCTGTGTGTTGATGAGGTGACCTTGGGCAGCCCCTCAGGATGGGGGCAGGTGGCCAGGGGACGCAACCCTGGACGCTTCAGAGCTTTGACCCACACCCACCACTGTCCAAGGGGAGAGGGTGCAAACTGGACTGAGGGCCATGTGCAGTTCGTTGCTATGAAGAGGGTCACCTGGAAAAGGCTAACATAAGACCCCAAAGCACAAAAGCCCTCATGCTCTCAGCTGCCGGGACCAGGATGCGGGAAGGAGCAGAGACGTGGCCTGCAGAGGCTGCCACCACCTGCTAAGCCCAAACAGATGCCGCCATCTCTGCAGAGCCCAGTGGCTCTGGTCCCAGTGCCTCAGATGAAGTGAGGGCCTCATGAAACCAGAGGAGCAGCCTTCCTGCATTTTCCAGAATAGCTAGCTTTGAGCCGGTGAGCCCCATCCTACAGTAGAGGCCTGAACTGGCCTTCTGAGTGAGGACATGCTGCAGTGTGATTACCCAGAGGCTGGAGGGGATCAGGATGTGCAATGTCGAAATACACCACCGTGGCATACTGATGACTTTGAGCTGAAGGCGATCAACAAACAGCACACACAGGAGGAGCTCTCTGCCCTTCCACCTGTTCTGCCTAAAAGCAAAGCAGAAATTCCCATTTGTACAAAAATTTCCATTTGCAAAGGTGCCCGTCTCCTGTGACAGAAAGAGGACAGTAAGTCTCATCACCAGATGGGCCTGAGATAAACAACTCTTACCTATCTTTAATTCCCCCCAGTCACCTTCCCACAATTCACCCCCTGATGCCCATACCCCGTTTCCTCTGTTGAGGTGCTTCTCCACAACTTATCACCCTTTGTTAAAATGGTATGGAAGTTGGGACACCTGGGAGACTCAGTGGTTGAGCGTCTGCCTTGGGCTCAGGTCATGACCCCAGGGTCCTGGGATCGAGTCCTGCATCAAGCTCCCTGCATGGAGCCTGCTTCTCCCTCTGCCTGTGTCTCTGCCTCTCTCTCTGTGTGTCTCTCATGAACAAATAAAATCTTTAAAACAATAAAATAAAATGGAATAAAAGCCAATTTGTGTTTTTACTTCTTTTCTGTCCCATACATACTAAGAACCTAAGATAAAATATGTATGCCTTCTTGCCTATTAATCTGGCACTTATCTGTTTAATTCACAGACCTCAGGTATAGGATCTAAGAGGGTAGAAGGGAAGATTTCCCCCCTCCCCACCCCGGTTAAGGCCCATGGGGCACATGCAGTAAGTATGAGAAATCACCTATGCAGTGGCAATATGCTGCATCCAGGATGCAGGACTGTTTGTTTCTGACACAAAATCCTGACAGATACAGCAATTTTTATGGTAATGACATATCAGAAACAATCACATTAGCAAGAAATTTGGAAACCAGGGTCTGGAAGACATGTGACAGCAGTGCAGGTACTGGCGCTACAATCTGGTAGAGAGAGGCCAGGCAGACAGGTGTGGAGCAAACAACATAATAGGGGCCTCCTGTGTGGCCCGGTTGGTTGGGCATCTAACTCTTGATGTCAGGGTTATAAATTCCAGCCCGGCACTGACCACCTCCCTGGAGGGAAAGGAAGGGATCCTAGTATGTGGCCCTTTGCACAACTCGGCTCTGAAGCAAATCTCCCACCACAAGTGGCAAGGGCATTCCCAGGAGGAAGCGTCAAGCTCAGGAATGCTCTGTGGAAGCAGGCGACAGGCCCAGAGGGCGCCCTGCCGACGTCTACAGTCACTGTCCTGCAGATGGTGGAGGAGGAGGGAAAATACTGGAGAAGAGGAAGCAAATGTAAAGGCCTTAAGACCTCGTCGCCTCCTTTGGATCCTCATTCAAACCAAATTCTCTAAGAGACAGCGTTGGGAGAATAGGTGGGATCAGAGGAGGGAGCCACGGGCAGAGAAAGCCCTGAATCCTGGTGCGTGCCTCTCACGTGAGGAACCCAGGTCTGGAGAGGCATGGGCAGTGTGGGGGCCACTGCAGACCCCAGAGTTGCCATCGTATTTTAAGATAAAGTCACTTAAGACTCTGCAGATGCAAATCAGAGCCTCCTGGGAGCTGCTCCTGAGGACTATGCACAGCTGGGCCCTGCCAGAGCGGTTCCCACCAGAAAGACATGGAAGGACTGCTCAGCTGTGTAGACGAACTGGGTCGCAAGCTTTCTTGCCTCCTGTTCTCAAGACCCACTTGCGTTTCCTAAAGGAGCCTGCTTGTTGGCCTCACAGAGGCCGTCTCCCTCCCTTCCACGAGGCAGGGTTCCTAAGAGTCCCAACCCCTTAACAAGCCAGCTTCTTCCGTTGCTGCCTCCCCAGTGCGTACAGAATAAATGCAGGGGTTTCCTGTTACTCGGTCTGCTGGCGGCTTAACTGACAGGCTCCAGACATTTCCTCCCAAGCAAAAAAACAGCAGGTGGAGGTGAGTGCGGCCGTGTGCAGGGTTTGCTTCACATCACACGTTCCTCTGCTGAGACAAACCAGCGGGGCACGTGCAGCACACACCGGGGTCCGCCCTGCCCATGCCCCTGGGGTCCAGTCCTCCTTCCCGAACCTGGGATCTGGACCCCCCGGCTCCACTCTCCACCCTCCTCCCCATGCTAACCACCATTAAAGCCACACCATAGACGTGGGCCGCCTGCAGGCAGGGCTGAGAAGCCCCTCACCTCCCACAATGGGGCACCCCCATACCTCCCCCCACCCCATGGTCCCCCTTCACCTCCCCCACAGAGACTCCTTCACTTCCAGCAACCGGGCAACCCCTCCTGCCTTCCCCCAGTGACCCCCCTCACTGCCCCCCCAGACACCCCTTCACCTCCCCCAACCGGGCTCCCACACCTGCTCTCTCTTCTGCTCCCCTCTCTTCCCCACAAGAAATCTACCTCCTGCCCCACGGCTCACAACCCCCTCCCCATCCACTCTCTACCATACCTTCTCCCCCTCCCCGCGGGGACGGCCAGAGCCCCCTCCGTCCCTCCCACCCCTGGCCCACTCTGCGCTGGCCCCCCCTCCGCCCCCACCCTCAGGCTGCTGGCCCCCCCAGCCCTCTCCACCCCATCTTCAGCCCACAACCCGGAACTAGCCTCCCCCGCCCCTGCCCTTTGACCGCCCCCGCCCCTGCTGACGCCACAAAGCCCTGCACCCTCCGCGGCCCCTGCGCCCCCGCAGCCGTCACCCAGATGGCGTTCAGCACACAGACGCAGGCTTTCTGGGGGTGCCGGGGGCGCGCGTGGCTGGGGGCACCCGGCAAGGTGCGGCCTGCGGCCCCTCCCTGTGAGTACATCCCCATAGACCCGCGGGGCAGCAGGTGGCCACCCAGTGGGCGGGGAGGCTCAGGTCCAACCGCCTGCCCTGCTACCCGGGGAGCAGATCCCGCGTTGAAGCTGGTTATAGACACGTAGCCCCCCTCCCAGTCTACAAAGGAGCATTCCCGCAAGCAGGGCAGCCAGTCATCTCCACTGGCCCCAGTTGCTGCCCCTGGATTCTGAGCCAGACCCCAGTTCACCAGACTGCCCCCCTTCCCCGGCTTCTGCAGGTAGGCAGCCCCCCCCCTTCCTGTGGCTGAGAGCCAAGGGAGAGACTGACTACAAAGTCTCTGCAGAGACAGCACCAGAGAAATGGAACCCTTGTCAGGGAATGGGATGCCTAAGGTCACAACATGAGGTCAGGGGTAAATCCACCCGAACTATGTGTGTGCACGTGTAGGTGCCTCTGTGCATGTGTATATGTTTGTGTGTGTGCGCATGTGTGCCTCTGGGCATGTGTGTGCACATGTGTGTATATATTGTGTGCACATGTATAGTGTTTGTGCACATGCGTATACTGTGTATATGTGTGTGTACTGTGTGCATATGTGTATATTGTATGTGTATATCATGTGCACATGTGTATATCAGGTGCACGTGTGTATACTATGTGTGCACATGTGTGTATACTGTGTGCGCATGTGTGTATATATACTGTGTCTGTGCATGTGCATATACTGTGTCCGTGCCTGTGTGTATACTATATGTGCATCTGTGTGTACTGCATGTGTATCCTGTGTGTGCATGTGCTGTGTTCATGTGTGTATACTGTGTACATGTGTGTGTACTGTGTGCACGTGTGCTGTGTGTGAGCATGTGTGTGTATACTATGTCTGTGCATGTGTGCATGTGCCTCAACGTGTAGGCCTGCAGCTGCACTTGTGCTTGTCTGTATGCTCTGTGCACATGTGCAGGCACGTTGTCCAGGACCAGAGCCGCTCCATAGTTGGAACAGGAGACACAGATTTATTCAGGGTTATTGCCATTCAGGGAGAGGGATCCCGCAGAACCGGCTCGCAGGATGGGGTGGGGGACTTAAGGCTAAAGAGCAGAGGGGGTGGTCAGCCATGGAAAATCACTAAGAGGGGACATAGGGAGGGGGATTCTTTCCAGACTGGCCTAAAGGCTTCTAGACAGGGCAGCGGGGACCTGAGGAGCTAGATCTGACGTCATGGGGGGGCACTCTCAGCCAACTTGGCACGATGATCCCCCCTAAAGTAGCGGGGCTGGCCAAAGACAGGGCTTGGCCGTGGAGAGCCCAGGGCTCCCGGGCAGAGGGTGTGAGGGACGTTCTTTCTGTTCCTGCCCCAGGAGACATGGATGCCTTGGAACTCGCCAGAAAGCTGCAGGAGGAAGCCACCTGCTCCATCTGCCTTGACTACTTCACGGACCCCGTGATGACCGCCTGTGGCCACAACTTCTGCCGGGAGTGCATCCGCCTAATGTGGGAGAAGGCCAAAAGTAGGAAGGGGGGCAGGAAGCGGAGGGGCTCCTTCCCCTGCCCCGAGTGTCGCGAGCTGTCCCCCCAGAGGAACTTGCGGCCCAACCGCCTGCTGACCAAGGTGGCGGAGATGGCACGCCAGCACCCGGCCTTCCAGAGCAGGGACCTGTGCAAGGCGCACCAGGAGCTCCTCAAGCTCTTCTGTGAGGACGACCAGAGCCCCATCTGTGTCATGTGCAGGGAGTCGCGGGAGCACCGGCCCCACACGGTGGTCCCCATCGAGGAGGCTGTGCAGGAGTACAAGGTGCGGCCAGGGCCGGGGATGGACGGCCGGAGGTGGGGGGGGCACAAGGAGGCCAGGCACAAGCCTCAGCAGACAGGTCGGGGGGGCGACTGCCGGCACCCACGGCCCTCGTGTCTGCACCCTCCATGGTGATGCAGTGGTTGGGCCACAGTTGTTGAGGGGTCCCAGCCAGCCAGGGCTCCGGCGCCACTGGGGGAGAGCTCATCCTTTTCCCTGTCTTCACTCGAAGGGAGGGGCGAGGGGCCCTGTCCCGGGGGCCCACCCTCATGATTTCATGGCCCCCCAAGAGGCCCTAGCTCCTCCCTCCGAGGTGCTGGGGTTAGGACTCAGCCACAACCTTGGGAGGATACATGCAAACCACAGCACAGAGTAGATACAGGGACAGTTACGCAGAAGGGTGTTAGCAGGTGCATCTGTTGGCCAGGCTAGGGGGGGGCCTCAGACCCCACATCCTGTGGTCTGTGTGCCCCACAGCTGAAGTTGGAGGCGGACATTGGGTCCCTTCGGGAGGAGATGATGAAGACAAGAGAGATGCAGGCCAGGGAGAAACAGACCTTGGCGGAGTGGCAGGCAGGTGCCGGTGGCCAGGGTGGGAGAGCCTGCAGAAGGCCCTCAGGGGGCGGGGGCTTGCTGTCCTGTGTGGATAAGCGTGTGCGCACATGCACACACACACACACGCACACACACAGAGCCCAGATTCCCACCAGAAGCAGGATCCAGAATGTGTGCTCAGCCCAGGCTGGCTGTGTCCAGACACAGTGGATGAGGGTGCACAGGTGCCGGCACACTGCTGTTTGGGGCTCAGCAGGTCACCCCACAGAAATGCTTGCACTCCTGCCTGGGTGGCTCCTTTTCTGTGGGTCACCAGGGCCCTGCAGTGGGGGCACTGCCAGCATTCAAGCTGGTGGGTGCAGCCGGCCAGAGAGATGGGGGACACTGGGGCAGCAGATCCCCAGGCCAGGGCCTGAGCACACCTCTGCCCACTGCCCTCCACGGGACCCTGCAGGAGAAGGTAAAGGAGCAGAGGCAGCGCATCCTGATGGAGTTTGAGAAGATGGGCCTCCTCCTGGTGGAGGAGGAGCAGCGCCTCCTCCAGGCCCTGAAGGAGGAGGAGGACGAGGTAGTGGCCAAGTTACGGGAGAGCTCCGCAGCACTTGAGAAGCAGGGCCACGCCCTGGAGATGCTCCTGCTGCAGTTGGAAGACAAGAACCAGCACACACCACTACAGATGCTGCAGGTGAAGCAGGTGCCCCTGCTCACCTGGGAGGAGGCCTCGACACCCCTGCTCACCTGGGGGGGAGGGGAGGAGCTCAGCACCCTGCTCACCTGGGAGGGGCCTCAGCACCCCTGCTCACCTGGCTGGTGGGGGAGGAGCTCAGGCGCAGGTGTGGTCAGGGTGGGCCAACTGCAGGAACTGATTCAAACAAGGGAAGCTCGGACTCCAGTCAGCTGAGGCTGGGTAGGGAAGACCGCCTCCTTGTAGACGAGGCCCTAACAACAGACTTTATTGTCTCCGGGTCCCAGAGGCTGAGAGTCTGTGCTCCGGGCGTGGGCAGCGCTGGTTCCTCCTGAGGCCTCCCTCCCTGGGCGTGTACATGGCCATTTGCTCCCCATGTCCTCACCTGGCCGTTTCTCTGTGTGTCTGCATCCTAAACTCCTCTTGCCTCAAGGACACGGATCCTACGGGATTGGGCCCACCTTAGTGACCTCACTGTACTGTAACTACCTCTCACCTACTGAGGTCCTGGGGGTGGGGACTCCGGCGATGACTCTGGAGGGACAGTCCACCTATGACAGGCTCCAGGCCTGTGCAGCCCAGGGAGGTGGCCCAGATAGGTACCCATGACTTCCCGGGCAGGATGAGCTTCACTGTCACTGCCCCCAAAGAGAAAGTCAAGAGGGCCCAGCTGGCCTGCCAGGGACGGGCTGGCCCCCGAGGCCCTGAGAGCAGGGGTTGAGGTGGCCAAGTGTGGGAGATCTGTCAAGCACATGGAGTGGTGGGATCCACAGCAATACAGATCACACACACACGGGCACGTTTACACAGCAGAAGCAGATGCCCCGTGCAGGCTGCCATATGCCCTGCCAGCCAGGGTCTGTCCCCGGGTCTGGTCTGTTGTCCTGACCTCCTCTGGGTTTTGTGCCCAGGAAGCGGCCTGCTGTAGGTGGTAAGTGAGACAGCTGCCCAGACTTTGGGGAACCTTCTTTCTTCTATTAAAAAGCAACTGGTAAAAAAAAAAATAAAAATAAAAAATAAAAATAAAATAAAAAATAAAAAGCAACTGGTCTGCTAGTACACTGACCTCTGCCTCACTCAAGGCCAGGGTGGAGTGAAAAAGGCCCCACTGGATGGTTGTCGGTCCCATCCCTGGGCCACCATTTCCCCCCTTCACCGCCCCTCCTGAGCAGGATAGCTTCTAGTGTCCTCAGTGTCATACCGGGGAGAGCAGGATCCCCGTGTGTGGCCGGGGCAGGGGTAGGCTCTGGAAAGTGGGCACGGGGCCACAGGAAGACGTCATAAAGCCCTTCTAGCTCTGCAGACTGGACGTGCAAACATGAAGCCCCATCTCTCCTTCCCCCCCCACCCCTCCCCGTGTCTCCCAGGACATGAAGGATCTCCTGAGCCGGTATGGGGCCACCTGCCGGGGAGGCGGTGATGGGCGCAGGGAGGGCTCCGCACGGGACTGGTGGGGACAGTGAAACCTGTGTCCACTGGAGGAAGAACAGCCTGAGAGTGCAGTATCCAGAGGCCACCCCTACCATTCTGAGGACTGTCTGCAAGGTTCCCGGGCAGATAGAGGTGCTCAAGAACTTTCAAGGTAAGCGGGGGCCCCAGTGCTCTGGGTTGTGCCCATCCCTCCCCTAGTCGCTCAGTGAGCCACCAGTTGGAGCGACTGTCCTCTACTGGACATTCACAAACAGTACCCTGACCTGGCACTCCAGGGCGATGCTCCCCTTTCTGTCCCCATTGGAACACGTGTTGAGATGCCCAAGGGCCGCCTAGCTCCCGTCTCCGTAGCACCACCAACATGGGCAGGTGGGGTAGGGACCAAAGCAGTGACCCAGGTTCCCTGGACTCTGCCTTGGGGATGGTTAGGGAGACCAGGGATGATTCAGCCCCCCTCTCCCTTGGCCCCCGGCCTGTCTGCAGAGGACGTGGTGCCGGACCCTGCCACTGCGTACCCCTACCTCCTCTTGTACGAGAGCCGCCAGAGGCGCTACCTCACGCCCCCGCTGGAGTCCATGCCCCATGGCAAAGACAGATTCCTGGCCTACCCTTGTGCTGTGGGCCAGGAGGCCTTCTCCTCCGGAAGGCACTACTGGGAGGTGGGCATGAACCTCACTGGCGATGCACTCTGGGCCCTGGGTGTGTGCAGGGACAACGTGAGCCGGAGGGACAGGGTCCCCAAGTGCCCTGAGAATGGGTTCTGGGTGGTGCAGCTGTGCAAGGGGAAGAAGTACATGCCCACCATGCCCAGCCTGACCCCCATCACACTAGCGGAGCCCCCCAGCCACGTAGGCATCTTCCTGGACTTCGAAGCAGGGGAGGTGTCCTTCTACAACGTGAAGGATGGGTCCCACTTGCACACCTATGCCGAGCCCAAGTTCTCTGGCCCCCTGCAACCGTTTTTCTGCCTGGGGGCCCCCAAATCAGGCCAGATGGTCATCTCTACAGTGACCCTGTGGGTGAAGGGTTAGGGGCCCAGGCTGGGAGGGGAAGGGTCAGCCCTGATCCCTCCGGAAGGTGAGGTGGTCCAGCTCAGCACAGGCCACCTGCCAGGCTTATCTCTGGCGGAGTCTTTGGGAGCCACCAGCAGGCAGGGTGATTTCACAAAGCTGAGATATCATTGTGATTAAAGCAGTTTAAATGTTAAGAAGGCCGTGTTCACACATACTTCATAAAGGAAACTCTGAAAGCACTGGGCTCCAGAGAGCACCGATTCTAACAGGGCCACCCAGAGCAGGCGGTGAGGTGCACTTGCCCTTAGCCCCCTGTGGTCTCACAGGCCACGTGAGGGATGCTGCAAGCGCACCGGTGCCGCTGTGGTCCGCCCTCCTCCACGACCTCGGGACCCACCTTGTGCTCCGTAAATCCCATGTTTGCACCTTTGGGCTGGGTGTTGGGGGCGGGGGAGGGTGTCACGGTAAAATGAAACCTTTCAAATTGAATCCAGCTAAAAACCTCCAAGCTGTCCAGCCCTGATGTTCCGCAAGCCAGGGCGCAAAGGGTGAGGATCACGGGTGGGAGAGACTCCTTCCCACGCGGCGCTCCCTGCAGCTTCAGGCCCATTCGCAGCCCTGGGGCGGTCTGGACACCCCGAATTCCACCCTGTACCCCCCCCAAGGACGGAGCCCCTCCGTCCACTTGGCACCAGCGTGCCCGGCCCGGGGGTGCCCGGGAGCGCGCGCCGCGGCCTCAGGGCCCCTCGTCCTCGCAGTGGCTGAGCCGCGCGTGGAACCCAGGGGCGTGCGGGGCGCCCCGGGGGCCAGGGTTCTGCGCCCGCCCCTCCCTCCAGGGAGCGGCCCTGCGGGGACGCGAGCACAGGCGTCCGGGGCTGCAGCGCGCGCCACCGCCGGCCCGCGGGCGAACTGCCTCCGATTCCGGGGCCCGCGGGCCGCGTGACAGGCCGCGGCCAATCCGAGGGGAAAGCGGGTTGTTCCAAAAAAAAAAAAAAAAAAAAACTGGCTGCTTCCTGCTTCCGCTGCGGCGCCTCTTCCTGTCGCGCCCGGGAGCCCCGCGCCCGCGCCCGCCGCCGCCGCCCCCCCGAGCCATGGCCGCCCCCGACCTGTCCACCAACCTCCAGGAGGAGGCCACCTGCGCCATCTGCCTCGACTACTTCACCGACCCGGTGATGACCGACTGCGGCCACAACTTCTGCCGCGAGTGCATCCGGCGCTGCTGGGGCCAGCCCGAGGGCCCGTACGCCTGCCCCGAGTGCCGCGAGCTGTCCCCGCAGAGGAACCTGCGGCCCAACCGCCCGCTCGCCAAGATGGCCGAGATGGCGCGGCGCCTGCACCCGCCGTCCCCGGTCCCGCAGGGCGTGTGCGCCGCGCACCGCGAGCCCCTGGCCGCCTTCTGCGGCGACGAGCTGCGCCTGCTGTGCGCCGCCTGCGAGCGCTCGGGGGAGCACTGGACGCACCGCGTGCGCCCGCTGCAGGACGCCGCCGAGGACCTCAAGGTGCGCGGGGTGGGGCGCCTCTGCCCGGTGCAGGGGCCCAGATGCGCGTGCACCCAGTCCCGCAGGCGCACCTCCCGGACCCCGACGGCAGTCACCCGTGAGGCCCCAGCCTGGAGATCAGGGTAGGCGTGGCCTCCGGGAGGAGCGGGTCCTGCTGTGACCGCACCTGGCGAGTCTGGAGCGCCCCGGGCAGGCGTGGGTGACCGTGGCGGGGATGGAAGCTTGGAGGCAGCTGGCCTCGCAGGGACGCAGACGCACAGGGACTCAGCCCTCAGAGGCTGTGGGCCAGGCCGGGCTGCGGGGTGGACAAGGGATGGATGGGCCGGGTGGGCCAAGCTGGGGTGAGTGGAGTGCAGACCGGGCAGCGTGGCCGCCTGGCTTTGTGAGTGGGGTCCTGGGGCTCCTCTGCCATCTGACACGGCAGGGATCCACCGCGTTGAAGGCTGGGATGCCCCCATCTGTTCTGGAAATGCATTCCTTTAAAATCCAAACCAGCCTCAGCCCTCTGCTAAGGAGCCTCAGGGTAGATGCTCAGCTGGCTGCTGTCATTGGCTCCTCGGGGACCCAGGTACCGAGGACATGGGTGGCACCCTTCCAGCCTTCACACCAGGGTCTGTGCTGCATTTCGTGCCAGCAGCGTGGGTCGGCTGGGCTGGTCCAGTACTCAGCTGGTCTGTCGCTGTTCCGGAACAAGCCCTGGGGCACCAGAACAAGCTTGTGCCCACTGTGCCTAGGTGGGCTCGTCCTCACACAGATCTCTGTACTCTTGCCTCTCACTCTGAGGCACAACACATGCTGGATACCCCATCCTATGTGTCAGCCCAGCAAGTGTGTACTGCTGCCACCAAGCAGAGAGTGACTGGCAGCCCTCCAGAGGCCCCTCCCAGCTGGCCTGATAAAGACCCTTGGGGAAGCACTTACCTCTCTCCTGTTATAAGGGAGAGAAAACCTTGATCTAACCTGTTAGGTGCTGTGCAGGAGGCTTGCAAATTAAACTAACAAAGGCAGAGTAATAAGTGAAAAGATGGATAATTTTGAGTCACTTAAATTTCATATGGCACAAGGGCTTCACAGAGAAAAGGTGAAAAAACCTAGTTAGACTGAGTTTATGTTCCATTTTAACATAGATTGATAAATTGGGGAGAAGTGGCCAGAAACAGGGAACACGATTTGGGCTTCTAGGGCCACTAAGAACAAGGAGGCACATGGGGGAAACTGATGAAGATGTGGGTTATGAGTCATGACGCCCATTCAGGCAAACTCATCTGTGACAGTCATCTCCCCTCTCTGGTGCAACCCCAGGGAGGCAGACAGGAGGAGGGCAGAGTGCTCTTCCTAAGTGCTGCTCCCTGTCTCCTGGACTCCAGATGGTGCTTGTGTCAAAGTGGCCGACTCCGGGTGGCATCTGCTGACCCCCAGCCGGCCTTTGTCCTGAGGACACCAGCGAATCTGCCTGTGTCTCACAGGCTGTGCCCGACACTTGCACACCCAGGGGCACGGGGTCCCCACAGCGCCACTTCGCAGGCTTTACCCGGCTAGATGTGGGGTGGAGGGTCAGATGGCCGAGGACCCTGGCCAGGGCCTGCGGGGGCCCAGAGCGGGCTTGGCGCAGTGGGGGTCCCAGACGCAGGGAGAGAGGTCGGGAGCACTGGCAGGGGGCCTGGGATGTAGGCGCTGGCCGCGAGGGGGACAGGACTAGCTCAGCCCAGGTCACGCTTGCCTCTGTCCCGCAGGGAAAGCTGGAGAAATCCCTGGAGCATCTGCGGAAGCAGATGGAGGATGCGCTGCTGTTCCAGGCACAGGCTGAGGAGACCTGTGCCCTGTGGCAGGCAGGTGGCCGGGGCCCTAGGTCGGGAAGGGCGTGGCGGCCCGGAGCCCCCCCTCGGAGGGACCCTGCTCTGGCCCTGGGGGAAGGGTGGGGCCGGGGGTGCCCAGGCCTCAGCTGTCCCCTCCCCCTGCAGAAGATGGTGGAGAGCCAGCGGCAGAACGTGCTGGCAGAGTTTGAGCGGCTGCGCCGGCTGCTGGCAGAGGAGGAGCAGCGCCTGCTGCAGCGTCTGGAGGAGGAGGAGCTAGAGGTGCTCCCGCCCCTGCGGGACAGCGCCACCCGCCTAGGGCAGCAGAGCGCGCAGCTGGCCGAGCTCATCGCAGAGCTGGAGGGGCGCTGCCAGCTGCCGGCGCTGGGGCTGCTGCAGGTGAGCTACCCTCCCTGGAGGGGGGGGTAGTTCGGGCAAGTGTGCCCAGCCAGGTGTGTAGGGGCCCCTGGGGAGCCACGCAGAGTGGCTGCCGTGCCGTCCTGGAGCGTGGTTGTGCTGTGGCAGGGCTGTGTGGGGGTCCATGGGGCACGTCCAGGGTCCGTGGGGCCACCAGGTTGGCTGCAGAGGGCCGGGTCCACTGTATGGGGAGGGAAGGCTACCAGACGTCCCACAGGAGTCCCGCGTCAGCCCCTAGTCGCCCGACAATCTGCAGGACTCCTGGCCCCTGGGCCGGCGAGAGGCCGCTTTGTGCACAGCCCAGGGCACTGCCTCAGAGGGTGAGCCGTCCCTCAGGGGCCAGGCAGAGGTCCTGGCTGCCCTCTAGGGGTGTGAACTCGCCCCTCCTGCCACTGCTCAGACGCCAGGCGGTTTCAAGTGTGGGAAACAGGAAGTACGACGGGAGTGTCTGACGAGGACTGAGATAGGTCACAGAAGCAGTGGCTGTGGTCAGTGAAGTGGGATCTGGGCAGCCAGCCAGGGGTATTGGGGGAAGGCAGAGGAAGTGGGGGTTCTGGAAGGAGGCGAGGTGGGCCCCAGGAGTGAGATGACATCCCCAGGCCTGTATGAAAGGTCGTCGCGGGTCTCCGCTGACATGTCTAAGTGCATGGGTGGTCTCAGCCGGCCTGCCACACTCCTGCATCTCACACTACCAAGTGGCCACCTGTGCCCCCACCTGCCCACCGTGCCCCTGCCCTCACCTGCTCACACCTTCCAGCCCCGGGTCTTGGCCTGGGTGACCAGCTGCTGGGAGGAGCCCCCCTGCCCAAGCACGGGGTGGGGGTGGGGTCTGCGGTGGCACCTGCAGCACCTGTTCACTGGAACCTCAATGCCAGGCTGGGGCCAGGCCAGGTGCCTACACTTGGGTTGGGGGGGTGGGTGCCCTCGCAGGTTCAGGGGTACCCTTGTGGACAGAGGAAGTGAGGGTCCGGTGACTTCCAGGAGCCCACGACCCCAGGTCCCAGCCTCCCCGCCCCGGGCTTGCCCGTAGCCATCCTGTATCGGTGTAGAGCCGTTTCCTCCAGGGACATGTGTGTCTGAGGGCCAGGTGGTCTGCATGGATGCCAACTCCCTTCCTTAAGATCACGACCCCCACATGACCCTTGGGGCAGGGAGGGCCTGGTACAGTGTGTCCACCCACGCTGTTCCTGAGTGGGTTGGGCCTTGTGGCGACCAGGATGACCCCCTTGGCTTCCCAGGGCTGCGAGGTGGGCTACCCACCCAGCAGAACTAGCAAGGACAGGTTGTTTCTGCTTTGCCTGCTGCACACACCAAGCTTCTTGTGCCCTGGGCCCTTTGCACACATCACTTCCAGGCTTGCACAGTATCTTGAGAAGCCCGCAGTCTCCCTTTCCGTTTTCAGGCCTCTGTGCCTTGTCGGACCACCACTCCCACATCAGGGGAAAGCTGGTGAGGCACCGTGTGCATCTGGGGTCTGGCCTGATAGCTGGTGCGTGGTTAGACTCGCTACGGGTAAACTGATGTGATTGGTGAGGTGAGCCAGGTCCCTGCCGTTCTCAAAAGACCAAAGACTTCCCTCAGCAGCCATTGTCAAGTGTCCCCATCAGCTCCAGCTGTGGAACGAACACCATAGGCTGGGAGGTCTGCATAACACAAGCTGGTTGTCTCCTGGCCCCAGAGCCAGGCCTGGGCAGGGCTGCCTCTTCCCGAGGCCTCTCTCCCTGGTGAGTCCCTGCGTCCCTGCCCATGTCCTCACACGGTCACCCGCGTGTGCGTGTTGGAGCCCCAGACCCCTGTTCTCATAAGGACTCGGGTCATGTGGGATCAGGGCCACTCTAGTGAACTTGTGTACCTCAGCCACCTCTGTAAAGACCCCATCTCCAAACACAGCCCCCTTCTGAGGTCCTGGGGATCAGGCTCCAAGATCTGCAGCCCAGGGACACAGCCCATGGTGCCGTGAAGTGCAAGTATGTGCCCTTACAGGAGCGTGGAGCATCCAAGGGACAAGTGTCTCCTGGGAGGCGGGCATACACCGTCAGAGGCCTTGGGAACACAGGCTGTAGGTGCAGGCGCCCCCCCGCCCCCCCTACATACATGGTTGCCTGGATGTACCGCAGACCTGTCCCACCACCAGGGGGCCTGGGGGCTCTGAGTGCATAAGCCAGTAGGCAACACCACACATCCTCCAAGCATGTGCAGGAAGTGAGGCCAGGTCCGCAGGGCTGGCTGTGCCCACAGTGTCTCCAGGGTCCCTGTGTCTGAGCTGCACAGGAGGGATCGCCCACCCCTTCTCCGTGCTTTCTGATCACGTGTGTGTCTGACAGTGGGCAGAGCAAAGTTTGGGGGGCACTGGTGACTGGGGCACAGGGAGGGTCAGGGGATGGGCGCTGATGCCGCGTGTGTCTCTCCACAGGATATCAGGGACACCCTGCGCAGGTAGGAGCCCCAGCCCCTCCCCAGGGAAGGCGGGCGGGGTACAAGGTGGGCTGCCATGGGGGGTGACGCCTGCACTGCCCCTGCAGGGTACAGGACGTGAAGCTGCAGCTGCCTGAGGTGGTGCCCATGGAGATGAAGACGGTGTGCAGGGTCCCGGGGCTGGTGGAGGCACTGCGCAGGTTTCGAGGTGGGTGCGCTCTGGTCTCGGGGCACCTGCTGACACGCAGCGGGGGGTGGTAGGTCTGCAGTGGGAGCGGACCCTGGGGGTCCAGGCTGTCGGGCACCAGCCAGGGCTCTTGGTGGACATGGGTGCGAACAGCAGAGGCGAGACCATACCCCCACGGGCCCCAGGCATAGGGAGTACACCTGGCTCCAGGAGTGGAAACATGTAGGAAGCACCTGCGGTTTCCTCAGTCCTCCAAAGGAGGCTGCTTTGCAGCAGAACAGGGACTGCTTTTTAGAACATTCTGAGGTGCAGGGACAAGCTGTGAGGTGATGTTTTCCAAGTAGGAGCAGCGTAGGGCACAGTAGGCTCACAGGCAAGTGCTTCAGCCCATCGCAGGGGGGGTGCCCTGACCACGGGGGGGCACGGCAGGCCTGCCAGCTCACAGGGTGACCTCGCTTCTCTGCAGGGGACGTGACCCTGGATCCTGACACCGCCAACCCTGAGCTGGTGCTGTCGGAGGATAGGAGGAGCGTGCGCCGGGGGGACCTGCGGCAGGCCCTGCCTGACAGCCCCGAGCGATTTGACCCAGGGCCCTGCGTACTGGGCCGGGAGCCCCTCACATCGGGCCGCCACTACTGGGAGGTGGAGGTGGGCGAGCGGGCCAGCTGGGCACTGGGTGTCTGCAGGGAGGATGCCAACCGCAAGGAGAAGGGCGAGCTGTTCGCGGGCAACGGCTTCTGGATCCTGGTGTTCCTGGGCAGCTACTACAACTCCTCGGAGCGGGCCTTCGCCCCCCTGCGGGACCCGCCACAGCGTGTGGGCATCTTCCTGGACTATGAGGCTGGACACCTGTCCTTCTACAGTGCCTCTGACGGGTCCCTCTTATATGCCTTCCCTGAGACCCCCTTCTCAGGGACCCTGCGGGCTCTCTTCTCACCTCTGTCTAGCAGCCCCACCCCCATGACCATCTGTAGGCTGAAAGGCGGGCCTGGGGACGCACTGGCCCCCCAGTGAGGGGCCTTCCAGCTGTTTGTGCACCTGGGCAGGTAGTGCTGTCTTCTGGGCAAAGGCAGCACTCCCAGCGCCTGGCAGACATACGCATGTGCTAAAAAACTGACTGTTTTCATTGCTGGGAGCATGTGCCCGCACATGCGGGTTGTGCTTCATCCTATGTCCAGCCATGGGGCGCAGAGACACTCCCACTCGCCAGTGCCAGGCCTTGGGCTTGGGGCCCGGCACCTCCAGAAAGCCATGCTCAGGAGGCTGCTCCAAGGCCACTCACCTGTGTCTACACCTGTCCATGGGGCAGGGTGTGCTTGCCCTGGAGTAGCCAGGTCCCCTGTGATAGAAAAGCCCTGAGAAGCCAGCAGCAGAGGTTGTGGGGCCCAGAGGCCAGGACCCCCTGGGCATAGACTCTCTTCTGGAAAAGGCTCCTCCCTGGCTCCAGGTGCAGATGTTCAGATGCGACAGGTGTGCAGGCCGGCCGGTGTCTGTCCTGGAGCCACGCTCAGAACCCCTTGCCAGAGTACCCTGCCCTTCCCTTTGCGGTTTTCTCCCTGCTGGCCTGGGCGCTTCCCGCCCTGCCTGGGGGGGGGGGGGAGGCCTTAAAGGGCCCCCCCCCCTCGCTGCCATAGTCTGGAGTCGTCTTTGCTTTGTTCCGACTTACTGGCACCTTTCTGGAAGGTGTGCTGCAGCTCATTTGTGGCCCCAGATTTTATTTATTGTAAGGACTGTTCTCAGTAAATAAACTAAGCATTGTCTGTAATCCACTGTCAGCAGCTGGGGTGGGGACAGTCTGGGTAGGGGGAGGGAGGCAGGGCCCCCAGGGGCGAGATCTGGGGCGCACTCCTGCATGTGCATTTCACACACCTACCTCGGCAATTTTCCTGCTCTCAACTGCCTCCAACTGGAAATAATCCTCTTGCAAAGTGGGGTATTTCCAGGTGGCGTCTCTTGATCCAGTCCAGCAGGTGACTAAGCCTCAGTGATGCCAGTTCACAAGCATGCAGCCTGAATGCACCTGTTCACCCTTTGCACACGTCCTACATGCTTGGCTTCAGGGGCCCAAGGGTGCTGTCTGGTGACGGTGGCTAGGCCCAGCAATGGGCCGCTCTGTGGAGCTGCTGCCCGGGGAGGGGCGGGTGATGGCCTGCAGGGCATGTCCTGCTAGCTGCAGGTGCACTCCACTGGTTCTTTCAGCCCTCAGTTGGTGAAAGCTCCAGGGGCAGACACAGCAAGGATGGAGGGAGCCAGGGCGTGTGGGGTGTGGTCAGCCTGCCACTTCTGGTGCCCGAAAGCCTTGCTCTCTGTTGGCTCCATAGTCCCGAGGGGACATGGGAGAGGGAGCAGGTAGGAAAGTAAAGCAGACATTCTCTGCTCATGGGGTGTGATAGGCGGAGTGAAGAAAATAGGAGCTGAGTGTCCGGGCTAACCTCCTGGCACCAGTTGATGAGTTCAATAAAAAAAAAAAAAAAAAATTAAAACCTAAAGCCATCTGTGGGGGTGCTGGCCGGTGGTCAGTCCCTGCCATCCCTCCTGCCATCCTGCACCTCCCCTGGTCAGGTAAGTACCCACGAGATGGACTCAATAGACAAAGTGACCATCTTCACTCGGTTTACCGCCCTTCATGAGACAACTGCTGCCTCTGACCCAGCGTCAGGTCTGCGGGGGGGGTGGGGGGAAGCGGTGCCCATTCACCTCCAGGCGTCGAAGGAGCACTGCCTGGATTTTTAAGTCTTCCACTGAGACCTGCGTGTACCCCAACTTCACCTGCTGCACACGGAGAGTTGGGTGGTTTGGGTAAACTCTGGTAGGGGTGCACTCCCTCCCCCCCCCACGCCTTCAGCTGCACCTGCCACAGCGACACAGCACCCCCCCCCCGAGGTTGCACCACCCCAGAGTCGTTCTGGGGGCCCCAGGGGCGCCTGGAGCTGGAGAGTCTGGGTAGAGGACCCCTCAGCCCCACCTCCACTGTGTGCAACCCCCAGTCACCCCCACATTCCATCCCACGCACACATCCCTATGCACCCCACCCCCGAGCCCCAAGACCCCCTGCACCTCCTCCTGCCCTGCCCGCATCCCCCTGGGACCCCCCCCATAAGTACCCCACACCCTACTCCTCATGCCCCTGCCCACCTGGGTCCTCCGCTTGCACCCCTGCACCAGCCCTGCCCCGCCGAGCAGCCCAAAACCCCTCCCGAGGACCTTAGTACCCCACCTCACCTTCACATCTAGGATCCAGCTGTTTTCAGTTAACCTTTCAAGGATTTTTACTAAATCCACGATTTTACAATCCGGGCGAGGCGCGTCCCAGCCAGGTGTCCTGGGGTTGCCTGATGCGGTTTTCCGGGACGCAAGACCCTCGTGCTCCGTGCTGCTGGTCGGGTTCCCCGCCCAGCTCAATTCTCCAACAGCTCACTCGGGACTGTGCTCTGGCCTCTGGTTTTCTGGGATTTTCCAGAGAAGCCTTCCGATCCCAGGCTCAGCTCTTCCAATTTCCATTACCATTTCTGTGCCTTTGCTCCTTGCCATCTGTTCAGTCTCCCATTTGGTAAGTAACGTTCAATCATATTTGTCTTTCTCCTCTTCCTTTTGCATTCTGGTTATTTCTTTATTTACTTATTGTTGGAGTTGAATTTGGCAACACATACCATAATGCCCAGTACTCATCCCATCAAGTGCCCCACTCAGTGCCCGTCACCCAGTCACCCCCACCCCCCACCCAACTCCCTTTCTACCACCCCTAGTTCGTTTCCCAGAGTTAGGGGTCTTTCATGTTCTGTCTCCCTTTCTGATATTTCCCACTCATTTTTTCTCCTTTCCCCTCTATTCCCTTTCACTATTATTTATATTCCCCAAATGAATGAGAACATACAATGTTTGTCCTTCTCTGATTAACTTATCTCTCTCCCCATAATACCTTCCAGTTCCATCCACGTCAAAGCAAATGGTGGGTATTTCTCCTTTCTAATGGCTGAGTAATATTCCATTGTGTACATAAATCACATCTTCTTTATCCATTCATCTTTCGATAGACACCGAGGCTCCTTCCACAGTTTGGCTATTGTGGACATTCCTGCTAGAAATATCGGGGTGCAGGTGTCCTGGCGTTTCACTTTATCTGTATCTTTGGGGTAAATCCCCAGCAGTGTAATTGCTGGGTCATAGGGCAGGTCTAGTTTTTTTTAATAACAAATTTACTTTTTATTGGTGTTCAATTTACCAACATACAGAATAACACCCAGTGCTCATCCCGTCAAGTGCCCCCCTCAGTGCTCGTCATCCAGTCACCCCCACCCCTGCCCTCCTCCCCTTCCACCACCCCTAGTTCGTTTCCCAGAGTTAGGAGTCTTTATGTTCTGTCTCCCTTTCTGATATTTCCCACACATTTCATCTCCCTTCCCCTCTATTCCCTTTCATTATTATTTATATTCCCCAAATAAATGAGACCATACAATGTTTGTCCTTCTCCGATTGACTTATTTCACTCAGCATAATACCTTCCAGTTCCACCCACGTCGAAGCAAATGGTGGGTATTTGTTGTTTCTAATGGCTGAGGAATATTCCATTGTATACATAAACCACATCTTCTTTATCCATTCATCTTTCCATGGACACCGAGGCTCCTTCCACAGTTTGGCTATCGTGGCCATTGCTGCTATAAACATCGGGGTGCAGGTGTCCCGGCGTTTCATTGCATCTGAATCTTTGGGATAAATCCCCAGCAGTGCAATTGCTGGGTGGTAGGGCAGGTCTATTTTTAACTCCTTGAGGAACCTCCACACAGTTTTCCAGAGTGGCTGCACCAGTTCACATTCCCACCAACAGTGTAAGAGGGTTCCCCTTTCTCCACATCCTCTCCGACATTTATTGTTTCTTGTCTTGTTAATTTTCCCCATTCTCACTGGCGTGAGGTGGTATCTCATTGTGGTTTTGATTTGTACTTCCCTGATGGCAAGTGATGCAGAGCATTTTCTCATGTGCATGTTGGCCATGTCTAGGTCTTCCTCTGTGAGATTTCTCTTCATGTCTTTTGCCCATTTCATGATTGGATTGTTTGTTTCTTTGGTGTTGAGTTTAATAAGTTCTTTATAGATCTTGGAAACTAGCCCTTTATCTGATACGTCATTTGCAAATATCTTCTCCCATCCTGTAGGTTGTCTTTGAGTTTTGTTGACTGTATCCTTTGCTGTGCAAAAGCTTCTTATCTTGATGAAGTCCCAATAGTTCATTTTTGCTTTTGTTTCTTTTGCCTTCATGGATGTATCTTGCAAGAAGTTACTGTGGCCGAGTTCAAAAAGGGTGTTGCCTGTGTTCTCCTCTAGGATTTTGATGGAATCTTGTCTCACATCTTTCATCCATTTTGAGTTTATCTTTGTGTCTGGTGTAAGAGAGTGGTCTAGTTTCATTCTTCTGCATGTGGATGGACAATTTTCCCAGCAGCATTTATTGAAGACACTGTCTTTTTTCCAGTGGATAGTCTTCCTGCTTTGTCGAATATTAGTTGACCATAGAGTTGAGGGTCCACTTCTGGATTCTCTATTCTGTTCCATTGATCTATGGGTCTGTTTTTGTGCCAGTACCACACTGTCTTGATGACCACAGCTTTGTAGTAAAACCTGAAATCTGGCATGGTGATGCCCCCAGCTCTGGTTTTCTTAGGTGTAAGGTTAGCTTTTGTATTTGAGTTCTTTCCAGTTTTTGGATGGATGCTTGTATTGCGATATATTTCCCCCTTAGGACTGCTTTTGCTGCATCCCAAAGATTTTGAACGGTTGTATCTTCATTCTCATTAGTTGCCATGAATCTTTTTAATTCTTCCTTAATTTCCTGGTTAACCCTTTCATCTTTTAGCAGGATGGTCTTTAACCTCCACGTATTTGAAATCCTTCCATACTTCTTCTTGTGATTTAGTTCTAATTTCAAAGCATTATGGTCTGAAAATATGCAGGGGATGATCCCAATCTTTTGGTACCGGTTGCGACCTGATTTGTGACCCAGTATGCGGTCTATTCTGGAGAAAGTTCCATGTGCACTTGAGAAGAATGTGTATTCAGTTGTGTTTGGATGTAAAGTTCTGTAAATATCTGTGAAATCCATCTGGTCCAGTGTATCATTTAAAGCTCTTGTTTCTTTTGAGATGTTGTGCTTAGAAGATCTATCAATTGCATAAAGTGCCATGTTCGTGTCTCCCAGTATAAGTGTATTATTATCCAAGTATGTCTTAACTTTGGTTATTAATTGATTGATATACTTGGCAGCTCCCACATTAGGGGCATAAATATTGATGATTGTTAGGTCCTCTTGTTGGATAGATCCTTTAAGTATGATAGAGTGTCCCTCTTCATCTCTTACTACAATCTTTGGGATAAATTTTAACTTATCTGATATGAGGATGGCTACCTCTGCTTTATTTTGAGGACCATTCGAATGATAAATGGTTCTCCAACTTTTTATTTTCAGGCTGGAGGTGTCCTTAGGTCTAAAATGAGTCTCTTGTAGACGGCAAATAGATGTTGTGTTTTTTTTTTTTGTTTTTTTTTTGTTTTTTTTTTTATCCAGTCTGAAACCCTGTGCATTCTGATGGGATCATTAAGCCCATTCACGTTCAGAGATACTATTGAAAGATATGAATTTAGTGTCATGATAATACCTATTTAGTCCCTGTTTTTTTGGATTGTTTCCTTGGACTTCTTCTTTCTTTAAGAGAGTTCCCCCTTAGTGGTGGAAGGGGAGATGGGCAGGGGGTGGGGGTGACTGGGTGACAGGCACTGAGGTGGGCGCTTGACGGGATGAGCAATGGGTGTTATTCTATACGTTGACAAATTGAACACCACTAAAAAATAAATTTATTTTAAAAAAGAGTCCCCCTTAATATTTCTTGCAGAGCTGGTTTGGTGGTCACATATTCTTTCAGTTTCTGCCTATCTTGGAAGCTCTTTATCTCTCCTTCTATTCTGAATGAGAGCCTTGCTGGATAAAGTATTCCTGGCTGAATGTTCTTCTTATTTAGGACCCTGAATATATCCTTCCAGCCCTTTCTGGCCTGCCAGGTCCCTGTGGAGAGGTCTGCTGTTAGTCTAATACCTCTCCCCATAAAGGTTAGGGATCTCTTGTCTCTTGCTGCCTTAAGGATCTTCTCTTTATCTTTGGAATTTGCAAGTTTCACTATGAAATGTTGGAGTGTTAAACAGTTTTTATTGATTTTAGGGGGGGAGGATCTCTCTATCCTCTTAATCTGAATGCCTGTTTCCCTTCCCAAGTTGGGAAGTTCTCAGCTATGATTTGTTCAAATACACTTTCTCGTCCTCTGTCCCTTTCGGCGCCCTCTGGAACCCCAATTAAACATAGATTTTTCCTTCTGACACTGTCATTTATTTCCCCTAACCTTTCCTCATGATCTTTTAGTTTTCTTTCTCTTTTTCCTCAGCTTCCTTTCTTGCCATCAACTTGTCTTCTATGTCACTCACTCATTCTTCTACCTCATTAACCCTTGTCATTAGGACCTCCAGTTTGGATTGCGTCTCATTCAATTGATTTTTAATTTCGGCCTGATTAGATCTAAATTCTGCAGTCATGGAGTCTCTTGAATCCTTATGTTTTTTTTTTTTTTTTTTTTTTTTTTTTTAGAGCCACAAGTAGCTTTATAATTGTGCTCCTGAATTGGCTTTCTTTTTTTTAATTAATTAATTTATTTATTCATGATAGAGAGAGAGAGAGAGACACAGGCAGAGGGAGAAGCAGGCTCCATGCCGGGAGCCGGACGCGGGACTCCATAGCAGGACTTCAGGATTGTGCCCCAGGCAGGCACCAAACCGCTAAGCCACCCAGGATCCCCCCGAACTGGCTTTCTCACATGGAATTGTAATCTATATTCTGTAACTCTGTGGGAGCGAGTACTGTTTCTGATTCTTTCTTTTGTGGTGAGTTCTTTCTTGTCATTTTGCTCAGTGCAGAGTAGTTAAAAACAAGTTGTACTGGAAAAAGAAGAAAAATAGAGGAAAAAGAGGGGGGGACAAACAAAACAAAAAAACAAGTAGGGGTATCCTTTGATTGTATATACTGTAAATCCCTCAACTTCCCCTGGAACTTTCCAGTGCTGCTTGGTCAAGAACTTGCTCTTCCCCTGTCCTTCCAGCTGGTTTTCTGGGGGAGGGGCCTGCTGTGCTGATTCTCAGGTGTGTGTACCTGGTGGAACTGCACAGCCCCCATCTAGGTGTATGGCTCAGTGGGAGCTGTTTATCCTGTGAGGCCCCAGCTCCCTGGCGGCCCTGCCCAATCCCAGGTACAAGGTTACACCAGGAGGAACAACAGTGGCGGCGGCCAGCTCTCCCAACTCTGGAGTCAGGTCCCGCAGTAACTACTGCAGCTCCCAGCCCACAGAGGCCTGGATGCTCCGGGGGCGGGGGGAGGGGGGGGGCTCTGCACAGCTCCAGCCGCCCGGCGGCAGGAGCACGTCCTTGCTGCCCTGTGTCCTCCTGGCCTCTGCCTGTCCCTGGGGGAGCACCGGATCCTGGGCTATGTCCCCCAGCGCCCTGGGCTCCCGGGCCTGCACCACTAGAATCGGGCTCCTGGAGCCACGCAGCCCCCTCTGCGTGGAGCTGCCACCAGAGCCACTGCCCTAGCTGCTCCTGGGGCCCCAACGGGGTGCACCCTGCAGCACCTTAGGGAGCTCAGCCCACAGTGTGTGGCGGGCTCTCCCCGGGTTGCAGTTCCTCTGTTAGTGCCCCTGGGAGCCTGAGGGCATCCCTGCCCCTCCTGGGATCCACTGAGCTCCCTGTGAGCGCCTTTTCATCCGGGAAGATTGGGAAAGCTCCTGCTTCCTAGGGACTGGGCTTTCCTGTCCTGGGGGCACTCACGGCCCAGCCTTAGCCCGGCTCCTCATGGGGGCCCTCCCCCTTGTATGCGTTTTTATTTCTTTATTTTTTTCCATCTTCCTGCCTTGATAGAAGCGCTAACTCTTCTCACTGTAGCATTCCAGTTGTTCTCTCTTTAAATCTCAGGTTGAATTCGTAGCTTTTCAGGATGATTTGAAAATTATCTAAGTAAGTTGGTGGGGACAGGTGACTTGCCCTACTCTTCCACCATCTTGCCCCACCTCCAAATCCATTGTCTGGAAGCATTTCCCATGTGTTTTATTCTAGGAGTTAGTTTAGAAATTTCATCCATTTGAGTTGTTTTCTGTATATGGTATAAAGTAAGAGTCCAACTTCTTTCTTTTACATGTGGATATCCAGTTTTCCCAGGACCATTTAATGAAGAGAAAATACTTTCCCATTGACATCCTTATCAAGGATTGTTTGGCCACATATCCAAGAGCTTATTTCTGGGCTTTCTACCCTGTGCCTTTGGTCTATGTCTGTCTTTATGCCAACACTTCATGGCTTTGATTACTGTAGCTTTGCGGTATGTTTTGAAATTAGGAGGTTTGAGCCCATCAGCTTTTCTTTCTCAAGATTGCATTGGCTATTTGGGGTCCTTTGGGCTTCTGCATGAATTTTAGGATTTTTTTCTCCTTCTGCAATATCCTTGAATCTGGGGATCTCTTTGGGTAGAATGGGCATTTTAACAATATTAATTCTTCCAATCCATGATCATGGGATATCTTTCCATTTATTTTAGGGTTTTCTTTAATTACTTTCAGCAACATTTTGCAGTTTTTATAGTACACAAGTCTTTCACTTACCTGGATAAGTTTATTCATAAATATTTTGTTCTTTTTAATGCTATTTAAAATGTTCATATTTTGAACTATCTTCACACTGCAGATATAAATCCAATTTAGTGTGTTGTTGAATTTAGTTTCCTCTTATTTTGTTGAGGATTTCTGCATCAACATTCATAAAGGATATTGGCTGCTAGTTTTCCTTTCTTGTCATGTTCTTGTCTGGCCTTGGTAATAGGGTCATGCTGCTTCATAAAATGAGTTTAGGAGGATTCTTTCCTCTTTAATTTTTTGGAATATTTTGAGAAAGTTTGGGTTAATTTTTCTTTAAATGTTTGATGAAATATGGGCAGCCCAGGTGAATCAGCAGTTTAGTGGCGCCTTCAGCCCAGTGCGTGATCCTGAAGACCAGTCTTGTGAATAAATAAATAAAATCTTTTTTAAAAAGTTTGATGAAATCCTCCATTGAAACCATCTGGTTCAAGCTTTTCTTTGTTGGGATGGTTTTGATTCCTGGTTAAATATCTTTGAGTTATAGATCTGCTCAGAATTTTTATTTCTTTATGATTCAGTCTTGCTAGGTTTTATGGCTGTAGGAATTTATACATTTCTTCTGCATTATCCAATTTATTTTGGTATTCATTGTTCAAAATAGGCTCTTCTGATCCTTTTTATTTTTTTTAAGTTTCTTGAAATTATTTATTCATGAGAGACACAGAGAGAGAGAGAGAGAGAGACAGGCAGAGGGAGAAGCAGGCTCCATGCAGGAAGCCTGACATGGGACTCGATCCCTGGACTCCAGGATCACACCCTGAGCCAAAGGCAGACGCCCAACCCGCTGAGCCACCCAGGTGTCGCTGATCCTTTTTATTCCTGTGGCATCGATTGTAATGTTTATCCATTTCATTTTTGTTTTTTGAATCCTCTCCTTTTTTCTCAGTTATTCTAGCTACAAGTTTGTCAAGTTTGTTGATCTTTTCATAAAATTAGCTCTTAGTTTCAATACTTTTTCAATGGTTTTCTATTCTGTTTCATTAATTTTTTCTCTAAATGTTACCTTTCTTCTAGTAACTTTGAGTTAGTTCATTATTTTTTTCTCTAGTTCCTTAAGCTGTAAAGTTAGGTTATTGATTTAAGATCCTCCTTTCTTCCTTTCTCTCTCTCTCTCTTTCTTTCTTTATTTCTTTTGTAGGTATGTACCACTATAAACCTCCTTCTTAGCACTGCTTGTGCTATATTCCCAGTGTTCATCATCCCAGTATCCTGGGATCGAGCCCTGCATCAGGCTCTCTGGTCAGTGGAGAGTCTGCTTCTCCCTCTCCCTCTGTGTACTATCTCTCTCAAAAAAAAATCTTTTTTTTTAAATAGTGTTTGTGTAATTTTTACCTATATATGTGTTGTTTTGTTTTGTTTTGTTTTGCTGTTGATCTCTAGTTTCATTCCACTGTGGTCAGAAAAGTGAGTTGGTATGACTCAGTCTTTTTAAATTTGTTAAGACTTGTTTTGTGGCCCAACATGTGATCTATCCTGGAGAATGTTCTGTGTGCACTTGAGAAGCAGGTACTACACTGCTTCTTTTGGGTAGAATGTTCTGTATATTTCTGTTGGGCACAGTTTAATCAGTAGTGTTATTCACGTACTCTGTTTCCTTACAGATGTTCAGTCTGGTTGTTTGGTCTGTTGCTGAAAATGAGATGTTGAAATTTCCTACTGTAATTGGATTACTATATCCCCCTTCAGATCTATCAGTGTCTGCCTCACATATGTGGGTGCTCTCCTGTGGAGATGGAGAGTGGAGCCACCCCAGGCTAACATGCCACAGGCACTCCCCTCCTTGTCAAGGTTCAGAATACTCTTTTGAATAAATGCTTTCAATTTTTTGTATGCTTTTGGTCAATTTCCAGTCTTTATATACTTGTTTTGACAACTTTGTCCCATTTTGCTGTTAGCTTTCAGGAAGAGGGTTTGTTGAATTCCTCAGTCAGCCATTTTTAAAGGGTTGTGTAGTCTCCCCACTCCTCCCCTTATTCATACATGGAAAGAGGCACTAGAAGGTAGATTTCATGGACCTGGGAAGAGAAATGTGTCCTACAGCATAACTTGTGCTGGAACCCTGCCCCTTCCAACACACAGCCCTCCCAGGATCCATTCAGGCATCAGGATGATGTGTCACAGACATTGGAGCCATCAGCTCAATGCCCTTGCCTCAGAGTCTCCATTGCACCCTCTGGCCAAGTCCCTAGCACTTCTAGACACCTGCAACCTGATTTCAAACTTCTTGTGATGGGACGGAAAATAATGAGCATTGGAGACAGTTACTTTCTCAATATTTCCTGTCTCATTTGGCATAAAGTGAATTTTACTCAAATTTTATCTATGGATGGTCCTGTATGATTCTCTAAACTAATTTTAAAAGATATTTTTGCATAAGCATCCTGGATTAATAATTGCCTATATAAGAAGTAGGTATAACAAAAGTACTGTGAGACAGTCAGCTTTTTATTTCTAAATTAATATTATTTGAGATTCTCTAATTGTATGACTATAAAGACATAGTGAATAGCTCAAGATCTACAATAAGAACACTACGTATCTCATTTATAGGTTATTTAATTTTTAAAAATGTTATCATTAAAGGTGCCTTGCTGGCTGTCAGTGGAGCATGCAACTCTTGATCTCAGGGTCATGAGTTCAAGCCTCATGTTAGGTGTAGAGATTACATAAATATTAAGAAAAAATACTTCAAATTTTTTTGAAAAATAAATAAAATGCTATTATTAATAAGCTGGCCCAGTAAACTCCTTTAAAATCCTTGGTTTTAATTCTAAATTGTGACTGTCCAAAAAATAACCCATTTCCTCTTCCAGCCAGCAACTCTCCATTGAGTATCTATTTTAGTCTGCTTGGGCCACCATAACAACAAACCATAGACCGGGGCGTCTACACAGCAGACATTTATTTTTCATATTTTTATGGGTTGAGAAGTCTAAGATCAAGGTGCCAACTGATTTGGTTCCTGGCTTACAGACAGCCAGTTTCTTACTATGTCCTCACATGATGGGGAGAGCTCTGGTCTCTTCCTCTTCTTATTAGGACACTAACCCCCTGGTGGAGGCTTTACACTCATCACCTCATCTAAACCTTTTGTTTATCTGGAGATGTCTTAATTGCTCTCTCACTTCTTGGATGGGAGTGTCAGAGGGAGAGAAGAGAGTCTTTTTTTTTTATTCTTGATTTTTTATTTTTTTTTATTTTTTATATATTTTATTGGAGTTCAATTTGCCAACATATAGCATAACATGCAGTGCTCATCCTGCCAAGTGCCCCCCTCATTACCCGTCACCCAGTCACCCCAACACCCTGCCCACCTCCCTTTCCACTACCCCTTGTTCGCTTTCCAGAGTTAGGTGTCTCTCATGCTTTGTCACCTTCACTGATATTTCCACTCATTTTCTCTCCTTTCCCCTTTATTCCCTTTCCAGAGTGGCTGTACCAGTTCCCCTTCCCACCAACAGTGCAAGATGGTTCCCCTTGAAGAGAGAGAATCTTAAGCAGGTTCCAAACCCAGCATGGAGCCCGATGTGGGGAACAATCTCATGACCCTGAGATTGTGACCTGAGCCAAAATCAAGAGTTGATGCTTAACTGATTGAGCCACCCAGGTGCCCCTATCCCTCATTTTTGAAGGACAGTTTAGTCAGCTACCGAATGCTTAGTTGACAGTTTTCTTTTCTTTTACAATGACCTACAAGTTTTCTAATGAAAAATTGACTTATGAGAAGCTTTTGCACAGCAAAGGATACAGTCAACAAAACTAAAAGACAACCTACAGAATGGGAGAAGATATTTGCAAATGACGTATCAGATAAAGGGCTAGTTTCCAAGATCTATCAAGAACTTCTTAAACTCAACACCAAAGAAACAAACAATCCAGTCATGAAATGGGCAAAAGACATGAAGAGAACTCTCACAGAGGAAGACATAGACATGGCCAAAAAGCACATGAGAAAATGCTCTGCATCACTTGCCATCAGGGAAATACAAATCAAAACCACAATGAGATACCACCTCACACCAATGAGAATGGGGAAAATTAACAAGGCAGGAAACCACAAATGTTGGAGAGGATGCAGAGAAAAGGGAACCCTCTTGCAGTGTTGGTGGGAATGTGAACTGGTGCAGCCACTCTGGAAAACTGTGTGGAGGTGCCTCAAAGAGTTAAAAATAGACCTGCCCTACAACCCAGCAATTGCACTGTTGGGGATTTACCCCAAAGATACGGATGCAATGAAACGTCAGGACACCTGCACCCCTATGTTTATAGCAGCAATGTCCACAATAGCCAAACTGTGGAAGGAGCCTCGGTGTCCATCGAAAGATGAATGGATAAAGAAGATGTGGTTTATGTATACAATGGAATATTACTCAGCCATTAGAAATGACAAATACCCGCCATTTGCTTCAACGTGGATGGAACTGGAGAGTATTATGCTGAGTGAAGTAAGTCAATCAGAGAAGGACACATTATATGTTCTCATTCATTTGGGGAATATAAATCATAGTGAAAGGGAATATAAGGGAAGGGAGAAGAAATGTGTGGGAAATATCAGAAAGGGAGACAGAACATAAAGACTCCTAACTCTGGGAAACGAACTAGGGGTGGTGGAAGGGGAGGGGAAGGCAGGGGGTGGGGGTGAATGGGTGACGGGCACTGAGGGGGGCACTTGACAGGATGAGCACTGGGTGTTATTCTGTATGTTGGTAAATTGAACACCAATAAAAAATAAATTTATTTAAAAAAAGAACTGAAAAACAAAGAAAAATTGACTTATGATTTTATTTAGAATTCCTTGTATGAATCAAAACCACAATGAGATTCCACCTCACACCAGTGAGAATGGGGAAAATTAACAAGGCTCCTGCTTCCTAGCCACAAATGTTGGAGAGGATGCGGAGAAAAGGGAACCCTCTTGCACTGTTGGTGGGAATGTGAAATGGTGCAGCCACTCTGGAAAACTGTGTGGAGGTTTCTCAAAGAGTTAAAAATAGATCTGCCCTATGACCCAGCAATTGCACTGCTGGGGATTTACCCCAAAGATACAGATGCAATGAAATGCCGGGACACCTGCACCCTGATGTTTGTAGCAGCAATGTCCACAATATCCACATTGTGGAAGGAGCCTCGGTGTCCATCAAAAGATGAATGGATGAAGAAGATGTGATCTATGTATTCAATGGGATATTACTCAGCCATTAGAAATGACAAATACCCACCATTTGCTTTGACGTGGATGGAACTGGAGGGTATTATGCTGAGTGAAATAAGTCAATCGGAGAAGGACAAACATATATTCTCTTTCATTTGGGGAATATAAATAATAGTGAAAGGGAATAAAGGGGAAAGGAGAAAAATAAGTGGGAAATATCCGAAAGGGAGACAGAACATGAAAGACTCCTAACTCTGGGAAACGACCTGGGGGCGGTGGAAGGGGAGGAGGGCTGGTTGTGGGGGTGACTGGGTGGCGGGCACTGAGGTGGGCACTTGATGGGATGAGCACTAGGTGTTATTCTGTATGTTGGCAAATTGAACCCCAATAAAAATGAATTTATTATTTAAAAAAGGAATAGAGATATAAAGGATAACCAAATGGAAATTTTGGGGACTAAACAATACAATAACCAAGCTAAAAGTCCAACTGGGGAATGGAAGGGGCAGAGAAAGGAATCAGTGAACCTGAAGATAGGACAATAGAACTTACCCAATCCAGGGATCTCTGGGTGGCTCAGCGGTTTGGCGCCTGCCTTTGGCCCAGGTCATGATCCTGGAGTCCCAGGATCGAGTCCCACATCGGGCTCCCTGCATGCATGGAGCCTGCTTCTCCCTCTGCCTGTGTCTCTGCCTCTCTCTCTCTCTCTCTCATTAATAAATAAAATCTTTAAAAATAAAAAAACCTTACCCAATCTGTAGTAACATAGAATAGAGTGAAAAAATGTGAACGAGGACCTGTGGTACTATTACAAAAGATTTAACATTAGTATCATCGAAGTCCTGGAAAGAGAGAAGAACAGCAGTCGGGCTGGAAAAGTACTCAAAGAAATAGTGACTTAAAATGAAGGAGATTCTCACACCTGCTCAACATGGATGAACTTTAAGGACATTATGTGAATGAAATAAGCCAGACACAAGAAAGATACAGTATGATTCCATTTATATTAGGTCCCTAGAGCAGTCAAATTCATAGAAACAGGAAGTAGAGCAGTGGTTACTGGGGGCTGGGGAGAAGAGGAAACGGAGTTTTCAATGGGGACAGTTTCAGTTTTACAGGATGAAAGGGTTGTAGAGATAATTAGCATTGATGGATACACAAAAATGTACATATAACAACACTGAACTATACGCTTAAAAATGATATATTTTATGTCCTCCGTGTTGTGCCCTTTACAATGTTCTAAAAAATTAGGACTTGCTCTTTGGAAGACTTTGGTAAGAGGATGATGAAAAGATAAGCTGCCAAGTGAGAGAAAATATTTGTAAACCACATATCTGACAAATGACTAGTCTCCAGGATACATACAGAACCCCCAAATTTCAAAAGTAAACAATCCTATCAGAAAATGGACAGAAGACCTGGACAGATATTCCACTCAAGATAATCAGATGGCAAATGAAACCATTCTGCAGCAATCACACTGCTAGGCATTTATCCTAGAATAATGAAGATGATAATCACACAGAAATCTGTACCTGAATGAAGCAGGCTTATCTGAAACAGCCCCAAACTGGGAGGGATCTAAATAGCCATCAGTGGGTGAGTGGCTCCACAGGTTGTGGTACGTCTAGGCCATGGAACATTACTCACCCGTAAAAAGGAATGGACTACCAACAGTTGCAACTCTATTCATGAATTGCCAAAGAATTATGCAAAGTGAAAAAGAGCCAATCTCAAAAGGTTTCATGCAGGTTGCTCCATTCTTAAAATCACAAAAGTAACAAATATAAGTTGTCATGGTTGAAGTGTTAAGATGGGAGGGAAGTGGATCTGGCTGAACCCAAAAAAGGGGGGTAACATGAAGAATCCTTGTGATAGAAACATTTTGTAGCTAGCCTGTATCAGTGTCATCAATTTCAATTTCCTGGTTGTCATCACACTATAGTTTTGTGAGATACTACTATTGGGGGAAATTGGGTAAATGATGCCTGAGCTTTCTATATAGTTTCTTTCACTGCATTGTGATTCAAGAATGATCTCAGAAGATAAAACTTAACTGAAAAAGGTTACCATATAATAAAATACAACACACCTAGTCATCCCCACCCCCCGCCCACCTCCCTTTCCACCACCCCTTGTTCGTTTCCCAGAGTAAGGAGTCTCTCATGTTCTGTCTCCCTTTCTGATATTTCCCACTCATTTTTTCTCCTTTCCCCTTTATTCCCTTTCACTATTTTTTCTATTCCCCAAATGAAGGAGACCATATAATGCTATATGTTGGCAAATTGAACTCCAATTAAAAAAAAGAAAAAAAGAAAAGGGAAATTTGGACAGAAATACAGACACAGAAGTCACAGGGAGAATGCCATGGGAAGGAGACAGGCATTGGGGCCTTGTGTCTATATGCCCGGGAACAGCAAAGACTGCTGGCAAGCAGCAGATGCTAGAAGGGAGGTGCAGAGCAGATTCTCCCTCACAGCCTCAGGATGGAACCAACCTGGCCATCACCTTGACTTTGGATTTCTAACATCCAGAATTGGGAGATAATAAATATCTATTGTTTTAAAAATAATAATAAATAAAATAAAATACAACACAAATGTAGAAAACAAGATATAGTACATCAGATTTGATCTTTAGAAACAACCTGCCAACTAAAGACTCCTGATAAATGCAGGGACTCTGGGACCCAGTGAGTTCACCTGGCAGAGTTCAGCCTGGGAAGAGGGACATGGATCATGCCACATGACATTAGGAGAGGCGAGCCACTGTGTACGAAGCGCAGGAAGCGGAGTAACAAGGCAGAGCTCAAAAGGAAAGCTGGGCTTGGGAAGCTGGGCTAGCCACCAGCAAGGACTGAGGGAAGCTGGGATCCTGGAGGAGACATTGCCTCTGTGCAGCCCTGGTGAGTGTCTCTCAACATACCAAGCTGAAGCTGGGCCCACCCTGCAGAATCTGATCTAAACAGGCTTAGATGAGGATATGTCATCCCAACACACAGCACAGAGGAGGTTACCAAAGAAATGCAGCCTCAGAAAAGTTGCTCAGTCTCACCTGGGTCCCTATGCACAGAGCCAGGGTTGATGTGGACATGGCCAGCTGCGGCTGGGTGAGCATGGGACGGAGCAGAAGGGGTGGGCTCAGATGCAGACCGTGAGGGCTAAGAGCAGAGGTGTGTTCACTGTGTGTCTGAACAAGAGTGGTCGGAGCTATAGGACTGTTGAGGGACTCTTGGCAGAATGCTCAGAGGTAGTCCCTGGGCACAGTGGACCTGCCCCAGAAGAGAATACTGGCAGGACGCCATTCCTAGCTGAAACTAGAATTAGAATCAGTCAAGGCAAAACAAGGCAGCCAGCACTTATGCAACGCCAGACCCACACATTCTTTCCAAATGAGATTTCCCTTGTGTCCAGAACATCTAGCAGGAGTGGGAGGCAGGGGTAAGAGGGCTGGAGGGAGGTGAGGTTTCAGATTTTTCTGCAGCTTCTGAAGCCTCCCGGTTCAGGAGTCTGCCCCTGCTTCCCCTGTGGGTGGCCTGGCTGGTCACTCACCAGGCCCCTTTCTGCTTCCCACAGAGGGCTGCTGTGGCCAGTCCTGGAGGCCACACCAGGCCAGGGACGCGACCGTGGAGACCAAGCTGGTTGGGATCTGTGTACCTCCCAGCACCCAGGAGCCCCAGGAGAGGTGCCTTGGAGGCCCCGGGTGGGGCTAGGCTGGGGACCCGCAGGATCGGATCACCCTAGGTGAGGCTGCACTGGCAACTCTGGTTCTTCCATTCTAGGGGCCAGATGCCTCGCTTCCACTCATTCCATGGGGAAGCGCAGTTCCGCTCCTTAGTCATCCCCCCAAGTCCCAGGTGAGGTGGCAGGACCCTGACTTCTTTCCTCGAACTAAACTGAACAAAGACACAGATTACACCTCATCTGGTTCTGCTTTTTATTGGCATGCTGTGCATATACAGCAAGTTCTAGAAGCAAGACTAGGGGGTGAAGCCCAGCAGGTGATCTCCTCGCCCCCCCCAATTCCACCTGGCCCAGTGCTCAGTGCACCTGCGCCAGATTGTGCTTCTTATACAGCAGTGCCCGCCTCTTCTCTCGCTCACGCAGGAAAGCACGCAGGCGCACTGTGGGGAAGGTCACAGCAGCTGGCTGGGAGCCGGCAGGGCCCTCCTCAGTTAGCCACGGGCACTGCAAGCAGCTTGATGCACAAGGCCGGCCCCTAGATAGAGGGTGAAGGTGTCTGCTGAGCCCTTGGAGCTGAGGTGGGGCAGGGAAGGGAGGCGGGAAGTGGGTAGGCAAGGTGGGGGAGCGGGCATTGGTGGACGTGGGGCAAGGCGGAGGGGGTTGGCCCTGGCGGGTCCACCTTACCACGGGTGAGCACACAATGTGCTCCGGAGAAAAGCCACAGCGCCGCCAGACAGCCCTGCGTAGCAGCGGCTCAGATGGATCAGCCCCTTGCGCAGGCTTTTCTGCAGGTCGCGTGTCCCTTCACTGTTCACAGGGTACTCGGCACTCAGCCTGCACGCGGGGTGTCAGGGCACCCAGGTCACTCTCAGGTGGATGGGGCCACAGGGAGCTCCGGGGTCACCCTCGATGGATAGGGAATCATAGGGAACTGAGATCACCCTCAGATGGATGGGGGACACGAGGTCTGAGGCCACCCTCATTTGGAGGACACACAGGGGGCTCCCGGGACACCTCGATGGATCCCCAGTCTCCCAGCCCCTGCGCTTGGGGGACTTACATGATGAAGGCTGTGACGCCTATGGCCCAGATGTCGGTCTGCGGGAGAGCACTCTGGCCCTCCAGGAGCTCAGGAGCTGGGGGACAGCACAGGTGAGAGGCTGGCTGTTTGCAGGGCAATGGGGCGGGGGGGGGGGGGGGGGGGGCAGGTCTGGGGGCGGGGCTTCCTCCTGCCCCCTCCCCTTTTCCCCCTCTCAACACCCGGGTCAGGTTGGCATCTGCTCCCCGCGCACCCATGGTCTCCACGTAGTCCTTGAAGCCCTCGGAGGGCAGGATCCTCTCCTGGGTGAGACTCTGAGCATTGCCCAGGTCCACGACCTTGAGTAAGTTGTACTCGGTGACGATCATGTTCTCCGACCTGAGGTCCAGGTGCAGGATGCGCTGCGCGTGCAGGTACTGGGCCGCACTCAACATCTGCCACAGGTAGTCCTTCACCTCTGATTCTGAGTAGGAGACCCTGGAGTGGCACGGGGAGGGGGCTCAGCCCTGTCCACGCCGCGGAAGGTGCGCGGGGACACCAGCCCTTCTGGTGGGCTTGGGAGGGGCGCCCCCCCACAGCTCCCTGGCTCTGGCGGGCGGTGGAGGCCGGGCAGCAGGTGGGCGGCGAGGTGAGAGGCGGTGCGCCTGTGTGTCGGGTGCCCCTCCATGCCCCGACGTGCTGAGCATCCCCCTGGGCCCTGCATCCAGGCGAGGCCTCACCTCTCCGCCAGGCAGGGGAGCAGCTCCGGTCCCAAGCACAACTCCAAGATAAGAACCAGGTGCCGGGGGCTGAGGTAGGCGGCCTGTAGCTGGGCCAGGTGCGGGTGGCGCAGGCTCTTGAGGGCTTCGTATTCCCGCAGCACGTCAGGCCTGTCCTCGAGGCGGTAGGGGATGATCTTGGCGGCCAGTGCGCGCCCGCTGGCCTTCTCCTGGCACTGCCGCACGACGCTGAAGCGGCCCCTGGGCGAGCAAGCACCGGACTGGCTGGTGAGGACCCCCACGCCCTCCTTCCCAGAAGGGGCTGGAAAGCTGGGCAGCGGGAGATGACTGGAGCCTTGGGGAGGGGGCTGAGGCTCTCGGAACCGCACTGTGTGGGCATGAGAAGCAGGGAGAGACGCTGAGGCTGGGATGGGAGCAGGGAAAGCGGGGAGGGGGACGGGGGGCTGCAGCACCTTCGGATCTGTGTCTGGAAGGTGAAGGTCTGCGTGCTGGGGAGGGGCTGCGTGGGCCGCGGGATGCTGCTCTCTTCCTCCGAGGCTGTGGGAGAAGGAGCCAGTGAGTGGGAGGCACCCCTACAGCCCCAGCTCGCCCCACCTGGTCTCCTGTACCCCTTCCCAGGCCCCCTAGCAGGGGCCCCATCTGTGAAGCCCCACACTTTTTTCTCTCATTCCTCAGGCCCTTTGGGGGCAGAGGCCTACCAGTGAGTGGGTGGGTCTGAGTGAAGGGGCAGGGCCAATGGATAGGACTACCGCCCCACGCCAGCAGGCTTGACAAGCACCTCACCCAGGTGGCTGGGCCCTCCCAGGAGGACCTGCTCTGAGGGGCTGCTGTAGGGTCCCATGCCCGCCTTGCTGACGCAGGCCGTCCGGAAAGTATACAGGCCCCCCGGGGAAAGCTTGCTGGTGAGGTAGCAGCAGTCAAAGATGTCGGAAGCCAGGGTGCTCCAGCTGCCGCCTGGGCCACAAGGAAGTGGGTGAGGGACAGTCCAGGGCCTCCCCACTCCAGAGTCGGGGGGTGCAGAGGCCCTTCCCCAAGGGAATACAGAGGTGGCTGGGTTCTGCCCAAGAGGCAAGGCAGCGGGGGCTCCTACCTTCCAGACTGCACTGCACGATGTAGGTCACAGGTCCGTAGGACTCCACGGGCTTCCAGACCAGCAGCACCGCATCAGCATACACCTCCCCAATGTCCGGGCGTGGAGAAGATGAGGGGCGCTCTGCAGGGCCCATGGGCAGCCGTCAGAGGTGGGCCCCCCACGGCTTCCCACCACAGCTGAGTGCCCCCAGCCCTGCCTCAACCATCCGCACCTGCTGCCAGATTCCTGAGCCCACCATCCCCTACAGCTATGCCCCACCTGGGGGCGTCCCAGTCTGCAGAGCGGACTCTCCAGGCCCTGGCCGTGCTGGGGTGGGGAGATGACCGAGTGGTGAGCATCATGCTAAAGGGGCCTCCTCCCGGAAGGGGACCAGCACAAACCAACTCACAAAGCATGAGGTGGTCGGCGGGCACCCTAGAAGCACCCATCAGGGTCAGTGCCCACCCCCACCCCGCTGAGAGGCCCTGGCCTACCCACCTGCCTTCCGGAGGACAGCCGTGGTGGCTGCCGTCCCCAGTGTGTTGCTCACACGGCACGTATACACCCCCAGGTCCTCAGCAGTCACCACCAGAATGGTGAGCAGCTGGAAGTGCTTGAGCGTGGCAGAGATGAGGAGGTGGCTGCTGCTCTGCAGGAGAGCCCCGTCTACGGCAGGACAGAGCAGGCCTGGGCAGTGGCACCAACATGTACCCTGCCCTCCAGGGGCCTGCCTCCCCCTATTCCAGGGGGCACCCTCTGCCTTCCTGCCACCTGTCCCGGGACATTTTCTTACCTTTGGTCCAGGTGGCCTGTGCAGCAGGCTGGGCCGACACTTGGCAAGCAAGAGTCACGGACTGGCCCAGGACCACTGTTTCGTCTGAGAGCTCCCGTAGAAAGGATGGCGCTAGGGAAGGGGGCCAGACAAGCCTTCAAAGCCACCCCCAACCTGAAAACACGGCCTGCACCCCCGAGACGGGGATGCTAGGGAAACCCATGCCCACTCAGCTCCCCTTCAACACTAGCACCTCCTCCAGGAAGGCCTCCAGGACTGCCCCAATGCTGGGCACCAGAGCCGCCCCCATGTCCCCACTAATCTGGGCCCCAGGCCCTGTGGATGTAAGCTTGGCCCCTCCAGTGGCCCTGGAAACCAGGGAGGGGCTCCCTCCCCCTGCAGTTGGGTCCCCATGGCTGCCCCTGGGCAGCACACCCACCTTGGTCCCTGCTCTTCAGGCCCAGCCGGAAGGAAGCCAGGCCTGCCTTCTTCCTTGGGGGGCTCTCTTTCTCTGGGCCTGAAGGGAGGAAGAGGCCTCTGGAAGTCACAGCTGTGGGGTCAGCTCCCCTGATGCTGACTCTATTGGCATTGGTGTGGGAGCAGGGGAGGAGGAACCCGGACCCCCACCCCCCACAGTGGGATTCCTGCATGGCCACAGAGCACAGAGCCCAGGGGTCCAACCCGCTGCTGACACCACACCCTTCCCACCCTGTCAGGGTCAGTCTATCTTGGGCAAGGGCACCAGGGGCAGGGGATGGGGAACTCTCGGGCCACTGGTGTCTGGGGAGGCCTGGCCATGGGCCCCAGGGTCAGGGCAGGTCAGGCAGGGCTCTCTGTTCCCACGCTGGGCCATATGGTGACCTCAGGAACAGAAGTACCTGTGTGCAGGTGATGTGTGTGGCCCAGGGAACCCCCACCCTAGAGAATGGCTTCTGGGTCAGCACAAGGGGTGAGGTGCCCCAAGGTTCAGAGCCAGACACCGGCCACCTGCCAGGGCTGAGGGGACGGAGGGGGGGAGTCACCTTCAGGCCTGCCCTTCAGGAGGCGGGAGATGTGGGCCACAGACGCCCTCACCCTCCGGCGAAGGCCCAGCTCCATGGGCTCCTGCTCCTCTGGCAGCACATGCCTTCCTGGGAGATGGAAGAGGTCACGGGCGGGGGGCGACCATTTGCGCTTCCTGCTGCCCGTGGCCTCTCTGAGCAGGGTCTCCATGTCCTCTGGCTCCTCAGTGATGTGCAAGCTGGCTGGTGTGCCCAGGGCACCTGGCCAGGGCCACCCGGCCTCCGGGAGCGTGGCCAACTCCTCCCCGGCCTCAGACTCAGGGGAGGATGGTGGCTCTGGCTCCACAGGCTTGGGGACCCTCCTGAAGATCATGAACTCAAAAGGGAGGTACTTGATGTCATACAGGTCAGACAGGTTGAGGTAGGCAGGCTCCACCTCTGAGATGTCCAGGGATATGGTGTCTGCTGTCTCGGAGTCCCCAGACAGGTCTCGGATCTGCACCAGGGACACCTGAGAGCCACCACCAAAGTCTTCCCACGCACTCAGCTCCGGGGAGGCCAGTGGGGGTGCCCCACTGCCCTTGGGAAGGGGCGCTTTGCTGGCCTGGGGTGGCGGGCTCTGGGCCCCTACTTCATCACGCTCCTCTGAGGACTGAGAAGTGGCCCAGGCCATCCTGGCCCACAGGGGACCCTGCCCCAGCATGCCCCCTGCATCCCCACCGAAGGCAAAGGTGCCATAGCCAGCCACGCCTGCGTAGCCTCCACGCCATGCCCCCAGGGAGAACTTCCGTGTTGTAGCCTGCTCCTGAGGCCGCTGCAGGCTGGGTTCCCACTCAAGAGCCTCCTCAGGCTCTGCAGCCAGGCCCTCCCTATCCTGGGTGGGCCCAGGCTCCGTTCCCACTGGGGAGGCCAGCCCTGGGGCGCTAGGGGGGCCCCGCCTCCCAGGGAGAGGGCTGTCCTGCAGTTCTGTCTTACCGCCTGGCTGGGGACCCTCTTGGGCTAGGGACAGGAACCCCTTTGGCTCCGGGGAGAGGAGGGAGCTGGAGGGAGCTGAGAGGGACCCCGGGCACTGTTTTGTAGGGAAAGAGCCCGGAGCCTGTGGTATAATGGCAGGAGGGGGGACCCCGCCTTCCAGGGCAGTAGGACCCCACTGCCTCCCACAGCTGTCCTGAGATGACCCCTCTTGCTGGGTGGACCCCAGGGCCCCGGTGATGGACTGAAACAGTCTTGGCCCCTGCTGGGGTCCCTCTGGCAGCTCCCTCTCCCGGGCAACTGTGGCGCCTCGCCGCCAGCTCTGCCCGGAGTCCATCGGGGCGTCTGAGGGAGCCGGGGTAGCGCCCTGGCCGCCGCCGCAGGCCTCGGCCGAGGGGCTGCGGCTGCGCGCGCCCCCGAGCTCCAGGGATGGGCTGTGGCCCGGGGCCCCGCGGGCGCTCTCGGAGGCGGGCGCCTTGGCCAGCAGGGCGGCCTGCTCGTCGCGGGCCGCCGCCTCCTCCAGCGCGCGGTGCTCCAGCAGTGGCTCCCGCAGGCCAGGCAGGGCGCGGGCGAAGTAGCCGCCCTGGAGCAGGTGCCGCCGCCGCGCCGGGGGCCTCCTGCCACCCGCGGGCCCTCCGCGCTCCGGGCCCTCGGCCGCCTGCTGGTAGAAGAGGCTGCGGACGACGCTCTGCCGCGGCACGCAGCCCGGGGCGGCGGGGGGCGCCGCGGGCGGGGGCGCGGCGGCAGGCGGCGCGCGGGCCTCGGCCTCCTCGGGCAGGCTGGCCGACGGCCGCAGGAAGCCCCGCGGGTGCAGCAGCGGCGAGTGGGTCACCGGAGACGGCGGCAGCGACTTGGCCCGGGCGAAAGGGGCCAGCTCGTTGTCGGAGGAGGAGGACGAGCTGCTGGAGGAGGCGCTGGCGCCACCGCGCAGGTGCCGCGCCACCCCGAGGGACGGGCTGTCGGGCGGGCCCCGGAGCAGCTCGGGGATGGAGCGCATCACCAGGATGGACTTGTAGCTCATCAGGGAGCGCTGCGGGGCGCGGGGGAGGGGACGTCAGCCGTGCGCCCCCCCACCCCCGCCTTCTTCGCTCCCGGCAGGCTCAGAGGGGCACCCGGGAGCCGGGAGGCGCTACAAGCTCCACGCTTCGGATCCCACGGCTCTGCCCTCGCGGGGACTCTGCACGCCCCGCCGCCCTGCCCCCGGGCTCCGGGAGCGCGGCCCCGAATTGGGATGCCCTGTGCCGCCTGCGGGGCCTGCTTTCTGTCGCCCCCCCCCCCCCAGGCCCCTCCTGGGCGCTGACACCGCATGGCAGCTTCCCCCCGCCCCCCGTCCCTCACTCTCCCCGCCCCCCCCCCCCCCCCCAGAGGCTGCGGGGCTCACCTGCCAGCGGCTGCGGGCCAGCAGAAACTTGAGTTGCTTGGTGTTGATGAAGTGGGCCTCCTCCGCGGGCACGGAAGTCTGAGGGGGCCCAGGTGAGAGGGGCGATAAGGGGGGCCCCAGTGCACCCTGGGTCCACACAGGCCTCCCCTCCCCCCCTCAGATTGGCCCCCTGTGCACATCTGCTTGGACCCAGCCTACTCACCTGGAACCAGGGGTGTGTGAGGCATTTGGCTGCGCTGGGCCGGGCCCTAGTGAGAGAGGAGGGCCGGGGATCAGGCCAGGTGGCCAGCTGCCCCAGGCCTCCGCCTAAGAGAACCCCAGATGAGGCAACAGGTGGAGGGTGCTGTGCACTCACTTTGGGGCCCTTTGCAGGGTAGCCTTGATGAAGTCCTGGGCATCCTTGCTGAGGTGGGCAGTCATGGGGCTGTTCCAGGACACCCGCCCCTCCAGCACGTTCAGGAGTGTGGCTCGGTCACTCTCACCAGCGAATGGTGATGAGCAGGTCAGGCTAGAGGCAGAGACATGACTTGCCTTCAGATGTGACCTGGACTTGTGATCCATAGAAGCCAGAACTTGTACGGGGGCCCCACTCCTGCCTGGGTGGCCACAGTGCCATGGCCATCCAGACCCCAGGATTCCCACAATGGTCTGAGACTTGCCCAGAGATCCAGGCTCAGCCCAGGACAGGGATCAAGGCTTAGCTTGAGGTGGGATCCAGGTGAGGTCTACACCAGCAACATGCTCAGAATAGCAGTAATTGGTGGAAGGGGCCCTCCAGCAAACTACCCAGACCCTTTAGGGAAACAGCTCACTGCTTTGCCTGGTGACTCCACAGAGCTTCTCTGGGACAGTGCGTGTAAGAAAAGAGCTCAGCAGAAACCCCTTATCAGTTGGCTGACCGCTGGTTCCCATAATAGCTGCCCTTGGGGTCCTGGATCTTTGATCTGGGGAGTGGCCAGTAGTGCTCAAGGCCTCCCCTGGGCATGATGGGGAGGGGGTCTGGGGTTGGCTTCAGAGGAGGTGGCTGACAAAGGCTTGGGTCTGCTCACCTGCGGTAGGCTTGGGTCTGCTCACCTGAGGTAGGAGATGACGCCCATGGACCTGCAGGAACAAAACCACAGTCACAGGGTGTGCTCGAGGTTGTGGGGTGTGTGTGCTGGGGGGCTGCTGGCATGGAAGCTGGCCTCCCCAGGCACCCACTCACTCACCAGATGTCGGAGGCCTCGCTCACTGGGGTCTGCTCGATGATCTCGGGAGACACAAATTCTGGGGAGCCATACTTGCTGTACTGTGGCTCTCCTGGGGTGATGTTTTGGGCAAAGCCAAAATCGCAGATTTTAATGTCTTCCCGAGCAGGATGTACCATCAGGATATTGGGGGGCTGTGAGGGAGAGTCAGGGAGGGGTGAGGCCATGCCCTGAGGAGGTGACTCCCGGGGCTGCAGGGAACACTCAGTTCTGTGAGGCCAATGTGGGAGCGCCTCTGATTCATCAGAGCTGTACCCCACCGGAGAGAGCTCCCCATCCCCAGAGGCAACCATGTCCTAACAGGGAATCTAGACATGGTAGGCCTATGCCCACTCCCTCCCCCATCTGCAGGCCCCAGGCTCCCATCTGTCCCTCCTGGGTCCCTGGGCACCCATGAGGGCTGAGTACCTTTATGTCCAGGTGCAGAACGCTGTGGCTGTGCAGGTACTGTAGCCCCTCCACCAGCTGCTGGACATAGACCTTGACCTGCAGCAAAGGCCAGGGCTCAGGTGGGAACCCTCCCCCTTCTCCTCCTCCCCCTTCCCTCCTCCTCCCCCTTCCCTCCTCCTAGCCTTCCCTCTTCTATTCCCCCTATCTACAAGGTATCTACTTCCCTCACCATCTGAGCTTGGGATGGTGCCATGGGGCAGGTCATGTGTAAAGCTTCCCAGACCCCATGCACATCAAGGCCAGAGGACTCCTCCAGCCTGGAAATGGATCAGCCTGACCAAAGCAGGACGGGGTGCCTCAGGAGCAGGCTAGGATGGCACACTGGCCAGGCAAGGAATCAGTGTTGGGGGGGAGGGGTGCATGGGAGGGCTGGGAGAGCTCTACGAGGAGTTGCCACACCCTGTGAGGCCTGGGGAGCCCCAGAAGTTCTCTGGGCTGGAGAGCCTGGGGGCGGGGCCTGTGTGGGCAGGGGGACAGCAGGCAGGCAGTCACCTCCGCCTCGGTCACCACACTCTTCTTGAACAGACGGTCCAGCAGCTCCTCCGACGAGCACCTGGCTCAGGTCAAGAAAAGCTCCGGAGTCTGGAACCCACCCAGCCCCACACATCTTTAGCCAGTCTCACCTGGGGTGGGGATGGGGCCATGTTGGGGAGGAGGTTGAGGAGAGTGGGAGGGACAGGGTCCCCAGGAGGGGGGCTGGGGGGGCCACCCCCCCGCAGCAGAAAAGGGGGGGGGGGAGCGAGCAGTGCGCATGTGTCCCTCCCTGGAGTCCCTCCCTGGAGCTCAGGTGGGCAGCCGAGGGCCCTCTCCACATGGACGCTGGGGGCACCCACCTAGCTGGTGAAGCCCCGTGAAGCATGGCAGGGGCCCGGTGAAAACACGTCCTGGACCCTGCGGACACAGCTCCGTGGACACAGCCCTAATCCCCGGTCCCTGGCCCCGCGAGCTACGAGGACGGTGCTGCGTCCAGGGACCCCAAAACAGCAGGCCCCGCAGGGCCCTGGGACCCTGCCTACCCTCCCTTAGGCTGAGGGCAGGATACAGCTCCAAGACAAGGATCAGGGTCTTCCGGGTCTCAAACTGGTCCAGCAGCCCTGTTACCAGCGGGTGGCTCAGCGTGGCCAGGATGTCCCGCTCGCGGTAGGCCTGGGTGCGTGTCCTGCTCCGCAGCGGGATGAACTTGGCTGCGCAGGACATCTGGCTTCCCTTGTGCTGCGCTCTCTTCACGAAGCCGAACACGCCCCTGCGCGGAGGGGGCCACGATGGGCGGGCACAGGGCGTGGGGGGCGTGTCGGGCGGAGGAGAGGAGGAGTGGGGCGGAGTTCCCGGCCGTCGGGGCTCAGGAGGCGGGGCGGGGGGCGGGGACCCAGGGAGGCGGGGCAGCGGCTCGGCGCCGGCTCGCGGGCTGTACCTTCCAATTTCCTCCTTGACCTCGTAGAAAGAGTGCAGTTTCCTTCGGTAGCTCTGCTTCTCAGAGTCGGGTTCGCTGTCTCCTGCAGCCAAGGAGCGGGCAGTGTGGGTGAGCACGTCCACTTCGCCCCCCGTAGCATCCCGGTGCTGGAGCCTGTGGGAGGCGACGTACACACCCTCCCGCCCCCGTGCCAGCGAGGCACTGAGACTCACCCCCATGGACCACCAGCTCCGCTTTACACAGCACCTGTCCACCCGCGTTGCGGGCCAGGCACGTGTAGACACCCGCATCACTGTGTGTCACGTCCCTCAGCACCAGGGAGTAGGTGGTGCCTTCCCGCTGCTGGCTGAGCCGGGTGCCATCCACCAGCTGGGAGTTGTCCTGGGGGCACAGACGGGTGGGCGGGGCCATCAGCCCGACCTGGGGGCCCCTGCAAGGTGGCCTGTTCCGTCCCCCAGGTACTGCCTTACTGCGGGGGGGGGGGGAACGCCACACACTCCCGACTCCCAGCACCCAAGGTGGCGCCTGTCCCTACCCGGTACCAGGTTACTGTGGGCTGCGGGTTGCCATCAATGACTGCCTGGAACTGGGCTGTGCTGCCCTTCTGTGCCTGCACATCCTCGATGGTGACCTGCATGGACGGGGATCCTGGGGTGCAGGAGGGAGCCTGTGAGGGGGGACCTGGCGGTGCGCAAGCCCAGCATTGAATCATCAAGCTGGAGCTTGCAGCCAGAGACCCCCTGGTGGGTGAGTCTTGCCCCTGGGCCTGTCCTGACACCCCAGGCAAGCAGCCAGGCCCTGGGATACTCCCCAGAGCAAGAGCTCATCTGCCTCCCCCAGTGAGGACAGCCTTCTCCTGACTCTGCCAAGGCCCCTGAGAGTCCATCTAACCTCTGTCTGTCCTGCTTAGAGACCTTAGCTGTCCAGAGCATGCTAAACCCTGCTGGGGAAGGGGGCATCCACACCCAATTCACTATTGTGGGCGCCCCCAAAGGAGCGTTCTCACCCTCCCCAGAGAGGCCCCTCCTAGGGAATGCAGGGAACAGGGCAGTGAGGCCCCCATCACAGCAAGGCTGGGACATGCCAGGTGGCCTTGCAGGTTCCTCTGCACAAGTGTCTGCCCAGTCCAGAGCATGGGGAGCACACGTGTATCCTGCTAAGTCCCCACCTACTTGTGGCACCCGTGTCGCTGGCCTGGTACACGTATGTCCGATGTGTGGTCTCCATGAACACGTGGCTGTGGATGTCCCATAGCTCCCCTGCACCTGCCCCCAGCCAGGCTGCACCCTCCATCCTGTGGTGGTGGAGCTGGGTGAGCTGTCTGCCCTCCTCCTGCACCTCTGGAGTGTGGGCAGCCAAGCCTCACCCTAAGATGGGGGTCCCTGCCTCCCCCTCCCTGGACCCCAGTGGACTTTCTGGGAGGGGATGTCCAGAGAGGGGACCCAGCCCTGTGCAAGGAGAGGGCTCCACCAACATCCCAGGGCAGCCTCTTCTCCCTGCCCTGCCCCTGGGGTGTCCCTTCATGAACTGCCCCCACCCAGCACGCCAGGGAGGTTACCGGATGGGCACAGTGCATTCCTGGCCCTCAGCATGGTCCCCCAAGTCCCGCTCCTGGTCCTCCTTGGGGAGAGGCTGTGGAATCTTCTGCGGCTCAACTGGTCCAAGACAAGGGGCTTAGTGAGAGAGAGCTTGGGATGCAGCTGGGACTGCCCCCCACAATGCGCCCCGTGTCATCCTCCAGTCCCAGAGGGTGGGAGCACGAGGCAGAGCAGGGACTTCAGGGGTGCAGGGCCCTCTAGGTCAGAAGAGACAGGGAACATGCACCCCTAAAACCCAGGGCTCCAGACCTCCCTGCAGAGCTCCGAGGTCCTAGCTCCTAACTTGGGCCACCAGCCCTGAGGCTTCCCCTGCTGGCCACCCAGACAAGGGCCATGCTGACATGTAGCAGCTTCTGGGGGAGGGGCCTGAAGGGCTACATCCCTGGAGGGAGCATCTGTGGGGTGGGGGTCATGAGGGATCTACTCCTCCCTCTCCTCCTTCCTCCCCTCACCAGATGAATCTGCAGCCTCCATGCCTAAGAGTTGGGGGCCAGACTCCTGGGCTTTGGGTGGCCCTCTAGGGCCAGGGCTGGCATGGTCCCCTGTGGAGGGTCCTGGAGCCTCGGGGCACACCAGCATCCTTGGGACAGACGTGATCTCCTGGTCTGCTGGCTCCAGGGCAGGAGGAGAGACAGCAGCGTCTGTGGGAGAGGCAGGTCAGCGTGTAGGGGTGAGGTGTGACCTGGGCCCCAGGAGAGGGCTCCAGAAATTTTGTGCCAGTCCTCAGAGGCTGCCCTTCCCACCTGCCTGCCCCACCCACCCACTCAAGGCAGCGGAGTTCAGGACCTCTGGGAGCATGTGGGCTTCTTTGGGGACAGGTGAACCTGAATACTTGCCCCCTGTCCTGGCTGGCCCCTCAGGCTCAGTTCATGCCCTCACTTCTCCCACCCCACGGCCCACTCCAGACCCCAGGGTACTGGGCCACCCAGGCCAAGGTGGGCCCAGCCCCACACTGTAGGGAAGTCTGGGGACAGCCTGATGCTGTCAGGGACCAGGCGCTCCTTCCTGCCCTCCCAGGGCAGCCCCTGCTCCCTGCCTGGCACCTGCAGCCTAACCCCACCCAGGCCACTGCACCATCACTGGCTCCTACCACAGCCTCCCACACAGCCCCCTTAGGGGACTCTCAGACTGTCCCATGTGTTTGCCCCCTGCTCCCCACTTCCCAGCACATTTTCCTCCTCCAGCTGGAGACCAGTGTGCATGTAGCCAAACCACAGCTTCACATGCCCATGAATGCCCACCACTCCATTCCCAGTAGGTCCCCCTGCCTGGAACTCTCCCCTGTCCTAGACCCTTTCTCTTGCTGATTTTCCATATCATTGCGCCTTCCAGGCCAGAGAGGCAGCTGTGCAGGCTGCTGTTTGCCCCCCATGGCCCTAGAGCACCCGTCTTGTCCTTACCCAGTCCAAGGACATCGGCAGACCCATGACACATCACACCTTCCCTATCAACCTCGCCGACAACCCCCACTGCACAGGGGGCAGGAAGACCTGCTTAACCCCCAGCAGGCTGGGAGTGACCACTATGTGCTGTCCTGGTCACAGTATATGCACCCATGTGAGCAATCTAAATTGGCAAGCTGTCACACCTCCACCCAGGGACCCCAGAATGGGCCAGAACCTACAGGCTGATGCCAGGGGCTGACTCAGGGCTGCCATTGGTTGGTCTCCAGGACAAGGCCTGGACAGCACTCCCCACAAGTCGCCGGAGCCACCAGAGAATCAAGAAAGCAGAGGCAGTACAGGGAACCAGTTTATTATCATTGGGGGTAACCGATGGGTCGCTTCCCATACACGGACCCTGGTCCACCCTGCAGAGAGGGCTGGGCCCCACACAGGCCTCCTGGAGGCCGAGAGAAATGTTCATGGTGAAGATGTGGCCGGGAAGTCCCCACTGAGAGGAAGACTGGGTCCCCAGCCTGGAGCAGAAGGGACCCAACTGGCAGCCCGGCCTCGTAAACATGGCAGGACAGATGCAGAGTCCCTGACCTGTGTCTAGTGCCCTGAGCCCAGAGCTGCGGTCCAAGAGTCCCTCTGGCCTGCACTCTTAGGTGGCTTCTGTACTTTCTGAGATTCCCAGTCTGTGTGCAGTGTCTTCAGCTGGATCAGACCCCATGAAGTAGGAAGTGCCTGGAGTGGAAGGGGTGGGCAGGCTCCAGCCCTGAGTTATTGGAGATTTGGAGGGAGGATCAGAGCACACATGTCCACAGAGCGCTGGCTTCCTCCATGCAGCCAAAGGGCCCACAGCCAAGCACCTGCTGCTCACAGCCTCAGCCCTCGGAGGGGCCAGGGGCCTTGTCCCCATCTGGGCGGATGTGCAGGGTGACTGTCTCACCCACTGTCCCAAAGCTGACTGTCTGGGTGGAAACCTCCGTTTTGAAGCTGCTCTGGCCACTGTCTGCAGACCTCTGGACCTGGATGCAGAAAGATGGCTTCCAGGATGCAGCACCCCCAGCCTGGGCCTCCTGCATAGAGAAAGAGACTCCTGCAGGGCTGAGCACCTGAGGCCCCAAGGGAGATGCCTCTCGGTGACTGAAAAAACTGGGTGGGTTTCGAGGGCCAAGGAGATGCCCCACGTTGAGCAGGACAGGCTGCCCCACAGTGGGTTCACTGATCTCTCTCTGGAGCACGGACACTTCGCAGGGTGGGTCGTCAGAAGTGCTAGGCACAGGGCCACAGCAGCCGAAGGTCTCCCCCTCCCGGGGCACATAATCCTCCAGGTCAGCCAGCGTCAGCACTCGGCCGTCGTGGGTGAGGATCTTGGGGTCATGGCCCCAAAGGCCATTGGTGCCCAGGGGCTCCTCGGTTGGGAGGGCACCTCCTCCCTCCACTTTCTCCAGGGGGGCTTCCTCTTCAGCCACCTCAAGAAGGGATGGCCCCGGGGTCTCCTCTGGCCCAGTGTCCATGCAGAAGATGAGGGGCTCTCCAGTGCTGACTGTGGCTCTGCCCCAAGCCTGGGGCTCCTGGGCCAGTAGGTTATTGTTGGAGTTGTTTGCATTGGGGTCTCCTATGGGGGTCCCACCAGGCAGTGTGAAGAGAAGCCCTGCCGAGCTGTCAGGTGCCTCTCTGGCAGGGGATGTACCTCTGGAGCCTGTCTTCTTCACCCTGACTTCAATGGTCTCTTCAACTTCTACCCACTTGGGCTGGGGCCTCGTGCCCTGGGGTGGGATTGGCGTGTGGGACTCAGGCTCTGTCACATACAGCGTGGGTACGGTGGGCCTCCAGCCTGGCTCCACCTCAGGCCTACGAGGCTGGCCAGCCCTCAGTGAGTACAGCAGCTCAGGGGCTGCCTGGCCTGGCTTAGGTGGGCTGGCAGTGTGGCGGGAAGGTGAGCGAGAGGGAGACTTGTTGGGGGACCGGCGCCGGCCACGAGGGCTCTTCACCACGGTGGTGATGGTTTCCTCTCTGCAGGGAGAGGGCCAAGAGGAAATCTGTGCAGAGACCTACAGCTTCGCCCAGTGCCCATGCCATCAGCACATACAGCAGCCACATGGGTGATCAGGTTAGTGTAGCAAGCAAATGGTGACACTGAGTGAACAAATTTCTACATATGTGCTTGAGCCCAACCTCTGGAACCAAAGAAACAAAGCACAAAACCTCATCTGGCCAACATTAGGCTCTACTCTGCAGGTCTCAAAACAAGAGTTGAGGCATCAGTGGAGGCCCATGTCACATCACAAGGCACCTCCAAACCCCAGACCATGTCTGGGTCACAAGTCTCCATGTGCCAGTCTCTCCATTTATGGCCATCTGATTTTGGAGCTGCTAATGCTCCTTGCCGAGCTAATGGACTGGGACACAGGAACATAGCCATGTGGCTTTCCTCATCTGTCCCATGAGTGCTTTGTGCTTTGTATCATGAGGGGTTGCTCCAGGGAGTTCTTAGAGGACAGGAGCCTCAGTGGTCCTCAGTTGGAGAAATGTTGGCAGCTGATGCCATGGGCACAGGTGCACATCCAGGAGGGTTGTCAGAGCCTTGCGGGTGTGACAGCCCAGCAAGAACACCTGGCTCCGGGCATGGCTTGGCTATCATGGGCTGTATGATGTCAAACAGGTACTTCCTCTTTCTGGATCCCTTCCCCCAAATGCAAGTGGGCAGGAAGGAGAAGGGGAGGCAGAACTCAAGGCAAGTGGCATGTGGGCGAGCATCAGGCACTGGCCAGGGACTTTGTAGCAGCCTCGGGGGATGGACCTAAGCTTCTGCAAGTGTGGACCATGAGGCTGAGAAGGCCAGATACTTGCCCGGGGCCAAGATTCAGAATCCCACCAGTCAGCCCTGGCACTCCTCTGCCACCCAGTGCCCCTGACCTTGCTGGGCGCTGTGGGTAAAATGAGTATTAGGTGGTATCAGGGAGCAGAGTAGTGCTGAGTAACACACAGACCCTGGGGAACTCACAACTCTCCTGAGCCCTGGAACCTGCATTTTCTCTTAGGCTCAGGCATACATATGGTGAAAGTTCAATGTTGTCACCAGCTGCCTGCTAGGACTAAGGCAGGCTCATGCTCTCTCTCTCCCTCTCATTCAGCGTCTGCCCAACTCAGGGCTCCAACCGGGAGCAGGTTCACCCAAGGATAGGCTCAGAGGCGTGTGCTACCCCTTGGGGTGCACGGCAGTTACAGACCTTCCCTCTCAGCCCTCACCTGGTAAGGAGGAAATGCTACACCCCACCTAACTAATGGGAACACTGAGGCTTGGATGTGTGGCCTATTCAAAATCACGAGACTGCCTTCCAGCCTCATGCCCAGGCTCAGGAGCACTAGGCTTGTCCCTGAGTGAGAGCTTGCCCAAACATCAGGGGAACCTGGGCCAGGCCCATCTGCTGGCCTCATGCCTCTGACATTCGCCAAGGCATGACAGTCAGACTGGGGTTCAGGGTGCCTCTTGAGTCCCCTAGCCCAGCTGTCCCAGGTGCGAGTCCTTTCTGAAGTTTTACTGATGGGACAGCCTGGCCCTGTCTGTTTTCCATTTTGTCATCTGTAAGATGTAAATAATAGAAATGTTCCCTTCATGGACGAAATGCAGGGTTAATTTGTGTAAAGCTCTGGCACAGGCGTACACCTCCAGGAAGGCTTACTACTGCCCTATGTACTTTGGGCCACAGTGTGCCTTGGGGGAAGAGGGAGGGAGGGGTGGAAGGGTTAACCCAGGATCTGACCAAATATCGGCTGATAGGGTTCTCCAAAACTTGGCCAACTACAGGCCCCTTTAGGAGATCACAGGTCCATGAGGACCAACTGGAGCTTCCCAGTCATCTGATCTTAGACCAGTCTTTCTGGTCTCCTGCCTTTTGCAAGCTTTTCCACGATCTCCAGCTGCACACACTTCCCACTGGATCAAGGACAAAACCAACTCTACCTTCTGTGGGCTTACTCAGTTCCAGGCCTCTCCAGTTACTTAATTAGCCACAACCTCAGCCTTGAAGGCACCGAATGAGGGGATGGTGGGCGTGGCACCGGGGAAATGGGGTACCCGCTGGCTTTCCATCATGAACCACCCTGAACAAGCCTCCTCTTCCCTGAATTTCAGTTCCCCATCTCCCAATGCTAGGGTTGGGCCTGGAGGCCTTTAAGTGCTGCCTATCAAGGTTACACTATTTTAATTAAATGCAAGTTAAAGATAATTTTAAAAATCCAGAATTCTTCAGTGGCTCTCGATACACTTTAAGTTCTCAGCCACGTGTGCCTAGTGACTGCTTTTGTAGCGAGCATAATTAAGATATAATATTCCCAACACAAGAGAAAGTTTGTGGGACAAAAATGCCCTAGATCTTTGGGTTTTGAGGGGTAGAATGTTCCCTCTAGCCCACTGTGGGAAGCAGTTCAGTTCCTGCTCCAAACTAACTGATGTGATCTGGGCCCAAGGCCTGAGTGAGCCGTTGCCAAGTACACAGAGCAAGTCTACCTTGTGGAGGCACTGGAGACATGGAGGCCCTAGAAGAGAGAGCTGTGAAATGTGAAGGTAGCCAAGGACTCAGGGAACAGTGAGCCCCTTCAGAGGCATCTGCAAGGTGCTGGCAGTCTGCATGGTGAGCAAAGGCCATGTGAGCAGGTAGTCAGACAAGCAGGTGGCTGGGCCACACAGGCAAGGTCCATGTGGGTTAGTGGGCATGCAGGGGGCACTACAGTCAGAAGGAACGGTAGGAACACGCCTGCACTTACATGATGACGGTTTTCTTGGGGACTTTAGTCTCCTGCTCAGTGACTACAAAGAAAACAGTTGGAATAGCGAGAGTTACAGATCAGCCAGTGCTTGGTGGCTGAGCCATTTGAGTGGCATGGCAGTGTAGTAACTTGCTCGGCTTTGGAGCACTGTGTCCACGTCATGCCTCACCTTGCCTGTTATGGGTTGGGAACTCAGTTCTGTCATCTTTAACATGTCTGCTCTGAGTGGCTGGGAGATGAGTGAATGTGACATCAGTATGTCCCACGTGAGGGAATGAGGGTCTTGTAGGGAGTGCAGCAAGAGTAGGGGCCCCACCTGGGCTGCTCACGCAGAAATCCCAGCTCTTCCATCAGCCCATGTGCCCAGGGAGCCCTGTGATTCTGTTAAACCTAACGTCCCACTTCTCAGACAGAAACTGAAGGCTAGGGGGAGGGTGGCAGGGTATGGAAAGAACTATGGGAGCCAAACTTAGACTGGGATGGCTGGTGCCTGTTTTATAAAAAATCCTGAAGACCAAGGGCACCTCTCCAGGGGAAAGGGGCTCTGTAGTACTAGAGATGGCATGTCTGAGCTTTGTCTCATGAGGCTATGGAAATCCCATCAAGAGCAACCAGAGACACCATGACAGGGTCCTGAGTTCCAAGTGAGTAGGGAAACCTAGGTGTCCTCATAGATGCTGCCCATAAACTCAACAGCCTTGATTGTCCTAACTTCCCACCTCCCTGGAGTCAGCAGATAGAGGACCTGAGTTCCAGGGAGAGGACTCGCTTGGGACCAGGCCACACCTATTCCCACCCATCTTGAGGCCTCTTCCTCTGTAGCTTCTGGGCAGGGCCACACTTGAAAGAGAGGTGCTCCTCCTAGCCACACCCTGCTGGGCAGCAGATAGTCCACCAGATACCAGTACCCTCAGATCTCAACAGTCCCTCTTGTCATTCTGGGGACAAAGCTGAGTGGGATGCTCAGCAAAGTCAAGTGGCACAGCCTGCAGCACACAGCACCCTGGCTTCCGGTGTGTGGGATTTTAGGCTTTGGTGCAGTGCCACGCAGAGGAAGAATTTCCCTTAGATGACCAAGAATATATTAATCTTGTGTCCAATTGGGTACATGTGAGTTAAATAGACCAGCTATATTTGTATGGCCTTTGGGAGCCTCATTTACTTGTGTATGTGTGTGCATGTGTGTGCACATACATACGTGTGTGTACATACACATATGTATGTATGTGTGTTTGTGCCCGCTGCCTCCTGGAGAGGGGAAACCCACTGGGAGAGAGAATGGGATCCAGCCAAAATGCCTTGTGCTTTAAGTTGGACCGGAAAGAACCAACCTGTTTGCCACCTGCAGGCCAGACCCTGTGTGCAGAGTGATGGGAGGACACTCCCCTGTTGGGGTCCCGTTCTGGCTGCTACATTGCTGGTACCTTTATTCCTGACCTGACCTGCCACCTGACAGGCTCTAAGCTCCAGTGAATACTGGCAGCCATTGGAGGGGTGCAGCTGTGCGAAGCAGGGCTTCCAGCCCAATGCAGTTCCAAAAGCGAGGGGGCAGCACCCACCCTACAAGGCTGGCTAGGGCTGTCTTGGCTGCAGAGCCACCAGGTTAAAGATGAAGCAGCAGGATAGGGTTAAGAAGCAGGACATGGCGGGCTCCAACCACTGGGTCTGTGAGGACTGGCCTTCTCGGATGTGAGGTGCCATGTTTCTGGTATTAAGAGGGCTGCCCCTCTTCCAGACTCCAGAGCCATGAGATGATGACAGAAAGTGACCCATCATGACCATGAAGTGAATGCCTCTGTAGGACACACTTGTCACCAGCCCAAGAAGGAGTGCTGAAGTCCTTGCTCCCCAACATAAGATGCCATATGGCAGAAAGCACAGGTCCCTGCAGACACCACTAGGCCCTCTGAGGGGCAGGAACATGGACCCCTGCCCACTCTGTGAGGGCTGTGGAAGGCATCAAAGGCTGTGAGGTCGAGTTTCAAATGCCAGGTAGGCTGACTCTGGGAGGGTCCTCAGATAGAGGCTCCTGGTTACTGGGCCCCAGGAGGGACTGGATCCATTAGCCCAAGGCATCACAGAAGCCACCTGGGAGGATATATCTTCCAGCCCATCCACCATGAGAGCTGCAGCTCCACCAGCTGTTGATCTAGCATCAGCCTTCATGTCGCTAGGGACAGGAGGCACAGCTTCTTCTAGGTGGAGCAACTCACACTGGGAGAAGCTGTCCCTGAGGCTGCAGCCTGCCCTGCAAGCACCATAAGGTGTTCTCTGCCTGAGCAGGCCCAGGACACATGCCAATTGTCCTCCTTCCCATCCTGGCCATTCTGATGCTAGGCCCAGCTGGGACCCTGGACTCAGAGGTGAGTGGAGGCATGAGGCATCCTGCTGCCCACCCTTCACCTCCCACGCAGGAGCACATCTCCCCTCAAGGAGCCCAGACACCCCCACAGGCCAGGCTTGAGAAGTGTAGCCACAGCATTCTGTTTGCTTCCATGATGGCCCAACCCAGTGTGGAGGTACCAGGACCCCTGCCATCACTCCATCTCCTGGAGCCACACAGGGACCAGCAGGTGATGCACTGCACTCAGCACGCTTTGCTCAGAGCTGTCCTCCCTAGGGTCCACTGCCCTGCAGCCTGCCAGGCCCAGCCTGGCCTTTCTACACACTCATTACTGCCCCAGGGGTGGTGGGCAAGATGCAGGCCCCCACCCAGGGCTGCCGTCTAACCTGGCTGGAACTCTGGGCTCAAGGTTCACCTCATGCTGCCCAGGATGGGGCTGGAACCAGCCCCTGCCTCATAGTCTCTGCATCCCTTTCTCTCCCAGACAGACCCTTCCTCAGCCCTCACTGTCCCTCCTCCAGGAAGCACACCCTGGTTGGAAAGGCTGGTGGTTTCCCCCCAACTTGGCCCCACAGCGGCACTTACCTTCCACGGCTGCAAGCTGCTCCCTGTGAAGCTGTTCCCGGGCCCGAACAACAGGGCTCTGCACGCACAGCTCTGCCCCGCCCCTCACAGAGCCCAGCTGGTTCACCAACTGCAGGACGGATGGCAGGAGCCCACTTAGAGCCTGGGGCTCCCTTGGGACCATCCAGGCCATCTCTAGTATGGGGGGCCCTCTGTGGCTGTGTCCCAGAGCCACAGAGCCTGCCACAGAAGAGAGGCCTAGGGATCCCTGGGTGGCGCAGCGGTTTGGTGCCTGCCTTTGGCCCAGGGCGCGATCCTGGAGACCCAGGATCGAATCCCACGTCAGGCTCCCGGTGCATGGAGCCTGCTTCTCCCTCTGCCTGTGTCTCTGCCTCTCTCTCTCTCTGTGTGACTATCATAAATAAATAAAAAAAAAATTTAAAAAAAAAAAAAGAAGAGAGGCCTAGGGGTTTCTTAGGTGGTGCGGACACTATCTGCACAGTATGGCATGGTGGCTGTTGCCACACCCGAGCACTGGAAACGGAACCGAATCTTTACCTACAGTTAACTTGATTTCAACTCAAATTGCATGTATGGCCAGTGGTGATTGAATCAGTGTGGATCTGACTGGCTCAGGTCCATGTGCCTCCCCAGGAGCTGCATGGGGGGCAGGACCCACCTGGCCCAACCCAGGCTACTGGTCTAGCCTCAGCCTACATGTTACTAGGGACAGGAGGCCACACAGGAGCAGCCACATCGGAGAAGATGGCAGCCAGGAAGAGTCACAGCCTGCACGTACCTTCCACAGACCACAACTGGCCCTGCAGGTGGGCAGATGGCTTGGGAAGAAGACAGGATGCCACCTAGGGCTCCCACTCAGGTCCCTGTCCCCTTACATGTACACTTGGTGATGGGCTGGGGGCTCCTCCCTCATCAGGGTGACAGTGGGCTGGGGCCCCTCCCTCATGGGGGACACTGGATGATGATGGGCTGGGGGCCCCTCCCTCATCGGGGACACTGAGTGATGGTCCCCCAACCATTCCTGTGCCCGCCTACCTCACCTCACACTCATAATGGCCCAGGTCCTCCTTGCTGGCCGCCAGGATCTCCAGCACCAGCAGACCGCTGCGGGGCTCGCTCAGGGTTCGGTATTTGCTGCTAGGCGTCAGCAGAGCCCCGTCCTTGTACCACCTGCAGCCAAACCTGGGTGTGAGGCAGAGCCACCCCAGCTTCCCCACTGAGACCCTCTTCTCACCCACCTTGCAATTCTGGGCATCCACACAGAGCCCACACTCTCCTGAAGCCCGCCACTCACCCGCCATCCAGCAGGTGATGCCCTCTCTGCGGCAGGAGCCATGTTCAGAACCTGCCCAGCCCCAAGAGGCCCCTTCTCATCAGAAAGGCCCACGTTTAGTGTCCAGCCCGCCCCCAATGTATTGAGCATGCCACCTACCTTCCCTCCCATGCCCCCAGGCTCCAGCTGCCCAGCCCACCTGATCTGCGGGTGTGGGGCACCTTCGATGGTGCAGGTGACCTGAGCGTCCTCTCCCTCCACAAAAGGCACTGCCCGGACCTTTTTCACAAACCGTGGGGGTACTGTGGGGCCACAGGGTAGGTAAGGGAAAGACATACAGAGACACCATGGTGGGGTGTGACCCTACACCCACCAGCAATTGTCCCAGACTCCTGAGGCGGCCCACCTGCAGGCCTGCACCCCCCATGGTGCCACCTAGGTGGATGGGGGTCTGGATGCCTCATACCAGTCTCCCTCCCCAGACTCACCTTGCACCAGGATTTTGCCCAGTGTGCTGGCATTGCCAGAAGCACTGGCCGCAAAGCACATGTACTGGCCAGAGTCCACTCCAGTCAGGTTGTCCAGAATGAGGGCACATGAGCCATCAGGGTCTTCAATGAGGATGTGGTGTGGATCCACCTCCACTGGCTTTCCATCTGGAAAGGAAGGCAGGGCCGTCATGGAGGGGACCCTGCTGGGGACAGGAGGCTGGACTGTCTGGGGCTCATGGTCCCGGGGCAGTGGGCTGGAGCACAAACCCCTGGCAGGGCACCTGGCTGGCCATGCTGACCCACAGTCCTGTGTCCTTCCCCGATCTCTTGTGCCTGCTGTGCCTGCTGTGTGGCCTCGGAAAAGTAGCTCAGAGCTAGAGGCAAGAGCCAGGAAAAGGGACCTGACCCCACAGAGGACACACAGACCCTCAATAACCTGGCCACTGATTCCAGGACTCCCCGCCCACCCCCTACCCCTACAGACAAGCTGAGACACTGCCTGTGTCCCTCATCACCGCCCTGTCAAACACCTCAGGCCATAGCACGATTCCCTCCTGGATGGGGCGGGGGAGGGGGTGGGGAGATGTGTTCTTTCACTGGGTAGGCCCCCATCCTCCACCAATACCTGCAGCTCCATGGCTGACCGCCTTCCAGCAGCCCTGTACCTGCCCAACGAGGCTGCCGTTGAAGTCATAACAGCCCACGAGCAGCATCCTGACTCATGTCAGGATGCTTTATGTCAGGTGACCCTGCTCTTTCCCATCTGGGGAGAGCACCGGCAGGTGTGCCCACAGCCCCACAGAAGCTCAGCCTCCCCCAAAACCCGTGTTCTCTCCTGTGGGCAGCCCCCTGTCTGCATTTAACACCGGGCCCTGAAATGTGGGGCTGGAACATGCCTCTCTCACCGCAACCACCCACCTCTCCCCAGCCCCAGGGTCTTGGTTTCTGTCTGTATCTGGCCGGCTTGTTGGTTTGTAAGTGGGGAAACACCGCAGATCCTTCACACATTGGGGACGTGGAAGGGATGCCCTCAAGGATGCGGTATTCCAGAAGAGAAAGGAGGTAAATAAGCAGAGACCCCGTGGTCCTGTGAGAGGACCTGAGTGGGCCCCTGGGCGTTGGCAGCACACACGCTGACCACACCATGGTGCCTGCTGGACAGTGAACCCCACTCCCCTTTGCTGCGTGAAGACAATGGGAAACAGGGCAGGAGACTGTGTCTGGGTACTGAGAATCTGGTTCAAAGATCCCTGGACAGTGCCCTGGTTGACACGCTTTGCTCTGAGCATGCCTGAGGTCAGCTGGTGCCCAGCCAATGCCAGAGCCCACGCTGGGTGCCAACCCTGATGGGCAGTGCGCAGGACGGCCGGCGAGGAGTGCAAGGGACCCCCTCGGAGGGAGGTGCAGCTGCTGTGTGTGCAGGCCTAGCTGCAGACCCCCTCGGGGAGCTGTGGGTGCCCATCAGGCGGGCTCTGGGCTCCAAGGTGGCATCCACAGTGTGGTGACAGGCTCGAGGAGGCAGCGGCAAGGGGGGGTGTTGGGGCGTTCTGACAGGTGGCCCAGCTTCCTGGGCAGCCTTGCTCGGCCCCTGAGGCCAGTGGATGCCCCGCACCTGCATCACTCATGATGTGAGCCAGGTTCCCCGCAAGCAAAGAGGGGACTGTTGCCTTGGAGCATGTCAGGGGACCCTGACATGTGCCGTTTGGGATGCCCTGGCTGGAACGTGTCAGGGCAGGGGTGACCTGGGACCCCCAGACTTTGTGGCTCCCATCATGCCCCGAGCCAACCTGAGAGCCCGGCGCAGGGCCCACATCAGCATCCACCGTCCCCTCTCCTGGCCACCTGGCTTCCTGTCCCGAGCTGCCAAACGTCCTGCAGAGAGGTGGCTGCAGGGTATCAGCCCCTGCCCTCCATCTGCCCTATCTCTCGGGCTGGCCGCACCCCTGCCCATGTCCTGCCACTGCTCTGTCCTACAGGTTGTCACCTGTCTCCTCCCCTGGACCCCTGGATGCCAGCACCCTTGGGCAGCAAGGGCAGGTCACTGCATCTGAATCTCGGGAGCACACCCTGAGCCTCTGTCCCCCCACCTCCACCAGCACACCGGGCTCGGCCGACTGAGTTAGCAGGGACTACTGGACAGGAGGCCTGGGCCCTGTGCCCTGCCGTGCCCACCCCTGCCCCCGCCCCCCACCCCGCTCCACACCCCCCTCCCTGGCTGCCCAGGCCCCGCCCAGATCCTCCTCCCTCCTCCCGCCATCCCCACCCTGCCCAGGCCTGATTTCCTCCCGGTTCTTGCTAGCCTGGGCCTGCGGACCTTTGTACCAGCTGACGATGGGCTTTGGGGTGCCCGTCACGCGGCAGGCCAGCTTCACCGTCTCACCCAGCTCAGCTGTGCAGTCCGCCAGCTCCTCCTCGAAATCTGGTGGGTCTGGGCACACATACACAGGCCCTGAGCTCTTGGGGGGTTGGGGAAGGACAGCGGGGCCCCATGTCCTTGGTACGTCCCTGGCAAGCCCTCCATCCCAGGGTGTGGTTGTTATGGACACTACCCGTAACGACCTTCCCTCCAGGTGGCCCCTTCTGTCCCTAACACTGTCTGGGCTCCTGCGCTGTGGTGGGGGTGGGGGGCTGTGCTGTGCCAGGGGTGGGGCCTGTCCTGTGCTGGGTGGAGGCCCCTATCCTGTATTGGGGGCCGCTGTCCTGTGCTGGGGGGCCCCTGTCCTGTACTGGGTGGAGGCCCCTGTCCTGTGCTGGGTAGGCCCCTGTCCTGTGCTGGGTAGGCCCCTGTCCTGTACTGGGTGGAGGGCCCTGTCCTATACTGGGGACCCTGTCCTGTACTGGGTGGCCCCTGTCCTGTGCTGGGTGGGGCCCCTGTCCCGTGCTGGGGGGCCCTGTACAGGGTGGGGGACCCTGTCCTGTGCCCGAGACACCCCTGTCCTGTACTGGGTGGCCCATCCTGCACTGGGGGGCCCCTGTATGATTCCCGAGGCTCCCCTATGCTCAAGTCGGGGTCAGCCCCACTCCCCCGCTCAGGCTGCCAGCAGGCTGAGCTGACTGTGCCCCAGATGGAGTGTGTCCTGTGTCCCCGGGGCCAGGGGCCATGTGCACTCACGCCACACAGGCAGGGCCAGGCGCTGCTGTAGGCCGCAGATCTCCTTCACCCAGGAGCTCTTGGTGATGACTGTCCGCGCCTGCAGCACGTACTTCCGCACGGAGTCCTCCCGCTCGTGCCACACCTCAAAGGCACGGTCATCACCCTCCACCTGGTCGTTGAGGTCGATGCTGCTCAGCTGTAGGGGCGGAACACAGGCTGACTGCCTGGAAGCAGGCCTCAGCCCTCGCCCTGGGGTCCCCACCTGCCCACCAGCCCCCTGCCCTACCCGCCACCCCTGTGCAGTACCCCCTTCCCCGCCCGCACCCCCCTGCCCTGCAGCCTCCACCCCACCCCCCTTGCCCTGGCTCCGCAGGCGCCCGCAGACCTTCATCATGTTCCGGAAGACGTAGCTGAAAGTGTCGGTGCGGGAATCCCTGCGGGGCTTACAGACCAGCAGGTGATGGCGGAACAGGAAGACGTGCCGGTGGTGGCCCTTCCAGGGCATCCGTGCGCCCGGTGCCCCCTCCCACACGATGAAGTGGCCCTGGGGGAGCACGCGCAAGTGGTGAGCCCGGTGCCCGGCCGCCAAGGAGCCCTGCCCAGGCGACAGGCCGTGTCCTGCATCCCAGACCTGACGGATGGGCTCGCCCAGTGCCTCCAGGGTGCCCGGGTAGTTCTCCATGAGTGACAGGTGCAGCTGGTTTTCAGCGCGCTGCGGCAGGGCCGACACCACAGCGTACGCCTGCTCCAGCAGCGCACAGTTCTGCGCGTTCCTTGCCTTGTTGCGGATCAGCTCCTGGGGGACATGGCGTCAGGCCCCGGTGGTGCAGGGGAGGGTCGGGGAGGGTGGCCCAAGCAATGCACCCCCTACCTTGAGCAGGGCCTGGTACTGCTGGACCCGCTCCACGGGCTGTTCCAGAAAGTGCTGCAGGGGTGGTGGGGGCGGCTGCGAGGGGTCTGCAGCCGACAGCACCTCTTCTGTGTATTTCTGTGAGAACCGCAGGCCGGGGTTGGGGACACACAAGGCTCCCCAGATGACCAGTGTCACCAGAGGGGGGGTGCTGGAGGGCGGGGGCATCGGGGTGCACGCGCGCACACACTCACTGCCCCTGTCCCCAGGCCAGCCATACCCCGGCCCCACTGTGTCACCACCTGAAGGTGAGCACAGGGCTGCAGGGGCCCAGGTGGGGGTACCTTGTAGAACTCCTGCACAGCCGGGCTGACCACTGCTGACTCAGCCTGTACTCGGCCCACCAGGAATGCCAGGTACTGCTCGAAGGCCGCCTGATTCTTGATGAAGCACATGGCCACATCGTCATCCGTGTCACAGCTCTGCAGCTCCCGCTGGAAGCTATGGTGGAGGGCAGGGTAGTCACAGGGAGGCGAGCCCTCGGGTTTGGGAGGCAACAGCCTGCTGCCCACAGCTGGGCTGCTCGGGAATGAGTATGCTGGGCTGTGGGGGCTGCAGGCGTGGGGCATGAGGCATGCATGTCTGTGTGCATGTGTGCTGTGTAGGCAGGCAAGGAAGTTCATGTTCATGCAGCTGTGCGTGAGCAGGTATGTGTGCCACATATATATTTTTTAACAAGCATCCCTTTATTTGCTCATGCCATTACAAAAAACAGATTACATTAGCATAAAAAAAGTGTTTTCTTCAAGTCAGAGGCAGTTGCTCCCCAAAGTGTTAAGTAAAACAGTGTACATCAGTATTAAAATGTTAAATTTTATATTGTTTTTACCACTTTTGATCTTCTGAACAATTTTATTGAGCAAAATAAGATAAAAGATTACATATTTATTTGATGTTAGGAACGTAGATAAACACATATAAGAGTGTGCATGTGAATGCAGGCCTGCACGTAGGAGAGTGTGCCTGTCATGTGTATGGGTAAGTTTCCAGAGTGTTCTCATGTACATGTGTTGGCGGCAGGTAAGTATACTGCAGGGGCTTCCATGGGTGTTCCCATTTGTGTCCTCATACAGGAGTGTGGTGCACTGAAGAGTAAATCAAGTCAGCAAAGTTCTCTCACATATGCATGTATGTGGGCATGTGTGTACCTCTGTATGGCGTGTATCTGCACGTGTGTGCAGGCATCACTCTCAGCTGTGCACTACTCACACTGTACACGAGTGCCTGGCACATTTGTGCACCCTTGAGGACACGCCCGCCTGCCCACCCACCTGCTGTGGAAGCGGCAGATGTCCTGCACGTTGCGGAAGATGACCGCCTTCTGGCTGGCCACAGCCGTGGGCACGTGAGGGCAGCGGTCCAGGTGCTGCACGTGGTGGCTCTGCAGGAACTGCAGCTTACCCACAAAGGTCTGCTCAGAGCTCAGCAGGTCCTGGATGATGGAGCTGGGAGGGGACAGGGCGAGGGGGATCCAGGAGCATTGAAGGGGGTACTCGGCCTCCCCCTGCCACGCAGCTTGCCACCCACTGTCAAAGCAAGCCCGGTGAAGTAGGGAGAGAGCAGTCCCAAGTCCACCTCACCACCACAAAGCCGCTCACATCCCCGCCTGCTGGACCCTCACCTCAGCCTTGTCTTGTATTCATCCTCAGACACGGCCTCCCCCGGGAACTCGGGGGCCTCGGTGGGCCCCCACTCGGGTGACAGCTGGTGAGAAAATGGGAGTGTGGCCTAGGCTCTGGCCCCACCCTGTGGGAGTCGGGCTCCTGTCCTCACGGGGGACGACAATCCCAGGCCCCACCCCAGCCGTCCAGTACCTTAAGCCGCCTGTCCAGGTAAGCAGGGGACACCCAGCCTTGCCGAGAGGGGCTGGATTTGGTGGGTTTGGTGCGCACGAGCCAGCGCAGGGGGTGGGCCGAGTCTAGCACCTCCACGTACTGGCCCTCCCGCAGTGAGAGGGCATCCTGCTCTGCCCCCAGGGGCAAGTAGTCAGCCGTGACCACGTAGATATCAAAGATCTGGAGAGATGATGCTGAGTCAGACCCCAGGGGTGCCAGCCTGGCCTATAGCCCTCCCCCAGCCCCTAAGGACCCCAGAGGGGCGGGACCAGGGCAGGTGGCCACCCAGGCTTCCCAAGGCACCCCAGCCCCTAAGGACCCCAGAGGCTACAGGGTGCCTCGCATTAAGTGGTGGGAAAAGCCATCCTGAGATTCCATAGAGTTCCAGAACAGGCTCAACACATCTCTCCTGATGGGAATCCCATCAGGGGGGTGGTAGAGAGGTCACGCCAGAGGGCCAAGGCACAGCCTCAGGGGTGCCACCCAGATGTGTGCCCTCCACCCTACCTCACACCCCCTGTGACCTGCCCACCCCTGCTGGCAGAGCACCTCGCCTCGTGAGTCTCCATCCTCTGACTCTGAGGACGACTCCTGGACACTGGAGGAGGGGCGGGAACGGCCATGCCAGGGGGATGCGGAAGGCGTCTTGGATTCCTCATCGCTGTCACCTCCCGGCACCTGCAGCTTGGCTAGGGGATGCAGGGCAGGTGACACCCAGGAAGGGCTCCCCCCATGAGTCCCCGGGGTGGATGGACAAGGGAAACCCCGCCCTCGCTCCACAGCCTGTGGTGCCCTCACCATGTGTGATCTTGGCCGACACAATCTCGGTGATCTGGGATGTGAGCTTCTGCAGGAACTCCTCTGTGCCCACCTCAGACAGGGACAAGTGGCCACGGGCCTCCACTGCTGTGGGCTCTGCGGGGGGTCCACAACCCAGCTCAGCTGGACACATGCCCCCACACATGCCCGGGAAGCCCCTCCAGGTCCCGTGCTGGGCTCAGTCGGCCAGCAGTGCCAAGGAGCACACAGATGTGAGGCCACCACTGCAAGGAGCTTTGCAGGGCCGGGCTAGGTGAAATGAGAGCTGCCTGGGTGACCCCAAAGGTCAGCAGGCAGACCCTGCTGGGGATGGGGGGTGGATCCAGGAAATAGGAGGTCCTGACAAGGACATGCCCAGCACATGCGTCCTGCACCACCCTTACCCTGCTCTCAGATGCCATCTGCCTCCAGGCCTGCTGGAGGGGAGCCCTGAGCCTAGGGCCACAAGGCCTCCAGGGGAAGGCGAGCAGGCATTCCTAGGGGCATACAGCCTGGGGCAGCCCCTCCAGGCCTCACCCCTGCCAGGGGCATGTCGGCCCCCACCCTGCAACAACATGCTCCCAACCAGCTCGTACCTTTCCTCTGCCCAGCAAGGTCAGCGAATCCCACAGGTTCTGACATCTGTGTGGAAATGGCTTGGGTCCTGAAGGGGAGCGGTATCCTGAGGAATGCCTCAGCAAAGTCCTCTTTTCACAATGGGAACACTGAGGCACAGGGTAGGCCAGGGCTGGCCCGAGCCACAGAGCCCTCGCGGGGCAGGTTTGGGCTGCAGTCTAGATGGGGTTCCCTCCCCCACAACAGCACTGTACCCCCAGGGCTGGGACACCCTGCTCCTAGGCCTGCTCCCTGCACTCACCCTTGTAGGAAAGTAGAGATGAGAGCCTCCTTCACCCCAGCATGCTCCTCCGCCACCCTGGTCTCCTTAGGCACTGTCAGGAGAACAGGTGAGTCAACACATGTTGGCCCAAGCCCTGAGCCACTTCTGGTTGACACCTGGTCCAGGACATCTGGGGCCCCAGGGGACTTGGCTCTGGTCCCCCGGGAGCCCCAAGATTGAGCAGGGCCCAGGAAGGAAACACTAAGGGTGGCAGGGGGCTTCTAGGAGGGTCCCGGCCAGCTGAGCACAACTGGCAGAACGGGGATGGGAGCTGGCCCACCAGGGGCTGTAGCCTCCAAGTTGGGGGCTTGGTGGACGTGTCCTAAGTAGGTCCCGACCCTGGAGGGGACTCACAGCCAGAGACGTGCAGGCTGGCAGAGCAGAGGGCCTGGCCGGCAGCATTGGTAGCGATGCAAGTGTAGGTGCCCTGGTGCGGCCTGCCCACGTCCAGCAGGACCAGGCTGTGCTGCTGGGCAGAGCTGGCCACTGTGTAGCCTGGCGTGTCGCGGCCAATCCACAGCACACCGCGCTCAGCCTCCTCCCGAAGCCAGTGCACAGCTGGGGCCGGGAATCCTGCAGGCAGGCGGACAGGCCCTCTGAGGGGTGGGGGTCGCCTCTGAGCTCCCTGGGGGAGTCGTAGGTGGGGGCAGGAAGGGGCCTCCTCTGAGCCTCCCGGGGAGATGAGGGAATCCCCGGTGAGGGGCAGGGAGGTACCTGCTCTGAGCCTCCCCAGTTGGGGGGGGGGGTCCCAGGTGGGGGCAGGGAGGTAGGAGCACCCTACCTTCCACCTTCACTGAGAAGGTGATGCTGGAGCCTTTCTTCACTTTTTTGGAGGTGAATCTTTCCAGGAACCGGGGTGGTACCAGCTGCTGCTGCACATCTGGAGAAACAGCAGGCAGTGGTGACCAGCACCTGGGGAGCCTACTCCCTGTTGGGGCACCCAGCCCAGCCACAGCCTCCAGGTCCCAGCCTCATCCTGCCCAGGGCTGGGTTTCCACAGCCTATACCCAACCCTCCTCCCAGCCTGCCTCCATCTGCATCACGAGGTTGTGTCCCTCATGCGCTTTGGGGGAGCCACCCGCCCCCTCTGCCCTCCAAATTCTGCTCACCCGACGCGGGCTTCTCTTCAGGATCTTTGGGGCCTGAAAGAGGCAAGAAATGGAAATCAGGCCTATAGCAGCCAGGGTCCTCCTGCCCAGGGCCCTGCACCTGCTGAGGGTGGGGCTCCCCTGTGGGCCCCACCCACTCCTTTACACACTTCCCAAGACCCAGGCCACGCAGCCGGGAAGTTCACACTGAGGCTATGTGAACCCAGGTTGATGCCACCTACACCCCATGGCCCCTGGAGCGTGGTGTCCCTCTGGAGCCTACGCAAGGTCTCAGTGGAGGCTGGAGACAGACTAGGCAGCATAGGGCCAGCCAGGCCCAGACTGGAAGCACCTTGCCGTCAGTGCTCAGAACTTTGGAAAACAAGGAAGCTCAGACCTCCCCTCCCACAGTGCCCCTTGGCATCTTCCTCCGTGTGGTCTCCTGGTGCCCGCACGCCTGCCTGTTGTGTCTCAGGGCCCCCCAGCCCCCCGCACGGCCTATAGCCACCACCCAGTCCTCACACCCACCCCGGACAATCAGCCGAGCGGACGAGTAGGCAGCGCCCACAGCGTTGCTGATGTAGGCCGAGTACTGGCCATCATCCTCGCAGGTGACCGACACGACCTCCAGGGTGTGCAGCTTCTTCCGGTCAGCCATGTGGATGTGCTCAGAAGCCGTCAGGGGCTGCCCATCTTTGAACCAGTACAGTCGGGGTGCCGGGTAGCCTGGGGCCACAGGAGAGTGGTCAGCACAGAGCCCCCGTCCTGGGGGCACCACCCTACAGCCCCCTGGGACCTGGTACCGCTCAGACTGCACGGTTATATCACGGCTCCTGGCCTTTCTCCCTTTCTCACCTTTCACTTTGACCTGGAACTTGGCCAGGCGTGTGCCGGGGGCCACCTGGAGATCTTTCAGCTCCTCCACCACCTGGGGCAGCTGCCCCTCCTCCGAGGTAGATTCCGTACCCTCTTGCTCCCGGCTGGTGGGGGGAACAAAGAAGGTGCAGTGAGGTGGACCAGCAAGGAGCCCAGCACCTGGGAGTCAGGTCAGCCATGGTGGCTTCTGAGGGCCCTGTGTGCTGGACAGACACTGCTGGGGCCTGGATCAGAGCTCCAGCATTCAGATTCTCTTAGTGCCACCCGCTGGGGTGCCGCCACCTGCTGGGGGACAGCCCGCCTGTGTATGGTCCTCTACCTGGACAGGTAGCCCTGGGCGCTGAAGTAGGAGGAGGTCTCTGTGGCATCTGCCGCAGTTTCATAGTCTGTGCTGGTCACTGGGAAAGGAACAGTGGTCGCAGTGAGGCTTGTGTCCCGCCTGCCTGGGCACAGCCCCATCCCAGGGCCAGCCACCAGCTCTCACTTCAAGGCCATCCCTGGGAGCTACACGCATTCCTGGGGCAGACGCCATGGGGTACGTGGCTGCCAGTGGCCCTCTGCACCCAGGCTGTCACCAGCCCGTGCTTCCAGGCCTGGAGCTAACTGCAGGCCCCAACAAATTGCCAACCCTGGGTGATTCTGGGCCTCATGACAGGCAGGGCTGTGTCTTCCAGTTTTACCCGCTAGGGGACCCATGCTGGAACCCAACACGCTGGCGCCTGAGCTCAGACGTGCAGCCTCCAGAACCAGGAGCAGGAACCTTCTGTTTAAGCCAGATGCTCCGTGGCACCTGTTAGAGCAGCGGGACCAAGACAGCCTCCCCCATCCTGCCTCCGCCCAAACAAGATGTCAGGAACAATGGTTGTGATCGTGGGATTTAGAATAAGAAACACACATTTGGTCTTTGTCCCAGGATCCTGGCAAGGAGCTCCTAAAACCCTTAGCATTTCCTGTGCTGAGAGCCGTGAGGTGTCTTTGTTACGTACTGAGGTGACCTTGGGCAGCCCCTCAGGATGGGGGTGAGTGGCCAGGGGACCCAACCCAGGGAGCAGAGGGTTGGATGCTTCAGTCCAACCCCCTGACCTCTGGGAAGGAAGAGGGGATCAGTCACCAATGCCCAGTGATGTAACCAATCACACCCGCATCATGAGGCCCCATGAAAACCTGGGAGGTCGGACTTGGGGAGCTTGGAGCTGGTGAGCACATGGAGACGTGGAAAGAGTGACCTGCCCCGGGGCTGGCCCCAGGTCACAGCCTTGGATAATAAGCTGGTAACGTCAGACATTTCTCTGAGATCTGAGCCGCTCCAGCCAAGTTCAGAGACCCGAGGAGGGGCCGTGGGAGCCTCTGGTCTGTAGCTGGGGGGTCAGCGGGGGCGACCCCTGGACTGTGGCTGGCGTCTGCTGTGAGGTGGCCTGTGGGGTGTGACTCCACGTGGATGGGGGCAGAGCGGAGTTAATTGTAGGACCCCCAACTGGTATCAGAGAATTTCTTGTTGACCCCTTACAGATAGGAAACAATAATGAGCCCCAGCTTCCTGCCTTGAGTTTCCAGGTCCAGGAGGAGCAACTGAGGCAGAGCTAGGTAGACCCTGAGTAGAGGAGCTGGTGTCCACAGGACAGAAGCCAGACAACAGAATGCTGCAGAGGCAGTGAACTCTCTCCTGGAGGATTCAGCAGAGCACTGGCTGGCACGTGCACGCAGGGGCAGAGACACCTGAGGGGCCATTAAAACAGCGTAGAGGACGTCATGTTTCCAATCGGACTGGGAACTTCCCCAGTGGATGGCTTCAGGCCCTCAGCAGAGGGAGGGGATCAGCCCTGGACTGAGCCTGCTCCCCACCTAAGAGGAAGACCTTAGGCCTGCAGAGGTAAAGTATGCAGCCCCCACGAGGGCAGGCATCCAGTCAAGGACCACCAAACATGCTCGCAGGCAGGAAAACACTACCCAGTGGGGCAAAACCAAGCCAGGACGGTGCAGGTGGAACTGGCAGAGAAGGAAGTCAAAGTATTAGGACTGCATACATGTCTCCAAATCGTCAGAGACACAGAGCATGTGAAAAAGACTCAAGAAGTTGTAGAGAAGAAAAATACAACGACGGGATGGATGGCAGGTGAGCAATGACAGAACAGTGAAGGGAAGCAAGTAAAGGTACAAACCGCAGGAAATGAAGTGCATGGCGGCAAGAATTGTAAGGGAAGTGTGTCAGCATGTGGTAGCATCACACAGCTTCACACAGCTTCATGTGCATGTGACTGAGGTCCCCAGACGAGGGGGAAAGTTAACACACTTGAAAAAATAACAGCCAAAAACACTTCCAAACTTGATGAGAAAACTAGAAATGCCAAATCCCAAGTGGCTCAGTGAACTGCAAGCACAAGAGAACATAAAGAAAAGCACACCCAAGAACAGCACCGTCAGAGTACTTAAGACCAGCAAAAAGAAGGAAATCCTTAAAAATACCCAGAGGCCATTTTGGAGGACTTTGAGAAACTGATCCTAAAAGTCATATAAAAATGCCAGGGACTCAGATGCTCCAAACAATCGTGCACAAGAGCAAAGCTGGAGGACTCACTTGTCTCAACTTCAACACTGAGCATGAAGCTACAAGAACCAAGATGGTGTGGGGTTGGCAGAATGACAGACATATCGATAAATGGGAGAGAGGTAGGAGACCAGAAATAGACCCATGTATGTCATGGAAATCAGTGTCTGACACGAGTTCCAAGACAGTTTTATGAAGGAAAATAGTCTTTTCTACGATCGGTCCTGGAACAACTGTATTTCCACAAGAATGGATTGGGGCCTTTCACACCATACACCCAAATGAAGTCTACACACAAGAGCTAAAACCATGAAACTCTTAGAAAAAAACAGGGGTGCAGATCTTTATAACGTCGGATCGGGCAATGGTCTTGTAGACGTGACAACAAACGTACAAGCAACCAAAGAAGCAATGGAGTTCATCACAATTAGAAATTTTTGTACATCAATGAACACCATTCAGAAAGTGGAAAGAAAATCCTCAGAATGGGGAAAATAATTCGAAAATCATGTATCTGATAATGACCCAGTACCCAGAACACATATATGTATATAGGGCTTCTTTCCGGGATCACAGAAATGTCCTGGCACCTGATGGCAGCGACACTTGTGCGACACGACAAATATACGTTTTCAAACGGCGCATTTTTATGGCATGCAAGTGTCTAAAGCATCCCAATCCTAAGAGTAAAGGCGAGTTTTGCACAGAGAAATGAAGATACGAGTGGCGTCCTGCTTCTCAGCGGAAGCAATGCAAGCTACAAAGGTTGTCTGCGCAACAATATCTTTCTGAACCACCACAGACACGCAGATGTTTTCTCCAGGCATACAAAAGCTGGAAGAACTATAGCACGCTCAGGCTACGGAAAAGATGCCGGAAGATGTCCTTCAGGCAGAAGTAAAGCGGAGCCAAAATTCACATCCCCACCGCAAAGTGAAATCCCTTCTATGTGGGCCAACATGTACGATTTTGTCTGGTTCGAGGGACCCGGCCAGCTGTTTGCAGCCGTGCTGCTAAGGGCGCGCCTGTGGCCCCGTGGCCCCTTCACATGTGCCCAGGACCCCAGTGGGCCGCGTGTCTCAGACCCTTGGAAACACACGCAGGCCGTAGGCCCACAGAGGCAGGATGGGGGAATCCATCAGGGAGGACAGTCCTGCCCACACCCCATAGATGCTTGGGTCTCCAGCTGGGACGCTGCCATGCTCGTTTCCAGAGAACATGTCCACGTGACGTTCCCGCCAGCAAGGAATGAGCGACCCCTGTCACTACACCCTGGGCACAGCGTGTTATCTCTCGCTGGGGTTTCGTCAGCATTTCCCTGCCGCCTAATGATGCAGACAGCTCCCGTGTGCGTGTCCTCTCCTGTGAACATCTGGACATGTATTTTGCTTTGTTCTAACTGGATTTTTAATTTTTATTTATTTATTTTTTACCATTTACTGCTAAGCATTCTTTATATATATTTTTTTAAGATATAGCTCTTTACTGGACATGTGGTTTGTAGACACATTCTCCCATCCTGAGGTCCATCCACACAGAGAAAATTTTACCAATTTTCCCTTTTGCAGGTGTTGCTTTAGTGTCAAATCTAAGAAGTTTTTTCCTGGCTGTGGCTCCTAAAGATGTCTTCCTTTTTTTTTTTTCTGAAAGTATCATACTTTCATATCTTGTATTTATGGACGTAATCCATGTTGAGCTGATTTTTGTTTGAGGCCAAGGTCTAATGTTTTGTTTATAAACATCCCAACTCCTCCAGCACCATGAGATTCTATCCTGGAATCTAAAAGTCTAACCTTCCTCCACTTAGTTGCTCCTGCACTTTTCTCAAAAATAAGATGGACATACTCAAGTACTCATGTGAGGCCCACCAGGAGTCACTGTGCTGGACTAAAATAGGCCTCCTGTCCCCTTGTCACTGGAGGAGATTCGGGGGACTTAGGAACTATGTGCTAGGAGCCAGGGACGAGACCAAATACCCACTTCTTATCTCAGCACAGCCAGTCACCCACACGTGCCTGGGGCATCTCCAAAGTCCCCAGGCCCATCCCCAGCTTAGACACCCCCCAAGGAGGTAAGGCCCCCCAGCCCCTGTGGTTCCAAATCCCGCATGACCTGACACGAGTGCTCTCTGGGTCCTCCGGCCACCCCGCCCCACCGCTCCCAGCTTCTACCCTGGGGCCACACTCACGGTCTACACGGAGCTCCGCCTTGGTAGAGGACACACCCACACTGTTCTCAGCCATGCAGCGGTAGACGCCCATGTCTGCGGGCACCACGGCCGTAATGATGAGCTGGTGGCCGCCCTGCTGGTCCTCACTGATCATGTAGTGGTCATCCTCCTCCAGCATCCTGCCGTCCTTGAACCAGCACACGGTGGGCACAGGCTGGCCTGCCACCACACAGTCGAAGCTCACGGGATACCCATCCAGCACTTCTTGATTCTGCAGCTCAGTCAGGAACACCGGGGCTAGGATGGATAGATGGGTGTACAGGGGTTCAGCCCCGGGCTTTTCCCCCAGCCACCCCAGCTGCCGGCCCCTCAGTCTGCATCATCTGCACGGCATGCTCAAGTGGGAGTGCTGGCGGGCTCCCAGGTGGAACAGGACTGTGCCTCCGCCAGCCTCCCCCCATTCTCTGGGAGAATCTGTGCCCTGCCAGCCTGTGTCTCAGGCCACTGAGACGCTAGAGGAATAGAAGCCAGGAGACAGCAGGAGGGGGATCTGAGGGCAGACAAAGGCTGTGTGGGCTGGGGGTCCAGGGGTTGCAAGCATGAGGACAGCCCCAAATTACACGGAGGTTTCCAGACATGACGCCATGGGTTACATGTTATATCACACCCTTCACAGCTCCCAGGGAGTCACAAGCAAAGAGTGTAAAGGCTTCAGTTGCTGGAGCAGATAGATGATGGGGGCATGGAACCCCTTCTTTTAGAATACTTGTATTCCAAACCCTCACGGAGCAAAACACACAAGCTGTGGAAAGCCAGGGTTCCTCTACCCACTTCACAGAGCAGGACCCCGAGGCCCGCAGAGGCTGGCTCATGACAGGTAGAGCCAGGACGAACAGCGAGCTCTGTCTACCCATAAATTCAGGGCTCTTCCAGCTCAGGAGTCCCCTGGGCCAGCCCCGTGCCCCTCTGTCCTGTCCCACCCCAGGCCACAAGCAGACTCACCAGCCTCGGAGGTCAGCGCGGGGAGCGCGGGGAGCGCCCTCTCCTGGGGTGCCGCAGGGGCCGGGGCCACTTTGCTGATGCGCATCTCCACCCCCCGGGGCCCCTGCTCCGACAAGCTGATGTCCACCCCGATGCCCATGGTGCCAAACATCTCCCGGAAGCACGCGGCAGCGCGCTGGGACTCAGCGAGTGACTCGAAGCGGATGTAGACGAAGCGCTCATCTTCATGGTAGGTCTGCCAGTCCCCGGGCTCCTGGGGCTCCTGGGGCTCCGCGGGGCCCTCATCTGCACTGACGAAGATCTCTTCATCTGAAACCTCGGTGGGGCTCTTCGTGCGGAAGAGGCGGTGCAACCGCCGGGCTGCCCGGCGGAAGGCGTCATCCAGCTCACCCCCCGAGGAGCTCTCCGCCTCACTCTCTGTCCCGCTGACCACCACACACGCGCTGTGGGCCACATGGCCGAACTTGCTGCTCACCTGGCAGGTGTAGCGGCCGGCATCAGCACGGCCCAGGCCCGTGACCAGCAGAGAACAGGTGCCGTCCCCAAGCTGGTCGATGTGGTGGTGCCGGCCGTCAGTCAGCTCCACACCATCCTTCAGCCAGCAGGCACGCACGTCTGCCTTGCTGGACACCACACACTCCAGACGCAGGACATCCCCCACCTGGACCTCAGTGTCCCTGAACGTGCGGGAGAACGCAGGTCCCTCCTGCTGCTTCATCTCCTTGCGGACCTTGTAGCCCTTAAAGGCAGCCTGGATCTTCACGGCTGCTTTGTCCATGGACGGGTCACTCAGGTCCTCAGCCCTCAGGTCTGCTGGTGCAGAGCGAGCTGCAGCTGGCTGCTCCTGATGCTTCTGTGGCCTCCCAGATGGGACTGTGGGAACCCCGACCTGTGCACACAGGGAAGGTTTGGAAACTGAGGCCTGTGACAGGGCCAGGATGGGGCAGGGATGTATGGAGCGGAACAGGAAGCAAAGCCCAGGTCTGCTGCCCCAGCTCCACGTGGAGCCACTTCCTGCCCACCCAACAACTAGTCAACCATCACATGCCTCAGGGCTCCTACTGCCACTGGAGAGGCAACTCCACCTTCCCTGAGTCACTCTAAGTGGTCACCCAGACAGAGTGACAGGTTGTGAGGGACACCACAGAGAAACCAGTTCCAGCTCGTAGCAGCCAGTTGGATGGTGGGGTGGGTGGATGGGTAAGAGGTGGGCAGATAGGTGAGTGCTGGATGGGTAGATGGGTGAGTAGATGGGTGAGGGGTGGATGGATGAGGGGTGGGTGGGTAGGTGAGATGGTAAGTGGGTGGGTGAATGGTGGGTGCGTCATTGAGATAGGTAGTAGATAGTTGGATGGTGGGCGGGTACATGAGTGAGTGAATGGTGGAAGGATGGGTGGGCAGTGGATGGATAAACAGATGGTGGATGGATGGATGGATGGATGGATGGATGGATGGATGGATGGAGAGGTAGTGAGTGAATGGTGGAGGGATGGGTGCTGGATGATATAAGGATGGGTGGATGGACGGGTGGTGGCTGGGCAATGTGTGAATGGACAACAGGTGTATGGACAACGGCTGGCAGATGGGTAGTGAGCGGATAGGTGGCTGTATAAGCTCGCATCAAGTGGACAGATGATGGAACAACGCAGGGTGGCTGGTGGAAGACTAGTGGAGACCTAAGACGTCCAGGCTGCTCCCTGCAGGCCACACAGGGCACTCACCTTGCTGGCTGGGGGTGAGGTGCTGGGCCTTCCAGCCTTCTTGAGGTAGGTAACCAGGGAAGGAGTGCCTGCCCGGGACTCGTCATCAGAGCTGGTGTGCGAGAGGTCAGCCTCCCCAGTGCGTGCCAGCTCGTCTGCCGTGGAGTAGTCCTCGGACAGGTCAGGGGCCGCTTCCTCTGCCTCCTGCCGCAGGCGCTGCACGCGCCCGTCCTCCTCGGGCAGCTCACTGATGGAGTCCAGCGTGGGCTCACGGCTCATGCGGCGCTTCCGTGCCAGGGCTTCCCACAGCAGGTGCAGGTCACCCTCTTGGGCCGCCTCAGGGGGCAGGCTGGGCTGCACAGGGGCCTCATCCCTGGATCCTGGGGTCAGCTCCACTGAGGAGGACATGCCACTGGTCAGCAGGGTGGGCACACAGCCTTGATCCTGGGCCGCCCTTGGCTGCTGACTGCGCTGCCTGCCTGGTCTGCCAAGAGCTCTGAAGGCCCACTGTGCACAAGGATTTAGGGGTTCTGGACTGGCCCTGGGCCCCAGCTCCCCTGAGGAGGCCAGATCTCAACCTACCTCAGGCTCCTGCACAGGGGGAGTGGAACCAAGCAGAAGGCCAGAGACAGTGCAGGTGCAGGGGGGCTCATGGTGTGGAGGGGCTCATATTGTGGGGGGTTCATAGTGTTAGGGGGGCTCAGAGCACAGGAGGTGGGGGCATGAGTTCAGGGGAGGGTGGTTCGGAGTGGGGGGCCCATAGTGTGGCGGTGCTCAGAGCATAGAGGTGGGGTCAGGGCATGGGGTTGGGGAGTCAGAGTGAGGGACTCAAAGGTAGGAGGAGGGAGGCTCAGAGTGCAGGTGGGGGGACGCAGAGCATGGGAGGTGTGGGGTGCAGGGCATGAGGGGGAGGCTTAGAAGGCTGGTGGAGGGACACAGAGCATTGGGGGTGCAGGGTGCGGGGCATAGGGCAGAGGCCCACAGGGCAGGGTTGGCCAGGGTCCTGTGGGGGAGCAGTGTGAGCTGAGCTGCCAGCCTTCTGAGGAAGCTGAGCCACAGGATTCTGTGCATCTCCCCCACCAGGCTTCAGTTTGGCAGGAGGCAGGCTCCTCAAGAGGACCCCCTGACTGTCTCCAGGGAGCTAATGAGGATGAGGGCCCAGCTCATTCCCACATCCCATGCCCTCCCACCCCCACTGGGTCCCCAGGACGCACCCTGGAAGGAGGCAGTGGCTGCAGAAGAGGTGGGGTCCCAGGCAGGGCTGCAGCAGTACTCCCCCTGGTCCTCCGCCGAGAAGCCCCGGATGACCAGCGTATGTTGCTGACCCCGGCAGAGAACCTGGACGCGCCCGCCAGGTTGGATGAGCTCCGTCCCCTTCAGCCAGACAACCTCACCTGCCTCGGCCACCTCGCACTCCAGACACAGGTCCTCGCCGGCACCCACCTGCCGGGTCTCTGGAGCAGGGAGCATGGGAGCCAGGGGCGCAGGAACTGGGTGCGCAGGAGCCCGGGTCTCTGGAGCTGGGGGCACTAGGGTGGGGGGTGCCGGAGCCCGGGTCTCTGGAGCTGGGGGTGCTGGAGCGGGGGGCTCTGCGGGCAAAACCACCACCTCAGCAAAGACACGCCCCGAGGCTCCTCAGCCTGGGAAGACCAGGAGAGGAGTGCTCTGGGCAGACTTCACCCTCAATAGCCGCAGGGCGCACAGCGACTCACCTAGCCTCACTGTCTGGGGCAGGTGCACTGGCTCCCCAGCCCCCACTGGGCCCACCGCTGCCACGCGGAAGCGGTAGGACTCCCCGGGGGCCAGGCCGTCCACGATGCACTCAGGCCCGGGCACCAGCTCGTGGCACAGCTGCCACTCGCCCGTGGTGGCCGCCTTCATCTCCACCCGATAGCCGCACAGCCCACCGCCACCATCGCTTGCTGGCGCCACCCATGACAGCGTCACAGAGCGGCCACTTTGCGCCACCACCTCAGCGTCCTCTGGGGGGTCCGGGAGGCCTGCAGGGAGGGGGGCTGGTCAGTGGAGGCTCCCCATCAGTGCCCGCAGGTGCCCAGCCTGCCTGCCTGGGGTCTGATCCCAGGGTGGGGAGTGGGTGCCGGGTGGTCCACCCCCACAGGCTGGTGAGCCGCTGTGCTTGGGGTCCAGACCCTCTGAGACAGCAAAGGCCGCGCTCGGGAACCAGGGAGACTGTGTGCCGGAGCCCACCCGACGGGCCCTCTGGGACCAGAACAGCTGAGCACCCAACCCACACACACTCCCGCCCCCGCAGCAGTCTCCAGAGCCACCCACTCAGCACGGTGAGCCGCGCGGAGGCCACGGCGTCGTGGGCGGCGAAGGTGACCTCGCCAGCGTGGTGTGGCTGGGCACCGCGCAGCAGCAAGGCGTGGTGGCTGCCATCTGCAGTGACCGTCCAGTCAGGGTCGTCCGGCTGCACCGCGGCCCCATTGATGTACCAGGTGGCCTCGCCCACCGGCACCGCCTCGCTCAGCGTGCAGGTAAAGCGGGCCGGCCCACCAACTCGCACCGACGCGTCCTGTGGCGACTCCAGGACGTCCAGGCGCCAGCCTGTGGGGCGGGGTCTGCGGTGAGCGCGTCCAGGGGCTGCCTGGAGGCGGGGCGGGGAACCCCCGGAGCCACCGCGCCCGCCAGCCCCGGCCCCTGTCCCCTGGCCGAGGAGGAGGCCCGGCCCGCGCAGGAGGGGTCTCAAAGACCAGCGCCCCCGACCCCAGCCTGCACCTTCCCTGGGCGGGATCCGGTGGGAGGGGTCTCAGACACCTGGCTCCACCCTGCAGCCCCGCCGCTCCCACACACCTGGGGCGCGGCATCCGGTGGGAAGTACCTCAGAGGCGCGCCCCCCACACCCCTAACCTCTGACTGTGAGGAATGCGGAAGTCACCACATCCCCCGCCAGGAAGGTCACCCGGCAGCTGTCCTGCGGCCGCAGGTTTTTGAGCAGAAGCAGATGCCGAAGACCGTTCTCGAAGTAGACCACCTCCGCGTTTTCTGAGGTGTGCACAGGCTCATCGTCCAGCAGCCAGGTGTGGGCGGCCACCTCAGGGCGGGACAGCTGGCACTCGAACAGTGCCTCGCCACCTTCCAGTGTGTCCACGTTCTCCAAACCGCGCACCACGGTGTTCTTGGCTGTGGGGAACGGGCAGCTCAGGGCGTGTGGGGGCCTCCTCTGCACTGACTCCACACAGTCAGGGGGAAGAGCCTCCCCCGCGGAAAAAGGGTCTGAGGGCTGAACATAAGGCTGCCAGGGGAAGAGCAGCATGCAGTGTCACTTGGGGCCTATGCACCCCCACAGCATCATGGCTCTGGTGGCCTTCAATTGTGGCCAGGGAGGGGGTTCTCCACACCAGCCAGGTGAGACGGCTTACTCAGCGGTGTTCCCAGAGCTGCCTGACCCACAGCCAGGGTCATACCCTCCACCTGTACCCCAAGAGCTGTGCCCCTGCGGGGACAGCCCTGAGCCAGAGCTGAGGCAGGCCAGTCTGCTCCCTGACTCACACACACCAGTCCTGTCCCTATTCCTGACCCACTCTAATCCTCTTCCGCGCACAGTACACTGGTCTTACTAAGTGAGCATGGGTTTCTTCTGTAAGCCATGAGCTCAGGACTGGGGGTGCCTGGCCCCAATGCCAGCTCAGTGCCTGGCTGCACAGGCCTGCCCCTGCCACGGCCCATTCCTGCCACGTACCACCCCTTGGGCAGGTGATATCTGAGTGGGCTTCCAGGAGAATGAACCTCAGGGCATGACTGAGCTGGGTGGGGTAGTCGTCTAGGCAGGAGGAGTGACAAGAGAGGACACCAGAATAGGAATGAAGGCAGGATGGTCAGCAGAGCAAGGGATTCAAGGCACCAGGTGGGGTCCTGGCGGCAAGGCTGCATGTTAGGCCAGAAAGGAGGGCCAGGTGGGCCAGGGCTGGCCCAGATGCTGGCAAGGGTGTGACCCTGATGCATGTGACCTCAGGAAGCCACTGCCTACAGGATCTGACCTGACAGAAGGGGACAGCCAGGCCCACAGCCCCACCTGCTGTCTGAGGGACGTGCCCAAATGAAACTTGTTCACAGCCCAGGGCTGAATCCAAACTTGTGCACGTGCCCTGCAGGCAAGCGTGTCTGCTCAGGACCAGCAGCCCCACGGACTGAAGGGACCAGAGCAGAGGCCCCCAAGGACCTGTCCATATCCCTCTTCTGGCCGCCTTCCTGGGCCTGGGCCGCTCACAGACCACACCTCCCCACATCCTGGCCCTGCTCCTCCCACATCAGAATAAACAGTGGCCACAGGGCCTAGCAGCCCATCCACACCTCCACTGTGCATGGATGGCCACTTTGGGGCCACAGCTGCCCTTAGTCATGAGGGGAGGAGCAGCGGGGTGACTGCCAAGCCTGCAGTCACCCAGAGTTACCCAGATGGCACTCAGAGTCACCCAGATGGCACCTAGAGTCACCCAGATGGCGCCAAGATGACACCCAGATGGCACCCAGAGTCACCCAGATCACACCCAGATGGCACTCCTGCTTCATCTCGATACAATCCCAGATATCAAGGCAACAGCAAGCCCATGAGCCCCCTGCTGTCTCCCACTTCTCTGGGCTCCCCTGTCTACCTACCCTGCCCAGATGCCTGTCCCCCCACTCCCACCTCTGTCTAGCCTGGCACTCACGGCAGCCCCTGCCCACAGCTGCTATCACATCCTCCTGCAGCTCCCACCGGGATAGTCCCCAGAATGGAGGAACTGCTGTCTATTCTGATCTGTGCCCCCAGTGACCACAAAAAAAAAGTGTTTTAAAAACTTAGCTCTTTAAAGAGTGAAGGAAGGGGTGGGTGTGCCATCAGGCAGTGGCCAGACAAGCCCACCTGCTCATCCTGATGGCCCAGAACACTGCTCCCACCCTCCTGCTCACTTGCCACTAGGAACGGTTCAGATTTTCCCAGATAGGAAGTGGCAGCAGCCAAGTGATGACCCCCTCTGACAGGGGCTGCAGCCAACACCACTCCCCTGATTCCCCAGAGTGTCCTTGCTGTACGCAGACAGGGACACAGGGCTCCAGTGCCCTCTGGGTGGCCAGCCTGGAAAGCAGAGTAACCAAGACCCCAAGATTCCAGAAGCTTAGCCCAGCACCCCCATCCTATCCTGTCAGGCTGCTGTGGAAGGAGCAGGGGGCTGCCTGCTGCGACCCTGTCTTTCTGGCCTGGTCACAGGGCATAGGCTGTCGCCGCCTGCCTCTATACCACTAAGGACGATCCCAGCCATGCCAGAGCTGTGCAAGGCCTCACCTTGCACTTGCAGCAGGGCCACCACATGGGTGCCCGCAGCCTCACAAGAATAGATGCCACTGTCGCAGGGCAAGGCCGGCCGGAAGGACAACCTGGCCACGGTCCAGTCCTGCTCTATGACGACACGGCGCCCGTCGGCGCGCACCTCCTGCTCGTCCATCTTCCACGTGGCCTGCACGGGCCGTGAGTACTGGCAGAGGAGCTCGGCCGGGCCGCCCTCCTCCACCACCAGGTCCTGCATGGCACTGACCACCTCCACCGTGGGATCTGTCGGCCGACACCCCGGTCACGTGTCAGCTGGAGCCACGCAGCTGGACCCCACCCTCCCTCTGCCCTCAGAGGCTTAGCAGCAAGCAAGCGCAAGGTTGCGGCATGAGGGGACCTGTAATGATGACCAAGGGCCCTCTTCACAGGGCAAGCCTTGCCTGCCCCCCGCACCACCCACCCTGGCAGATAGCCCTCAGGGCTAAGCCCTCCCGTCCCCTGGGTCCCTGCATCTCCCTGAACCCCTGGCCCAGGGCATGCTTTGCCTCAGCAGGGACACAGCACCTCTCCCCAAAAGCCCCCTGCTGGACACACGGCACCTCCAGCCCAGGTTGTACCTTCTCCAGAGGCCTTGCCAACCTCCTTGGGGTCCCTATCCCTTGTTAGCCTGCTGAAATCCTACTCAACTAATGGTTCGCCCCTCAGATGTGGGTGAACGTCCACACTTATTCTAAAGCACAAAGGAGGATCAGGGCAAAAGTGCCGGGTGAAGCCTTTCTGGCCAGCCATCCCAGGGGGACTGGACACCCCCACTGGTGTTCCCAAAAAAGCCTAGCTCGAAGGGCACAGGACCTCAACTGAGCCCGCAGCAAGGGAAGCAGCCACGAGCAGGGACAGTGCAGGCTCGGCCCAGGGCCAGGAAGGGGACTCTCGCCTCCTGGCAGCCCTGTAGACAAGCACCTGGCCACACAGCAGGGGCCAGGCAGGAGGCAGTGACTGGGCCCCACAAGTGGGTGGGATGAGGTTGGCTTACAGCTTTACCATTGCCCAGCCTGACCTTCTCATCCACCAGTCAGGCCAGCAGACCTCCCACTGTGCCTGCCCGTGACACACACACAGCAATGCCCAGTCCGTGTCCCAGGACCTGCCCAAACCTGCCACCCCGGGAGCCTGCAGCAAGCGTGCGGAATCAGTAGGTGCAGAAGCGCCAGCTCAGGGCAGGGTCCCATTGGCCAATACCTTTGACCAACAACTTGGCCGTGGAGACCAGGGGCCCTGCGCGGTAGGTGATGGTGCCGGAGTCGGCAACCCCCAGGCCCGAGAGTGTGAGGGAGTGGAAGGTCCCGTCACGCACGGAGATGGCACTCTGGGGGCCATCCTGCAGCAGGGTGCCATCCAGCCACCAGCGGGCCTCCGGCCCACCCGCACGGGACACCTCACAGGAGAACGTGGCCACCTCCCCCGCAAAGACGTCCACATTCTGCAAGCCACGTACCAGGCATGGTGCTGCCTCTGCGCAAGAGGGCAAAAGGAGGGGAGCTGGGCATCCTGAGTTTGCGGAGCCAAGCTGGGGTCCACAAAGGCTACGCTGGGCTGAGTCTAGAGATCTACCCAGGCCAGCTGGATCACCTCACTTGTAGAATGATAGGCAGAGACTACCTACAGCAAGCCCATGGAGGGCCGCCTCAGCCCCCCTGTACCCAACACCCCCACTGGAACATGTCCAGGTTCACCAAATGAGACTGATGACCTACATCCATGCCCTTTTCAGAAGGCACAACACATAAGCCCCATGCCCCCAGAATGTGATCTCTGTGGGGTGAGTGTAGGGTGAAGAGAAACCATGGGGCCTGCTGCTCTGATAGGGTGGGGGGGATCTCCCTTGGGAAGTAAGCCCTCCATCCCTGGAGGTGTAGAAGCAGGTACTTCTCCCATCCCCAGAGCTCCATTTGTCCAGACGTCTTGAGGTTCCCCCAGCCCTAAGATTCCTGGGCCCTAATGCCGTGGGGCAACTGCCCCCTGCTCTGTCATGCAGTAGGACCTGAACCCAGGGCCCTCCCAGACACAGATGATGACTGCTCTATACCCCTGTGCCCACCATGGCTGCATGGCTGCTCCCCTCAGAAGACCCCCATGCCCTTCCTAATGGTGCACTTAATAGTGCACCATTAACATTCCAGCCTGCACTTGCCCTTCCACCCTCTCCCAAAAGTGCACACCTGATGGCATCCTTGCCCTACCCCATCAGCTCCCCATTCCCATCTCCAGTAGAGTTCCCAAGTTCATCTATATGCCACCTACCAGGGCATCCATTCACACACCCCCAGGCTCACAGCCCTCCCCACAAAGCTATGGCCAGGTATCTGACATGAGCCAGCACACTCCAACAGGAGACACTGGGCCAAGAGGCACAGCCCTCAGTGGAGCCTGCAAAGTCCAACCCAGTCCCATGCTGCCCCCTTACAGATGCCCACCCTGGACCCACTCCACTCAGGACATCCAGAGTGCCACTCCTCCCCCATCACTCAACTTGAGGGCACTGCACTCTGGAGCCTTTCCCAGTCCCACAGTCCACAGAGCTACCTGTGTCTGTCCACCCTTTGAAGATCCCAGAACAGGGGAGGGGACCTGAGATTCAGGACACATACTGTCTCTATGTCCAACTCACCCAGCAGACTGGGGACTCCCTGAGGGCAGAGCTGCATCTGGCCCTTCTCCAAGTAGATGGTAAGATAGATGCTAGGTGGCTAGATGGGCACATGGATAGAGGTGGGTGGATGGATGAGGGATGGATAGATGGATGGATGGATGGATGGATGGATGGATGGATGGATGGTGGATAGATAAGTGTTGGATAAGCAGATGAATAAATGGATACGGTGGGTGGATCTACAGTACCTGGATGGATGGTGGGTGGATGACAGATGCATGAATGGATGGTGGGTGAACGTGCAGTAGATGGATGAATGGTAGATGGATAGATGATGGATGGGTGGATGAGTAGATGGATGAATGGATGGTGGGTGGATGTCCACTAGATGGATGGATGGATAGCAGATGGATGTGCAGTGGATGGATGGATGGATGGATGGAGGGTGGATAGATGATGGATGGGTGGATGAGCAGATGGATGGATGGATGGTGATTTGACAGATGGATGGGTAGTGGACAGATGGCAGATGAACACATGGACAGTAAATGAACAGATGGACAGATGGATGGTGAATGGATGGATGGTGGATGGATACATGGTGGAGAGATGGATGAAAAGGTAGATATGTGGGTGTAGACAGAAAGATGGGTGGTGAATGGACGGGTGGATGGAAGAGTAGAGGAATGACCCGCAGGCACGCGGCTGGTTATGGGAGCAAGCTGCCCACCTGTGACCTTTAGCTGGGCCTCCGAGCTACACGAGCCCACTTGGAAACTGATGGTTCCAGCATCCTCCAGGGTTACCTGAAGGAGAGAGGGGGTCTCAGCCTGGCAGCCCTGCTCCCATCATTTCCACAGGCCCCCAGCCCAGCCCCACCCCAGATGCATCGTGGCAGGCAGCAGGTCCCAGGGAGCCTACCTTGTGCAGGGTGAGCAAGTGGAGCGTGCCATGCTCTACTGTGATGTCATTCATCTCGTTGGCTTTCAAGGGCACCCCTCCCAGGGCCCAGTGGGCCTCCTGGCCAGAGGCCCTGGACAGCTGGCACCGGAAGTGGGCATCCTGGCCCTCACTGAGCTGCACATCCTGTAGGGCCTCCACGATGGTGACCTCGGGGACTGTGCAGTGGGAGACGGGGCATTGGCCTCTGTGCCAGGCATGCCTCCCAGCCCCCAGGGCCCGCCCTAGCACCCAATCCCATTTCCTGGAGACATCACATGGGGCACCACTCCAGTGCATCTTGGCCACCCCGGCACCACCCATTCACAGGGCCACCTCCCCACCGGTTCCCTCCCTGCAAGGGCAGGGACCCAGGGACCTGCCGGGCCCACAGAGGGCCTGGACCTTCCACCCAGGGGGCAGTGAGCCAGCCTGGAGCCCACTACCTCGGACAGTGAGCTGGGCGGAGGATGTGTGCATGCCCACATGGAAGGAGACGGTGCCCGCATCCTCTGGTGTCACACCCTTCAGCTGCAGCATGTGGGTGCGGCCACCTCGCACGGACACCTCCGTCACCTCGTTGCTCTGCAGGGGCAGGCCTTGGAGCCGCCACTCCACATTCGTGACGCCGGCCCGTGACACCTCGCAACTGAACTCCACATCCCCGTCGACCTGCACCTCAGCATCCACCAGCCCCCGCACGATGGTCACCTCTGGTTCTGGGGTATAGGTGAGGAGATCCCTTCACCAGCCAGGCCAGGGCACCCAGGCCAACCTCCCACTCCTCCTTCTCTGGGAAGGTTTCCTGAACACCCTCACTATTCTCTTACCACAGCCTCTATGTGCCCCACATGACATTTGTCACCATGACATTCAATTCCTAGGGGCAGAGACCCGGCTGGGGGTGCTTCTGTTTGGAGGAAATGTGAAAGGAGTTGTGGAGGGGTGGGCTGCCTCTGTCCATCCCCACCCTGTGGCCAGCCCTACCCTAGCCAGGACAGCAGGGAGCCAAGCCCTTTGAGAGACGCAGGGGCTCCATGGCGACGACGAGGACAGGCCGCCCACCCGTGGGCTGGGGGTGAGAGGCAGGGCAGTGTCTAGGGAGGGGTGCAGCTTGTTTCCCAGAGCAGAGCAGAAAGGACAAGAGAGAGCCTGTGACCCCAGAGCCGCCAAAACAAGGTACAGACAAGTGCTTGACCTTAATGGGTGCTGGGCTGGGCCAGGTGTACGCCTGGGCAGCCGCAGGGAGAAAGTGTGTGGCAGCGAGGGCTCACCTTTGACCATGACAGAAGCCATGGTTTTCTGACCACCGGCCACGCAGACGTACTCGCCAGTGTCTTTGGGCTCTAGCCCGTGGATGAGCAGCTCACACGTGGTTCCCACGCGCCTTATCTCATATTTGGGGCTCAGGTGCAGCTCCACACCCTCCTTGAGCCACTGCACTGGGACATCAGTCTCTGCCTTGCTCAGCTGGCAGTGCAGCCAGGCCACACCGCCTGCTTCCTGCTCCGTGCTCTGCAGCTCCTCCTGGAACACGGGTCTGCAGGCTAGGGGGCCAGGGAGCGGCGCTTAGGGCTGCCAAGCAAGGCTCTGGGCTCCCAGCCGGGGATTGAGGGCTCCGGGGGGCGGGGGACAAGGGGCCACTGGGCAGCTCACCTCGGACAGAGAGGCTGGCTGTGCTCTGCGTGTGGCCAGTGTCACAGGTGTAGTGGCCGGCGTCCTCCTGCTCTGCGCTTCGCACCAGCAGCTCCACGGTTGTTCCCTTCTGCACCATCTGGTACTTGGCACAAGGGAAAAGCTGCAGGGAACCCTTGCGCCAGTCCACGCTGGCACACTCTTGGCTCAGCTCGCAACGCAGGCATGCCGTGGCACCTTCGTCCACCTCCTGGGCCTCCAGCTCCCTGAGGAACTGCACAGGTGCAGCTGCGGGAGGCAGGAGAGTGTGAGGGCCATGAGGGCCATGAGGGCCCGGGGCAGGAGCAACCAGGGGGTGCAGGGGGGACAGCAGGAGCACAGGAGCAGTGTCGCTAGGGGTGCAGGGAGACGGGGGGGTGCAACTGCGTGGGTAGGAGAGGAAGTGGGGGTGGGACCCAGAGTGCCACAGAGGTGCAGGGGAGGATCACCAGAGAGCAGCTATAAAATAGGGGAGGCACCACAGGTACTTAGCTGAGGGGTTCCAGGAGATGGGACTGACTGCTGGAGCGGAGCTAAAGAGTGGGCGGGGCAAGCTGCTAAGGATCTGAGGAATGGGAACCTCAGGGGTATGTCTATAGGGTGCAGGGGCGTGGCTACCAGGTGCAGGGGTCCTGAGGGGTGTGGCTATGGGGTGCATGGGCATGGCTGCTGGGTAGAGGGGGACCTCAAGGGTGTGCAGGGGCATGACCACAGGGTACAGATGGGAACCCCTATGGGTTTCCAGTGGGACCTTCACGGGTACAGCAGCTACAGGACTAGGGTGGATCCCACAGGGGTGCTGCTATGGAGTGCAGGAGGGGAACTGCAGAGGTGTGGCTATGTGGCGCAAGGGTGAACCACAAAGGGTGCAGCTGTGGGGGATGGGGTAACCTCAGGGTGAAGGCTGAGCTTCCTGCCAGGCTTGACAGGCCCCCAGGGGATGCCCAGAGTGACACTGCCACCCCAAGGCCCAACCCAAAGCACTGGCTCCGGTCTCGCCTTGGGGTTCACCTGTAATGGTGAGGGTGGCACTGGTGGACTGCAGGCCACAGGCACAGGTGTACTCCCCTGAGTCCCCCCGGTGCAGGTCCCGCAGCACAAGCTCCACCGTGGGGCCCTGCTGCCGAGGCTCCCGGCGTGAGTCAGCCTGCAGCTCCAGGCCGCCCTTGCTCCAGACCACAGTGGCACCGGGCTGGGACAGTTCACAGCGCAGGGTGACTGATGTACCCTCCTTGGCCTGCAGGCTCCGGAGAGGCTCCTTGAACACCACCTGGGCAGCTGAGGGGTGGGCAAAGGCAGACGGGAGCCAGGATCAGCCCTACGTGGGAGTCCCAACATGCAGCTGGACACACTGAAGGGGGAGAACTGGGCGGACTGGGGTGAGACGGTGGCGGGGGGACTGTCACACCACCAGGATGGGCCCGTGAGGCCATGAGGTGAACATTAGTGACCAAAGGACAGAGAGGTGAGTCCTTTAAAGGCCCGAGAAGATGCCAAGACATAGACAAGGACAGGCACTCATGCACTCCACGTGGCCCCATGCAGCGTTTACCCCTGACGGTGAGCACGGCCGCCGTCCTCTCCTGCCCACACACGCACGAGTACTCCCCGGAGTCCTCCATGGCCAGGCCCCGGATCTGCAGCTCGCACACGGCCCCGTCCTGCCTCAGGCTGACCCTGTCCCCGGCTCTGAGGGCCTCAGGCCCCTTCCTCCACTCCACGGGGGCCGCCTTGCTCAGCTCGCAGCGCAGCGTGGCCGTGGCCCCTTCCGAGGCCTCTTCATTCCTTAGACTTTTTGTGAACTTGGTGGGCAGCTCTGCAGAGGGTCAAGGTGACACAGAGGAAATCAGATTGTCTTGGGGACACTTGGTCTAAGATGAAACACCCACGAGAATCACATACCAGTAAAGGGTCACAGCGTGAATGACTTAATGAACACACAGATAGCGAGGAAGACAGAGTCCAGAGGGGACATAGCATGGATGTGAACATCGCGACAGATACAGAATAAGGATGTGGAGGCTGGGAGAGACTGGAGAAGGTCACTGGCAAGACGCAGACGTCCACAATCCTACTAGAGACAAGGGGTGACAGGATGACACTAAGCCGACACCAAGCTCCAGGTCCACGCGGCCCCACACGGCGTTTACCCCTGACGGTGAGCACGGCCGCCGTCCTCTCCTGCCCGCACACGCACGAGTACTCCCCGGAGTCCTCCACGGCCAGGCCCCGGATCTGCAGCTCGCACACGGCCCCGTCCTGCCTCAGGCTGACCCTGTCCCCGGCTCTGAGGGCCTCAGGCCCCTTCCTCCACTCCACGGGGGCCGCCTTGCTCAGCTCGCAGCGCAGCGTGGCCGTGGCCCCTTCCGTGGCCTCCTCCTTCCTCAGGCCCTTGGTGAACTTGGCGGGCAGCGCTGCGGAGGGTCAAGGTGACATAGACACAATCATGGTCTCTGACCACAGGGAAGAGGCAGGACACGAACATGACAGAGAAGACACAAACCCCAACAGACATGGGCCAGGTGCTGGGTGTGCAGAGCACTTGGTGTAGGCCGTGCCCCGCCCCCCCCAGCCTGGCCTGCTCACAGTGTGGCCGTGGCCCTTCCGTGGCTCCCCAGACGTTACGCTTGGTGTGATGCTGGCCAGCACGGCCGGGGAGAGCCAGGACTCCAGAGCCAGTCAGCTTTCTGGGGCCCTGTGTCCAGGATGGGTACACATGCAAGGATCACACCACCTCGAAGGGCCTCACGTTAGTGAGACACATGTGGAGACAATGAGGGAGGCCCACAGGCCTTACACAGATGAGGGGCACAGGGCTGAACGTAAACATCAGCATGTCTGCTGAAGGAGGAAACAGGATCCAGGACAAACAGAACCACAGGAGGACAGACATAGGGGCCCACAAAGTGCTACGAAGGAGGGGTGATGGGGAGACAACGGGCAGACACCAAGCCCCAGGTCCACGCGGCCCCACACGGCGTTTACCCCTGACGGTGAGCACGGCCGCCGTCCTCTCCTGCCCGCACACGCACGAGTACTCCCCGGAGTCCTCCACGGCCAGGCCCCGGATCTGCAGCTCGCACACGGCCCCGTCCTGCCTCAGGCTGACCCTGTCCCCGGCTCTGAGGGCCTCAGGCCCCTTCCTCCACTCCACGGGGGCCGCCTTGCTCAGCTCGCAGCGCAGCGTGGCCGTGGCCCCTTCCGTGGCCTCCTCCTTCCTCAGGCCCTTGGTGAACTTGGCGGGCAGCGCTGCGGAGGGTCAAGGTGACATAGAGGACGTCAGATGGGGAATCTGAGGACTCAGGCTGTGGACGCTGAGATGCACACAAGAGTCAGTGTGTGGTGGCAGAGCGCGAATTGGCCTAGACCCGGGGACACAGGCCAGCAACGACATAGAGGACCTCGGATGCAGACACACACACGGAAGTGGTCACGGTGCCCAAGGGATGGATAGAAGCAGCGACCCAAGGGCACATCTTCCAGCATCTTCCATGGCTCATCCTGCTTCAGGCTCCCTGATACCAGAATCCAGGGCCCAGGTCCATCCTGTACCCCAATACCCAACTATGCCACTGCAGTCACTCCATGCCCATGGCCCCCTCAGTGGTTCCCTATATTGTAGCCGTTTGCGATTCTGACGGACACAGCTGAGGAACGGGGCTCCCCGGACTCTCCACAGGAGTGAAACACCCAGCTGAGGGAAGCGGAGCTGCAGTCCTCCCGGCCTGTCCCCTTGTCGCGGTGTCCTAGGGATCCCACTGCCAGCGGCGGCTCTCTCGGGCCACCCGCAGCCACACAGCCTGGATCCTCCACCCCTCTGCCCCTGGAGGCTCCTAGACAGGAGGGCACGCAGACTGCTGGGCAGGCCCCCTGCCCGGGCCCTCAGGGTCATCCAGCGCCACCATGGCAGAGGCTATGCTGTCCCCACAGCCCCAGGGCACAGGGTCTGGCCTGCTCCTTGGACCCTTCAGGATGCGGTGGGTGGCTTCACCCTGTCCTGTTGCATCTGCTTCTCTGAGGGAGGGGACCAAGCCCCCATGGGGCCCCTGAGGGACGGGACCAAGCCCCTACATGGCCCCTGAGGGGGAGGACCAAGCATGGGCCCAGGTCAGGCCCTGCACTGGGCCCCTGTCCCCAGGGTCCTGTCGTGAGGCCGTTGCACATTGCTTGGGGCCCTCCCTTGGCCTGCCCAGGCCTCAGGACCCTGGCGAATGGGAGGGCCAGGCAGACTCGCAGATCACGGACCCAAGCCAGAAGGTAAGGAATGGCCACAGATGGGAAGCTGGAAATGGAGCTGCCTGGTGGGGGCAGGGCCCCTGGGGACAGTGGGCAAGATGCCCCACAGGAGGTGGCTCCACTGCACAGGGACCCTGCCCTCACCACCCGCCACAGGACATGGCCCTGCCATCTGGGAGCCCTGAGCCAGCCCTCCTGCTCTGGCTGACACAACCCTGCCATTCCCTGAGCACCCTGAGTCCCACCCCAGTCTGACATACCATGTGCCAGCACACACACACACCCCCCGCAGCTACTGGGAGTACAGCCAGCCACCACACAGGGACCCCCAGCAACCATGGACACCCACTGCCTTCCTGGGGCAGGCACTCCCTGGCCTTCCCCTCCTTCTACATGCAGACCTCACCTGCCACCTCACCTGGTCACACAGCCCCAACATCACCTCACCTTCCTCACCCACCCCACCTCATCTCACCTTCCTCACCCACCCCACCTCACCTCATCTACCTCATCTCACCTCCATATACACCTCACTTCACCTCACCTGCCTCGCTGCACCTCCACACCCACCTTACCTCACCTCCACACACACCTCATCTCAGCTCCACACCCACCTCACCTCACCTCACCTTCCTCACCTACTTCACCTTCCTCATCCACTTGGCTCCTCACTCCCCTCATCTCACCTTCCTCGCCCACCTCGCCTCGCCTCCACATTTCATTTCATCTCACCTCCACACTCAGATCACCTCACCTCCATACATTCCTCACCTACACACACAGACCTCACCTCAATTCACTCTACATATCCAACCGAGCCATACTTCACCTCACTTTAACCTAACACATCATCTCAGCTTCCACCACCATTTCATCTCAACTTACTCTCCACAACTCCCGTCACCTCACTCCACTCACCTTACCTCACTCTCTACACCCAACACACCTCACCTCAACCTTCCTACTTACCTCAACAAACTATCTCCAGACCCAACAAATCTCTACCTCATCCCCACACCTAGACCTTACCTCCATCCACCCTCCACACCCACACTTCCTCCTCTACAGCTCTCCTATGGCCCTGGCTCCCCTCCATAATCAGCCTCCTGGTCTCCCGGTTTCTAATGCCAAGCTCCAATCTATGGCGTGCTACCTCCAGAGGCCTCAAAAGGCTGTAATTTCCTTGTTTGTACTGAGGGATGCCCCCCACCCCGCCTCCCAGATGTGCCCTCCCTAAAGGCACGGAGGGCCTTGTTCTCTGCAGTTCACCCAAAATGAGCCTCACACAGGCAGCTACTAGAGATTCATACTGCAGGACACAGGAGACACACAGAGAAGCAGAAGCACCGCACACGGTGACCAAGGCAGAGTAAGAGACATGACACAGCTTCGGGACATCAGACACTGCCCCACATGGCCCCACGTGGCCCCATGCAGCGTTTACCCCTGATGGTGAGCACAGCCGCCGTCCTCTCCTGCCCGCACACGCACGAGTACTCCCCGGAGTCCTCCACGGCCAGGCCCCGGATCTGCAGCTCGCACACGGCCCCGTCCTGCCTCAGGCTGACCCTGTCCCCGGCTCTGAGGGCCTCAGGCCCCTTCCTCCACTCCACGGGGGCCGCCTTGCTCAGCTCGCAGCGCAGCGTGGCCGTGGCCCCTTCCGTGGCCTCCTCCTTCCTCAGGCCCTTGGTGAACTTGGCGGGCAGCGCTGCGGAGGGTCAAGGTGACATAGACACAATCATGGTCTCTGACCACAGGGAAGAGGCAGGACACGAACATGACAGAGAAGACACAAACCCCAACAGACATGGGCCAGGTGCTGGGTGTGCAGAGCACTTGGTGTAGGCCGTGCCCCGCCCCCCCCAGCCTGGCCTGCTCACAGTGTGGCCGTGGCCCTTCCGTGGCTCCCCAGACGTTACGCTTGGTGTGATGCTGGCCAGCACGGCCGGGGAGAGCCAGGACTCCAGAGCCAGTCAGCTTTCTGGGGCCCTGTGTCCAGGATGGGTACACATGCAAGGATCACACCACCTCGAAGGGCCTCACGTTAGTGAGACACATGTGGAGACAATGAGGGAGGCCCACAGGCCTTACACAGATGAGGGGCACAGGGCTGAACGTAAACATCAGCATGTCTGCTGAAGGAGGAAACAGGATCCAGGACAAACAGAACCACAGGAGGACAGACATAGGGGCCCACAAAGTGCTACGAAGGAGGGGTGATGGGGAGACAACGGGCAGACACCAAGCCCCAGGTCCACGCGGCCCCACACGGCGTTTACCCCTGACGGTGAGCACGGCCGCCGTCCTCTCCTGCCCGCACACGCACGAGTACTCCCCGGAGTCCTCCACGGCCAGGCCCCGGATCTGCAGCTCGCACACGGCCCCGTCCTGCCTCAGGCTGACCCTGTCCCCGGCTCTGAGGGCCTCAGGCCCCTTCCTCCACTCCACGGGGGCCGCCTTGCTCAGCTCGCAGCGCAGCGTGGCCGTGGCCCCTTCCGAGGCCTCTTCATTCCTTAGACTTTTTGTGAACTTGGTGGGCAGCTCTGCAGAGGGTCAAGGTGACACAGAGGAAATCAGATTGTCTTGGGGACACTTGGTCTAAGATGAAACACCCACGAGAATCACATACCAGTAAAGGGTCACAGCGTGAATGACTTAATGAACACACAGATAGCGAGGAAGACAGAGTCCAGAGGGGACATAGCATGGATGTGAACATCGCGACAGATACAGAATAAGGATGTGGAGGCTGGGAGAGACTGGAGAAGGTCACTGGCAAGACGCAGACGTCCACAATCCTACTAGAGACAAGGGGTGACAGGATGACACTAAGCCGACACCAAGCTCCAGGTCCACGCGGCCCCACACGGCGTTTACCCCTGACGGTGAGCACGGCCGCCGTCCTCTCCTGCCCGCACACGCACGAGTACTCCCCGGAGTCCTCCACGGCCAGGCCCCGGATCTGCAGCTCGCACACGGCCCCGTCCTGCCTCAGGCTGACCCTGTCCCCGGCTCTGAGGGCCTCAGGCCCCTTCCTCCACTCCACGGGGGCCGCCTTGCTCAGCTCGCAGCGCAGCGTGGCCGTGGCCCCTTCCGTGGCCTCCTCCTTCCTCAGGCCCTTGGTGAACTTGGCGGGCAGCGCTGCGGAGGGTCAAGGTGACATAGACACAATCATGGTCTCTGACCACAGGGAAGAGGCAGGACACGAACATGACAGAGAAGACACAAACCCCAACAGACATGGGCCAGGTGCTGGGTGTGCAGAGCACTTGGTGTAGGCCGTGCCCCGCCCCCCCCAGCCTGGCCTGCTCACAGTGTGGCCGTGGCCCTTCCGTGGCTCCCCAGACGTTACGCTTGGTGTGATGCTGGCCAGCACGGCCGGGGAGAGCCAGGACTCCAGAGCCAGTCAGCTTTCTGGGGCCCTGTGTCCAGGATGGGTACACATGCAAGGATCACACCACCTCGAAGGGCCTCACGTTAGTGAGACACATGTGGAGACAATGAGGGAGGCCCACAGGCCTTACACAGATGAGGGGCACAGGGCTGAACGTAAACATCAGCATGTCTGCTGAAGGAGGAAACAGGATCCAGGACAAACAGAACCACAGGAGGACAGACATAGGGGCCCACAAAGTGCTACGAAGGAGGGGTGATGGGGAGACAACGGGCAGACACCAAGCCCCAGGTCCACGCGGCCCCACACGGCGTTTACCCCTGACGGTGAGCACGGCCGCCGTCCTCTCCTGCCCGCACACGCACGAGTACTCCCCGGAGTCCTCCACGGCCAGGCCCCGGATCTGCAGCTCGCACACGGCCCCGTCCTGCCTCAGGCTGACCCTGTCCCCGGCTCTGAGGGCCTCAGGCCCCTTCCTCCACTCCACGGGGGCCGCCTTGCTCAGCTCGCAGCGCAGCGTGGCCGTGGCCCCTTCCGTGGCTTCCTTGTTCCTCAGTCTCCCTATGAACTCGGTGGGCTGGGCTGTAACAGGGCACACAGACTAGGTCATGTTCGTCATCCCACCAGCATAAAGGGGCCTGCGGGATGGCAGGCAGGGGTGCTTACCCTTCACATTGAGGGTGGCCAGGGTCATCTGGTCCCCGAAGCAGCAGGAGTACTGCCCACTGTCCTGGGGCCGCAGGTCCCGCACCACCAGCTCCAGCACTGGGCCGTCCTGCCGCATGCTGTACTTGCCTCCGGGCCGCAGAACTTCGTCTCCCCGGCGCCACTGCACGGGTGCAGCCACCGTGGACAACACACAGCGCAGTGTGGCAGCGCTCCCCTCCAGCACATCCAGGTCCTGTAGCCCTTCCCGGAAGCACACTGGCCGTGCTGTGGGCAGGCACAGGCCTGGCTCAGCACCCATTGCGGCCACCTGGCTGATAGCCCCTGCATTAGGGGTCATGGGCATGCCATGGCCTGAGAGTTCAGGCAGGCCCACCTCGCCCTTCCCACACAGGGGCTACAGAACACAATCCCCAACACTGTCTTCCAGGAGGGGGACAAACGGCCAAGAGCAGAGAAGGACAGAGTAGGGTGGTCTGTACCCCCCAAATCCACACACTGGAGTGCCCCAAACCCCAGAACCTCACAATGACTGTGTTTGGAGGTAGGGTCTTAACCAACGTGATTAACATAGATGAGGTCATCTGGAGGTGCCTAATCCCACAAGATACATGATCACGTGAGAGAAAGTTAGGGCGCACACACACACAGGGAGAAAATGGCATGTACACGCCGTGGAGGGACCTTCGGGAGGATGTGGCCCTGCCGACGCCCGGCCCTGTGACTTCCCAGCTCCAGGACAAGGAATGGTAAATGCTGCTGTGGAAGGGCTGGCCTGTGGTGTCTGTGATGTGGCCCATGCTGACACAGGTGGAGATGAGCCGAGTTGGGAGAGGGGGACACAGATGGGCCAGAAACCAAGACACAAGATCGCTGCTGGTCAGGAGGCCATGGTGGCAGGAGGGGCGACTGGAGCCGGACTGTGGGGGCCATGGGCCTCCCCGACCAGGAGAGGAGGAGCCACATGGGGCCTGGGGCCCCCCCCCCGCCCCAAGACAAGGGCATGACCCTGGGAACTTACCGTGGACCCTGACAATGGAGCTGCTCCAGGAATCCCCAGCCTCACACTTATAGCGCCCGCCGTCCTGCATGGTGGCACCCGTAATGATCAGCTGGGCACGGTGGCCCTCCTGGCTCAGCTGGCACCGGGCTGATGGCCGCAGGACCTTCCCATCCTTGGTCCAGCACACAGAGCCGTCCAGGGTGGTGATCTCGCAGACCAGGGTCAGCTCCTCCCCCTCTGTGACCGTAGTATCTGTGAGCTCCCGGGAGAAGACGCTGGGCTTTTCTGGGGGTACAGAGCAAAGCAAGGACACTTGGGGACTCCTGCAGACCGAGCAGCTCCCTGGCCGAGTGTGCAACTGTCCCTTCAGGCGGGGCCAAAGGGGAACAGGGCAGGCCCGAGGTGCCGCAGCCTACAGTGTGGACACAGTGGATCATCTCTGCACGCCATATGCGATGATCACCCAAAATGAGCCCTACGGGCCAGGCACGGTCTGCCCAGGACCATGCTATGCACGTGGCCGAGATCTGCCCACCATGAGGCTGCACCCTCCAGCCCAGGGACCAGACCCCTCAGGGCACAGATCATACCACCCACCTGTGACCCGAAGGGTGGCCGAGGCCCGCTGGTCCCCTGCCTCAAAGTGGATGGTGCCCGAGTCCTTGAGGGCAAGCTGCCGCAGGGTTAACACGTGGTAGCCACCTGGCTGAACCTCGATCTCATTGAGCTCGTTGGGGTGCAGGGGCGTCTTGTCCAGGAACCAGTGGACAGGCCCATAGTCGGCAGGGGAGATGCGGCAGGAGAAGGTGGCTGAGGCTCCCTCACGCACCTCCACGTCCTCCAGAGCCTCCGTAATGAGTACACGCTGGCCTGCAGAGAACAGAGCAGTAAGTCAGGGTCCCCAGCCACCAGCTCCAAGGGAAACGGTCACTCCCCCAAGACCCGAGCAGGCTCACAGCTCATAGGCCGCAGGTGACAAACCCAGGAACCAGGAAGGGGCGCAGAGCTGAACTGTCCAGGCCCACCTCCAGGGTCCTCCTGCGGAGCACAGAGGCTGGGCGCAGAGGGCCCTCGACTGCTGAACTGTACTCCACACCCGCCTGCATCCATCCCCAAGGTCCCAGACACCATTAAATCCGGGATGAACAAGAGGACCAGGAGTGTGACAACAGTTTTGCCTTCGCTAAAATCAAATTCAAATGCTTTGGAGGATTAGCGACATGAATCATTAGGGACAAAGACCCCACTTCTGCCGTGAACAACGTAGGTGTGGGGACAGCTCAGAAAGCAGTCCTGACGACTACGGTGGATGCTGCTTCCAGGCTCCTCCTGTACCTGCAGGGGTCTGAGGGCTGTGGGGCCATGGAAAGAACTTGGGGGTGACCCAGAAGCTGGCAGCAAGTGCAGAGCAGATGGGAAAGCATGCGAAGACCAACACAACTCTGGCCACACTGCCGACAGCCTCACGACCATGTCTGGTCTTCGCAGACATGGCTTTGCTCCTGTGGGGTCTCACTCTAACCCATGTTGTTTGGACTAAGCATGGGTGCTGCTTTGTTATGGAGCATGGTTTCTAACCTACTCAGGGGTCTCCACGTGAGCTCGCTACACGGCTGGCTGTCATAGAAAAAACACAGCAAGCCTTTGTGGTCTTCCCTTGTTTCCTGTGGACAGATTCCACCCCCCGCCCCGCCCTGGGGGACCTGCCCTGAGCCTGGATGCTGGCCCTGGTGATGAGGGCAGTGCACTCCCCTGCTAGACACGTGCGCCCTATGGCCCTGGGCAGCCACAGCTCCTACAGCAGGCCCGTTCCCCTATCTGTGAGATGGGGGAGTAACCCTCAGGCTACCCACAGGTACAGCTGCTACTCACACCTGAGACCTCCCAGGCCCCCACATCCCATGTGCAATCCTTCCCGAACCCCGGGGCCAGCACACAGGAGGGGCTCTCAGCAAACAGCTGCACGAGGACACCCACACCGTCACACCAGGTCCCTCCAGGAGTGCCTCGGTGACAATACCCCCAGTGCTGGAAGTGTCAGGGATCAGGTCCGACGGCCTCCAAGCCCATGTTCAACAAAGCTTGTGCCCACCCGGGCCTCACCTTGCACCAGGAGCCGGGCCTGGGAAGAGGCCTGGCCAATGTCACAGGTGTAGGTGTCACTGTCTGCCTTCTCCAGGGCATTGATGGTGAGCTTCAAGGTCAGGCCCTCCTGGCTGGGCACGTGCTTCCTTGAGGCATGCAGTTCTGTGACACCCTTGCGCCAGGTCACCATGGCTGCGGGATGCTCTGTCTTGCACATGAACACAGCCGTGCCCTTCTCTTCCACCTGCACATCAGCGAGCTCCTCCATGAATCTGTTTGCCTTTTCTGGGAGGGGGTGGAAGGAGGGGAGGTTGAAGGCAGCACACACCCCATGCCAGCCCCTCAGGATGGGGAATGGCCCCCATCCTGCACAGATCCCCTGCTGAGCCAGGAGGGGAAGAGGCCATGGGGACCCATGCCGGGATCTCTGGTAGGGTCACCTTCCACACAGACGGTCGCCGTAGTCTTGGAAGCCTCTGTCTCACATGAGTATTGGCCCGAATCCCTGAGTGAGACTGCATGGACCACCAGCATGGCCCGAGTGCCTTCCGTGACCAGCTCGTACTTCTGACTGTTGCGAATGGACTTCCCATCCCTTAGCCACCGCACCGGGGTGCTGGCCCGAGACAGCTCACAGCTCAGCACCACATCGTCGCCCGGAGCGGCCCGCTGGTCCTCCAGGGGCTTCGTGATATCCACTGGCCTCTCTGAAGAGAGCAGAGCAGCCACACATGAGGCCCAGCCAGGCCCTAGCCATGCTGAGGGAGAGGCCAAGACCACAAAACCTATACAGAGCCCCCATGGTCACAGGGGAGGGTTGGGGAGGGGAAACATGAGACCACAGACTCAGGCCTCAGGATCACTCAGATCCCCAGCATCTGCTGTGAACCAAATCACGCAGCCGTGTTTCTGCCAGGTGCACGAGCTCAGGAACGCCAGTGGTGGTGCCACAAGCTCAGGGGGCTGCCCAGCTGTGGGACCACACAGTAGACACCAGAAACTCTGCTCCCGCCCACACACTGGACGATCTCACCCTCTGGAGTGAGCTCCCTTGGGAAACTAAACCCCCAGCACCTCAACAGATGCCTCTGGGCCCCCCCAGGGAAGCTCCCCAGGCCTGGGGAACAGAGTCCTAGCAGTGCCCATCCTAGCCCGCGGTCCCGCTCCACCTCCAGCCTGCCCTGCGGGTGATGCTCACCTCTGACAATGAGGGAGGCCTTGGAGGTGAGGTCCCGCATGGAGAACACCACCTCCCCAGCGTCACTAGCAGCAGCATCTCGGACAGCCAAGGTGTACTTGCGGCCCTGGCGTGTGGCCCGGAAGCGGCCAGAATCTCCCACCATCTTGCCGCCCACGGTCCATGTGGCTGCATCGCCGGTGCTCTCGTGGGACAGGACACACTCAAAGCTGCAGCTCTGGCCCTCCAGCACCTCCACTGTCTTGAGTCTCTTGGTGATGCCTACGTGCAGGTCTGAGGGCCACAGGAGACGGTGGTCATGCCAGCCAGGATGCCAGATCTACATGCCCTGTCACAAGGGCTGAGACCTCACTCCCACCCTCCAGCCCCAGTCTTGGTGGGCCTGCTGACCCCCAGCCTCCAGCTGGCCAAACCCTGGCATTTGCATCACCGAGGGCTGTTGCAACCAGTGTGATCGCCATCCTATCTTACAGAGAGCAATCACCGTCCACAGTAGTCATGAGCTCAAAAGCTCCTGAGCTTCCAGTGTCCCCTTCCTGAAGGGGAAGGATGGGTGCCCCAAGTGAAGGGGCCCTCCAGCTCCCAAACTCACCACACTGCCCTGTCCTCTTCCCTGAACCATCTCAAACCTCACCAGACCTTTAGAGACCTGCCACAGGGTGACCAGGGCACAACCCTGCCATGTACATGCAAGAAGGGAGAATGGGCCGGGACAGCAGTGCACATAGGAGGCCAGGCCCAGGCTGAGAGGGACATCTGAAGGGACCCTGGTGTCCTGGGGGGTGAGAGGGCTGATGCTGCCCTGCTGGCAGGTGACCTATGACATGGCTGCCTAACAAACTAGAAGGTGGTCTGCCAACAACCACCTTCGCCGGGCAGTGCCTGCAGCCTGGGAGTCCTTCTAGGGCATCCTATGTCTGACACCTGGGCCTCTGCCACAGGCTGCCTCCAAGAGGTAACCCCTGACTACCCTCTGCACCCCTGCAACTGCTCGCACAGACCCTGGTGCAGAGCGAGGTCTCCAGCCTCTGCAGAATCCCTGGCACCTGGTGACCCTATCAAACAGGGCCAGCCCAGTGTCCCCAGCCCGACCTTGCTCGGCATCGCTCACGCCCTGCCTGCACCTGGGCCTGCTCAGATCATACGAACCTGCTCCTCCAGGAGTTCGCGCTGACCGCTCGGTCTGCAGCAGCTTCTGGCCTTGGAGAATGGGTGCCCCCCTCCCCCGACCCTTTCCCCTGCCCTGGGCTCAGTCCCGCCCCTGGCCCAGTCCCGCCCCCTGAAGCTAACCCCTGCCACACACCGTGCACAATGACTTGGGCGCGGGTCTCCTCCAAGCCCACGCTGCAAGTGTAGAGGCCGGTGTCGTCCCGGCTCAAGTCGTGCACCACGAGCCCACGCGTCCCCGCTGTGTGCAGGAAGTCATACTTGTCGCTGGGGCCCAGCTCCACGTCGTCCTTTCGCCACACCACGCAGGCCTGGGGGTCTGAGACCTCGCACTGCAGGGCCAGCGTGCCCCGTTCCTCCGCGGATACATCGTCCAAGGCCTTCAGGAACACTACCGGCTTTGCTGGGGGGGAGAGGGTGGGGAGCTGAGCCAGTGCCACCTCCTGCCTGCGGAGAGCACCCCCCCCACACCGGAGGACCCCAGGGACGCCTCACCCTTGACCTCCAGGCGGGCGGTAGCCGACACTTTGGGGGAGGAGACGCGCACGGTGCCTGTGTCCACCCGCCGGACCCGCTTCAGCACCAGCGTGTGGCAACGGCCCTCGTGGGTGATCTCGTGGAAGCTGTCGTTGTACAGAGGCGCGCCGTTGAGCGACCACTCCACCTCCTCGTCCTCATGGGACAGCTCGCATGAGAAACAGGCCCGGCCCTCCTCCGTGACTTGTGCGTCCTGCAGTGGCTGCGTCACGGTCACCTCGCGGGCTGCCAGGAGCACAGCGGCTGCTCAGCACCCGCCACAGGCGCCCCCGGCCCCGGCCCCCTCCCGGACCCTGCGCACCCCCGCTACCTTCCACCGTGACCTGGGCACTGCTCTGGGCGCTGCCAGCCTGGCACCGGTAGATGCCTGCATCAGCAGGCGTGAGGCGGAGAATGCGCAGCTCAGCCATGTGGCCCTCCAGCATCATCTTGAACTTCTCCGAGGGTGCCAGGGGCGTGTCCTCCTTGTACCACTGCACAGCCTTGGGGGGCGGCTTGAAGTCACAGGACAGGACCACTGACTGCAGCTCGCGCCCTGCCTTGGGCTCCAGCGGCCGTGTGAGCACCATGGGGATGTCTGCAATTGGAGGGGAGAGGGTAGCGCTGCGGACACGGAGGGCCCCCCGGGGTCCCCACAGCCCGAGGAGGTTACCCCCACCTGTGCCAGGTCCATGCCAGATCCATGAGCAGCCTACCTGTGGGGCCACGCCCTCACCTGAGACCACCAGGCGCGCAGTGGAGCGCGACTTGCCAATGGTGAAGTGCACTGGGCCGGTCATGGTGGAGCAGGTGCGCCGCAGTGTCAGCCGGTGCACGGTGCCCTCCTGCTCCATGCCCACATTGGCCCCGGCCTGCAGCACTGTCTTTCCCAGGAGCCACTTGGGTGGCCGCACCGATGGGATGGAAGTCTCACACTCAAACCAGGCAGGGGCAGGTTCCATCACTGTCATGTCCTGCAGGCCGCGCACGATGGTGATGGATTGCTCTGTGGGCAAGGGGCTGGTCACCGGCGGCGTCCCATAGGGAGGACCGCCAGCCGCTCCCGGGACGCTGGAGAGGTGCTCACACTGCCCTGCCCGCACCTTCCACGAAGAACTGGGCGCTTGTCTTCACGTCCCCAGCATCGCAGGTGTAGGTGTCTTCGTCCTCGGGCTGCACATCCTTGATGACTAGCTTCCGGTAGAGGCCGTCACTGACCATCTCGTACTTGGGCCCAGAATGCAATTCCACGCTGCCCTTGAACCACTGCACCTGGGCGCTGGCCCGAGACATCTGGCACTCCAGCACTCCGCGGTGCTTCTCCATGGCTATCTTGTCCCGCAGCGGGCGCAAGATGGTCACTGGCAGCTCTGTGGGTGTGGCCCATGAGGAAGCGGGGTTCTCAGGGCGCCCAGAACCCTACCCTCACTGTGGCCTGGGGGCTCTGCCTCTGTGTCCTCCTGGCACCAGGCTGGGCCCCTGCGCTGGGGCAGAACAGCCCATGCTGACCCCCTCCCCTCTCACCAGGGCCACTAGGGGGCGACCCCATGTCACCTAGGGGCTTGCTTCTCTGGGGCCCACTTGGAAGACAGGAAAGGGGTGCGTGCTCACTCAGGAGCCATCCAGCACAAACCCTCCCCTGCACTCTCACCTTTCACTCGCAGCTGCGCTCGAGATTCTGCAGTTTCAACCACAAATTTGATCTCCCCTGCATCTTCTACCAGGACCCTCCGGTAGATAAGCGTGTGTGTCCTTCCTGGAAAGACGGGCCACTCAGTACTGGGGGACGGAGGGAGGACGTGCCCACCCGAGGCCTGCTGAGCGTCGCACCTTCCTGGCGGATGCGCACGTTGTCACTGGGCCGGAGCTTGCTGCCCTCCCAGAACCACTCTGCTGGCACCTCATCGAGAGAGACCTCACAGGAGAAGGTGGCGCCCTCCTTCTCCATCACCTCCACATCCTCCAGAGGCCTCACGATCTGGACCTTGCGACCTGGGGTAACAAGCCAGGCCCTGTCACACACAGACACACGGAGCTTTCCCCCTCCCCCGACTACTGAGGAGCACAGGGCAGGGCAGAGCAAGGGGGCTCAGCATTCGGCTGGGAAATGCAGGGAGGCCTGGACCCCTAATCTGCCCACCTTGCACCTTCAGGGAGGCTGAGCTCTGCGTGTCGTGGGCGTCACACACGTACACGCCCTGGTCCCCGAGCTCACACCGGTAAATGATGAGACTCCGACATGCACCTTGGGCCACCATGCCCACTGTCTTGCCCACCCGCAGCTCCACGCCGTCCTAAGGAGGGATGAGGTCAGGTCAGACACTGGAGCTGCCCAACAGAGCCACCCCACCCCTGCGAGGCCACAAACAGGCAGGGGGAGCCCAGGACTCCCGCAACAGGGAGGTACCTTCAGCCAGCGTACATCCACGTTGGGGCGTGACAGCTCACACTCCAGGGTCACCTTGTCCTTCTCTGTGGCCACTATGTCCTGCAGGGGGCGGCTGAACCTCACAGGCAGCTCTAGGTTGGCAGGACAGGAGAAGTGAGAGGCAGGGTGGTGGGGGGAGGGCTAAGCTGGGTGGTATCACATGGCTGGTTCTAGGAATGAGACCCAATGCCCCTGACCCACAGGATTCCACCACCCTGTGCTGCCCGCCTCCCCCAGGGGCAGAGGTGAGGCGCTCTGCAATGGGTCCTGCCCAAGCCCACGCACCAGTGACTACGAGCCGTGCAGACGTGTGCACCCCCTCAGCTTTGAAAGCAATGAGGCCACTGTCCTGTGGCCGCAGCCCGAATAGCGTCAGGGTGTGGATGGGGCCGTGCACCGCCAGCTGGCATGTGGGCCCTGGCTGTAGCCGCAGGCCGTCATGCGTCCAGCTGCCCTCCACATCGTCATGGGACAGCTCCACCTCCATGCTGACCGTCCCCTGCTCCGATGCCTCCACTGCCTGCAGGCCCCGCACCAGCCGGACCTGGCGCACTGCAGGACAAACGCACAGGGAGAGGTGAGCCCCTGTCCGGACACCATGGTCCTCAGGCCACTCACCACCCCAGGGGCCTCAGAGCGGGCCAGCTGTCCAGGAGGGAGAAGCCCACCCCATCCACCCTCGCTACCTTCCTGGCATCCCCCAGGGCCCATCCCTCCAGGGGGACATCTGCTTCCCTCCCCGTCCCATCTCCTTCCCAGTTGCCCACCCCCCAGGCCCAGCCTGCTGCTGCTGCTCACTTTCAACGGTGAGCTTGGCCTGGGTCTTGTCGTCCGGAGTCTCACACCCATAGAAGCCACGGTCAGCAAAACCCACACAGCGAAGAATCAAGCGGTGACTGGTGCTCTCCGCGTGAATCTCCACATTCTTGCCTGGCGCCAGGGCGGTAGCATTCCGCGTCCACTTAACCTCAGGCCACGGCCGAGTCAGCTCCACTTCCATGGTCACCAAGCTCCGCTCTTCCACTGTCTGTGGCTCTAGCTTCTTTCTGAACAGCACTGGGGCCTCTGGGGTCCCAAGCAAGGGAGGTCACTGCAGCCACTGCCACTCTTGGGAAGGCCAGAGCTCGGGGGCCCTTCCACCCCGGCCCACGCCTGGCGGCACAGCTGATCCCCAGCATGATCTCACATGCTGATTCCAGGCTGGGCCCAGCGTGCACCTGTACAGGTACAACTACAGGGGAGGAAGCCCAGGCCCTGGGAGGCTGTGCGTTCCCCAGCATGCCTCTCATCACCAGCTCCCCTACCCCCCATGACCCTGCCATGCCTGGAACTCCTAAGTGTGGTGCAGGCCTCCTAGTCCAGGCCCTGCCACCATCTCCCCAGAAGCTGTGTGCTCACATGACTCCCACTCAGGACCTGCAGCAGCTCCCCAGGGGAGGTCCTGGTGTCAGCCCATCACCACCTCCGGCCTCTGCCTGCACCAGCTGCCAACCCCACTTCCTCCGCTTTGCTCTCCAGGGGGTTTTGGCTTGGGATGCCTACTCCGGGAAGCCTCCCTGGACAGCTTCAACCTCTGCCCACTCCCCAGCCAGATGCATTTTGTAGGAGTTTCCTTTGCCTCCTTCAGAGTAGGTACCTAACACCTGGGCCCCACCCAGAGAAGCCTCCAGGTCACCCAGACCACCAGCTGTACACAAGCTGGCATCGAGTGCTGCCAGAAAACCAGCCCTTGGGGAGGCCCTCCCTGCCACGAATACACACACTGCACACACACACACCTCGCACGCGGAGAGCAGCAGAGGACAAGACACCCTCAGCCTCCACCGTGATCTGGCCAGAGTCCTCCAGGGTCAGGCTGCACACCGTCAGGCTGTGGCTGGCACCGCTCTGCGAGATTAGAAACTTCTCGCTGGGCTGCAGCAGGGCGCCGTCCCGGAACCACGAGACCGCTGCGTCGCTGGGGGACACGACGCACTGGAAGGTGGCCTCACTGCCCTCCTCGGCCACCGCGGCGCTCAACCCCGACGTGAACTTGACCATGCGGGGAGCTGCGGACGGGAATTTTGCTGGAGAAGCGGGAGGAAGGCGGGCGACCAGGTAGAGGCAGAGGCCCCACCTCGCCGGCGTGGACAAAGGACGCCTCCTCCAGGAAGCTGCCCAGGGGCACCCCGCCCACCGCACACCCCACCACCCACCGCGCACCCCACCGCCGCGTACCGCTGACCGTGAGCTGTGCGCTGGTGCGGTCGTCGCGGGTTTCGCAGGCGTACTCCCCTGCATCCTCCAGCCGCAGGCCCGACAGGGTGAGCGTGCGCCGGGGCCCCGCGGCTTCCATGCGGAAGCGCTTGCCAGCCCGGAGCTGCGCGCTCCCGTGGCGCCACACGACCTCAGCCTGTGGCGGGCTCAGCTCGCAGGCCAGCGTCACCGTGCCGCCCAGCTCCCCGCTGGCGGGCTCCAGGTGCTGGCAGAACTTGGCTGCCACCTCTGCGGGGGGGGGGGGGGGGGGCAGGCACATCACTGCGGGGGGGCCCCCCGAGGCCACCTCTGCGCACAGCACCGGGGCGGTGAGTCCTACTCTGGCTCCGCACAGGGTCGCTGCCCACAGCACCTCCCAGGGGAGCGCACCCCCCCCCCGCCCCCGCGCCCTCACCCTGCACACACGGGGCTCTGGGGGCCGCCCAGTCCCGCTGACCTTCCACCTGCACGGGGAAATCCTGCCCCTCTGTGCCCACGCGGCAGCTGTAGACCGCGCTGTCCAGGGTTTGCGCTCCGCGGATCTTCAGGGTGTGGGTCACCCCCAGGCTGGCCATTTCATGCCGCTTGCTTCTGCGGATCTCCACGCCGTCCTTGAGCCAGGTCACCGCAGCCACAGAGGGTGTCGCCAGCGTGGCAGTCAGGAATATGTCCTCATGCTCCCTGACCACCAGAGGCTCCCTGCGGCCAGGTTTCTGCAGGGTAGGGGGCTCAGGCTCCCGCTCTGGGGGGGACATCGGTGGGCATAAGAGCAAGGCCCTTGCCTTCCTGTCCTGCGCCCCATCCCACCTAGGAGCCAGACCACCTGCCAGCCACAACCCAGCTCCCAGAGCCAGACAGGGCATCCAGAAGGAGCCACCTGGGACCAAAGGCCTGAGGCCAGGAGCTCTGTCCCTCCCAGAGCTGAGAGCCCAGGATCCCTGCCCACCAGGGAAGGTGGGCCCCATGGGCAAAGACTGCAGGGTGGAAAAGCAAGTGTTTCAAAGAGACCCTGAAACAGCCTGGGCCTGGACCCATGTTTCAGAAGGGCCTCAGGAACAGGGCAGGAGAGGAGATATGATAGGACAACTTGGCCCAGGTCCATGCCCGGATTGGCACCCAAGCAAGTGCTAGACAAAGGACAGCTGGACCCTCAGGATCCCAAGGCCGGAGACCACTCAACTGAGGCTGCATACCTCCACAACAAGGATTTAAAATGGGAAATGTATCTGTTCATAAACCTACACAGAAAAGTTCTTCTGATAGACCAGTCCTTAGCAGGTGCAGGTGACCAAGAAAGCCTCAGTGGCAGGTTTTGTACTAGTTAAGGTACAGATGTGACAGTGAAGACAAAAGCTTAGAGAAGCAGATGCCAAGAACATGCCACAATAGGGCCTGCAGCATGCTGTCTAACCCAAGGACCACGGAAGTGGACAGAGGCCGAGGATGGGCCCATCAACAGACAACCCACCACATGGACAACACACAACAGCTCCCACCGTGTCAAAAAGGCCACCTTTCCAGATTTGTCATGCGCTATAACCTCTACCCAATGCTAGAACCCACCTGCAAACTCGAGACTGAAAAACACCTTCTGGCCCCCGGCCTCGCAGCTGTACTCCCCGGCGTCGGCCCGCCCCGCCTGCTGCACCACCAGCCTCCTGCTGCAGCCCTGGGCCTCCACGTGCACCCTGGAGCTCGCACTCAGCTTCTTCCCGTCCTTGTACCACGTCACCTCCGTCCCGGCCTGGGCCACCTCGCAGCTCAGCGTGGCGCTGCCGCCCGCCTTGGCCTGCACCTCACTGCGTGCTGGCTGCTCCTTGGCAAACACCGGTGTAGGCTCTGGGGACACAGGGGGACATGCAGGGTCAGAGGCACCATCCAAGGGAGGAAGGCAGCACTGGGAGGAGAAAGATTACACGGGGCTGCAGGGGACTGGGAACGTCCCCAGGCTCTGCACCAGCCATGTGACTGGAGAAGCCCCATAGCTTCTCGACCATGAGGGACACGATTCATGTGCCCATCCCTCACTGCTCCGCAGGGGCCCCTAGACGTGGGGACCACACATCGCATCATGGCTCTACACACGCTTTCCAGGTGGGGGGGGGGGGGGGCGGCACATTCTAAAAGTGTCCCACCTAGTCTGGTTCCAGGTGGGGCTAGAATGTTTATCACCGCCGCATGTGGGCCACCCAGTGAGGCACCTCCATTCTAGGCTGATCCACATGGGCTTGTCCAGGAGCAGACCGTATCTTCTCCTAGAACTCCGTGAGAGCTGCTCCAGTTGGGATCACACATCCTACAACTGCCCCATGTGGGCCCTCCAGGTGAGGACAGTACATTCTAACTCTGCTCCACATAGGCTGTTCCAGGGGCACCACACATCCCATCATTGCCCCACCTGGGCTGTTCCAGAGGGGAGTCTGGGACACTTCTGTGTACATGGACTCTGTGGTCATGATACATGGATTGTTCTACTTTCCCGGAGGACATTCGACATTTCTGTAGAGTTTGAAGGCAACTTTCCCCCGCTATGGTCTACAAAGCTTCCGAGTCTCCATGCCGTTTCCTATCTTAGTATTTTCAACTGGTGTCTATCTGGTGGAGTCCCTGTACTTCCCCCAGCATCTCTGTCACTGTCTGCGGACTCATGAGGCCTGGCACCTCCCCCAGTATTCCTGGGCTGCCCACTCCTGGTTGCTCCACTGTGGGGACACGGTTCATGTCTCTGCTCATTCACCAACAGTACTGTCTTTTCTCTACTCATTTTAAGGCACTCTTTCCTTAAAAGTTAGAGACTGACAACTATGTGTTTAAAGTTGTTTTCCCAAATCTGTGGCTTGCCTTTTCACTCTCTTATGGCCTCTTCAGAGGAATGAAATTCTCAATGCTAGTGTCATCACATATGTCTATCTCGTCCTATTGCATTCAGAGCTTTCAAGTTCTATGGAAGGAATCTTTCCTTACCCGAATCTTCAAACAACTGTGTGTCATCTGAAGGTTTCATGGTTGCTATCCTACCAGGACATGGCTTTTGGGTGTTGTGTGAATTCCATTACAGTTTAATTTTTTCCCAATTTTAAATGATTCAAGCACCGTTTATGAAAACAACTCCTCTCTCCTTATCGTATAGACATTGCAGTAAAAACAAACAAACCTGCGGTTCGGCAGGAGCCCGTGTATGCAAAACTCTGTTTCTGTTTTGTTTTGACCCCTTGATCTGCAAACTACCCCTGCACCGAGCTGCACAGATACCGCATATCCATGTGAAAAACAATATCCTGAAGCAACTAAGACAGGATAATCTAAAGTTTAGTTGAGATATTTCCAAATATGATTATATGGTCAAAACCTCCCCTATTGGTTTCAAGAAACTGAAATGTCTCTCGCTAAGAAGAACCCCGGACAGTGCCCCCCAGAAAAGCACAGTCACATAACCAAGGTGTGAGATGCTTAGTCTACTTGATGCCTCTACCCGAGCGTGGAGCACAGCCATCATCCTGGTCACCGAGGAACTCTGGGAGGGTTCTGTGCAGGTGCTCAGATGCATGACTAAGCATTAGGACGTGACAGCACCGCTCGGGGCGCAAAAACGGCCCTGTCACTGCACACACACACCCTTCTCATTAAACCTCCATCCGTCCAGCCATGGCTACGAAAATAGAAGGCAACAGGATGGCAGAGGTGAAAAGGTGAGGACGGATGCAGGGAGCAGCAGGGCCTACGGGGTGTGTAATGCAATCCCTTCATCACCTCCACACAAGACTCAGTTGGTGGAACTGACCTGCGACGTCCAGGCGGAAGGACACCTTCTGGCCCCCGGCCTCGCAGCTGTACTCCCCGGCGTCGGCCCGCCCCGCCTGCTGCACCACCAGCCTCCTGCTGCAGCCCTGGGCCTCCACGTGCACCCTGGAGCTCGCACTCAGCTTCTTCCCGTCCTTGTACCACGTCACCTCCGTCCCGGCCTGGGCCACCTCGCAGCTCAGCGTGGCGCTGCCGCCCGCCTTGGCCTGCACCTCACTGCGTGCTGGCTGCTCCTTGGCAAACACCGGTGTAGGCTCTGGGGACACAGGGGGACGCGTGATCAAAACCTTATCTAAGTCAAGATGCAGTACTGGGCGGTGCCTGGGTGGCTCAGGTCATGATCTCAGGGTCCTGGGATTGAGCTCTGCATCGGGGCGGGGCGGGGGCGGGGGGGGGGGCGGTTGTCCCTGCTCAGCAAGGAATCTGCTTCTCCCTCTCCCTCTGCTGCTCCCCCTGCTTGTGCTCTCTGAAATAAATAAAATCTTTAAAAAAAAAAAAGGAAAAGATGCAGCACTGGGGAAGCGGGAGTACCCAGGAAGCTGGGATGTTCTCCAGGCTGGACACCAGCTGTGTGGCCCTCAATCCCACATGGGTCCCTGCTCCCACCGACTCTGTGCCGACAGCTATTGGTGATGGGCTGGGGGGTAATGAAGCTGTACCTCTATCCCCCGTGTGATGCTTCCGACAGACTGGTGTCACCTTGCTCATACTTCGTCTCCCGTAGAGACCCTGAAATCCATGACAGACCTACACTATGAAGTGTTTCTACAGCCCCGGCCTGCTTTGCTATAGAACTTACGCTACCACGTAAAATGAGATAAGAGCACAGCTCCTTTCCTATTCTGTATAAGAAAGTCCACGAGCAAGAAGTGATTAAATTCCAGCATATCTGGAAGAATTCACCCGGCAAGCCTTTGGACTCACACGTGGATTCACAAAGACATTTTGTTACTGGCGCTACATCCCGGCGGGGCCGTTTGCATTGTCTACTTCTCCTAAGATTTTCTTGGAGAGAGAGGAAGAGAGAAAGCAAGCGGGGGGAGGGGGGCAGGCAGAGGGAGAAGGAGACCCCCGTTAAGCAGGGAGCCCGACACAGCTCGATCCTGGGAGCATGGGAACAGGACCTGAGCCGAAGGCAGACGCTTCACCCACAGACCCACCCGGGGAGCCCCACTGTTGACTTCATACATCAGTTTGATTTCCTTTCCTACAACCACTGGGACAACGTGTCATCACCATTCTGATTCTCTTGCATTAAATGGTGTCAGACTGTCTTAAACAGCAAGTCGAAAAGGCGCACAGCCGCCGTGGCGGTGTCCACGCACGCCCGCGGGTCACGATCTCCTGAGACAACAGCAGTCCACTGTGTGCGGCCCCAGGACCAGGGCGGGGCTGCGCTGACCCTCATCCGAGACACGGAACATAAAGACAAAGTCACAGGATTCTCTGAGAACCGGCCCGGGAGGCACAGCTCATGGACCCCCATCGCAGACCCTTTTTGCCAGTCGAGGGGGGGGCCGCCACCACAGCGCTCTGGGTCACAAGTGTGCCCATGGGCTGCGTACTCCTCTCCCTCTCTCAACCCTTGCCTCGGAATCCCACGGAGTTCTAACACGGGATATCCTAACTGAAGACAAAATGATACAGGACGAGCTTTGTGGAGACAGCTCCCGAACACACGCCTGTTGCACCACGGGTGCTTGGCTACCACTTCCATGCTCACTATTTCCTTGAGGCTCTGCCATGAGCATCTCTCTGGCCTCTGTGCAGAGAGGCTCCATACCCGTGTGCAAGGACAGAAGCACGCCCAGGACACCTAAAACCTCCATCACAAACACGCAGTGTCGAGATAATTCCAAGGATGACCGGGTGCCCGCGTGCTTGCCCTGGGTACTGGACTCCATACGTCTCTCGATGGTGAGAAACACCCAACGAGGCCTCTGGGAACCACTAGAGCATCCACAGGTGAGGACATCTGGTCAACTATGGCCGGGACACCAAATGGAGCCCAGGTGCAGGACGGCAAAGAACAACCGTGCATTCCGAACGAGTGGCTGAGGGTTGCCCACGGGGGGCCCATTCCCTTCAGTAAACCCTCGCCCGGCAACATCTCTGGGATCAGACACCAGACAGAAAGTGGCAGCTGGGAGGAAGGGACAGGAAAGCTCCCGGGTCCGTCTGGGCTGTGGGCTAGTGTGACCATCGCCTGTAATCCAGGCTATTCTCCGCGAACTGACCTGCGACGTCCAGGCGGAAGGACACCTTCTGGCCCCCGGCCTCGCAGCTGTACTCCCCGGCGTCGGCCCGCCCCGCCTGCTGCACCACCAGCCTCCTGCTGCAGCCCTGGGCCTCCACGTGCACCCTGGAGCTCGCACTCAGCTTCTTCCCGTCCTTGTACCACGTCACCTCCGTCCCGGCCTGGGCCACCTCGCAGCTCAGCGTGGCGCTGCCGCCCGCCTTGGCCTGCACCTCACTGCGTGCTGGCTGCTCCTTGGCAAACACCGGTGTAGGCTCTGGGGACACAGGGGGACATGCAGGGTCAGAGGCACCATCCAAGGGAGGAAGGCAGCACTGGGAGGAGAAAGATTACACGGGGCTGCAGGGGACTGGGAACGTCCCCAGGCTCTGCACCAGCCATGTGACTGGAGAAGCCCCATAGCTTCTCGACCATGAGGGACACGATTCATGTGCCCATCCCTCACTGCTCCGCAGGGGCCCCTAGACGTGGGGACCACACATCGCATCATGGCTCTACACACGCTTTCCAGGTGGGGGGGGGGGGGCGGCACATTCTAAAAGTGTCCCACCTAGTCTGGTTCCAGGTGGGGCTAGAATGTTTATCACCGCCGCATGTGGGCCACCCAGTGAGGCACCTCCATTCTAGGCTGATCCACATGGGCTTGTCCAGGAGCAGACCGTATCTTCTCCTAGAACTCCGTGAGAGCTGCTCCAGTTGGGATCACACATCCTACAACTGCCCCATGTGGGCCCTCCAGGTGAGGACAGTACATTCTAACTCTGCTCCACATAGGCTGTTCCAGGGGCACCACACATCCCATCATTGCCCCACCTGGGCTGTTCCAGAGGGGAGTCTGGGACACTTCTGTGTACATGGACTCTGTGGTCATGATACATGGATTGTTCTACTTTCCCGGAGGACATTCGACATTTCTGTAGAGTTTGAAGGCAACTTTCCCCCGCTATGGTCTACAAAGCTTCCGAGTCTCCATGCCGTTTCCTATCTTAGTATTTTCAACTGGTGTCTATCTGGTGGAGTCCCTGTACTTCCCCCAGCATCTCTGTCACTGTCTGCGGACTCATGAGGCCTGGCACCTCCCCCAGTATTCCTGGGCTGCCCACTCCTGGTTGCTCCACTGTGGGGACACGGTTCATGTCTCTGCTCATTCACCAACAGTACTGTCTTTTCTCTACTCATTTTAAGGCACTCTTTCCTTAAAAGTTAGAGACTGACAACTATGTGTTTAAAGTTGTTTTCCCAAATCTGTGGCTTGCCTTTTCACTCTCTTATGGCCTCTTCAGAGGAATGAAATTCTCAATGCTAGTGTCATCACATATGTCTATCTCGTCCTATTGCATTCAGAGCTTTCAAGTTCTATGGAAGGAATCTTTCCTTACCCGAATCTTCAAACAACTGTGTGTCATCTGAAGGTTTCATGGTTGCTATCCTACCAGGACATGGCTTTTGGGTGTTGTGTGAATTCCATTACAGTTTAATTTTTTCCCAATTTTAAATGATTCAAGCACCGTTTATGAAAACAACTCCTCTCTCCTTATCGTATAGACATTGCAGTAAAAACAAACAAACCTGCGGTTCGGCAGGAGCCCGTGTATGCAAAACTCTGTTTCTGTTTTGTTTTGACCCCTTGATCTGCAAACTACCCCTGCACCGAGCTGCACAGATACCGCATATCCATGTGAAAAACAATATCCTGAAGCAACTAAGACAGGATAATCTAAAGTTTAGTTGAGATATTTCCAAATATGATTATATGGTCAAAACCTCCCCTATTGGTTTCAAGAAACTGAAATGTCTCTCGCTAAGAAGAACCCCGGACAGTGCCCCCCAGAAAAGCACAGTCACATAACCAAGGTGTGAGATGCTTAGTCTACTTGATGCCTCTACCCGAGCGTGGAGCACAGCCATCATCCTGGTCACCGAGGAACTCTGGGAGGGTTCTGTGCAGGTGCTCAGATGCATGACTAAGCATTAGGACGTGACAGCACCGCTCGGGGCGCAAAAACGGCCCTGTCACTGCACACACACACCCTTCTCATTAAACCTCCATCCGTCCAGCCATGGCTACGAAAATAGAAGGCAACAGGATGGCAGAGGTGAAAAGGTGAGGACGGATGCAGGGAGCAGCAGGGCCTACGGGGTGTGTAATGCAATCCCTTCATCACCTCCACACAAGACTCAGTTGGTGGAACTGACCTGCGACGTCCAGGCGGAAGGACACCTTCTGGCCCCCGGCCTCGCAGCTGTACTCCCCGGCGTCGGCCCGCCCCGCCTGCTGCACCACCAGCCTCCTGCTGCAGCCCTGGGCCTCCACGTGCACCCTGGAGCTCGCACTCAGCTTCTTCCCGTCCTTGTACCACGTCACCTCCGTCCCGGCCTGGGCCACCTCGCAGCTCAGCGTGGCGCTGCCGCCCGCCTTGGCCTGCACCTCACTGCGTGCTGGCTGCTCCTTGGCAAACACCGGTGTAGGCTCTGGGGACACAGGGGGACGCGTGATCAAAACCTTATCTAAGTCAAGATGCAGTACTGGGCGGTGCCTGGGTGGCTCAGGTCATGATCTCAGGGTCCTGGGATTGAGCTCTGCATCGGGGCGGGGCGGGGGCGGGGGGGGGGGGCGGTTGTCCCTGCTCAGCAAGGAATCTGCTTCTCCCTCTCCCTCTGCTGCTCCCCCTGCTTGTGCTCTCTGAAATAAATAAAATCTTTAAAAAAAAAAAAGGAAAAGATGCAGCACTGGGGAAGCGGGAGTACCCAGGAAGCTGGGATGTTCTCCAGGCTGGACACCAGCTGTGTGGCCCTCAATCCCACATGGGTCCCTGCTCCCACCGACTCTGTGCCGACAGCTATTGGTGATGGGCTGGGGGGTAATGAAGCTGTACCTCTATCCCCCGTGTGATGCTTCCGACAGACTGGTGTCACCTTGCTCATACTTCGTCTCCCGTAGAGACCCTGAAATCCATGACAGACCTACACTATGAAGTGTTTCTACAGCCCCGGCCTGCTTTGCTATAGAACTTACGCTACCACGTAAAATGAGATAAGAGCACAGCTCCTTTCCTATTCTGTATAAGAAAGTCCACGAGCAAGAAGTGATTAAATTCCAGCATATCTGGAAGAATTCACCCGGCAAGCCTTTGGACTCACACGTGGATTCACAAAGACATTTTGTTACTGGCGCTACATCCCGGCGGGGCCGTTTGCATTGTCTACTTCTCCTAAGATTTTCTTGGAGAGAGAGGAAGAGAGAAAGCAAGCGGGGGGAGGGGGGCAGGCAGAGGGAGAAGGAGACCCCCGTTAAGCAGGGAGCCCGACACAGCTCGATCCTGGGAGCATGGGAACAGGACCTGAGCCGAAGGCAGACGCTTCACCCACAGACCCACCCGGGGAGCCCCACTGTTGACTTCATACATCAGTTTGATTTCCTTTCCTACAACCACTGGGACAACGTGTCATCACCATTCTGATTCTCTTGCATTAAATGGTGTCAGACTGTCTTAAACAGCAAGTCGAAAAGGCGCACAGCCGCCGTGGCGGTGTCCACGCACGCCCGCGGGTCACGATCTCCTGAGACAACAGCAGTCCACTGTGTGCGGCCCCAGGACCAGGGCGGGGCTGCGCTGACCCCCATCCGAGACACGGAACATAAAGACAAAGTCACAGGATTCTCTGAGAACCGGCCCGGGAGGCACAGCTCATGGACCCCCATCGCAGACCCTTTTTGCCAGTCGAGGGGGGGGCCGCCACCACAGCGCTCTGGGTCACAAGTGTGCCCATGGGCTGCGTACTCCTCTCCCTCTCTCAACCCTTGCCTCGGAATCCCACGGAGTTCTAACACGGGATATCCTAACTGAAGACAAAATGATACAGGACGAGCTTTGTGGAGACAGCTCCCGAACACACGCCTGTTGCACCACGGGTGCTTGGCTACCACTTCCATGCTCACTATTTCCTTGAGGCTCTGCCATGAGCATCTCTCTGGCCTCTGTGCAGAGAGGCTCCATACCCGTGTGCAAGGACAGAAGCACGCCCAGGACACCTAAAACCTCCATCACAAACACGCAGTGTCGAGATAATTCCAAGGATGACCGGGTGCCCGCGTGCTTGCCCTGGGTACTGGACTCCATACGTCTCTCGATGGTGAGAAACACCCAACGAGGCCTCTGGGAACCACTAGAGCATCCACAGGTGAGGACATCTGGTCAACTATGGCCGGGACACCAAATGGAGCCCAGGTGCAGGACGGCAAAGAACAACCGTGCATTCCGAACGAGTGGCTGAGGGTTGCCCACGGGGGGCCCATTCCCTTCAGTAAACCCTCGCCCGGCAACATCTCTGGGATCAGACACCAGACAGAAAGTGGCAGCTGGGAGGAAGGGACAGGAAAGCTCCCGGGTCCGTCTGGGCTGTGGGCTAGTGTGACCATCGCCTGTAATCCAGGCTATTCTCCGCGAACTGACCTGCGACGTCCAGGCGGAAGGACACCTTCTGGCCCCCGGCCTCGCAGCTGTACTCCCCGGCGTCGGCCCGCCCCGCCTGCTGCACCACCAGCCTCCTGCTGCAGCCCTGGGCCTCCACGTGCACCCTGGAGCTCGCACTCAGCTTCTTCCCGTCCTTGTACCACGTCACCTCCGTCCCGGCCTGGGCCACCTCGCAGCTCAGCGTGGCGCTGCCGCCCGCCTTGGCCTGCACCTCACTGCGTGCTGGCTGCTCCTTGGCAAACACCGGTGTAGGCTCTGGGGACACAGGGGGACATGCAGGGTCAGAGGCACCATCCAAGGGAGGAAGGCAGCACTGGGAGGAGAAAGATTACACGGGGCTGCAGGGGACTGGGAACGTCCCCAGGCTCTGCACCAGCCATGTGACTGGAGAAGCCCCATAGCTTCTCGACCATGAGGGACACGATTCATGTGCCCATCCCTCACTGCTCCGCAGGGGCCCCTAGACGTGGGGACCACACATCGCATCATGGCTCTACACACGCTTTCCAGGTGGGGGGGGGGGGGCGGCACATTCTAAAAGTGTCCCACCTAGTCTGGTTCCAGGTGGGGCTAGAATGTTTATCACCGCCGCATGTGGGCCACCCAGTGAGGCACCTCCATTCTAGGCTGATCCACATGGGCTTGTCCAGGAGCAGACCGTATCTTCTCCTAGAACTCCGTGAGAGCTGCTCCAGTTGGGATCACACATCCTACAACTGCCCCATGTGGGCCCTCCAGGTGAGGACAGTACATTCTAACTCTGCTCCACATAGGCTGTTCCAGGGGCACCACACATCCCATCATTGCCCCACCTGGGCTGTTCCAGAGGGGAGTCTGGGACACTTCTGTGTACATGGACTCTGTGGTCATGATACATGGATTGTTCTACTTTCCCGGAGGACATTCGACATTTCTGTAGAGTTTGAAGGCAACTTTCCCCCGCTATGGTCTACAAAGCTTCCGAGTCTCCATGCCGTTTCCTATCTTAGTATTTTCAACTGGTGTCTATCTGGTGGAGTCCCTGTACTTCCCCCAGCATCTCTGTCACTGTCTGCGGACTCATGAGGCCTGGCACCTCCCCCAGTATTCCTGGGCTGCCCACTCCTGGTTGCTCCACTGTGGGGACACGGTTCATGTCTCTGCTCATTCACCAACAGTACTGTCTTTTCTCTACTCATTTTAAGGCACTCTTTCCTTAAAAGTTAGAGACTGACAACTATGTGTTTAAAGTTGTTTTCCCAAATCTGTGGCTTGCCTTTTCACTCTCTTATGGCCTCTTCAGAGGAATGAAATTCTCAATGCTAGTGTCATCACATATGTCTATCTCGTCCTATTGCATTCAGAGCTTTCAAGTTCTATGGAAGGAATCTTTCCTTACCCGAATCTTCAAACAACTGTGTGTCATCTGAAGGTTTCATGGTTGCTATCCTACCAGGACATGGCTTTTGGGTGTTGTGTGAATTCCATTACAGTTTAATTTTTTCCCAATTTTAAATGATTCAAGCACCGTTTATGAAAACAACTCCTCTCTCCTTATCGTATAGACATTGCAGTAAAAACAAACAAACCTGCGGTTCGGCAGGAGCCCGTGTATGCAAAACTCTGTTTCTGTTTTGTTTTGACCCCTTGATCTGCAAACTACCCCTGCACCGAGCTGCACAGATACCGCATATCCATGTGAAAAACAATATCCTGAAGCAACTAAGACAGGATAATCTAAAGTTTAGTTGAGATATTTCCAAATATGATTATATGGTCAAAACCTCCCCTATTGGTTTCAAGAAACTGAAATGTCTCTCGCTAAGAAGAACCCCGGACAGTGCCCCCCAGAAAAGCACAGTCACATAACCAAGGTGTGAGATGCTTAGTCTACTTGATGCCTCTACCCGAGCGTGGAGCACAGCCATCATCCTGGTCACCGAGGAACTCTGGGAGGGTTCTGTGCAGGTGCTCAGATGCATGACTAAGCATTAGGACGTGACAGCACCGCTCGGGGCGCAAAAACGGCCCTGTCACTGCACACACACACCCTTCTCATTAAACCTCCATCCGTCCAGCCATGGCTACGAAAATAGAAGGCAACAGGATGGCAGAGGTGAAAAGGTGAGGACGGATGCAGGGAGCAGCAGGGCCTACGGGGTGTGTAATGCAATCCCTTCATCACCTCCACACAAGACTCAGTTGGTGGAACTGACCTGCGACGTCCAGGCGGAAGGACACCTTCTGGCCCCCGGCCTCGCAGCTGTACTCCCCGGCGTCGGCCCGCCCCGCCTGCTGCACCACCAGCCTCCTGCTGCAGCCCTGGGCCTCCACGTGCACCCTGGAGCTCGCACTCAGCTTCTTCCCGTCCTTGTACCACGTCACCTCCGTCCCGGCCTGGGCCACCTCGCAGCTCAGCGTGGCGCTGCCGCCCGCCTTGGCCTGCACCTCACTGCGTGCTGGCTGCTCCTTGGCAAACACCGGTGTAGGCTCTGGGGACACAGGGGGACGCGTGATCAAAACCTTATCTAAGTCAAGATGCAGTACTGGGCGGTGCCTGGGTGGCTCAGGTCATGATCTCAGGGTCCTGGGATTGAGCTCTGCATCGGGGCGGGGCGGGGGCGGGGGGGGGGGCGGTTGTCCCTGCTCAGCAAGGAATCTGCTTCTCCCTCTCCCTCTGCTGCTCCCCCTGCTTGTGCTCTCTGAAATAAATAAAATCTTTAAAAAAAAAAAAAGGAAAAGATGCAGCACTGGGGAAGCGGGAGTACCCAGGAAGCTGGGATGTTCTCCAGGCTGGGCACCAGCTGTGTGGCCCTCAATCCCACATGGGTCCCTGCTCCCACCGACTCTGTGCCGACAGCTATTGGTGATGGGCTGGGGGGTAATGAAGCTGTACCTCTATCCCCCGTGTGATGCTTCCGACAGACTGGTGTCACCTTGCTCATACTTCGTCTCCCGTAGAGACCCTGAAATCCATGACAGACCTACACTATGAAGTGTTTCTACAGCCCCGGCCTGCTTTGCTATAGAACTTACGCTACCACGTAAAATGAGATAAGAGCACAGCTCCTTTCCTATTCTGTATAAGAAAGTCCACGAGCAAGAAGTGATTAAATTCCAGCATATCTGGAAGAATTCACCCGGCAAGCCTTTGGACTCACACGTGGATTCACAAAGACATTTTGTTACTGGCGCTACATCCCGGCGGGGCCGTTTGCATTGTCTACTTCTCCTAAGATTTTCTTGGAGAGAGAGGAAGAGAGAAAGCAAGCGGGGGGAGGGGGGCAGGCAGAGGGAGAAGGAGACCCCCGTTAAGCAGGGAGCCCGACACAGCTCGATCCTGGGAGCATGGGAACAGGACCTGAGCCGAAGGCAGACGCTTCACCCACAGACCCACCCGGGGAGCCCCACTGTTGACTTCATACATCAGTTTGATTTCCTTTCCTACAACAACTGGGACAACGTGTCATCACCATTCTGATTCTCTTGCATTAAATGGTGTCAGACTGTCTTAAACAGCAAGTCGAAAAGGCGCACAGCCGCCGTGGCGGTGTCCACGCACGCCCGCGGGTCACGATCTCCTGAGACAACAGCAGTCCACTGTGTGCGGCCCCAGGACCAGGGCGGGGCTGCGCTGACCCTCATCCGAGACACGGAACATAAAGACAAAGTCACAGGATTCTCTGAGAACCGGCCCGGGAGGCACAGCTCATGGACCCCCATCGCAGACCCTTTTTGCCAGTCGAGGGGGGGGCCGCCACCACAGCGCTCTGGGTCACAAGTGTGCCCATGGGCTGCGTACTCCTCTCCCTCTCTCAACCCTTGCCTCGGAATCCCACGGAGTTCTAACACGGGATATCCTAACTGAAGACAAAATGATACAGGACGAGCTTTGTGGAGACAGCTCCCGAACACACGCCTGTTGCACCACGGGTGCTTGGCTACCACTTCCATGCTCACTATTTCCTTGAGGCTCTGCCATGAGCATCTCTCTGGCCTCTGTGCAGAGAGGCTCCATACCCGTGTGCAAGGACAGAAGCACGCCCAGGACACCTAAAACCTCCATCACAAACACGCAGTGTCGAGATAATTCCAAGGATGACCGGGTGCCCGCGTGCTTGCCCTGGGTACTGGACTCCATACGTCTCTCGATGGTGAGAAACACCCAACGAGGCCTCTGGGAACCACTAGAGCATCCACAGGTGAGGACATCTGGTCAACTATGGCCGGGACACCAAATGGAGCCCAGGTGCAGGACGGCAAAGAACAACCGTGCATTCCGAACGAGTGGCTGAGGGTTGCCCACGGGGGGCCCATTCCCTTCAGTAAACCCTCGCCCGGCAACATCTCTGGGATCAGACACCAGACAGAAAGTGGCAGCTGGGAGGAAGGGACAGGAAAGCTCCCGGGTCCGTCTGGGCTGTGGGCTAGTGTGACCATCGCCTGTAATCCAGGCTATTCTCCGCGAACTGACCTGCGACGTCCAGGCGGAAGGACACCTTCTGGCCCCCGGCCTCGCAGCTGTACTCCCCGGCGTCGGCCCGCCCCGCCTGCTGCACCACCAGCCTCCTGCTGCAGCCCTGGGCCTCCACGTGCACCCTGGAGCTCGCACTCAGCTTCTTCCCGTCCTTGTACCACGTCACCTCCGTCCCGGCCTGGGCCACCTCGCAGCTCAGCGTGGCGCTGCCGCCCGCCTTGGCCTGCACCTCACTGCGTGCTGGCTGCTCCTTGGCAAACACCGGTGTAGGCTCTGGGGACACAGGGGGACATGCAGGGTCAGAGGCACCATCCAAGGGAGGAAGGCAGCACTGGGAGGAGAAAGATTACACGGGGCTGCAGGGGACTGGGAACGTCCCCAGGCTCTGCACCAGCCATGTGACTGGAGAAGCCCCATAGCTTCTCGACCATGAGGGACACGATTCATGTGCCCATCCCTCACTGCTCCGCAGGGGCCCCTAGACGTGGGGACCACACATCGCATCATGGCTCTACACACGCTTTCCAGGTGGGGGGGGGGGGCGGCACATTCTAAAAGTGTCCCACCTAGTCTGGTTCCAGGTGGGGCTAGAATGTTTATCACCGCCGCATGTGGGCCACCCAGTGAGGCACCTCCATTCTAGGCTGATCCACATGGGCTTGTCCAGGAGCAGACCGTATCTTCTCCTAGAACTCCGTGAGAGCTGCTCCAGTTGGGATCACACATCCTACAACTGCCCCATGTGGGCCCTCCAGGTGAGGACAGTACATTCTAACTCTGCTCCACATAGGCTGTTCCAGGGGCACCACACATCCCATCATTGCCCCACCTGGGCTGTTCCAGAGGGGAGTCTGGGACACTTCTGTGTACATGGACTCTGTGGTCATGATACATGGATTGTTCTACTTTCCCGGAGGACATTCGACATTTCTGTAGAGTTTGAAGGCAACTTTCCCCCGCTATGGTCTACAAAGCTTCCGAGTCTCCATGCCGTTTCCTATCTTAGTATTTTCAACTGGTGTCTATCTGGTGGAGTCCCTGTACTTCCCCCAGCATCTCTGTCACTGTCTGCGGACTCATGAGGCCTGGCACCTCCCCCAGTATTCCTGGGCTGCCCACTCCTGGTTGCTCCACTGTGGGGACACGGTTCATGTCTCTGCTCATTCACCAACAGTACTGTCTTTTCTCTACTCATTTTAAGGCACTCTTTCCTTAAAAGTTAGAGACTGACAACTATGTGTTTAAAGTTGTTTTCCCAAATCTGTGGCTTGCCTTTTCACTCTCTTATGGCCTCTTCAGAGGAATGAAATTCTCAATGCTAGTGTCATCACATATGTCTATCTCGTCCTATTGCATTCAGAGCTTTCAAGTTCTATGGAAGGAATCTTTCCTTACCCGAATCTTCAAACAACTGTGTGTCATCTGAAGGTTTCATGGTTGCTATCCTACCAGGACATGGCTTTTGGGTGTTGTGTGAATTCCATTACAGTTTAATTTTTTCCCAATTTTAAATGATTCAAGCACCGTTTATGAAAACAACTCCTCTCTCCTTATCGTATAGACATTGCAGTAAAAACAAACAAACCTGCGGTTCGGCAGGAGCCCGTGTATGCAAAACTCTGTTTCTGTTTTGTTTTGACCCCTTGATCTGCAAACTACCCCTGCACCGAGCTGCACAGATACCGCATATCCATGTGAAAAACAATATCCTGAAGCAACTAAGACAGGATAATCTAAAGTTTAGTTGAGATATTTCCAAATATGATTATATGGTCAAAACCTCCCCTATTGGTTTCAAGAAACTGAAATGTCTCTCGCTAAGAAGAACCCCGGACAGTGCCCCCCAGAAAAGCACAGTCACATAACCAAGGTGTGAGATGCTTAGTCTACTTGATGCCTCTACCCGAGCGTGGAGCACAGCCATCATCCTGGTCACCGAGGAACTCTGGGAGGGTTCTGTGCAGGTGCTCAGATGCATGACTAAGCATTAGGACGTGACAGCACCGCTCGGGGCGCAAAAACGGCCCTGTCACTGCACACACACACCCTTCTCATTAAACCTCCATCCGTCCAGCCATGGCTACGAAAATAGAAGGCAACAGGATGGCAGAGGTGAAAAGGTGAGGACGGATGCAGGGAGCAGCAGGGCCTACGGGGTGTGTAATGCAATCCCTTCATCACCTCCACACAAGACTCAGTTGGTGGAACTGACCTGCGACGTCCAGGCGGAAGGACACCTTCTGGCCCCCGGCCTCGCAGCTGTACTCCCCGGCGTCGGCCCGCCCCGCCTGCTGCACCACCAGCCTCCTGCTGCAGCCCTGGGCCTCCACGTGCACCCTGGAGCTCGCACTCAGCTTCTTCCCGTCCTTGTACCACGTCACCTCCGTCCCGGCCTGGGCCACCTCGCAGCTCAGCGTGGCGCTGCCGCCCGCCTTGGCCTGCACCTCACTGCGTGCTGGCTGCTCCTTGGCAAACACCGGTGTAGGCTCTGGGGACACAGGGGGACGCGTGATCAAAACCTTATCTAAGTCAAGATGCAGTACTGGGCGGTGCCTGGGTGGCTCAGGTCATGATCTCAGGGTCCTGGGATTGAGCTCTGCATCGGGGCGGGGCGGGGGCGGGGGGGGCGGTTGTCCCTGCTCAGCAAGGAATCTGCTTCTCCCTCTCCCTCTGCTGCTCCCCCTGCTTGTGCTCTCTGAAATAAATAAAATCTTAAAAAAAAAAAAAAGGAAAAGATGCAGCACTGGGGAAGCGGGAGTACCCAGGAAGCTGGGATGTTCTCCAGGCTGGGCACCAGCTGTGTGGCCCTCAATCCCACATGGGTCCCTGCTCCCACCGACTCTGTGCCGACAGCTATTGGTGATGGGCTGGGGGGTAATGAAGCTGTACCTCTATCCCCCGTGTGATGCTTCCGACAGACTGGTGTCACCTTGCTCATACTTCGTCTCCCGTAGAGACCCTGAAATCCATGACAGACCTACACTATGAAGTGTTTCTACAGCCCCGGCCTGCTTTGCTATAGAACTTACGCTACCACGTAAAATGAGATAAGAGCACAGCTCCTTTCCTATTCTGTATAAGAAAGTCCACGAGCAAGAAGTGATTAAATTCCAGCATATCTGGAAGAATTCACCCGGCAAGCCTTTGGACTCACACGTGGATTCACAAAGACATTTTGTTACTGGCGCTACATCCCGGCGGGGCCGTTTGCATTGTCTACTTCTCCTAAGATTTTCTTGGAGAGAGAGGAAGAGAGAAAGCAAGCGGGGGGAGGGGGGCAGGCAGAGGGAGAAGGAGACCCCCGTTAAGCAGGGAGCCCGACACAGCTCGATCCTGGGAGCATGGGAACAGGACCTGAGCCGAAGGCAGACGCTTCACCCACAGACCCACCCGGGGAGCCCCACTGTTGACTTCATACATCAGTTTGATTTCCTTTCCTACAACCACTGGGACAACGTGTCATCACCATTCTGATTCTCTTGCATTAAATGGTGTCAGACTGTCTTAAACAGCAAGTCGAAAAGGCGCACAGCCGCCGTGGCGGTGTCCACGCACGCCCGCGGGTCACGATCTCCTGAGACAACAGCAGTCCACTGTGTGCGGCCCCAGGACCAGGGCGGGGCTGCGCTGACCCCCATCCGAGACACGGAACATAAAGACAAAGTCACAGGATTCTCTGAGAACCGGCCCGGGAGGCACAGCTCATGGACCCCCATCGCAGACCCTTTTTGCCAGTCGAGGGGGGGGCCGCCACCACAGCGCTCTGGGTCACAAGTGTGCCCATGGGCTGCGTACTCCTCTCCCTCTCTCAACCCTTGCCTCGGAATCCCACGGAGTTCTAACACGGGATATCCTAACTGAAGACAAAATGATACAGGACGAGCTTTGTGGAGACAGCTCCCGAACACACGCCTGTTGCACCACGGGTGCTTGGCTACCACTTCCATGCTCACTATTTCCTTGAGGCTCTGCCATGAGCATCTCTCTGGCCTCTGTGCAGAGAGGCTCCATACCCGTGTGCAAGGACAGAAGCACGCCCAGGACACCTAAAACCTCCATCACAAACACGCAGTGTCGAGATAATTCCAAGGATGACCGGGTGCCCGCGTGCTTGCCCTGGGTACTGGACTCCATACGTCTCTCGATGGTGAGAAACACCCAACGAGGCCTCTGGGAACCACTAGAGCATCCACAGGTGAGGACATCTGGTCAACTATGGCCGGGACACCAAATGGAGCCCAGGTGCAGGACGGCAAAGAACAACCGTGCATTCCGAACGAGTGGCTGAGGGTTGCCCACGGGGGGCCCATTCCCTTCAGTAAACCCTCGCCCGGCAACATCTCTGGGATCAGACACCAGACAGAAAGTGGCAGCTGGGAGGAAGGGACAGGAAAGCTCCCGGGTCCGTCTGGGCTGTGGGCTAGTGTGACCATCGCCTGTAATCCAGGCTATTCTCCGCGAACTGACCTGCGACGTCCAGGCGGAAGGACACCTTCTGGCCCCCGGCCTCGCAGCTGTACTCCCCGGCGTCGGCCCGCCCCGCCTGCTGCACCACCAGCCTCCTGCTGCAGCCCTGGGCCTCCACGTGCACCCTGGAGCTCGCACTCAGCTTCTTCCCGTCCTTGTACCACGTCACCTCCGTCCCGGCCTGGGCCACCTCGCAGCTCAGCGTGGCGCTGCCGCCCGCCTTGGCCTGCACCTCACTGCGTGCTGGCTGCTCCTTGGCAAACACCGGTGTAGGCTCTGGGGACACAGGGGGACATGCAGGGTCAGAGGCACCATCCAAGGGAGGAAGGCAGCACTGGGAGGAGAAAGATTACACGGGGCTGCAGGGGACTGGGAACGTCCCCAGGCTCTGCACCAGCCATGTGACTGGAGAAGCCCCATAGCTTCTCGACCATGAGGGACACGATTCATGTGCCCATCCCTCACTGCTCCGCAGGGGCCCCTAGACGTGGGGACCACACATCGCATCATGGCTCTACACACGCTTTCCAGGTGGGGGGGGGGGCGGCACATTCTAAAAGTGTCCCACCTAGTCTGGTTCCAGGTGGGGCTAGAATGTTTATCACCGCCGCATGTGGGCCACCCAGTGAGGCACCTCCATTCTAGGCTGATCCACATGGGCTTGTCCAGGAGCAGACCGTATCTTCTCCTAGAACTCCGTGAGAGCTGCTCCAGTTGGGATCACACATCCTACAACTGCCCCATGTGGGCCCTCCAGGTGAGGACAGTACATTCTAACTCTGCTCCACATAGGCTGTTCCAGGGGCACCACACATCCCATCATTGCCCCACCTGGGCTGTTCCAGAGGGGAGTCTGGGACACTTCTGTGTACATGGACTCTGTGGTCATGATACATGGATTGTTCTACTTTCCCGGAGGACATTCGACATTTCTGTAGAGTTTGAAGGCAACTTTCCCCCGCTATGGTCTACAAAGCTTCCGAGTCTCCATGCCGTTTCCTATCTTAGTATTTTCAACTGGTGTCTATCTGGTGGAGTCCCTGTACTTCCCCCAGCATCTCTGTCACTGTCTGCGGACTCATGAGGCCTGGCACCTCCCCCAGTATTCCTGGGCTGCCCACTCCTGGTTGCTCCACTGTGGGGACACGGTTCATGTCTCTGCTCATTCACCAACAGTACTGTCTTTTCTCTACTCATTTTAAGGCACTCTTTCCTTAAAAGTTAGAGACTGACAACTATGTGTTTAAAGTTGTTTTCCCAAATCTGTGGCTTGCCTTTTCACTCTCTTATGGCCTCTTCAGAGGAATGAAATTCTCAATGCTAGTGTCATCACATATGTCTATCTCGTCCTATTGCATTCAGAGCTTTCAAGTTCTATGGAAGGAATCTTTCCTTACCCGAATCTTCAAACAACTGTGTGTCATCTGAAGGTTTCATGGTTGCTATCCTACCAGGACATGGCTTTTGGGTGTTGTGTGAATTCCATTACAGTTTAATTTTTTCCCAATTTTAAATGATTCAAGCACCGTTTATGAAAACAACTCCTCTCTCCTTATCGTATAGACATTGCAGTAAAAACAAACAAACCTGCGGTTCGGCAGGAGCCCGTGTATGCAAAACTCTGTTTCTGTTTTGTTTTGACCCCTTGATCTGCAAACTACCCCTGCACCGAGCTGCACAGATACCGCATATCCATGTGAAAAACAATATCCTGAAGCAACTAAGACAGGATAATCTAAAGTTTAGTTGAGATATTTCCAAATATGATTATATGGTCAAAACCTCCCCTATTGGTTTCAAGAAACTGAAATGTCTCTCGCTAAGAAGAACCCCGGACAGTGCCCCCCAGAAAAGCACAGTCACATAACCAAGGTGTGAGATGCTTAGTCTACTTGATGCCTCTACCCGAGCGTGGAGCACAGCCATCATCCTGGTCACCGAGGAACTCTGGGAGGGTTCTGTGCAGGTGCTCAGATGCATGACTAAGCATTAGGACGTGACAGCACCGCTCGGGGCGCAAAAACGGCCCTGTCACTGCACACACACACCCTTCTCATTAAACCTCCATCCGTCCAGCCATGGCTACGAAAATAGAAGGCAACAGGATGGCAGAGGTGAAAAGGTGAGGACGGATGCAGGGAGCAGCAGGGCCTACGGGGTGTGTAATGCAATCCCTTCATCACCTCCACACAAGACTCAGTTGGTGGAACTGACCTGCGACGTCCAGGCGGAAGGACACCTTCTGGCCCCCGGCCTCGCAGCTGTACTCCCCGGCGTCGGCCCGCCCCGCCTGCTGCACCACCAGCCTCCTGCTGCAGCCCTGGGCCTCCACGTGCACCCTGGAGCTCGCACTCAGCTTCTTCCCGTCCTTGTACCACGTCACCTCCGTCCCGGCCTGGGCCACCTCGCAGCTCAGCGTGGCGCTGCCGCCCGCCTTGGCCTGCACCTCACTGCGTGCTGGCTGCTCCTTCGCAAACTCCACAGAGGGCTCTGGGGAGAAAGTGGGATGTACAGTTTAAGAGACTCAGAGCTGGTACCGCTTAGGTCACAGAAATGAAAGCTTCACTATTCACTAAATTTACTCCTGGGAGTAAATGCCATCATGTGCATTGCAGGGTGCTGTCATTTGTTTGTAAACATGTGTCTCTCATCTTGGATCCCTAGTGTACATTTGAAGGTTTCTGACTTATGAGCAATTTTTCAGGCTGGTGCAAGGGGTGGAGGCTCTTTGGTCACCTGTCCCTCCTAATTCATTGTCCTTCCCACGCTACAGCCAGACCTCATGGGCAGGTGCAGTGGTTCACTCCTGTACCCCCAGCATATGGTGTGCCTACCAAACATGTCTTATCAAGGTGTAACTCCCATGTAAATTGCAGTAATGTTGTTTGCACAACCCAGTGATGTTTATTGTGCTTGTTTCCACATAAACAAAGTATCAACCAACAGAACATGTCTAGTTCCCCACTCACTACTAACCATCCTCAGAAGTAACCACTATCCTGAGCTTTCCCACCATCAATCATTTTTTCCAGGTCTTTTACTTCACATGAATGCATACTATATTGTGTGTTTTTTGGGTCTGGTTTGGTTTTTTTCCATTGACACAATGTGAGATGCACCCAGGTTGTTCCACTGATGGATGGTTTTCCATTGTATGAGCGCCTCAGTTTATTTTATTTTTCCTGTGTCTCTTCTGGTTCATTTTGGATGTTTCCAATTTGGGGATATGATGAATAGCACTGCTATGAATGGTCTTTTGGGGGAACACAAAACTGCTGGAACATAGTTATGGTACATTTGGCTTTAATAGGTATTTCCAAAGAGTTTTCAGAAATGATTGTGCCAACTTACACTACCACCAGCAGGGCATGAGAGTTCCAATTCTCTACATCCTTACCAACACCTGAAATCACCTTTTTAAAAAAAACATCGTGTATCTCCCATTAAACTCAAGTGCATACATACAGAATCTCAGAGATTCTATGTTCTAGAGGCGGTCAGCCATGCATACAATCATTGGCACAACTCATGTGAATGGTGGCCCACGTCATGCAGGCACCAGGCACCATGGTGGTGGCTGGGAATGTGACAGTCAGAACACAGTCTACTGAGGCAGACAGAAAGACAAGCACATCAGCCATGACAGCAGTGATGCAGTGCTGTGGTGAAGTTAAATGTGGGAACACACATGAAAGAAGGGACTGATGGGGCCCTTATGCTCTGTACTCAGGGCAAACCTCACTATGCGGTGATGAATGATTAAAGCCTGGGGGAGACATTTTTTTTAAAAAAGATTTCATTTATTTATTAGAGACACAAAGAGAGAGAGAGAGAGAGAGAGAGAGAGAGAGAGAGAGAGGCAGAGACACAGGCAGAGGGAGAAGCAGGTTTCACGCAGGGTGCCCAATGCGGGACTCGATCCCAGGAATCCAGGATCATGCCCTGGGCTGAAGGTGGTGCTAATCTGCTGAGCAACTGGGGCTGCCCTGGGGGAGACGTTCTAAGAGGTGAGCCCAGGGCCAGGCTCTTCTTCAGGGATGCATGTGAAATGATTTAGGGTGGTACAAGGGAACCACTCTGGGATGTGGGGTCACACTGGCCCTGCTGTGTCTGGGTATGATATGATAATGACAATCAAGGCACAGAGCAGCTACTGAGAAACAGGGAGACCACCAGCATGTGCACACCTGTGTGCATAGAGGGGTGAAGTTAGAGGTTGAGACGCCAGGTCTCCAGAGAAGAGGGACTGTGCAGAATGCAGCTGCCACTCAGCCATGTTCCCCACAAGGGGTTTGATGAGTTCTAAAGCTGTCTGCCCAGGAGACTATGAAGCCCAGCAGAAAACTTCTGAAAACCAGAGCAAGGATCACACTCTGGCCCCTTGCATCCCAGGGAAACAAAGATTAGCACTGAGGATCTGCCAGGAAAGGGGCCTTACCCACACTCAAGTGTCTACAGGAGTGCCAGGAGGACTATGCCCAGGGTTGGGGCACACTCAGACACAAAACTCTCATCAAAATTGCAAGGAAGCCCCAAATCAGCATGGTTCTGGAATGGGCCAAAGTTTAGTAGTCCTCTCCCTGCCTTGCACAGGAAGGAGCAACCTTCTTTCTGGAATAAGATACCATCACCCATATCCAGCAAGTTTTCTTTTCTTTTTTTTTAATAATAAATTTATTTTTTATTGGTGTTCAATTTGCCAACATACAGAATAACACCCAGTGCTCATTCAGTCAACTACCCCCCCCTCAGTGCCTGCCACCCAGTCACCCCCAACCCCCGCCCTCCTCCCCTTCCACCGCCCTTAGTTCGTTTCCCAGAGTTAGGAGTCTTTCATGTTCTGTCTCCCTTTCTGATATTTCCTACCCATTTCTTCTCCCTTCCCTTCTATTCCCTTTCACTATTATTTATATTCCCCAAATGAATGAGACCATATAATGTTTGTCCTTCTCCAATTGACTTATTTCACTCAGCATAATACTCTCCAGTTCCATCAACGTTGAAGCAAATGGTGGGTATTTGTCATTTCTAATGGCTGAGTAATATTCCATTGTATACATAAACCACATCTTCTTTATTCACTCATCTTTTGATGGACACCGAGGCTCCTTCCACAGTTTGACTATTGTGGACATTGCTGCTAGAAACATCGGGGTGCAGGTGTCCCGGCGTTTCATACCAGCAAGTTTTCTCATCCAATGTCTGACAGTCCATTGAAATGTTGCTGGTGTGCCAAGGAGAGTAGTAAATAGAAAACAAAAAACCAAACAAACAAAACAACCCCCCCCAAAAAAAACAGGACAGTATGAGATGATTGATTTTTTATGGCTTTTCAGACTGGGATGTAGCCATGATTAAAACTGTTTTAAAATGAAATTTTAAAAAATTAATCAAAAATGAAAAATTTATAATTTTTCAGATAAAAATTCCAGAAAAATTTCCAGAGTCTGAAAGCTATAAGAAAACAAACGGAAGATACATTACTTGAAAATAGTAAACACGCTACAACTGGGAAGGAGAACACATTACATATAGAAGAAGAGAATATAAGACATTAGGAAGGCAGAGGAGGGGGCAAGATGGCAGAAGAATAGGGTCCCCAAGTCACCTGTCTCCACCAACTTACCTAGATAACTTTCAAATCATCCTGAAAACCTACGAATTCAATCTGAGATTCAAAGAGAGAACAGCTGGAATGCTACAGTGAGAAGAGTTCACGCTTCTATCAAGGTAGGAAGACGGAAAAAAATAAAGAAATAAAAAGCATCCAAGGGGAAGGGGCCCCGCGAGGAGCCGGGCTAAGGCCGGGGCGAGTGTCCCCAGGACAGGAGAGCCCCGTCCCAGAGAAACAGGAGCTGCACCAATCTTCCCGGATGGAAAGGTGCTCACAGGGAGTTAGAGCAGGATGCCAGGAGGGCGGGGATGCCCTCGGGCTCCCTGGGACACTAACAGACACCTGCGCCCCGGGGAGAGCCGCCGAGCTCCCTAAGGGCTGCAGCGTGCGCACAGCTGGGCCCAGGAGCAGCTCGGAGGTGGCTCGGCATGGAGGGGGCTGCGCGGTCCCCGGAGCACAATTCCAGTGGCTCGGGCCCAGGAGCCCAGGGCACTGTGGGACACAGCCCAGGATCTGGGGCTCCCCCGGGACAGGCAGAGACCGAGAGGGCACAGGACACCAAGAACGCTCCTGCCACTGGGCGACTCTGAGCTGTACAGATAAGCGGCCCCGGCCCATGGAGCATCCAGGCCCCTGTGAACTGGGAGCTGAGGTAGCTACTGCGGAAGCTGACTCCAGGGCAGGAGAGCTGGCCGCCGCCACTGTTGTTGATCCTCCTGGGGCCTCACAGGATAAACAACCCCCACTGAGCCTCACAGTAGCCTCACAGGATAAACATCTCCCACTGACCCAAGCACCAGGAAGGGGGCTGAGCAGCTCCCCCAGGTGCTCACACCTGAGAATCAGCACAGCAGGCCCCTCCCACAGAAGACCACCTAGAAGGACAGGGGAAAAGCAAGTTATTGACCAAGGAGGACTGGAAAGTTCCAGCGGAAGTCGAGGGATTTACAGTATATAGAAACACAGGATACTCCCCCTTCTTTTTGGTTTTCTGTTTGCTTCCCTACCCCCTATTTTTTTCTTTTCTCTTTTTGTTCTTCTTTTTTTCTTTTCTTTTTTCCCTTCTCGCTTTTTCTCCTTTTCCCAGTACAACTTGTTTTTGCACACTCTGCACTGAGCAAAATGGCTAGAAGGAAAAACTCACTTCAAAAGAAAGAATCAGAAACAGTCCTCTCTCCCACAGAGTTACAAAATTTGGATTACAATTCAATGTCAGAAAGCCAATTCAGAAGCACTATTATAAAGCTACTGGTGGCTCCAGAAAAAAGCAAAAGGATTCAAGAGACTTCATGACCACAGAATTTAGATCTAATCAGAGAGAAATTAAAAATCAATAAAATTAGATGCAATCCAAACTAGAGGTCCTAATGACGAGAGTTAATGAGGTAGAAGAATGAGTGAGTGACATAGAAGACAAGTTGATGGCAAGGAGGGAAACTGAGTAAAAAAGAGAAAAACAATTAAGAGATCATGAGGATAGGTTAAGGGAAATAAATGACAGCCTCAGAAGGAAAAATCTACATTTAATTGGGGTTCCCAAGGGTGCCGAAAGGGACAGAGGTCCAGAATATGTATTTGTATTTGAACAAATCATAGTGACAACTTCCCAAATTTGGGGAGGAAACAGGCATTCAGATCCAGGAAATAGAGAGATTCCCCCCTAGAATCAATAAAATCCGCTCAACTCCTCGAAATTTAATAGTGAAACTTGCAAATTCCAAAGATAAAGAGAAGATCCTTAAAGCAGCAAGAGACAAGAGATCCCTAACTTTTATGGGGAGAAATATTAGATTAACAGCAGACCTCTCCACAGGGACCTGGCAGGCCGGAAAGGGTGGCAGGATACATTCAGGGTCCTAAATGAGAAGAACATGCAGCCAAGAATAACTTATCCAGAAAGACTCTCATTCAGAATAGCAGGAGAGGTAAAGAGCTTCCAAGATAGGCAGAAACCAAAAGAATATGTGTCTACCAAGCCAGCTCTGCAAGAAATAATAAGGGGGATTCTGTAATAGAAAGAGGAAGTCCAAGGGAACAATCCACAAGAACAGGGACTGAATAGGTATCATGATGACACTAAATTCATATCTTTCAATAGTAACTCTGAACGTGAATGGGCTTAATGACCCAATTAAAGGCGCAGGGTTTCAGACAGGATAAAAAAGCAAGACTCATCTATTTGCTGTCTACAAGATCCTCATTTTAGACATAAGGACAACTACAGCCTTAAAATAAAAGGTTGGAGAACCATGTACCATTCAAATGGTCCTCAAAAGAAAGCAGGGGTAGCCATCCTTATATCAGATAAAATAAACTTTATCCCGAACACTGTAGTAACAGATTAAGAGGGACACTCTATCATACTTAAAGGATCTATCCAACAAGAGGACCTAACAATCATCAATATTTATGCCCCGAATGTGGGAGCTGCCAAGTATATCAATTAATAACCAAAGTTAAGACATACTTAGATAATAATACACTTATACTTGGTGACTTGACTGTAGCACTTTCTACATTTGACAGGTCTTCTAAGCGCACAACATCTCCAAAGAAAGAAGAGCTTTAAATGATACACTGGACTAGATGGATTTCACAGATATTCACAGAACTTTACATCCAAATACAATAGAATACACATTCTTCTCAAGTGCACATGGAACTTTCTCCAGAATAGACCACATACTGGGTCACAAATCGGGTCTGAACTGATACCAAAAGATTGGGATCATCCCCTGAATATTTTCAGACCATAATGCTTTGATATTAGAACTAAATGACAAGAAGAAGTTCGGAAGGATTTCAAACACGTGGAGGTTAAGGACCATCTGCTAAAAGATGAAAGGGTCAACAAGGAAATTAGAGAAGAATTAAAAAGATTCATGGAAACTAATGAGAATGAAGATACAACCATTCAAAATCTTTGGGATACAGCAAAAGTAGTCCTGAGGGGGAAATACATCGCAATGCAAGCATCCATCCAAAAACTGGAAGGAACTCAAATACAAAAGCTAACCTTACACCTAAAGGAGCTAGAGATAAAACAGCAGATGGACCCTACACCCAGCAGAAGAGAGTTAATTAAGATTCGAGCAGATCTCACGGAAATAGAGATCAGAAGAACTGTGGAACAGATCAACAGAACCAGGAGCTGATTCTTTGAAAGAATTAATAAGATAGATAAACCATTAGCCAGCCTTATTAAAAAGAAGAGAGAGAAGACTCAAATTAATAAAATCATGAATGAGAAAGGAGAGATCACTACCAACACCAAGGAAATACAAATGACTTTTAAAACACATTATGAGCAGCTATACGCCAATAAATTAGGCAATCTAGAAGAAATGGACGCATTCCTGGAAAGCCACAAACTACCAAAACTGGAACAGGAAGAAATAGAAAACCTGAACAGGCCAATAACCAGGGAGGAAATTGAAGCAGTCATCAAAAACCTCCCAAGACACAAAAGTTCAGGGCCAGATGGCTTCCCAGGGGAATTCTTTCAAACGTTTAAAGAAGAAATCGTACCTATTCTACTAAATCTGTTCCAAAAGATAGAAAGAGATGGAATACTTCCAAACTTGTTCTATGAGGCCAGCATCACCTTAGTTCCAAAACCAAAGACCCCACCAAAAAGGAGAATTATAGACCAATATCTCTGATGAATACAGATGCAAAAACTGTCAACAGGATACTAGCCAATAGGATCCAACAGTACATTAAGAGATTATTCACCATGACCAAGTGGGATTTATCCCTAGGATGCAAAGCTGGTTATGTGATAAACCATATCAACAAGAGAAAAAACAAGAACCATAAGATCCTCTCAATAGATGCTGAGAAAGCATTTGACAAACTACAGCATCCATTCCTGATCAAAACTCTTCAGAGTGTAGGGATAGAGGGAACTTTCCTCAGCATCTTAAAAGTCATCTACAAACAGCCCACAGCAAATATCATTCTCAATGGGGAAACACTAGGAGCCTTTCCCCTAAGATCAGGAACAAGACAGGGATGTCCACTCTCACCACTGCTATTCAACAGAGTACTAGAAGTCCTAGCCTCAGCAATCAGGCAACTAAAAGAAATAAAGGTCATTCAAATTGACAAAGAAGAAGTCAAACTCTCCCTCTTGGCAGATGGCATGATACTGTACTTGAAAACCCAAAAGCCTCCACCCCAAGATTGCTAGAACTCATACAGCAATTTGGCAGTGTGGCAGGATACAAAATCAATGCCCAGAAATCAGTGGCATTTCTAGACACTAACAATGAGACTGAAGAAAGAGAAATTAAGGAGTCAATCCCATTTACAATTGCACCCAAAAGCATAAGATACCTAGGAAGAAACCTAACCAAAGAGGTAAAGAATCTATACCCTAAAAACTATAGAACACTTCTGAAGGAAATTGAGGAAGACACAAAGAGATGGAAAAATATTCCATGTTCATGGATTGGCAGAATTAATATTGTGAAAATGTCAATGTTGCCCAGGGCAATTGACACGTTTAATGCAATCCCTATCAAAATACCATGGACTTTCTTCAGAGAGTTAGAGACTGAAGAAAGAGAAATTAAGGAGTCAATCCCATTTACAATTGCACCCAAAAGCATAAGATACCTAGGAAGAAACCTAACCAAAGAGGTAAAGAATCTATACCCTAAAAACTATAGAACACTTCTGAAGGAAATTGAGGAAGACACAAAGAGATGGAAAAATATTCCATGTTCATGGATTGGCAGAATTAATATTGTGAAAATGTCAATGTTGCCCAGGGCAGAACAAATTATTTTAAGATTTGTGTGGAATCAGAAAAGACCCCAAATAGCCAGGGGAATTTTAAAAAAGAAAACCATATCTGGGGGCATCACAATGCCAGATTTCAGGTTGTACTACAAAGCTGTGGTCATCAAGACAGTGTGGTACTGGCACAAAAACAGACAAATAGATCAAAGGAACAGAAAAGAGGATCCAGAAGTGGACCCTCAAATTTATGGTCAACTAATATTCAACAAAGCAGGAAAGACTATCCACTGGAAAAAAATAAAGTTTCTTCAATAAATGGTGCTGGGAAAATTGGACATCCACATGCAAAAGAATGAAAATGGACCATTCTCTTACACCGTACACAAAGATAAAGTCAAAATGGATTAAAGATCTACTGAGACAAGATTCCATCAGAATCCTAGAGGACAACACAGGCAACACCCTTTTTGAACTTGGCCACAGCAACTTCTTGCAGGATACATCCATGAAGGCAAGAGAAACAAAAGCAAAAATGAACTATTGGGACTTCATCAAGATAAGCAGCTTTTGCACAGCCAAAGAAACAGTGAACAAAACTAAAAGACAACCAAAAGAATTGCAGAAGATATTTCCAAATGATGTATCAGATAAAGGGCTATTATCCAAGATCTATAAAGAACTTCTTAAACTCAACAGCAAAAAAAAACAAACAATCCAAACAGGAAATGGGCAAAAGACATGAACAGAAATCTCACAGAGGAAGACAGACGTGACCAACAAGCACATGAGAAAATGCTCTGCATCACTTGCCATCAGGGAAATACAAATCAAAACCACAATGAGATACCACCTCACACCAGTGAGAACGGGGAAAATTAACAAGACGGGAAACAACAAATGCTGGTAAGGATGTGGAGAAAGGGGAACCCTCTTGCACTGTTGGTGGGAATGGGAACTGGTGCAGCCACTCTGGAAAACTGTGTGGAGGTTCCTCAAAGAGTTAAAAATAGATCTGCCCTACGACTCAGCAATTGCACTGCTGAGGATTTACCCCAAAGGTAGAGATGCAGTCACATGCCGGGACACCTGCACCCCAATGTTTCTAGCAGCAATGTCCACAATAGCCAAACTGTGGAAGGAGCCTCGGTGTCCATCAAAAGATGAATGGATAAAGAAGATGTGGTCTATGTATAAAATGGAATATTACTCAGCCATTAGAAATGACAAATACCCACCATTTGCTTCGACGTGGATGGAACGGGAGGGTACTATGCTGAGTGAAATAAGTCAATCGGAGAAGGACATACATTATATGGTCTCATTCATTTGGGGAATATAAAAAATAGTGAAAGAGAATAAAGGGGAAAGGAGAGAAAATGAGTGGTAAATATCAGAAAGGGAGAGAGAACATGAGAGACTCTTAACTCTGGAAAATGAACAAGGGGTGGTAGAAAGGTAGGTGGGCAGGGGGTGGGGGTGACTGGGTGACAGGCACTGAGGGGGACACTTGATTGGATGAGCAATGGGTGTCATGCCATATGTTGGCAAATTTAATTCTAATAAAAAAATTACAATTCAAAAAAAAAAGACATTAGGAAGGCAAGTCAGCATAATGTCCAGAATTAAGCAGAGAGAGAAAAATAGTTAAAAGGCAGCAAGAAAGATGCATACAAGACATGTAGGGAAACACAGAAAGGTCGAATAAAATGTTAACCAATTTCAGACAGAGAGAGAGATGGGACAGATCAGAGAAAAGCCAAGCCTATGGTTAAGGAGAACATAAACCCACACATTCAAGAGGATCTGCAGCCCCAACCAGTTTGAGTATAAAGGAAACCACACTAAGGTTCATCAAAGTAAAAGTACTGAAAGCCAGAAGCAAAAACAGTATCTTGAAGGCAATAGAAGAAGAAAATTTTTTTTAATTTTAAAAAGGCAATGAAAGAAAGAAAGAAAGAAAGAGAGAGAGAGAGAAAGAGAGAAAGAAAGAAAGAGAAAGAAAGAAAGAAAGAAAGAAAGAAAGAAAGAAAGAAAGAAAGAAAGAAAGAAAGAAAGAAAAAAGATCCTTGAAGGAACATAACAGATCTGACAATTGATAGCTTAAGAGAAAATATGGAACCCAGAAGACAATGGAATATCTTTATTTTTTTAATCCACCAAGAGATTTATGAGTTTCATGTCACTGTAAGTGATTTTTAAATCACTGACAATTTTCTATGTATCACTTTTAATGCATATGTACTTTCTTTTTTAAATTTAAATTCAATTTGCCAACATATAGCACCCAGTGCTTATCCCATCAAGTGCCCTCCTCAGTGCCCATCACACAGTCACCCCATCCCCCCTACCTCCATTTCTGCCACCCTTTGTTTCCCAGAGTTAGGAGTCTCTCATGGTTTGTCTCCCTCTCTAATTTTTCCCGATATCTTCAAAATACTAAAATATGCGCAGTTGACACTTAACAACATAGGGGTTAGGGGTGCTGACTCCCCATGCAGTCAAAAATCTGTGTATAACTTTTGTTCCTCTGAAATATAACTACTAATAACCTACTGTTGACTGGAAGCCTTACTGATGATATAAACTGTCAACTAACACACACTTTGTATAGTATATGTATTACAGATTGAAGTAGGCTACAGGCAAGAAAATGTTATTAAAATCGTTAGGAAAACATTTATATACTATACTGTATGTATCATAAAAGTGGACCTGCGGAGTTCACATCCCTGTTGTTCAAGAGTGACTGTATTTACATATGAGGAGCTGCTACAATGTAACCTGATACCCAGAGAAAATAGCCCTCAGAATTGAAGACAAAATAAATGTTTTCACATAAGCAAAAAACAAAGAAAAAAAAGAGCACCAGAAGACGTGCTTAAAATAAATACTGGTGCGAGCTCTTCAGGCAGAAAACATAAATAAATAATCTCAGAATACTGAGCCCAAATCCTGGCTCAGTCTTCTGACTGTGTGAACTTTCGCAAGTTATAGAATTTTCTTAGCCTCATGTTAAAATGTGAATTATCAGAATTCCTCCTCTGAGGTTGTTGCAATGTTTACACAAGTGAAAAGACAAAAAGCACTCATAAAATACAGTCAAGGACATGTCATTAATACCTGCTGACTGCTCCATGGGAAACTTTGTGAAAAAACAGGCCGCTAGACATCACCTGCATATACCCCACTCCCTGATAACTACCCTAAGGAGAAGAAACACCTCAAGGCACTTACCTGTGACATCCAGGCGGAAGGACACCTTCTGGCCCCCGGCCTCGCAGCTGTACTCCCCGGCGTCGGCCCGCCCCGCCTGCTGCACCACCAGCCTCCTGCTGCAGCCCTGGGCCTCCACGTGCACCCTGGAGCTCGCACTCAGCTTCTTCCCGTCCTTGTACCACGTCACCTCCGTCCCGGCCTGGGCCACCTCGCAGCTCAGCGTGGCGCTGCCGCCCGCCTTGGCCTGCACTTCACTGCGTGCTGGCTGCTCCTTGGCAAACACCGCAGAGGGCTCTGGGGACACAGGGGGACAATCAAATACCTAGAACCAGATGAGGGTCTACCTTCTGGATGCCAACCCCAGGATGCCAAGGCCACAAGCCTGCTCTGCTCTGAGCACCCTCTACATGGAGAACCCCACACTCTAAAGACACATAAAGCAAGAAATAGCTTAGTTCTCAGAATGTGAAGACAAGTCAAATAATTTCCAGGTAGATGAGTGTTACAATTCAGGATTTTGGCATTTATCATCTGTGATCCCATAACTCTCCTAACCTATGGAGGCATACCCTATTGCCTGCACGTCAAAGCACAGGTATTTTCAGGGAGAATTTCCTGTGCACTGTTACCATCAATGGATGACACCCAAGTCACAAGAACACAGACACAACTTCTAATTTAGCCTGTAGATTCTAGCAAGCCAATCACCATCCTCATAATCAAACCCTGGCCTTAGGACTGGGCATGGTTTTTATCAATTTACTTCTTTACCTTCATGTCACATTACTTCTCGGACCCACTCTGTCACTCTAGACTAAATTTTTTTCCTTTGAACATCTATTCATCAGCAATTTTTTCCAGCTAGCTTTTGTGAGTGGTAAATTCTCTTCATTAGCTTGCTGAAAGCATCTTTATTTCACTCGAACTTTTGAATGATGGTTTAGCTGGATACAGAATTCTAGTTGACTGTTCTCTTCCCCCAGAACATTAAAGATGATCTTCGTTGCCGTTGACAAGGATAACTGTCCTCCCATTGATCTTTGTTTTTCTGTGGTTCACTAGGATGCATATAGCTGGAAATTTATTTTTCCTACATTTCCCATGATCACTTGGGAGTCCTGAAGCTTAGCATTCACATCTTCAACTGCTGCTAAAAGTTCTCTGCATGATGGCCTTCAGACTTTTAACTTCTCATTCTCTCCAGTCTCTCCTAAAAGTCCTTTTGGACATACACCTGGCCAACTGCTTCTCTTCTCTACATCTGTCCTTTTTTTGTTTGTTTGTTTCTGTGTTCCACTCTGTGTAACTTCTCCTAAATCTATCTTCCAATTCAGTGATTTTTCTGTCTAATGTGTTATTTATTACTTCACTAAGTTGTTCATTCTGAATGCTGTGTTTCCCATTCAAGAAGCTTCACTTGCTGCTTCTTTGAATCTGCCTGTTCTTATTATTATTTTACTTTTTTCTTGCTTTTTCAAGACTCCCATAATACTCATCTTCAGTGTGCTGCTTCATCATCTGAGGTCCCTGGGGGGTCTAATCCCAATTTTTTCTGTGACTTCCAACTCTCTTCTATATAGGATTGTTCCTCCGGTGCTTAGATACATTTTATTGTGAGTGCATCTGATGTGGTGTCCTTTGCCATGTGGCTCTGGTGGTGGGGTAACCCTCCTGGTACTCTTACCATTGCCAGGCACTCCAGGAGTACCACTGGCCCGGAGCCCCATTTGTAGGTTAACTTCTCAGTCTGGGGTCCCTAGTATTATAAATTGAAATCTCAATCCCAAGTGAGAAATACTTTCCTATTTCTTAGAGGGAACTTTTCCCACCTGAGCCAAGGAAGATGTACAAGTCTCCTGTGACCTCCCTGGGCTGCAGGAGATTGCTCTTCTGGTCCACTTTTTCTTTAATGATGTAGTTCTAGAAGGTTTCCATCTCTTTATGCTGATCTCCGCTCCACTTCCTATTTCTTCTCATGCCTATTTGCAAGCTGGTAAGTCAGACCCAGGTCCCTGGGACCCAAACTCCCCGCAGCAACTGTGCACCAACTCATCACCCACTGCTTTAGTTTCTTTAGTGCCTCCTCCTCTCTAGCACCTCGAAATGTCCCTTTTTTTTTCTCCTTGCCAGTCCATTAAATTGACCTGACTTTGTTACATTCTGCCTACCATTTTGAGATGTCCATAGTGGGAGAGTTTTCAAACTATAGAAGTCCACAGTACTGCTGGAACCTGAAATCCAGAGGGGGTGCTTTTAACTCTACCTTTCCAATTTCAACTACTAGAGACTCTGCTTTGAGAACACCTCTCTATTTTCCCAATAGAAGTAATGAAACTCTTAATTTTGGACCTGCACATCAAAGCATAGGTATTCTCAGGGAGAATTCTTTATGTTATATCACCAAGAATGGGCAATATCCTTGAGTTACAAGATATTTAATTGAATTTTTAATATTTTTGAAATGCACATAGCCAAAGTATAGACAGTTTTATTTTTATGCCTCAACCTGTATTTTTCATGGAGAAAAACATAAAGCATCCGGCTGACTTTCACCTGGGGCAGGGAGCTGGATGGAGTGATGATCCAACAATCTGTGCAGTGGCTAATAGGGGCTGTGATCAGCCTCCATGCCACTGGGTTCTCCCTCCAACCTTCCGGGCCTATATGGTCCCAGCTCCCTCAGGATCCCAGGGCTAGGCCCCATCATCACCCACTCCTTCCACAGTACTTCTTCCCCCAGTCCCTCCCACCACCAAAATGCCAACAAATCCTGAATCTCTATTCCCAGACCAGCATCAATTGAGTACCATGGCCCAGACAGCCAACCACCCCCCAGAAATCCCAGGCTAGTTTGTTACCTGCTCCTCCCAGTGAATCTGCTCCTATCCACGTGCCACATCTCAGATGGTGGCCCCTCAGTCTATCAGTGCTCAGTGTTCACCTAAGCTTGTAAGACTCACCTATGTCTACTGTTTCTCAGCCCACACCCACCTGAGCACCACTTCATACATTCATACACCCTCTCTGTCCCTTCAACCACCACCTCTGTTTGACCCAGACACCTCCAGAGGCAAAATCTCTGCAGTAAGATGTCTCCAGTGGCCAAACAGATTAAGTGGAGTCCACATGCTTCTTGTGGATGTGATGTTCACATGAGCTCCTGCCATATCTGCCCTTCCAGCCAATAACAGCCTTATTTCTGGAATCATGGCTTCTCTATAATTTCTCCACCCCTTTAGGCTACCACCAGAATTCAGCAAATGGATGAGTCCTCACAAGCACTACCATGTGAAAGCAGAGAACACCTCAACCACACAGCCAACCATCATCCTCAGCAATGGCCAGCTGGATACACACCTTTCAGACTGTATGGTGAGGCACCTGCCACTCATTCTGTGGCCCCAGATTCACCTGCATCCTCAAGATAAGATCACACCAAGTCTCTGTTATTTCTGATGTTCACTTCACAGGAATCCTCACAGATTTACCTTGAAGGAAATTGTGTCTCTTTGATATGCATGTCATAAAATCATTCCTCATCACACTGTGCGTGGGTATGTCTGTGTATATATGGGGGGTATGTATGTATGTATGGGTGTATGTCCATGTATATATTTATGTATTTCTATGCATGTGTTTAAATGTGTATGTGTGTATGTATATCTATGCATGTGTTATGAGAATATATGTTTAAATGTACATGCATGTATGTTTCTGTGTATGCATGTTTGTGTGTGTGTTGAAAGGTGTACTGGGGTGTATATATGTCCATGCATGTGTATACGTGTGTTGTGAACATGTATATGTGTCTGTGCATGTGTGTGTGCACACATGAATGTATTTAAATTGCACACATGTATGTGTGTGCATGTTTGTGTGTGCTTGAGATGGCGTGCCACTGGCTGTGCTCAGGAAGAAGTATGTGCACTCTCCATAGTCACTCTGACCGCACAGCTGAGCCCACACCATGAGGCCCCCAGATACACAGTGGTTTACCTTCAAAATTGACCTGATTGAGTTACAAATATCACCACAAGGATGCCTAGGATTTGTCCCACACTAGAAACACCAAAGTTTGGGTCCATCTACATAATTACAAAAAATTAGAATACATATTTTTACAAAAACACCTGTGATTAGTCCCAGTTTGGGGCACAGATACTCCACCCTATCTCAGTCACCAAATATAGCCACAGGGCCATGGAGCTGGTTTGAAGGTTCTCAAAGTAAGCAGCAGCAGGCAGATTGGGGAGGAAAAAAACAGAATTCAAAATCCACCAAACAAAAGTGAGTCTACCTTTTCCCCCTTGTCTACACACACGGCAGCTCAACATCCAGAAGTAGTTCCCCGCTCTCCCCCACAGCATAGGGAAGAGAACCCCAAATGCTCAGAGAGAATGGAAGACATCTCATTTTTTCTCCATATTCTCACACCCTAGCCCATGAAGATTAGAGACCCCTAGAACACTGGGGGAGGGTGAAGAACATTGTTCTCCAACCAAAGGAGGACCCACAGATCTTTCTTTTTTCCATCCTCCTACTGATGTATGTCGGACCATGAGAGAAGCAAGTACCAGAACAACATGCTTAGAGCTCCACCTTTCCAACTAAAGAACTAAAAAAGATGACAGAGGATCTAGAACATGACGTTGTCCAGGAACACCAGGGCTCACCCTTGAGCCACATGTGAGTGGATCTGACCCCAACCAGCAGACCAAAGACTTTGAGCTCTAAAGGGGGGTATGGTCTCTGTCCAGAACTACACTAACTACTAGGTAAACACATTCAGGACAAACCCAAATGGTACTTCAGAGCCTCTGGAAACAAAATAACCCATGGGAGGCTGGCAGGAACCCATAGCTTGAACTCAACAAAGCTTATTTCCAGCTTAAAAAAAAATCAACGCTAGATGTAAAGAAGACCCAGGGTTTCAAAATATAGTAATCAGTATATCCACAATGCCATCCAAAACAGTGCCCTAAAAAAACAGGAAACTCGCAGTTCACATGCTTGGGAGAAGACTATTAACAAATACCAATGTCAGAATGACAAAGGTGCTGGAAATATCTGACAGAGACTTTAAAGCAGCTATTACAAAAATGTTCCTAGAAGTGAAAGCAAATACCCTTGGAAGGATTGGAAACACAGAAACTCTCAACAAAGAAGGACAAGATATAAAGAACCAATGTACCTTTTACAAGTGGAAAATAAAATAACGGGAATAATTCACTGAACAGGCTCAGTAGCAGAATCAGTAGACAGAAGAGCTACTGAACTTGAAGATAAGTCAATGAAAATTAAGCAATCTAAGTAAGAGAAGGAAAAGGAATTTTAGATAGAGCTTCAGGGAATCTATGGAATGAAACTGAAAGGACTAAAATTCATGTCATTGATCCTTTAAATAGAGAAGAGTATATTTCAAAAAATATTTTCAAGAAACAATGATTGAAGCCTTTTCAAATTTGGTGAAAAACATCAACCAGATTAAAAGAGCCCAGCAAACCGCAGACACAATAAACTTAAAGAAATCCACACCCAGACACACCATTTCAGAGTTACTTAAAACTAAACAACAAAGACTCTTGAAAGCAGGAAGAGAATACAAACACATGATTTTCAGGGAGACAATTTGAATGACTGAATATCTCATCGAAAAATAGTCACCATCAAAAGAAAGAACCAGAATTCTGTATCCAGCAAAAATATCCTTCAGGAAGTAGACTGAAAGTCAGTAACAGAAATATGAGAGTAAAATCTCTAAATAGTTGGGAATCAAAAAGAACACTTCTAAAAATACAGAAATCAAATTAGTCTGAAGGTAAATTAGGAAATATTTTAAACTGAACAATGAAAATAAAAACATATCAAAATGTGTAGGATAAACTTAATACTTAGGGAGAAACTTACACCATTAAATATTTATAATAGACTCCTGATGTACCCACAGCTGATACACTGTCTATAAACCTGGTCACAGTCTCCCCTCTCTGAACCAGACACACGTGAATTTGTACCAGATCCTGCAGACTCTCCCTGACAACACCCCACCCCCTCCCTCCTCTTCTCCCCTCTGCTCCCCTGTCCCTCAGGCTTTGGTCTCTCAAAAAAAAAAATTATAATAGAAAAGAAAAAATTTCAATCAGTAATCCATTTTTTCCACCTTAATAATTTAAAAGCAAAATAAGGGGATCCCTGGGTGGCTCAGCAGTTTGGCGCCTGCCTTTGGCCCAGGGAGCGGTCCTGGAGTCCCGGGATTGAGTCCTGCATTGGGCTCCCGGCAGGGAGTCTGCTTCTCCCTCCTCCTGTGTCTCTGCCTCTCTCTCTCTCATAAATAAATAAATCTTTAAAAATAAAAATAAAAAATAAAAGCAAAATAAACCCAGAGCAAGCAGAAGGAAAAGTAATAAAGATAAGAACAGAAAGCAACTAAATTGAAAAAAATAGAGAAAATCAACGAAAACTATATATGGTACTTTGAAAAGATCAATAAAATTGATAAATCTCTAGCAAGGCTAAAAAAGAAAAAAAAGAGAGATGATCTAAGCTAACAGGGATGCCTGGGTGGCTCAGCATTGAGTGTCTGCCTTCGGCTCAAGGCATGATCCCAGGATCAAGGATCAAGTCCCACATCAGGCTCCCTGTGGAAGCCTACTTCTCCCTCTGCCTGTGTCTCTGCCTCTCTCTCTCTCTCTCTCTCATGAATAAATAAATAAATCTTAAAACTATGTGTGTGTGTGTGTATATATATATATATATATATATATATATATATATATGCTAACAATATCAGGAATGGAATGAAACATCACCACAGATGCCCCTGACATTAAAAGTATAATAAAGGGGGGATCCCTGGGTGGCTCAGCAGTTTAGCGCCTGCCTTTGGCCCAGGGCGTGATCCTGGAGTCCCGGGATCAAGTCCCACATCGGGCTCCCTTCATAGAGTCTGCTTCTCCCTCTGCCTGTGTCTCTGCCTCTCTCTCTCTGCGTCTTTCAGGAATAAATAAATAAAATCTTTAAAACAAAAAAAGGTATAATAAAGGAACACTACAAGAAACTCTATGCACATAAATTAAACAAACTTGATGAGACAGAACAATTCCTCAAAAATCACAAACTACTAAAATTTGCCCAAGAGGAAATAGGTAATCTCCATAATTTAATCACTATAAATGAAATGCTTTCAAAATTTAAAACTTCGAAAGAAATAAAAATTTAGGTCAGGATGATTTCACTGGTTTCATCAGGGAAATAACTAAAAAAAGAAATTTAAAAAGGAAGAGAAGGGTAATGGAGAAAAAATGAGTGGGAAATATCAGAAAGGGAGACAGAACATGAGAGACTCCTAACTCTGGGAAACGAACAAAGGGTGGTAGAAAGGGAGGTGGGCAGGGGGTGGGGGTGACTGGGTGATGGGCACTGAGGGGGGGCACTTGAAGGGATGAGCACTGGGTGTTATGCTATCTGTTGGCAAATTGAACTCCAATAAAAAAACAAAAATTAAAATTAAATAAATAAAAAATAAAAAGGAAGAGAAATCACATCAATTCTACACAATCTCTCACAGAAAACAAATGAGAAGGGAGCCCTCTCCAAGCCATTTTGTTAAGCCAGCATTACTCTGAGGACAAAACCACACAAAATCATATATGAAAACCACAAACCAAAATTTTTCAATAATATAAATACAAATATACTCAACCAAATGGCATCCCATTGAATCAGAAACATGTAAAAAGAATAACACACCACAATCAAGTGGCCTTACTCTCAGGATTGCAAGGCTAGTTAAATATTTTAAAATCTAAAGGAGATGTCAGCAAAAATGGTAAATTAACAACTTTTCAAAAAATGTGTAAAACTCTCCACCATAAAAGCAATTAAAACCCTTGCAAAAATTATTGGAATCACCTTTTTTTCTGGCTCTGGAAATTAACCAAAGGCTTATAGCAATCTATGGAGCATATATTCCAGGAAAACAGCTGAACAGTAAGATCATCAAGATTTGTGGTGTTTTAATCTACTGAATTTTCATACCTGCCTCCCTATCCCTGGGGTAGTCTGGAAAACCAATAGTCCACAGTCACAGTGAAGAATGGCAGCCTGGAAGCCACATGAGGGGGACAGAATGGGGCAAAAGCCCCATTCCCCGAGAACTGTCATTATTTGACCTATGTGGTGATTCACTAGAAAATTCCACTCATTGAAAATATCAGTGAGGGTGACAACACATGAGAGACACCTAACTCAGGGAAATGAACAAGGGGTAGTGGAAGGGGAAGTGGGCAGGGGGTTGGGGGACTGGGTGATGGGCAATGAGGGGGGCACTTGGCGGGATGAGCACTGGGTGTTATGCTATATGTTGGCAAATTGAACTCCAATTAAAACAAATTTTTTAAAGGAAAATTCCACTCAGAAGACTGACTTCCCTCCTGCCTTCCTGCCTTCCTTTCTTCCTTCCTTCCTTCCTATCCAAGCCTGAACAGGAGCTTACTCAATGCAAATAGCCTTTTCCCCCATCAGCAGTTGTTGAAACGATCACAAGCAATTACTGAATATCATGGCTGCCCAAGGTGGTGGATATCAGTTGGGCAAACAACAGGCTAACTAAACAGCTTAAAAGGAAATGCTGCAGAATGATGTCCATAGAGAGCTATGGAAAGCTCTGGCACATTCCTAGAAGGCCATACATATACGTACACTCAGGAATCACTTGAGAAGGTCCTAAATTCACACATTGGACTAATCTTGAGGATGTGGAAGCATGACATAAGGGCAAATATGGAGCTGTAAACTGCCTGGCTAACTAGTATATGCATGTACCAACACCCATACAAAAGCCCACGGAAAAAATTGAGAGACTTACTGGTTATAGGCATCTAAAGTCATCACTGTAGCTGACCAATAAGCTAACCAATCAGAAATTTCAGTGGTTTACACTGTACAAAATGCAGACTTCACAGAGGTAGTTCAGAAAAGTGACTGTTTTTGTTGCTGTTGTTTGTGTGTTCAAACAGCAAAAGGTTGGACAATATGAACTCAAGATCCCACATTATATTACTTAATATTCCACTTATCAACAAAGAATTACATGACATGCCCATTACAGGAAACGAAGAAGTCACAGTGAGGTCCCTGAGAACGTCCAGATATTGTCTCACTAAACAAAGTCTTTATGTCAGCTGGTTTAAATATGTTCAGAGAACTAAAGGAAAACATTTCTTAACAAATAAAGAAATATATGAAAACAATGTCTCACCAAATAGAGAATACCAATAACAAGATAAATTTCTTTAAAAAAAAAAAATTTGAGAACCGCAAGAGGGGCAGTGGAGTTTCCAGTATCCCGGAGTCACTAACAGAGGAAGTGCACCCCGGGGTACAGTGCCCCACATACCACTGCCGATCTTGGTAAAGGGCTGGAACGCATGTCCAGCAGGGCCTTGGGGAGAAGTCAGTCCATCAGGCAGGGGCTCCAGATGGATGGGGCTGCACTCTGTTGATTTTGGGAGCCGGGGCCCTGGGAGCGTGATTCCAGTAGCACAGGCCCTGGATCCCAAGGCGCCGGGGGACACAGCTCAAATTCCTGCATTCCCCCAAGACATGCGAAGGTGGGGAGGACACAGGACAGCAGGACTCTCCTGCCGCCAGGTGCCCCCAAGCTGTGCAGATCAGTGCCCCACACCAGGAGCATCCAGGCCAGTGTGGACTGGGAGACTGTGATAGTTATAGTGGAAGCAGACTCCAGAGCTGGAGAGCTGGCCACCACCAGTGTTGCTGATCCTCTTGGTGTCATCCTGTGCCTGGGACAGAGCAGGGCCGCCAGGAGACAGGGGCCTCACAGGATAAACAGCTCCCACTGAGCTGTGCACCTGGCAGGGAGCAGGCATCTCCCTCAGGTGAACAACTGAGAATCAGCACAGCAGACCCTCCCCCAGAAGACTAGCTGGAAGGACGGGGGAAGAGCAAGTTCTTGGCAGAGCAGCTCTGGAAAGCTCCAGGGAAAGTGGAGGGATTTACAGGGTACAGAACCAGAAGGTACCCCTCTCTTTTTTTCTTCCTTTTTTTTCCAGTACAACTCGTTTTTAGCCACTCTGCACTGAGCAAAATGACTAGAAAGAAGAACTCACCACAAAAGAAAGAATCAGACAGTCCTCTCTCCCACAGAGTTACAAAATTTGGATTGCAATTCAATGTCAGAAAGCCAACTCAGAAGCACAATTATACAGCTACCAGTGTCTCTGGAAAAAATCATAAAGGATTCAAGAGACTTCATGACTGCAGAATTTAGATCTAATCAGGCCGAAATTAAAAATCAATTAAATGAGATGCAATCCAAACTGGAGGTCCTAACGACGAGAGTTAATGAGGTAGAAGACAGAGTGAGTGACATAGAAGACAAGTTGATGGCAAGGAAGGAAGCCAAGGAAAAAAAGAGAAAAACAAATACAAAGACCATGAGGATAGGTTAAGGTAAACAAATGACAGAAGGAAAAATCTATGTTTAATTGGGGTTCCAGAGGACGCCAAGAGGGACAGAGGGATAGAAAGCATATTTGAACAAATCATAGCTGAGAACTTCCCTAATTTGGGAAGGGAAAAAGGCATTCATATCCAGGAGATAGAGATATCCCCCCTAAAATCAATAAAAACTGTTCAACAACTCGACATATAATAGTGAAACTTGCAAATTCCAAAGATAAAGCGAAAATCCAAAAGCAGCAAGAGACAAGAGATCCCTAACCTTTATGGGGAGATATATTAGATTAAAAGCAGACCTCTGCACAGAGACCTGGGAGGCCAGAAAGGGCTGGCAAAATATATACAGGGTCCTAAAAGAGAAGAACATGCAGCCAAGAATACTTTATCCAGCAAGGCTCTCATTCAGAATAGAAGGAGAGATAAAGAGCTTCCAAGATAGGCAGAAACTGAAAGAATATGTGACCACAAACCAGCTCTGCAAGAAATATTAATGAGGATTCTGTAAAAGAAAGAGGATGCCTAAAGAAATAATCCAAAAACAGGAACTGAATAGGTATTATGATGACACTAAATTCTTATCTTTCAATACTAACTCTGCACATGAATGGGTTTAATGATCCCATCAAAAAGACGTAGTCCTTTTACAAACTGGATAAAAAAGCAAGACCCATTTATTTGCTGTCTACAAGACACTCATTTTAAACCTAAGGATACCTTACAGCCTGAAAATGAAAGGTTGGAGAACCATTTACCGTTCAAATGGTCCTCAAAAGAAAGCTGGGGTACCAGTCTTCATATCAGATAAATTAAAGTTTATCCCAAAGACTGTAGTAAGAGATGAAGAGGTACACTATATCATACTTAAAAGGTCGATCCAACAAGAGGACCTTAAATCATGAATATTTATGCCCCTAATGTGGGACCTGCCAAGTACATCAATTAATAACCATAGCAAAGACATACTTAGATAATAATACACTAATACTGGGAAATTTCAACATGGCACTTTCTGCAAATGACAGATCTTCTAAGCACAATATCTCCAAAGAAACGAGAGCTTTAAATGATACACTGGACCAGATGGATTTCACAGATATCTACAAAACTTTACATCCAAATGCAACTGAATACACATTCTGCTCAAGTGCACATGGAACTTTCTCCAGAATAGACCACATACGGGGTCACAAATCAGGTCTGAACCGATACCAAAAGATTGGGATCGTCCCCTGCATATTCTCAAACCATAATGCCTTGAAATTAGAACTAAATCACAAAAATAAGTTTGGAAGGATTTCAAACACGTGAAGGCTAAGGACCATCCTGCTAAAAGATGAAAGGGTCAACAAGGAAATTAGAGAAGAATTAAAAAGATTCATGGAAACTAATGAGAATGAAGATACAACCATTCAAAATCGTTGGGATACAGCAAAAGCAGTCCTGAGGGGGAAATACATCGCAATACAAGCAGCCATTCAAAAACTGGAAAGAACTCAAATACAGAAGCTAACCTTACACATAAAGGAGCTAGAGAAAAAGCAGCAAATAGATCCTACACCCAGTAGAAGAAGAGAGTTAATAAAGAGTCGAGCAGAACTCAATGAAATAGAGACCAGAAGAACTGTGGAACAGATCAACAAAGCCAAGAGCTGGTTCTTTGAAAGAATTAATAAGATACATAAACCATTAGCCAGCCTTATTAAAAAGAAGAGAGAGAAGACTCAAATTAATAAAATCATGAATGAGAAAGGAGAGATCACCACCAATACCAAGGAAATACAAACAATTTTAAAAACATATTATGAACAGCTATATGCCAATAAATTAGGCAATCTAGAAGAAATGGATGCATTTCTGGAACACTACAAACTACTAAAACTGGAACAGGAAGAAACAGGAAACCTGAACAGGCCAATAACCAGGGAGGAAATTGAAGCAGTCATCAAAATCCTCCCAAGACACAAGAATCTAGGGCCAGATGATTCCCAGGAGAACTCTATCAAATGTATAAAGAAGAAACCAGGGATCCCTGGGTGGCGCAGCGGTTTGGCGCCTGCCTTTGGCCCAGGGCGCGATCCTGGAGACCCAGGATCAAATCCCACATCGGGCTCCCGGCGCATGGAGCCTGCTTCTCCCTCTGCCTGTGTCTCTGCCTCTCTCTCTCTCTCTCTGTAACTATCATAAATAAATAAAAAATTAAAAAAAAAAAAGAAGAAGAAACCATACCTATTCTACTAAAGCTGTTCCTAAAGATAGAAAGAGATGGAGTCCTTCCAAATTCGTTCTATGAGGCCAGCATCACCTTAGTTGCAAAACCAGACAAAGACCCCACCAAAAAGGAGAATTACAGACCAATATCCCTGATGAACATGGATGCAAAAATTCTCAACAAGATACTAGGCAATAGGATCCAACAGCACATTAAGAAAATTATTCACCATGACCAAGTAGGATTTATCCCCGGGACACAAGGCTGGTTCAACACTCGTAAAACAATCAATGTGATTCATCATATCAGCAAGAGAAAAACCAAGAACCATATGATCCTCTCATTGGATGCAGAGAAAGCATTTGACAAAATACAGCATCCATTCCTGATCAAAACTCTTCAGAGTGTAGGGATAGAGGGAACTTTCCTCGACATCTTAAAAGCCATCTACGAAAAGCCCACAGCAAATATCATTCTCAATGGGGAAGCACTGGGAGCCTTTCCCCTAAGATCAGGAACAAGACAGGGATGTCCACTCTCACCACTGCTATTCAACATAGTACTGGAAGTCCTAGCCTCAGCAATCAGACCACAAAAAGACATAAAAGGCATTCAAATTGGCAAAGAAGAAGTCAAACTCTCCCTCTTCGCCGATGACATGATACTCTACCTAGAAAACCCAAAAGCCTCCACCCCAAGATTGCTAGAACTCATACAGCAATTTGGTAGCGTGGCAGGATACAAAATCAATGCCCAGAAATCAATGGCATTTCTATACACTAACAATGAGACTGAAGAAAGAGAAATTAAGGAGTCCATCCCATTTACAATTGCACCCAAAAGCATAAGATACCTAGGAATCAACCTCACCAAAGAGGTAAAGGATCTATACCCTAAAAAATATAGAACACTTCTGAAAGAAATTGAGGAAGACACAAAGAGATGGAAAAATATTCCATGCTCATGGATTGGCAGAATTAATATTGTGAAAATGTCAATGTTACCCAGGGCAATTTACACGTTTAATGCAATCCCTATCAAAATACCATGGACTTTCTTCAGAGAGTTAGAACAAATTATTTTCAGATTTGTGTGGAATCAGAAAAGATCCCGAATAGCCAGGGGAATTTTAAAAAAGAAAACCATAGATGGGGGCATCACAACGCCAGATTTCAGGTTGTACTACAAAGCTGTGGTCATCAAGACAGTGTGGTACTGGCACAAAAACAGACACATCGATCAATGTAACAGAATACAGAATCCAGAGTGGACCCTCAACTTTATGGTCAACTAATATTCGATAAAGGAGGAAAGACTATCCATTGGAAGAAAGACAGTCTCTTCAATACATGGTGCTGGGATAATTGGACATCCACATGCAAAAGAATGAATCTAGACCACTCTCTTGCACCATACACAAAGATGAACTCAAAATGGATGAAAGATCTAAATGTGAGACAAGATTCCATCAAAATCCTAGAGGAGAACACAGGCAACACCCTTTTTGAACTTGGCCACAGTAACTTCTTGCAAGATACATCCATGAAGGCAAGAGAAACAAAAGCAAAAATGAACTATTGGGACTTCATCAAGATAAGAAGCTTTTGCACAGCAAAGGATACAGTCAACAAAACTCAAAGACAACCTACAGAATGGGAGAAGATATTTGCAAATGACGTATCAGATAAAGGGCTAGTTTCCAAGATGTATAAAGAACTTCTTAAACTCAACACCAAAGAAACAAACAATCCAGTCATGAAATGGGCAAAAGACATGAACAGAAATCTCACAGAGGAAGACATAGACATGGCCAACATGCACATGAGAAAATGCTCTGCATCACTTGCCATCAGGGAAATACAAATCAAAACCACAATGAGATACCACCCCACACCCGTGAGAATGGGGAAAATTAACAAGGCAGGAAACCACAAATGTTGGAGAGGATGCGGAGAAAAGGGAACCCTCTTACACTGTTGGTGGGAATGTGAACCGGTGCAGCCACTCTGGAAAACTGTGTGGAGGTTCCTCAAAGAGTTAAAAATAGACCTGGCCTACGACCCAGCAATTGCACTGCTGGGGATTTACCCCAAAGATACAGATGCAGTGAAATGCCGGGACACCTTCACCCCGATGTTTCTAGCAGCAATGTCCACAATAGCCAAACTGTGGAAGGAGCCTCGGTGTCCATCGAAAAATCAATGGATAAAGATGTGGTTTATGTATACAATGGAATATTACTCAGCCATTAGAAACAACAAATACCCACCATTTGCTTCAACGTGGATGGAACTGGAGGGTATTATGCTGAGTGAAGTAAGTCAGTCGGAGAAGGACAAACGGTGTATGTTCTCATTCATTTGGGGAATATAAATAATAGTGAAAGGGAATATAAGGGAAGGGAGAAGAAATGTGTGGGAAATATCAGAAAGGGAGACAGAACATAAAGACCCCTAACTCTGGGAAACGAACTAGGGGTGGTGGAAGGGGAGGAGGTCGGGGGGTGGGGGTGAGTGGGTGACGGGCACTGAGGGGGACACTTGACGGGATGAGCACTGGGTGTTATTCTGTATGTTGGTAAATTGAACACCAATAAAAAATTATTTTATTAAAAAAAAAGAAAGAAATGACAAATACCCACCATTTGCTTCAACGTGGAGGGACCTGAAGGGTATTATGCTGAGTGAAATAAGTCACTCAGAGGAGGACAAACATTATATGGAGAAACATTATATTTCTTTTTTTTATTTCTTTTTTGGAGTTCAATTTGCCAACATATAGCATAACACCCAGTGCTCATCCCATCAAGTGCCCTCCTCAGTGCCCGTCACCCAGTCACCCCCACCTCCGCCCACCTCCTTTCCACTACCCCTTTGTTTGTTTCCCAGAGTTAGGAGTCTCTCATGTTCTGTCACCGTCTCTGATATTTCCGATTCATTTTCTCTCCTTTCCCCTTTACTCCCTTTCACTATTTTTTATATTCCCCAAATTAATGGACATGGATGGAACTGGAGGGTATTATGCTGAGTGAAGTAAGTCAATCAGAGAAGGACAAACATTATATGGTCTCATTCATTTGAGTAATATAAAAATTTGAAAGTGAATAAAGGGGAAAGGAGAGAAAATGAGTGGAAATATCAGAAAGGGAGACAGAACATGACAGACACCTAACTCTGGAAAACGAACAAGGGGTAGTGGAAAGGGATTTGGGTGGGGGGATGGGATGACTGGGTGACGGGCACTGAGGGGGGCACTTGATGGGATGAGCACTGGCTGTTATGCTATATGTTTGCAAATCAAACTCCAATAAAAATATGCAAAAAAAAGATTTTATTTTTTTCATGAGAGTCCGAGAGAGAGAGAGAGAGGAGAGAGAGAGAGGCAGAGACACAGGCAGAGGGAGAGGCAGGCTCCCTGTGGGGAGCCTGATGCAAGACTCGATCCCAGGACCCCTGGATCATGCCCTGCCAAAGGCAGATGCTCAACTGCTGAGCCTCCCAGGTGTCCCAACAAGATAGATTTCTAAAGGCAAACAGTAATTCTAGATTTGAAAAGTAGAACTAGAATGAAAAGTTACTAAAGGGATTAAATATCTGATTTGTGCAGATAGAAGAAAAAATCAGCAAATCTGAATGCAGGTCTCATGAAATTACCCAGTCTGAAGAGCAGAAAGTAAAAGGAATGGAGGAAATCAACAGAGCCTTAGTTGTCTGTGGGGCAACATATGCACAAGAGGGTTTTATAGGGAGAAATGACAAGAAAGGAGCACAGAGAATATGTAAGAAAGAATGCTCAAAAATCTCCAAAATTAACATTCAAGAAGCTCAACAAATAATAGGAAATGTAGTTACACAGATAAACATAAAAGCCAGTATTACAGCATTCTTAGTTTGTAGCTCTTCATTTTTTTTACGTGACTTAAAATACAAATGCACAAACAATAATTAGAAAACCACAAAGTTAATGGACTAAAGTTAGTGTATATAGACATAACTTCTGATGATGAAAACATAAAGCCGTCCGTTGTATGGGACACAGAACTGTAAAGGAGCAGTTTTTAGTTTAAACTAAGATGGTATAATTTTAAACTTGAATATTACAAAGTAATATTAACATAAAAACAACTCACAGGGAGACCAAACAACATGAAGTGAAAACAAGCAGATTAAAGAGAGAAACAGATAGATGCGCAATAATAGTTGGAGACCTCAGTGCTCTGCTTTCAGTAATGGACAAACAGGAGCTTGGTAAGGAAAGGGCAGCATACGCCAAGTAGACCCAGCTGTCTCTGCAGAACTCTGCACCCAACCACAGCAGGAGACACTTTACTCAAGTGCACACAGGAGGTTCTCTAGCATAGACCACCGGTTATCCCAGGAAATGAGTCTCAATAAATGTAAAGATATTGAAATAATACAAGGTATCTTTCCCAAACACAGTGGAATAAAGCTAGAAGTCATTAATGGAAGCAAAAGTGGAGAGGTGCCTGGGGGGCTAAGTCGGTGAAGCATCTGCCTTTGGCTCAGGTCGTGATCCAAGGGTTCTGGGATGGAGCCCCATGTCTGGCTCCTTGCTCAGTAGGGAGCCTGCTTCTCCCTCTGCCCCTTCTCTCCCCTCCCCACTCATGCTCTCTCTCTCCCTCAGAAATAAATAAATAAATAAATAAATAAATAAATAAATAAATAAATAAATAAATAATCTTTTTAAAAAGAAGGAAAACTGGAAAATTCACAAGTCTGTGGAAATTCAACTACACACTCTTAAAGAATTATAAGGAAAATTAGAAAATATTTTGAAATAGAAATGAAAACACAACAGACCAAGACTAATAAGGTGCAGTGTTTGGAGGAAAACTCACAGTTATAAACTATAGGCCTGTGTCAAAAAACATGAGCACAAATCAATAACCCAATTTCACACCTTAAGAAACTAGAAAAAGAGGAGTAAGTAAAACCCAAGGTTAGAAGGAAGGAAATGAAATCTCACCTGAGATGAATGAAACACAGAATAAAAAAAAACAATAGAAAAAATGGGAGATGTTTGAAACAACCAACAAAATTGACCAACCATTAGCTAGACGGACACAGAAAGTTAGATGACTTGGATTATTACAACAGAATCAATGCAGGGACATCAGCACAGACCTTACACCATGAACAAGTGCATGGTTATGAGTTGGACGATGAAGATGAAATGAAAAAACTCACAGAAACACACAAGCTACCAAAACTGACCCCAGAAGAAACAGAAAGCCTGAACACACCTACAATAAGTAAAGAAATTAAATCGGTAACCAAAACCAAATGAGAGGGACACCCGGGTGGCTCAGTGGTTGAGTGCTTGCCTTCAGCTCAAGGCGTGATCCTGGAGTTCCAGTATCGAGTCCCACATTGGGCTCCCTACATGGAGCCTGCTACTCCCTCTGCCTGTGTCTCTGCCTCTCTGTGTCTCTCATGAATAAATAAATAAAATCTTTTAAAAATAAATAAATAAATAAATAAATAAATAAATAAATAAATAGGCACCCAGACTGGAAATAAAGTAGTAAAACTAGCTGCACATACAGGTGTATGACACCTTTTTTGTATCTAAAATAAAAATCCTTAGGAATCCACAAAAAAATCAATATGTGAATAAACCAGTCAGCAAGGGTTTAGGACACAAGACCAATATTCAAAAGTTCACTCTATCTCTGTGTATTAGTGATGAACTATCCCAAAATAAAATTTAAAAACAATTCCATTTAAAGAAGTGTCAGAAAGAATAAAATACTCAGAGGGTCCCTGGGTGGCTCAGCAGTTTAGCATCTGCCTTCGGCCCGAGGCATGATCCTGGAGTCTCAGGATGGAGTCCCGCATCAGGCATTCTGCATGGAGCCTGCTTCTCCCTCTGCCTGTGTCTCTGTCTCTCTCTCTGTCTCTGTCTCTCTCTGTGTGTCTCTCATGGATAAATAAGTAAAATCTTTGAAAAAAAAAAAGAATAAAATACTTAGCAACAAACTCAACAGGTTATTCCACACTAAAAACTATAAACTGTTGAAAAATTTTAAGGCCTACATAAACAGAGAGGCAGCCTGTATTTATGTCCTGAAAGGTTGATATTGTTAAGATAGCAACTCAAATGGGTCTACACATTCAGCTCAATCGCCATCAAAATACCGGCTGTCCTTTTTGTAAAATTTGTTAAGCTGATCCTAAAAATCACATGGCAATGCAAGGGAACTCAAATAATGAAAACAATAGTAAAATAAAAAGAACATGGGATGCCTGGGTGGCTCAGCAGTTTGGCACCTGCCTTCGGCCCAGGGCGTGATCCTGGAGACCAAGGATGGAGTCCCGCATCAGGCTGCCTGGATGGAGCCTGCTTCTCTCTCTCTGCCTGTGTCTCTGCCTCTCTCTCTGTATCTCTCATTAATAAAGAAATAAAATCTTTTTTAAAAAATAAATAAAATAAAAAGAACAAAGTTGGAGGACCCACACTTCCCAATTTCAAAACTCACCACAAAGCCACAGTGACCTAGACTGTGGTATTGACATAAGACAGATGGACTGACATATATGTCAGTGAAAAAGGACTGAGAATCCAGAACTAAAACCTGACATTGGTGATCAACTGATTTTTGACAAATGTGCCAAGAAAATTTAACAGGGAAAAAAAGATATCTGTTCAACAAACCGTGCTGGAACACCTGGATTTCCACATGCAGAGGGTGGAGGTGGGTCTCATCATCACAGCACACAGAAAAACTAACTCCAAATGGGCCGAAGACCTAAATGTAAGAGTAAAACTAGACAACTCTTAGAAGAAAACAGGTGTCAGTTGGTGTGACCTTGGATCAGGCACTGGTTTCCAAGATAGGACACGAAACATACAAGCAACCAAAGCGGGTACATTGAAATTCATCACAACTTAAAAACTTCTGTGCATCAAGAGACACTATTGACAAAATAAATGGGAGAAGATATCTGGAAATCTTGTATCTGATAAGGACCTAGTGTCCAGAATATGTAAAGAACCCTTACAACTCAACAATAAAAAGATAAACAACACTATGTAAAAATGAGACAGAACCTGAATAGACATTTGTCCACAGAAGACATCCAGATGGCTGACATGTACCTGAAGGGATGCTCAACGGCACTCCTTGCCAGGGAAATGCACACCCAGACCACAACAAGATGTCACCTCACACTCACCAGTGTGGCGACAAGCAAAAAATAAATGATGAAAATAATGAGTGTTGGTGAGGACGTTAAGCACATGGATTCTTGCACACTCTTGGTGGGAGTGTGAGAGGGCAGCCAGTGTGGGAAATCGAGCACTTCCAGGGCGAACGCATGAAATTGCTGCATGACCAAGCCATCCCAAGGGAACCAAATAGAAGCATTCACTTGCACAAAATGTCCCGGCAGCGCTGTTCTTAACAGCCCAGCGTGGGACCAACCACATCGTCTGCCGGCTGGTGGAAAGGACACAGTCCACAGAGCAGGAGGTCACCAGGTTGTATGCATGAAGCACGCATGCACAGCACAGCACATGGGGGCCATGGAAGCACCACACTCATGCGAAGGGCCCGACTTGAGGGGCCACATGGCACGTGGTCCCATGTAGTGTCCCCGACCGGCAAAGCCAGGGGCACACAACAGACCTATGGTTGCCAGGGGCTGGGGGAGCACACACGCGGTGGCATACTGCTGGCATTTCATAGAGTCGTGAAAGCATTCTAGAATGAGGTGGTGCTGGGGCATACAACCTTGCAACGTACTCAAAATCGCGGAATCGGGAAAGCACAGGTTTATGGTGTTTTACTCAATTCTCCCGGCCCTGCTTCCTGCTCAGCCTCCTGCTCCAAGCCTCACACACCACCAGCCAGCGCCTTCCAGAACGTTCCAGATCTCAGCATATGGGCCCTCCTTGAGGGCTACCCGCCTATGACACTTGGTTCACCCTGCAGGGCCTATGCCCTGGCTGTCTTGCGTGGCCAGCCCTGGTCCCCTCCCCTGCCTACCTTGGTCAGGAGGTCAGAATTCACAGGGTCACCACGGGAGGCAGCCCAAGCTGCCCCCAGAGGGCCAGGGGGTCTTGTGGGCACAGGGTCTCAGCAAAGCCCCAGAAACTCCATTACCACTTCACATATGGGACAACTGAGTCACAGGGAGCAACTTCATGAGGTTCCAGGGAGGCAGGATCAAATGGTCACTAACAGGGGGCTCAGGACACCAGGCTCTGTCCCCTCCCAGGTCTGGAGGCCAGGAGTCCTCAGTCAAGGTGTCGTGGCCGTGCTCCCTCTAAGGTTCCAGTAGGACCCCTCCACCTGGAGGGGCCCCTTGCATTTTGGGCTCGTGGTCATGTCTCCCCAGTCTCTGCCTCTGTCACCACATGGTCATCTCAAATCTCCTTCTCTTGTAAGGACACCGGTCATAGGACTCAGCGCCCGCCCGGCACCAGGGTGCTCTCACCTCGAGATCCATGCCTGGGTCACCTCTGCAAAGACCCCATTTCTACATAGGGCCACACTCTGGGGTCCAGCAGGATAGGAATTTGGGGGGCACACATCAGCAACAATCTGACCAGGATCACCCGGCAGGGCTGAGATCAGACCCCTTCCACACCCCAGCACTGCCCGCCTTGAAGGGGGTGTCCGGACTCAGGATGCATCCACCCCACGTGAGCACAGGGGGGTCCCAGGTCAGACCCAGGCTGGCCACTTGACCCCAGGCCCACCTCCTCCACCCTGGACATTCCCACTGCCCAGACAGTAGGCCAGAGGCTCATTTTTCCGAGCCAAATGCACAGCCCCAGCCAGCGGAGTCCGGCCCCAGCCAGCGGGGTCCTGCCTCAGCACACCCCTTGGGGGCAGACATGCACCCTTCCTGAGGCCCTAAGCAAAGCCAGCTGCTCCAAGGTCTGGGGTGTTTGTTACTGGGCATTAGCTCACTGACTGACACAGGCCTGACCCAGCTGTTGACCTCAGTCCAGCCCCCAGCAAACGCCTCCTCCAGGCCTGCTCCTGGAATGTGGTCACACCCTTCCTTGTCAACTGACCTGCAACGTGCAGGTGGAAGGACACCTTCTGGCCCCCGGCCTCGCAGCTGTACTCCCCAGCGTCGGCCCGCCCCGCCTGCTGCACCACCAGCCTCCTGCTGCAGCCCTGGGCCTCCACGTGCACCCTGGAGCTCGCACTCAGCTTCTTCCCGTCCTTGTACCACGTCACCTCCGTCCCGGCCTGGGCCACCTCGCAGCTCAGCGTGGCGCTGCCGCCCGCCTTGGCCTGCACCTCACTGCGTGCTGGCTGCTCCTTGGCAAACACCGGTGTAGGCTCTGGGGACACGGAGACACACAGCGTCAGAGGCCCCGGAGGTGACATTCCCTGAGCCCTGGAGCCCGGTGTACATACGCTCTGGACTCAAGGCAGCCTTGGCCCCCACCCCCCCAGGTGCAGCTGGTGGGACCCTTCTCAGGCACAGGGGAATCCAAAGCCCTAACCCCTCCTGGGCATGCTGGGGAGCAGCCTCCGAGCACCATGATGGGCAGCCAGGACACTGTCTGGGGCAGACGGAAGGTGGGGGGCTGTGGCTGAGACCCCACCAAGGGCCAGCACTGAGGCCCCAGTAGCTTCTAGAAAGAGCCAGAGCCACAGGCATCAAGAGCCCAACCTAAGCTGCTGAGGACACTTCCAGCACCTTTCGGGTCTTGTCAGTGTCACTGCCTCGTCTTCAAAAAGGAGAAAGGGGCTGCAACTTTCCTTGTCTTTTTATTTTCCGCATCCACATCTTTTCTCGTCTAAATGTTAGTTCTCTGGGAAGTTTCTTCTCCCAAATCCAGAAGGAAGTACCCCGCCCAGGCATCCGGGGCTGCAGCTCACCAGAGACAAGCAGCTGGAAGTCCACGGAGTCCTCGCCCACGCGGCACGAGTAGGTCCCCTCGTCCTGCCTGCTGACCGAGGCCGCCACCAGCCGGTGTCGCGTGCCCACATCCTCCTGTGAGAAGCGCTGGCTGGAGCGGCTCAGCTCCATGCCATCCTTGTACCAGCGCACACGCACGTGGGCCTCGGAGGTCTCACATTCGAAGTGGGCCAGGCCTCCAGCCACGGCCTCCACGCAGCCGCCAGCTGTGTCCTTGCGCAGGAAGGGAGTAAGCCCTGCAAGGGCACACGGGCAGGTCAGGCAGCAAGGCCTGGGAGGCCTCACCCCGGTCAGGGCCCCCTCGGAGGCAGAACCAGGGCCCCCTCGGAGGCAGGACCAGGGCCCTTTAGGAGGCAGAACTGGCTGGGCTACTGAGTTCTAACCCCTTCACCCCCCAGGGCTGCCCCCAACGCCCTCCCCAGCCCTGCCCACAGGTCACCCACCCCTGCAGGGCTCCCACTGCTCAGACCCCCTCAAGGCTGCCCAGAGCTGGGGCATGTCCCACGGCCAAAACAGGGGCGGTGGGCCCATGAGGACCCAGACACACACGCGGGAGACGTCACCTTGCACGGAGAGCTGGTAGGCGATGCGACCCCCATTGCTGATGCACTCGTACAGGCCAGCGTCATCTCGCACCACATCCCGCACCAGCAGGGTCCGCTGCCCGGCTGACGCCTGCACCTCGTACTTGGGGCCTGGTGGCAACACGTGGCCATCCTTCAGCCATGTCACCGCCGCTGCCTGGTCCGACAGCTCAGCCAGGAGCTGTGCCTCTTCATGCAGCTGGGCCAGCACCTCCCTCACAGTGGCCACCGGAGGCCTGGCAGTCAGTCCTGGGGCCTCTGGGGGCCACATACAGGAGGACAGAAGGTGTGTAGACAGAGAGAGGAGGGGACAGAGGGAAAGGAAACAGAGAAGGAGCGGACAGGGGAGAGGGGATGGGTGGGGAGGGGACAAAGCAGGAGTGGAGGGGACAGATAGATGGGTAGGGGAGGGGACACAGGGGGAGGGAGGAGAGGCAGTGGAGAGTGAACAAAAGGGAGTGTCAGGCAGAGGGGAACAGAGAGGAGCCAGAAATGCAAACTGTGGAAGGAGCCTCGGTGTCCATCGAAAGATGAATGGATAAAGAAGATGTGGCTTATGTATACAATGGAATATTCCTCAGCCATTAGAAACGACAAATACCCACCATTTGCTTCAACGTGGATGGAACTGGAGAGTGTTACGCTGAGTGAAATAAGTCAATCGGAGAAGGAGGAACATATGGTCTCATTCATTTGGGGAATATAAAAAAATAGTGAAAGGGAATAAAGGGGAAAGGAGAAAAAATGAGTGGGAAATATCAGAAAGGGAGACAGAACATAAAGACTCCTAACTCTGGGAAACGAACTAGGGCTGGTGGAAGGGGAGGTGGGCGGGAGGTGGGGGTGACTGGGTGACGGGCACTGAGGGGGGCACTTGATGGGATGAGCACTGGGTGTTATTCTATATGTTGGCAAATTGAACACCAATAAAAAATAAATTTATTAAAAAAAAGAGAGAGGAGCCAGAAAGGAAGGGACAAGATTGCAGAGTGACGGAATGAGCAGAGAGGAATGGGAGTCGGGGAGACACCGAGGCTCTGTGCCCCCTTCCACTCATACCCCAGCCTCCCCTCTGCAGCCCTGCCTCATCCAGCAGACCCCCTACCAGCCCACCTGCCCCACCCCAAGGACAGAGGCCTGGGGGTCATAGCTGGGTCGCCTACCTCGGACCTCCATGCGGATGCTGCTCTCAATGCCATTGGCCATGAACTTGAGCTCAGCGCCCTGCAGGCTGGCGGACACGGCACGGATGGTGAGGGTGTGGCGAGTGCCATCCTGGCGGATCACATACATACTGCTGGCCTTCAGGGCCTGCCCGTCCAGGAACCACTCGCCCGCCGAGGCCAAGGTGAGGTCCACGGAGAAGGTCACCTCGCTACCCTCCACTGCTGCCACTGCCTTCAGAGGTGTCTTCACGGCCAGCTGGGGGGCTGCAGGGTGAGGGCTTCAGGAAGGGGCCCGCCTCTGCCCACCTCACCTCCTCCCCTAGAGCTGGGGAGGGGGCCCAAGAGCTTCCTCCCCCAGGAAGCCCACGGAGCCCACACGCAGAGTGCCCACACCTACCCAGGTGGACAGTCCCCGGGAACTCGAGGTAGGGGCTGTGGCCAAAGCTGTTCACAGCTGACACCCGGAACTGGAAGTTCCCCTCCTCGGACATGTTGGCTATGGTCAGCTCCTGTGTGGCCACCCACTCAGCCTCGTGGCACCGGCTCCAGGTGTAGGCGCCAAGCCGCTTCTTTTCCACCACATAGCCGTCGATAGGGACAGGGCGGTCTCCGTGGGGTGGTGGGGACCAGCCAAGGGTCACAGAGCACTCCGTCCTGGCCTTTACCACGGGGGCCTCAGGGGCTTGCAGGGGCAGCTTCCTAGGGGCTAGGGAGAGCACAGCTCACCGATGTCACCAACTCGGAGCTCCCTCAACCCCTGGGTCCCAGGTCAACCCAGCAAGGTGTTACACAACCCCCAGCCCTACTGAGGGGGCTGCTTCCACGGTCTGGAATGGCCATGGCCCAAGGGGACAGCAATGCCAATGGAGGCTGTGGGCGTGTGACCCCTGGCTCCAGCCCTGTGGCCGTTGATTTGGTTGCGGTGGAAAGAGTGCTCTGGCTTTCGAGGGAAACACAGCCCAGGTGGCCTAGGGACAAACCCCATCTATGTATCCAAGGCTCAGGCTAGGCAGTGACCACAGCAGAGCACATTCCACAGGTCCATGTGCTGGGGCACATTCCTTCCCCAACAAAGGGCTGGCCTGGTGGGGGCCCGTGGGGGAGGGTCCTACCTCCCAACCTACAAATTTGAGACCAAAGGGCCCAGAAAGAGGACATGCTCACCCACAATGCCCCACACCTGCCTCACCCACGCGTGTGCTTCTAGAACAACCTCTACCTTCTAACTTGGTTTGCAGAGTGGGGAATCACCAGCACTCCTACCTCGCAGTCACCTGGGGTGACCACCGTGAAGGAGGGCAGCAAACCAGGGGTGGGATGCGTTGGCCCAACCCCCCAAAGCCTCCCTGTGGCAGACCCCAGGGCACAGACCTGGGTGGACAGAGGAAGGGGGGCTCTCCAGGGCCCTTACCAGACACAAAGAACTGAGTGGATGTCCGGCAGTCCCCGGCAGTGAAGGTCACCTCGCCCACGTCCTCCAGGGTGCACTTGGAGATGGTTAGCGTGTGGCACCTGCCATCCGTGGTGATGGCCACTCGGCCCCCAGCCACCACCTCCTCCTGGTTCCTCAGCCAGTGGACGGGGTCCTCGGGCCTGGCCAGCTCCACGCAGAACATGGCCGTGTCCCCCACGCGCACCGCCGTCTTCCTGGGGAGCCTCCGGACTAGGTTGCCTGTGGTAGGCAGGGCGCGGGGCGGGGTACGGTCGGGGGAGGGACACGGGCTCCTCCTCCCGGCGCACCTCCCGCCCGGCCGCTTCCCTCTCCCCCCACCCCCAGCCCACCTTGCACCGCCAGCTCCGCCACTGTGCGGCTGCCCTCCGCAGTCTCGCAGATGTAGACGGCGTCGTCGTCCGCCGACACGTTGCGCACGGTCAGCCGGCGCTCGGTGCCCGCCTCCTCGATGCCGTACTTGGCGCTAGCCCACAGCCGCGTCTCCTCCTTGTACCACGCGGCCTCCGTGGACGGCAGCGGCACCTCGCACTGGAACGTAGCCGACTCCTTCTCCTGCACCTGCAGGTCCTGCAGTCGCTTCTTGAAGGGCATGGTGGGCTCTGCGGGGAGAGCGGGGGAGCGCGCGTGAGGCGGGGAGGGGCGGGGAGGGGCGGGGAGGCGCAGGGGAGTGCCCTGGGCGCGGCGCGGGGAGGGTTAGGGCCGGAGCCGGGGCAGGGGACGGGGAAGGCAGAGAGGCTGTAGGGATGGGGAGGAGGAGGAGGACGGGAGGGGGCAGAGGAGAGGGCACAGAACCTAGAGCCTCCCCTCTTAATATAAGATGTCTGGAAGAGGAGGAGAAACAGGCACGTAAAGCCACAAAAAGCCCAGGGACGCTGCTCCCGGGCGCAACACCCCGTGGGCCCGTGGCCCCGCCAGCCTCCCGCCCCGGAGCCCCTGGGCCCGCTGAGACCGCGGGCCCAGCCCTGCTGCCCGAGCACTTCCCCCGCACAGTGTCTGCAGGCACCCCCTAACCCTGGGGAGCGGGGCCACTTCCCCGCCCTGGGAGACTACTGCGGGTCAGAAGTGGAGGTCAGGAGCCTCGCCCACAAAACCCGATCGTGCTTCCCGTCCTCTGCCCCCGAACCCTGGGGGAGGCCCAGACCCCTACCAGGGCCCTCAACAGAAGCCCGAACAGCGGTCCAGAAGGGTCTTCAGGCTCAGCGGCCACAGCCTCTGGCCTGCCTTTGTCCCCACCCTGCCAGCGAGAGACCCCTCAGCATCCCGTGACGGGCGGAGTGCCTGGGGGGAGGGGGCGCCGAGGATAAAGCGTTTTGCTGTTCACTCCTGTGACTCGCAAACGCCAGAGCCACCAAGACTCCGGATTCCACCGCGGATTTCGTTCTCGGTGGAAAGGAGCGGGGAAGGGGCCGCGCGGGGATAGTGCGGCCCGCGAGCGGAGCTCACCTCGCACGACCACCAGCACGGAGCTGTAGGTCTGGCCCACCAGGTTGGACGCCGTGCAGGTGTAGAGGCCCCGGTCCGACTGCTTGCAGAAGAGGATCTTGAGCACGAAGTTCTCCTGGGCGTCCTCGTACACCACGTGTCGCCGGCCCTCCACCACCAGCTGCCCATCCTTCTTCCAGACCGTCTCGGGCTTGGGCTCACCGGTCACGTAGCAGCTAAGACGCGCGTGCTTGCCCTCGGTCACCGTACAGGTGCGCGTGCCGGAACCGGGAGGCGAGGCTGGGGCGCCCTCGGCGCGCATGGCCTCGCGCCGCCGCTGCAGGTGCGCCAGGAGCGCGGCCGTGGAGGCCCCGGGCGGGCTGGCGGCGTCCGCGTCCGCGTCCACCGTGAGCGCCGCGTCCGCGCTGGCGGCGCCCAGCGGGTTCTCGGCGCGCACTGTGTAGGTGCCGCCGTCGCGGGGCCGCGCGTCCCGGATGCGCAGCGCGCTCGCCTCACCGAGGGCCTCCACGCGCACGCGGGGCTCGTCCGGCGCGCCCAGGCGCCGGCCGTCCTTGGCCCAGCTCACGGCCATGGGCGGCGAGCCGCGCACGCGGCAGCGGAAGGTGGCCTCGGCGCCCTCGCGCACGCGGATGGACGTGGGCCGCAGCAGGAAGTGGGGCGCCTGCTCGGCGCAAGCGGCCTCAGCGTCCACCTGCAGCCCGACAGCTGCGAAGGCCTCGCCGATGGCGTTGCGCGCGCGGCACACGTACTGACCGCTGTCGCCCAGCGCCAGGTCCAGGATGGTGAGCCGGTACAGGTCGCCGTCCTGGGCCAGGCGGAAGCGCGCACCCTCCTCCACCGGCAGCTGGTCCTTCTCCCAGCTCACTTGCGGCGTCGGGTTGCCCACGATCTGGCAGCTCAGTGTGGCGTCCTTGCCCACCGACACCACAAAGGCCTTGGGCCGGGTCAGGAATCGGGGGGCCCCGCTGAATGAGTGATCCATGGCAGCGGCGGGGGTGGGGGGCGGGAGGGCCCTGCGAGTGGGTTGGCAGAAGGTCAGAGTGGGGAGGAGACCCAGTGGTGGCCGAGTCCCGCACCTGTGCCCCACCTGGCCATTCCCCATTCAGACCTCCTGAAGGACCCGGAGGTCTCACCCCCCACCCTACCCCCCCCCATCCCCCTACGTAGAGTCACCAGGAGGCACCATGGACCAGAAACTCAGATTTAACCCTTTCTGGGCATTCGTGGTCTGTTGCCACACCCCGCACCACAGGCTTTGCTCACAGTTGGGTACCTCTTCCTCCTGACCCCCAGCTCTAGCCCCACAGCTATTGAGCACCATCTCCAAACATCACAACAGCAGCCTGGCTGGCCCTCTCTCTGTCCACCAATGTCCTTCCTACCTGGGTCCACACAGACCCGCCTGTGTGTGCCCCCCCCCAGCTGCATCCAGGCACCAGCCCCCCTCCCTGACACACCGCAGCCTCCTGGATGCTGAGCCTCCAATCTGCCTGTGTCTCCTGCCCCAAGAGGAGGCGGTTCTCCCACCTGGGCAGGGCGGGCCCTGGGAGGCCTGTGCTGGGCACCTGCTGCTAGCCCAGCCCCTCTCTGACTGCTTACTCCCGAGGTCACCGGGATTCTCCACCCCAGGAGGCTCTCCTTTCCTCTGTGGGTCCCTGCCCTGCTTGCCCAGGCAGTGCCCATGACAGAAGTCCCACCTGCAGCTGCCAGTGCCTCTCCTGGGAGTTCCAGTCCCTTTAACCCCGAGCAGGGGAAGAATGGAAATCCTGCCACCGTCTGAGTGCTGAAGCCCACGAGCTGCCCACACCCCCTTCCTGCGAGCACCTGATCCTGGTTTGGGACAGCCCACAGTCAGCGGGCAGGAAGGACAGGCACAGAGTACTCCAGAAGAATCTGGGCGGTCCAGGCTGAGGCTGGCCAGGTTGGCCGGCAGGGCCCGGTCAACCTACAGACTTTGGCTGGCTCCCTGCGGGGACAGGGTTGGCACCACACAAACCAAAGTCCTCAGGTGACTGGCCTCTGCCCATCCCGGCAGGGCCTGGCTGGCCTTCAGCACAGGTGGGTTAGGTGAGCCGGGCCTGGCCTACCCTCCACCCCACCCACCCCTGGCTTCAGTAAGAACAGCAGCCTGTTGGGCTCAGGGCTGGCCCCAAACGCCTGAGCGCCCTCCTCAATCCGGGGCTGGGCTTCCAGCACGGACTGCCCACTGGGGACGAGTGGGGTGACATCCTGTGATTCAGGGCCTAATCCCCTTAATCCCCCTCGAGGAGGTGAGTCCGCAGCAGCCTGCTGACTCACTGTGGAGTCAGCACCTCTGTCCCCTACCCCCCACTGCCTGGCCAAGTTCTGGGGCTGGGAGGACCCAGGCGAGTGGCTACCCGGGCCCCGCCTCCATGGATGCCCTCCTGGGCCTCGATGTCCCTCTGGGGAAGGGTTACTCTGACACCAGGTTTCCAGAGGCCCTGCGCTCTGAGCTCCCAGTGACCCTCCCCTGGATTGCAGTTGGCCCAGGGGTCCCCTGAGCCAGGACAGTGCACCTCACACCCCCCACCAGCCACTGCGGGAGCAGGTATGGGAGCTAGGTGCTCTGAGCTCACGAGTGGGCAGGGTCAGAGGGCCACCTCCACAGCTGTGGCCTCTGGGAGCCAGGACCAGGATGGGAGAGGGAGCTCCCATCACTGCACGTGCTTAGAGGGAGCCAGCCCAGCACTCGGCAGGTGATAGCACTCTGGCCTGCAAGGGTGGGTGGAGACCCCAAGATCCTCAAAGGCCTCAGGGCTGGTGCTGATGCCCGGCTCCCTGGCATGGGGCCTGTGTTCCCCAGCTCAGTGCAGCAGCCCATGAGGCCTGGGGGCCCCCTCCAGGCAGGTACCCCCTCTGCTCAGTAGGGTCATGGCACCCTAGATGCTGACCAAGGACTCCAGAACCCTGGAGCGGGGGGCAGAACTCCTCCTGGGCATGAACATGCAACAGTGATGGCAGAGACGGGACACTCAGGAGGGGACATGGGGCCAGCACCTCAGCCCCAGCCTCCCAGGGAAGCCCCTTCCTCCCTCAGTGTGGACCCCATTCGCACTCCTCACCCCTTGAAGGCCCCAATCTGCCACTAGCAGGAGCCTCCCTCCACATGGCTACATGGCGACCATGACCTCCCCAGCCCCATCTGGGGTCATGCCTCCAGAGCTTCCAAGTCCCTAGGACCAACCTGAACCCTGCTCACAGCCTCCATCCTTGTTTTTCTAGAATTTGGCCAACCTTGGGGCCTCCTCATGGGGCCCCTGGACCATTTCCCAGATGAACCAAGCATGGGGAATTGCTGGCAGCCTCACTGCACAACCTTGACGCATCCCTGGAGCCCCCGCTGCCCCCACCCCTGTCCCCCGCACTCCTCTTCTAGAAAAGACCTTCCCTAAACCCCTGGGCTGGCGGCTTCCCGAACTCCCGGGGAAATTCTTTCCTGGAGTCAGGTGTCAGTGCCCCTCTGGCTGTCCCCTCTGCTGAGCCAACAGGCCCAAAATAGCCCCAGCTGTCAGCGGGCATCCATCCTAGCAGGCTGGGGGCAGGGCCGGCCAGACCCCCAGGCCTCCCTCTGAGCAGGGGGCAGCAGAGGAGAAGGTGGAGGCCTGCATGGCCCCTGACCTCCCACCCTGCGTGAGGGCCCAGCTCAAGTCACCAGGGCATCAGGGGCTGGGTTCCAGGGCCCCAACCCATGGAGCTACACGGCCTGGCTGGACACCCCCCCACCAGGCCCCTCTGTACCCCAGAGTTCTGACCTTCAACTGGACAGCCCTGGGGGAGAGGGCCTAGGTCCCGCTCAGCCCCCACCCTGCCTGTAGGCCTCCTCACCTGTCTCTACGGGGAGGCTGGGAGCAGCTCCCACGTGGGGGGTGCAAACGGTGGGCAGGGGCTGCTGGGTCTCACTTCCCTCCACAGGCCCAGGACCGACACGGCTCCCACCCAGCAGCCCACTCTCTGGCCGGTCCTCAGACTGGATGGGGACGAAAGGACAGGCGGACGCTGTCAGCTGGAGAAGGCTGGGCCCGCCCCCACGGCTGGCCAGCCCAGCCCAGCCCAGCTCCAAAATAGCCTGAGTGTCAGAGCCGGGATTTGGTTTCACCCCCAGCCCCAGGGAGGCAAAGGGCAGAGGCTCTGGGTGGCCAGGGGTGGGGGTGGGGGGCAGCGATGGTGTGGGTGAGGCCGGGACCCCACCTGGTGGGGAACCCTGCTCAGACTAGCATCCTGGAGTACTAGGCAGAGGGGACCCAGAATGCACCAGAGGGCACCCAGGACAATCCAGCGGGGAGAGGGGGACTTGGGACCACCCAGAGGGCACCCAGAATGTGTCAGAGGGCACCCAGAACTGTCAGGGGGGAGAGGGGGACTTGGGACCACCCAGAGGACACCCAAAAAATGCCAGAAGGCACCCAGGACAGTCCAAGGGGAAGAGGGGGGGTTGGAACCACCCAGAGAGGACCCAGAAAGTGCCAGAGGACGCCCAGGACTGCCCAGGGGCAGAGGGAAACCCAGAACCCCCAGAGGGCAGATGGACTCAGGCCATGCTGAGGGCACTGCCACCTGAGGGTCCTGGAGTCTGGGTGGAGGTGGCACCCAGAAGCCCTGCACACCCCAGCATCAGCCCCCATCCATCCCCACCACACCATGCCCAAGGCAGCTTCTTTATCCCTGGTCCCTCTGGGCAGCACCTGGCCTGGCTGGGTGCCCCCAGCACCTGTAAATGGGGGTGAACACCCTGAGAACCCATCCAGGGACCTCACTGGCCATGGACAAGGGCCCAGGCCCAGGGGGATGGCTGGCAGGACAATGGTGAGCACTGCTATGTCCCCAGAAAGGCTGTCCCCCTCCATTCCCTTGGTCCTGCTGCAGGGACAAGCAGGGACAATACGCCAGGCCCACCTGGAGGAAAGGTGGCCCTTGCCTGGTGAGGGCCTCACCAGGACCCAGAGGCCCCTGTGGATGTCCTGGGTCTCCTGGGAGGGGGCTGCCCCCTACCCCCCGAGGCTCAGGTCTGAGACCCCCCCCCCATCAAGGAGCTCATCTAGGGGTGGGGACCACGGCAAGATACCCAGCAGGCTGCTTATATCCGCCTGCCCCGGGGGCCTCTCCTGCAGTATCCACCTGCTGACACCCAGCCCAGCGGGTGGCCGGGGCCTGGGTCCAAGCACCCAAGGGGTGGAAACAAGGGTAGGCAGGATGGGGGAGGCTCTGCTGCCCAGCCTCACCCCTGCCCCCAAGCATGGGGAAACTGAGTCTGAGCCCAGACCAGAAGCCCTGGAGATGCAGAATCAGGCACCATCATGGCCACACACAGCAGGACGTTAAAGACATTTATTTCTCAGGGTGCTGGCAGGTGTCATCTGGGAAGGCGATGCTTGCAGACCCTGGGATGCTGAGGTGTCTCCCAGGTACAGATGCAGCCCCCCTCAATGTGCCCCAGTGAACAGAGGGGGCAGCACTGGGGGACCCCCTGCTCCCTGAGGACACTGCTCCCAGTCCCGGCCCAGGCCAGGATGTCACTGCACTGACCCCCCTAACACCAGCATACGAGGGGTACTCACTCTCCTCCTCCTCTGTCCTGTGTCCCTCTACAGCTCATCCTCCTCCTCCTCTATCCTCCTCTCTGTCCTGCGTCCCTCCACAGCTCACCCTCTTCTTCCTCCATCTTCCTCCCTGTCCTGCGTCCCTCCACAGCTCACCCTCCTCCTTCTGTCCCCCTCCCTGTCCTGTGTTCCTCCACAGCTCATCGTCCTCCCCCTCGGTCCCCCTCCCTGTCCTGTGTCCCTCCACAGCTCACTCTCCTCCTCCTCTGTCCTTCTCCCTGTCCTGTGTCCCTCCACAGCTCACCCTCCTCCTTCTGTCCCCCTCCCTGTCCTATGTCCCTCCACAGCTCACTCTCCTCCTCCTCTGTCCTCCTCCCTGTCCTGCTCCACAGCTCACCCTCCTCCTCCTCCGTCCCCCTCCCTGTCCTGTGTCCCTCCATAGCTCACCCTCCTCCTCTGTTGCCCTGCCTGTCCTGTCCCTCCACAGCTCACCCTTGTCGTCCTCTGTCCCCCTCCATGTCCTCTGAATCTCATGCTCTGTGTCTCGGGGTCACTTGTCCCCACTTCCCTTGAGGACAGACATTTGGTCCTAGGAAGTGGCAGCTGCAGTTCAGCTCCCACACACACACACACCGCCTGTGCCACATCACAGATCGCGTGTCACTGCTGCTGCCCCTGCCCACACAGCAGAGGGCTCCTGTGGGACAGCCCTCTGCTGGTGCTCCCTGCCTCTAGTCAGATCCCCCACACTGGCTGCACTCCACAGTATTGGACGTCGGCCCTGACTAGAAGGACTAGCCTCCCTGGGCTGTAAGTGCTCCGTCTGCAGGGAGCCCCATGCTCACAGGCATCCCAGGCCTGAGCCCCTTCCTCTGGCCATGACCCGCACGGCTCCCCCAGGAGCAGGGACCAGGCTGCAAACTCCGGGCCTGGAAGCTCTACCACGAGCTCCTGTGGTAGCTGGCAGTGCTCCTAAGGGGAACATGGTGCACTCGGTGGGGGAGGGGAACCTGCTTCACTCTCCCTGACTTGGCCCATGTGTGGTGTAAATGCTCCTCTCGGGAAGGCAAGCCCCCGTCACCTTCTGGTGTTCCCTCCAGAGACATGGACAGTCCCCAGGACGGAGTGTCTGCAATTTGCAGCAGGTGGACTGTGGTTCAGGGGGCATGGTTTGCTTGTTCACACGGCTGATGGGTCACACCTTTCTCCCTGAGTGACTGACCAATGGCCATGAGACCAGGGAGGTGTGATGACACAGCCTGTGCAGACCCAGGCACAAAATGGGGACATTAGTGGGGGAAATGGTGGTTTCCAAGTAAAGTTCCGAAAGAACTGCCGCTGCTTTAAGGGCAGTGGTGGGATTGCACACATGCAGGCCTCCCATCCGGCCAGTTCCTGGTGCCCACACCACCTGCTCCCCACCATGAGAGGCTGAGCTTCCAGCCAGGAGCTGAGGGTGAGGGCCAGGGGTCAAGCAGGGGAAAGGGACCCAGAGCCAGGCAGTGAGAGGGGCTCCTGGGGAGCAAAGGGACCACAGGGACATCCTGGGTCCCTTGCATGCGGTGATCCACTGGCACAATGACCGCTGCGCGGATCCAGGGAGTGCTGCGGCTAGGGAGCCATGGGGTGGGGAGCCACAACAGGAACCCCACAGGCGCAGATTCCCAGAGTCAGGTGTGCAGAGAACTCGTCCACAAGGTCCACAAGGTTACTAACAGGTGGGTCTCAGGCACACAGCACCGCTGGGAGACCACGGGCTTTCTCCCCTCCACGTGCCTCCCCGGTTCCACGCCCGCCGGAGACCAAGTGCTTGCTCCCTCCCAGGTGACTGTGCTGTTGCTGGGTGAGCTTGGTCAACAGAAGAAAATTGGACCATGGAGGAGTCTCTGATCCTCTTTCTCTCTTTCTCCTAAACATACTCCAAACAGCCTCACCTTTCTGTTTCCAAGACAAGAGTGAAGGAAGGAGGCCCCCAAATGTGTGTGCTATGAGGGTACAGCACCTGCTGCCAGAAATGAGGTGCATTAAGGACCCAGGACTTCATCTGTGGCCATGAGGACCAGTGGGCAGGACCGGGCTCGCCCGGAGGGAACCTCAGCTCCAGAGGGAAACTGGGGATCATCTTTGGGGAGGCTGTGCTCCAGTCAGGGGTCAGCAAAGCTTTCCAGGGAAATGCAGACCCCTCCTGAGGAAGTGCATCCCTGGTGCAGGTGCAGGCAGCGAGCTCCTGCTTCACCGAGGCCATATGCACGAGGCCATGTGCACGTGTCCTCAGGATTCTGGCTAGGTAGGGCCTTGGCTGAGCTGGGGCCCCTGAAAGCCAGTCTTCTGGGTGTGGTCCCAAGGGCTACCTCCAAGGTATCCAAGTGTGCAGCATGCCTTCTGGGTGTGGTCCCAAATGTTACCTCCAGGGTATCCAGGTGCACAGCATACCTTACTGGCTGCATCGTAAAACCTCACCTGTGCCCAAGACAAAGCGTGCCAAGGTGCAGCTTCTGCCTCCTTCCTAAGATGGGTTGGGGGCCTCAGGAGCAGGAGGAGGGCAGCTCTGCACCTGTAGGACCCTGCTGACCTTCTGTCAACCCACAAGGCTGTCCCCACTCCCAAACGGGCTGTGTGTATTCTGAGTAGGGGGAAGACATAGGTGTTTTCTTCACTGAGAACTCAAGTGTGAACCAAACCTAGAGACCCCTTGATTCCAGGAGGACCCCAAGCTTTCCTGGCCTGTGGTGCGGACCCAACAGACTCACAGGTGGGCTTGCTTTAGACCAAATGTTGACTGCTCCCTCAGGTACCCCAGCACCACCCTGGATGCTAAACCCACACACTGGAGAGCTGCCCCCCCCCCAAATTCATACACTGCCACCAGTGCCATGGTCCTGGAGGCAGGGCCTTCAGGGGGTGATGAGGTCCTGAGGGTGAGTCCCCAGGATGGGATTTGTGCCCTCGTGAAGGGGGTGCCAGAGAGCACCCTCACCCCTTCCGTCACAGGGCACAGTGAAGGACGTCACCTGTGACACCACCTGTGACCTGGGAATCAAGCCTCCATAGACATGGCAGCGTCTCCAACACCCAGCCTCCAAAGCCCTGAGAAATGTCTTTACGAGAGTCCCATCTGCACTGTCCCATCTCAGCAGCCCCAGAGGACTGAGGAACCGACTGCTCATCCGAAGAGCCACAGCCACATGTGTGAACCCATGGCTGTCACATCTGAGTCATGAAGCATTTTGTACTAGGCTTTTAGAGGATCACAAAGCCCCAACCAGGTCGACTCAGAGGCAATCACAGAATCTTAGGGAGGGCTGTGCCTGCCCATAGCCGAGCCTGCTGGGGAGCCAGGGCCAGGTGCTAGGCAGCTGGGCTGCCCACACGGCTCAACCTGTGGCATCTGGTCTCATCCTGGTTCCTGACACAGAGCTCCTAGCCCCCTGGGAAGGCCCCGGCAACAGCAGCAGCCCGCACTCTAAGCAGGCCACTCTGGGTAGGCTCCGGGGTGGGGGCTGGTCACCAGGAGGATGAAGCTGGACCAGAAGCCTGGAATTTCCAGCCCCACGTCCACCCTAGGGGCAGGTTCCTCATCCTTCATGCCTCCTGGATAAAGCTCCCACAGGAATTCCAGGTGCAGGGCATTCGGGGAGCTTCTGGGTTCATGCCTCCCAGTGTGGGGAGGGAGGGGCACCCCAAGTCCACAGGGAAGGACACTCCTGTGCTCGGGGCCTCCCAGACCTCACCTGTGTGCCTGTCTACCTGACTGCTCATGAGTGCCCTGCATCACATCCTTCATTGTGTAAGAAGCCAGTAACCGTCCATAACTGTGTCCCTGGAATCCATGAGCTGCTCCAGCACATAGTGGAATCCAGGGTGGGGGCCCTGGGGACTGCCGACCTGCAGCCTGTGGGTCGGAGCACAGGTGACACGGGGATTGGCATCTGCGGTGAGATGGCCCTGTGGCCTGAGAGCCCTGATCCCATGGGGCCTGACGCCAACACCACACAGACAAGGTCAGACCTGAGTTAAATGTAGTCCCCCAAACCCCCCCACCCCCACGCTGGTGTCCATGGAAAATCAGAGAATTGGTTGTTGTCGGAAAACACCCCGGGTCCCATCGGTTCTGAAAGCTCGAGGGGAGTGGCAATTGTAACAAAACTTCCCTGAGGAAGTGGCCCTTGTGGAAAATGAAAGTGTGAAGATGAGTGAAGCCATCACGTCACCTGCACACCTACGGCCACACTGTCCAGCCAGTGAATGGCACTAGCTGGGCTTTCTGGTTTTCACCCTGTGACATTCTGATAAACCACCCCTTGTATGATGGATATCACAAGTGCTGAACATTTCTAAATTTTTTTTTTTTAATTAGGCTCCACAGTCCAACATGGGGCTTGAACTCAACGATCCTACTGATGGAGGTGCCCCAGGTGCCCCGGTAAATGCTGAACCTGTTGATGAAACAGTGCTTCTGCTTCCCAAAGCACGAGCTGCCTGCAGCAGTCACCCAGTGCTAAGAGGGTCCACCTGCCCCAGGCCCTCCCATCACTGGAATCATCCCTGTACCCCGTGGAAATACTGTTTAACCAAGACCAGGGGGAAATCACACATTTTGTAACTTATGTCCAGAGGTGTGTCGATCCTCTGATCCTCTATTTTGTTGGATGTGGTCAGTCCACACTGGGATGAAGCTGGTGTGTCTCCAGAGCAGGTCTGCAACACCTTGGGGGCCCACAGACACCTTCCCAGCTGGCAGGTCCCTCCAACATGTTCACAGTGCATAAGAGTGCTGTCACCCCTGGCAACACATTAGCATCTACAGTGTCCCACATGTGCCCAGGCCACAGCCCAGAGCCATCGGATCACCACTCCTGGGGTGGGTAGGCCGGGCAGCAGGGCCCCCAGGCCTTGTCCCCGAGAACCATGGCCCCGACCTCCATACAGAAACAAGGTACCAAGGTCCCACTTGCAGGGACTTGCTCGGCGGCAGACCAGGTATAATGGGCAGGTGAAAACCAACTCAAAAAACACGTATAATCTCTGGAAGCATCTCCTCAGGGCAGGGAGCCCACGAAGAGACCCAGATTCGGGAACATCTATGAAAACAGGTATGACAGTGAGCATGTGGTGCTGTCTGGCCATGTGCTCCAGCTTGGCTGCTCAGCGAGGCCAAGAGGACAGGCTCCCCATCAGCAATCAGCAGGTGGGGTATGCGCCAGTGCTGCTCACTCCACAGCCACGTCGGGGGTGCTAACCCCTGAAGCAGCACGGGCCCTGGGTTCCCAGCAAGCGCCCACCACATTCAGAGGCCGCACCTATCCATGGAGGCACTGCAGACACAGCACCCAGGCCCTGGCAGAGCAGCGGCTCCAGCGTAGGAGAGCCAAGCAAGCAGCCCAGGCCGCTGTACAGGGCACGGCGCACACCCCAAGGGCTCTCAAGCTCTGCTTGGAGGAACCCAGGCAAGGAAGGCTCCGGCCCAAGGCTGCCCTTGAAAACATCAGCCTGTCTTGAGTAAGCCAGGGAGCTTGTCAGGAAGCTTCAGTGATAAAACTGTGGCTCAGGGCTGGATGAAGGGAAGAGAAGGAAATGGAATGGGATGGAGTGGAACCACAGAAAGCCTGGAAACCAGAACCAGCAGCTCTCCTCTGAAACACAAATGATGTCACCACTTCACACCTGTCACAGGATGATGTCCCCAGCAGCCATCCTAGAGGAGAACAAAACTCCCTTGACCACACTGAGATTTGTAGTGGCTGCCCAAGAAAAGATACCAGACACAAACTTTGGAAATGATGCCGCCACACACATGCCTTTCAGGAGTTCCTACACGCATGTACCACAGTACAGGGACAGTTAGGGCAGTGGTGGTGGCAAAACATGGTGAGCGTCAAGTAAGTCAGGGCAGAGCACCAGAAACACTGGCAGCTCCTCAGCTGTTGCCATGGAAGACACTGGTACGAGCATTCCCCAGAGACACAGAACCAACACAGGCCCATCCATGTTCACCTGGGTGAGCAGGCTGGAGGCCCAAGAGAGCCAGTGCTCCAGTGCAAGTCCAAGGACAGAGAGGGGATAGGGGACCCAGAGGAGGGCGTGGGGGGGCGTGGGGGGCTAAGTTGGATGCCAGTGTGAGGACCGCAGTGAGGAGCCAGCTAGGGCAGCAGTGGCTTCCCAGGCCTGGGGTCAGGCATTGCCCTGACGAGGCTCTCCAGCACGCCTTCTGTTCAAAGCAGAAGCGAGCCCACGCTGTGGCTCTCACCATGGGGGTCCCTGCACCCCATGGGCCCTTCGAAGGACCCAGCAGTCAGGACAGTCCTCACGGAAAATGCCATCTGCATCTTACCCACGGCCTCAGGCCTCCCCTCTGCAGCGTTGTGCCAAGAACCCAGCTGTCTGGGGTGCAGCTTGTGTTAGAGGGATTCCCACACTGCGATAAACGGCACTCCCTTCTCTGCGTTGTGTTGTTGGTTTTGGAGAACATAGCTTTTCATTAAAAGTATGTCTCCCATGTGAACACCATCTCTTGTCCTGCTCTGTGTGCCAGGTAAGGAGCCAAGTTTACTCCCTTGGTGAAATGTCATTGAGTCAGGATCCCTGAACCTGCTTTATATTGTGATTAACTTTTCCTTTATGATACAATAAAGCTGACAGCATGGAAAGATGCAATCCACGTGAGCATCTTTGTAGTGTCGTCATGACGGGCAGGAAGGCCCAGGTCTCACTGAGACCACTCGATGGGTGAGGGGCAGCCCCCTCAACAGACAGTGTTGGATGTCCACAGTGGAAGTTCTCCCTGACATTGGCCTTGGCAAAGATTTTTTAGACCTGATGCCCAAGCACAAGTGCCAAGAGCTTGTGGTAGGGAGAACCACATGGAAGCCCTAGCTTCTGTGCAGCAGGTGAAACTGTGGATAAGGTGAAGTGACAGCCTACAGATCAGGAGCACTCTCTGTAAACCACATGGCCGTAAGGGATTGTGGCCAAATGAACCCATGTGGCCCAACCGAGGCAGAAAAAGAAAGGGTCAGATTCACAGTAATTAGTCAAATGGTAGCTGCCAGGGGCAAGCGGATGAGGACAAACATCATCCTTCATGACAAGAGAGAGTCCCAGGGATCTGATGCGCAGCATGGTTACAGAAGGAAAACACAAGCAGACACTTCCCCGAACTCACTGGATTATGCACTTTACATGGATGCATCAATATAGATGATTTAAAAAAAAAATGATATCATGGGGCACCTGGGTAGCTCAGCCTGCCTTCAGCTCAGGGCATGACCCTGGGGTCCTGGGATCGAGTTCTGCATCGAGCTCCCCGCAGGCAGCCTGCTTTTCCTCTGCCTGTGTCTGCCTCTCTCTGTGTGTCTCTTATGAATAAATAAGTAAAATCTTTTTTAAAAAAATATTATTATGGGATCCCTGGATGGCTCAGTGGTTTGGCGCCTGCCTTCGGCCCAGGGCGTGGTCCTGGAGTCCCGGGATGGAGTCCCACGTTGGGCTCCCTGCATGGAGCCTGCTTCTTCCTCTGCTTGTGTCTCTGCCCGTCTCTCTCTCTCTCTCTGTGTCTCTCATGAATGAACAAATAAGATCTTTAAAAAAAAATGATATCATGAGCAATCTCATCACAATGAAATTGAGAACTAAGATGATGTGGACAAGTTTTTAGAAAACACAACCACCATTTCAATTCATGCCTACAAAAACCAGTAAACTCCAACAACCGGTCATGATATTTCCTTTAGGTTTTATTTTTTATTTTTTGGCAGGGAGAGAGTGCATGGGCAGGGTTAGGGAGGGGCAGAGGGAGAAAGGATCTGAATGGACATTTTTCCAAAGAAGACATGCAGACAGTAACTGGCACCTGAGAAGATACTCCACATCACTCAGCCTCAGGGAAATACAAGTCAGAACTACTGTGAGGTACCACCTCACACCTGTCAGAATGCCTAGGATCAGAAAAATGAGAAACAACAGGTATTGGAGAGGGTGCAGGGAAAGGGGAGCCCTCATGCTCTGTTGGGGGCAATGTAAGCTGGTGCAGCCACTGTGGGAAACAGTGTGGAGGCTTCTCAGTGAAAAACAGAAATGCCATAGGATGCAGCAACTCCACTTCTGAGTATCTATCTAAAGAAAATGAAAGCACTAAGCTGAGAAGACCTCTACACCCCCATGTTCAGAGCAGCAGTATCTACAGAAGCCCTGACACCGACCAGGGAATGGATAAACATATGGTGTATGTACAAGGGAATAGTATTCAGGTATATAAAGAACAGAACCTTGCCATCTGCAACGTGAACAAACCTCCCAGGCATTATACAGAGTGACATGAGTCACAGACAGACATTTATTTCTTGATTACAGGATTTTACTCAGATGTGGAATCTAAAAAAAACCCAAAGAACTCAAATAAGCTTCCTTCCTCCCTCCCTCCTTCTGTCTCTGTCTCCGTGTGTCTCTCTCCCCTCCCCCCCGTATGGTATCACATCTCATTCACAGACTTCAGCATTGGGATCAGACTCTCTTCTCCCCAGAAGGGCTGGGTGTCCATGGACAGCTCGAGCTCTGAGTTTCCATCCATGTTCTCTGCCTCTAGGAAGCCTGACCAAGGTTCACCGTGGGCTGCGTGCTGCAGCTGCATCGCCCTTACCCGCCTGTGTCCTTCTCTTCAGGACACACACCTGCCTGTACTGACCCAACTCACACCCCTCATCATCTTCTCACTGTGTTCTCTCCTGTAAGGGACTCCTCCCTATGGACTATACCCTACCTGGCTTACTCTCTGGCCAAAAAGTAGGTTTCTGGAAAATGAACCATAGTTTTCCTCTGAGTTACACTTAGAACGAATCCTGTAGATATGTTTCTTTGCAGGAAAGTCTAAGCTGAAAAACTTAGTTCACGGTCTTCCCCATTATATACTGGAAACTTCTGTTTATGACTATGTTTTGCAGGTTAGAGATTTTCCTAAATTGATACTCTGGTCTCTCAGACACTCTCTCCTCCCACTTAATGTTTCTATTGTTTTAGGTGATGCATCTCCCCACAATTTTTTTCCGATACAAGACAAGCCTCTTAATGTCACATATTGAACTAACACAAAATGAGGTAGCGCAAAACTGACGAGCTCTACACTTCCACAAGTACATGGAGCCTGTTTAAAATAAGTGACATGGGCAGCTCGAGCTCATGATCCTGGAGACCTGGGATTGAGTCCCACATCGGGCTCCCTGCATGGAGCCTGCTTCTCCCTCTGCCTGTCTCTCTGCCTCTCTCCCTCTCTGTGTCTCTCATGAATAAATAAATAAAATCTTAAAAAAAAAAAAAAAAAGAATTATGTAGACAAGCTCGTGATCCTGGGATCGAGTCCCACATTGGGCTACCTGCATGGAGCCTGCTTCTCCCTTTGCCGGTGTCCCTGCCTCTCTCTCTCTCTCTCTCTCTCAGAAGTAAAATCTTTAAAAAATAAATTAATTAAATAAATTTGTTTAAAAAAGAAGTCTCTCCATGTGTTTGCAGAATTATGTAGACAGGGGATCCCTGGGTGGCTCAGCGGTTTAGCACCTGCCTTTGGCCTGGGGCGTGATGCTGGAGTCTGCTCATGATCCTGGAGACCTGGGATTGAGTCCCACGTTGGGCTCCCAGCATGGAGCCTGCTTCTCCCTCTGCCTGTGTCTCTGCCTCTCTATCTCTCCGTGTCTCTCATGAATAAATAAATAAAATCTTAAAAAAAAAAAAAAAGAATTACGTAGACAAGCTCACACTCATATCCTCAATTTTAAAGTTGAAAGTACAACTGACTTAAAAGAGAATTTGCCTGTCAGTGTAGGTAGAGAAATTTATAATCCTTGTTTACACAATAAACCATCATGCTCTTGAGAAATGAAAAAAAGAAAGAGAAAAAAATGTAAGGCTCTGGTAGACACACACTTCCTTTGAAATTTATATGTGAAGGTGCAGACCATCCAAGGCCTGAAGAGCCTTGAAAAAGAATTAGGTGGAAGAGCCCATCATGCCCAAGAGAAGGCGTGGACGGATGAGCGGGACAGAACAGGGTACCCACACACAGACCCACACACACATACCCAGCTGGCCTCTGGCACACCAAGGGAAGAGGGGCCTTTTCAAGAGAGGGTGCTGAGCACCCGCACATCCACCCAAATCTCACCCCAGATGTTTGCAAGACTCGTGCAAACAGGGGCTCAGACACAGAACAGACACCATGCAGCTCTCAGAGAAAACACAGAAGAAAACCTTCTGAGTCTAGGACCCCAGCAAAGAGCGCCTGCACAGGGCACCCATCACAATGCATAAAAGGGAGCATGGGTATCAATACCCCGCCACTGGACATCTACCCAACGGATTTGCAAAGACGAATGCACCCCTGTGTTTTGTGCAGCACTGTTCACAGCAGACGAGACCCGGCAGGACCTGAGGCTCTATCCAGAGATAGATACCAGGGGGATACTCGCCACCGAAGAGGAGATCCTGCCATCTGAGGCCACCAGGCCGGACCCAGAGTGTATGGTGCTAAGTGAAGTGAGTCAGTTGGAAAAAGATAAATACCTTGTGGTTTCACTCACTTGACAAAGATAAAAACATCCAAACAAAACCCAGAAGCAGACGTGTAAATACAGAGAATACACTGAAGGCTGCTGGGGGGTGGGGAGGTCCCAACTCCCTGTGATAGAACAACTAAGTCACGGGGAGGAAAGGCACAGCAGGGGGACACGGTCCATACTATTATGACAGCATCTGCGGTGACAGATGGCAGCTACACTTGTGGTAAGTCACCATGAAGTACAGAGAAGCTAAGTCACAAGCTCACACACCTGAAGCTGCCATGATGCTGTGTGTCAGCTACACCTCAACAAAAAAATCATTATATAAACAAATAAAAAAGAGGTGAGAAAAAAATGACAGAAGGGACATCCCTACGAATCCTACAGAAATTAACAGGGTAATAAGGGAATACGATGAGCCACTCTGTGCCCCAAAGCTGATAGCCTGGAGGACACACAAGGTGCCATCTGCCAACAACACTCAGGGAAGGAGAGGCAGGCAGTACCAATAGGGCTCAACCTACCAAAGAAACCAAGGCAATAATAAATAACCTTCCAAAACAGAAAGCACCAGGCCCAGCTGGGATCCAAGTGGATTCCACCAAACATTCCAGGAAGGAACCTAACAGCCCCCTCTAGTCTCTGTGGGAAGGTAGCACATGGGGAACACCTCCCTTCTCTATGAGCAAGGCCAACAGCACCCAGACACCAACACCAAAGACATTACAAGAAAAGAAGACCACAAACCAACATGTGTCTTCAACAGAGACACAGAAACAAAAACACAAAAAGGAAAAAGGAAAGACCAGTGTTTTGGAGCCCATCAAAATTTAGACCTTCTGCTCTGCACAAGCCCAGGTGACAGATGGCACGTCCAGCCATCCACAGGGCTGGAAATGTGCAAGCCACGGTCGACCCTTGGCACTCATGGTTTCTGGCTTGGCGAATCCGCCCATGTGTGAAGCGTGCCTATGGGCCCACAGCAGTTCTGGAGACATGCTGCATCCCCGCGGACACATGCAGAACAGTGACACGGTGCTACAACATGAACCCTCCATAGGGTCCCTTCCACGGTTGGTTCAGGACCGTGATCTGCCCTTGGGGATTTCTGCTGGAGATGTCCCTGTGTACAAGCAGGGACCTGGGGGGGCTGTCTGGTGCTCCAGAGTGCAAGGGGGCTGCACTGTGCCTCACAGGGAGCATGAGCATGCAGGAGGTGCTGCAGTTGGGCCTTGAGTCTCGCTGGGGCCTGTGGGTCCAGTGTGAATGCATCAGCAGTACCTACACATAAGTGGTCTTCAAACAAGACATACATCAGGTGAAGCCGCCTATTGCCGACAGAAATGTTGAGGCCGGAGCTTGGCAGGAAGCAAAGTGCGCTTTGTGGGAATCAACACAACAGGACACTCTAGTACAGAATGCACGCACCCTTACAGGTGGGCTGCCCCAGGTCAGGAGAATCCTCAGCATCTGAGGAAGGACTGGGACAGAAACCCAGACTCCCCAGTAAAAATGAAACACAAGATCCCACTAGGAACCTGGCAAAAGTCCTGAGAAGGCATTGCAGCACGAGGGCAGACAGGCCATCAAGGAAATTCATGTCAAATCCACCACAAGACGCCTCTCACAACAGGTAAAACCAAATCCACTGGCACCCCAAAAACAGGAAACTGGATCTCTGGCATGCTTCCGATAGGAGCGCATGACACAGCAGGTGCTCCGGAAAAGTCTGCAAACCTTGTCAAGTTAACACGCCAATGGCCCGGGCCAGCCTCACCTCCTCTGGGCATGTGTACACGTGAAACCTGTGCATGAACATTCACAGCCGCCGTTTCTGCAGTCGACTCAAGTGTCCTGGCTCAGGGGGTGGCTGAACAGACCACGATGGATGGCCCGACGGAGCCAACAGGCAGGCAGAAATGAGCTCCATGCAGCCACCGTGGGGACCTAGCACAGTCCTGGAGAGCTGTGCTGAGTGGCCCAGGGGAGATGTCTGGGTGGGTCCTCTCCCAAAGCGCCGCTGACAGGACAGAATGTAGAAAGAGGGCAGATGGTGGTGGACATGGAGGGGCTATAGAGGCTGGGGGGGGCATCCTGTGACCCAACTGTCCTGGAGACACTGCCCCCGGTGACAACCCCAGCAGGACCGTACAGGCACAGGAACAAGAGAAGGGGGTGCTCACCAGGACACTGGGTCCTGTGCGATGTTGCAGCAGCTGTGCACACAGCTACCGCTGGAGACCGGCAGGGGGCGGGGAGGGCGGGTGGCCCAGAACACAGGGTGGTGGGGATCCCAGGCAGGTCCAGGCAGGGGGCCCCACCGGTGAGCCCTGGGCCCAGTGTCCCCCAGAGCCCGGTCCCTCCCATGGGTCCACCATACCCTCAGCTCCTGTCCTACAGGCCACCGGCCACCCAGCAGGCAGCCCTGCAAAGCCTCCCTGATGCCTCCTATAAGGAGGTGGGCCACCCCTGACTCCTCACCCATCAACACCCTCCCCACCCCCAGCCTGGGGATCCTACCAGGACCGCCACATTTCCCCCAGCTCCTCCTGTGCACAACAGTCCACCTCCCTGACCCCACCTGAGCTCCGCTCAGCCAGGCCTCCTCCAGTGCCCCCTCTCCTGGCCCCCACCTCGCCCCTCCCAGCCCCCTCCAAGCCCCGCCCTCCCAGCCCCACCCTCCAGGTCCCTCCAAGCCCCGCCTGCAACCACACTGCCCTATGCAGTTGGAAAGACAGTCAAGGTGTAGCATTCTGCAAGGCTCTCCCCCAGATGTACCCTCTCTCCGGGGATGCCCAGCACACCTGCCCCTCCACCCCAACCCTGTGTGTGTGTCCAGGCCCTGCTACACCCCGACTCCACACACTGCCTATTGGCCTGCTACTCCCCCACCCCGCTGTGCCTGGACCCTGCACACAGCCTGCCCCATTCCAGCTTCATCACATGAAAATCCAGCCTACTTTGCAGTTACCTTATGGCTAGTGGGCACTCACCTACTGAGGGAACAGATGAGTGAATGAAAGGTAGACCAGGACACGACATGGCAGACTCCAGAATGTTCACCAGCAGAATCCCTGTGGCCAACTTTCCCCGACCGACTCCCCTTGGAGAGCTCTCCACAAAACACAATTTCTTCAGAAATTACTCACAAATATGACCACACTGGATCAACACCCCAGGAAGAAATGGAGACAGGGACGTTGGGGTGGCTGGGGCTCCCCACCGTCGCTCACACACAGCCAGGCATCGGCCGGATGTCTGAAATCTAAACACCAGATCTCCAAGTGGAAGTTACAAGGGCTGCCACAGGTCAGCAAGGCCACGCTGTCCGCGGGCACACCACACGGAGTGGTCACGCCGAGAGCATGGGTGGCTCCCCACACAGCCCTGTGGGTCTGACCTCGGGCGGTGATCTGACCAGGTGAGGCTTATGTCTACAAAGGGCTCGCTCCCATTGTGGGCATCCGCGGAGACCCCCGCCAGAACAGGCAGAGCCCACCTGCTCAGAGCTCTGACATGGCAAGGGAGTCGGCCACCCAAGCCCATGTCTGCAGATTCACAGGCAGTTGGGAGCCTCCATCATTGGTGATGGGGGTTATGGTGTGGCTGCCGGGGCTGGGGCTGGAGACGGGCCAGTTTCCTGGGCAGGCTATGGGGTCATGAGTATTTACAACAGTCCAGCCAGGGTCCATCAGTCCATCTGTCCGCTCAGGGCTGCTTTCCCCGTAACAGGACACAGCAACACTAACTGTGGTCCAGCTGCCCGACAGGAGCACTGCCCTCCCCGCAAAGCTCTAGAGCAGCCTCAGCTGTGGGAGGTGGGGTGTAGGCACTGTCTGGAACGGGGTGGACAGGAGCTGCCCGGTGGTGGGAAGTTCCAGGCTCTGGGGTGCACAGCTATAAACACTTCTCAGAACCCATGAAATAGCAGCATCTATGCATTTCACCGTAGGCCAATTTTACCCCTGAGGGGAAGAAAGAGGTTGATGTTGATGAAGGCATTAGGCATGAGGGGGCTGAGGTCTGCCACCTGCTTGGACAGGCAACGAAAAATGACAAAGGCTGAGGGGCCCAGAAGATGGGGGTGCTGGCACGGGGACCCAGCAGCCAACTGCCTGCAGTCAGGCAGGTGCACAGGTGCTCACTGCCAACTCTCATGCCCCCTGGGCCCCTGGGTTACGTGAACACAACAAAACGTAGAGGGAAGTCAGGGCACTCAGGTGGCTCAGCTGGTTAAGGGACTGACTCTGGCTTTCAGCTCAGGTCATGATCTGGGGGTCCTGAGACTGAGTCCCACGTGAGGCTCCAAGCCAAGTGTGAAGTCAGCTTCAGATGGTCTCTCTCCCTCTGCCCCTCCCCTCCTCCATGCTCACCCTCTCTAAAATAAATAAATTTCTCAGTCTCTAAAATAAATAAGCCTTTAAAAAGCAATGTTACAAAAAAAAAAAGCAATGTTACTTGACAGGATGAGCACTGGGTGTTATTCTATATGTTGGCAAATTGAACACCAATAAAAACTAAATTTATTAAAAATAATAATAATAATAATAAACAAAAAAGAAATAAAAAAGAAATGTTGAAGGAAACACGTCTAAACAAGCTTCACGGTGGGGACCAGGGGCCTTGGGAGGGCCAGAGCCCTCCACCAGCCATTACCCGGACCCTCTCAGGGCACAGGGGTGGGGCATATGACAGCTTACTTCTCAGAACTCTGAGCTTCGCACGCACACACAAGCAGCTGTGAGACACAGCAAGGGGCTGAACACACACACCCGTTCTCAGAAATCGGCATTTGTGAGCACAGAAGCAGGCGTCAGCATCACGCACTGCCTGATGCCCTCGGACCCCCGGCGGCGAACACCAGTCTGCCCGCCTTCTGCCGTCTGCTCCAGGCTCCCAGCTCCCCAGCCCTCCCATCCTCAGAGGCCTCTTCCCAGGGCTCTGCTGGGAGATTTCATCTGCTGAGTTCTCAGGGTGTCTGGTCTACACAAAACCAAGTCCCATCACCTTCTACCCAAAAGGAAACCAGAATTCCACACAGGCTACTTGTGGGTCATACTTTAATAGCCACCCTGTAACATCAAAGAGGACACCCCAGCACCAGAGGTTCACATTGCTGGGGACAACAGAAGTCAGTGGTCTCAAGCGGGGAGGAAAGTCACCCCCAACTGCGAAACCTTGGCCACATCTCAAACCAGCAGCAAGTAAACCAAGCAGAAGCTCCATCCTGGGCCCTGCTGTCCAGGCCCAGGGCAGCTCCAGGGCAGGAGATGTGGAGGGCTGGCATGAGGGAAGGCAGTGCCCAGAGCCCGCCTGTTCTATTGGCCAGTCCCAGATGCAGAAGGATGCAGGCAGCCCCAGGGCGAGGCTCTGGACTGCCCTTGTCCTGCGCTGATGGTGGAATGACCTGCAAACCCTCAAAGCTGGTATCTTGTCCAACATCACACAGCAGAGGCTACAGCTCAGCTCAGCCCAGAAACAGATGTGCGGCAGGCTCCTCCTCACCCCCAGGCCAGGGTGGGCTCCTACCACTCCCAGCCACAGGGAAGCCCCCACACAACGGCCCATGCAGGGCCTCCAACCCACCACGAGAAGCACGGTGGGCAAGGCATGCCCGGGCCGCACCTGCACACCCGCAACACCGGCGGCCCTGGGAGGCCCACTACACCTGGGGGCCTCCAGAGCAGGGGACCGCTGTGGGCAGTGAGGGTCAGCCTGCAGAGCGTGGCCAGCAGACAGGCCCCTCCACAGCTCCCTTGGCAGCTCCAGAATCTCTGGGAGTGGCGGGCATCCGGGGCTACTTGGTAGCCATGGGCCACCAGTCCGGCACAGACACAGTTACAGCCACCTGGCCGCTCTCAGAGGTCCTGATGTGGAGAGGACCTCTGATTTTCTCTGACCGTAGCAAGGCCAGGCCCACGTCTCCCTGGCCTGCCCGGTACTTGCCAGCCACCTGCCCCGACTCCATGAGCACCGTGGTGCCAGGCGTGATGCCACTGGCAGGGAGAGGGCCTGAGAGCTGTACCGGGAAGAGGCGCTTGCGGATGACGCCCATGTGGTGGGTGCGGGCTGTCAGCTCCTGGCCGATGTAGCAGCCCTTCGTGAAGCTGACGCCATTCATGAAAGCCAGGTTGGACTCCAGGGGCAGGGCTACTCCTGGGGGCAGGTCACGGATCCCCTCGGGAACACCTGCGGGGTAGGAGGGAAGTGGCTCCCTGAGGCCTGAGGGGTCCTTCAGCCGGGGGGTGGGGGGCACCCCTCCCATGCCCCACACCCTGCAGAGCCCGCTGTCCACGCACCAGCCTCCAGCACAGGTGGGGTTGTGGAGAGCTAGCACTGAACACCTGAGCCCCCGCCCAGGCCCCCCAGGGCACAGGCCCAGCACAGGGCCACCACTCCACCCCACCCCCACCCGGACCATGCCCCATCCCACACCCAGACCTTGCCGGTACCGGTGCCGGTGATAGTCCCGGAGGTCTCCCAGCTGGCCCCTGGGTACCAGGGCCAGGCCCTCCTCCTGGGTGAGAAGCCTCCAGCCCATGCAGGCGGTCCGAGGGTCGCGGGTGAGGATGGTGGCCCCGTTGGCCTGCTCCCACAGTGGCACAGCCCCACCAGCATCCTCAGGGGAACTGGGCAGTACAGCCCACACACGCAGCTCCGGGCACGGCTCCACCTTGACCTTCCGTCGGATCTTGTACAGAGCCAGGTGCCCCTGCAGCGCGCCCAGCACTGCACTGTCACACTCCAGAAGGAAGGCGGGTGCCTCGTCCAGCTCGGGGAGACTGCAGGCAGAGGCAGGAGCTCCTGAGGTCAGTGCCCAGCCATGGACCACCCGTCTGTACCGCTGTGTGCCACCCTCACCCTAAGCCCCACATGCCGTGTGAGACCTCACGTCCACTGAGGCGGCCCTCCCCACCCATAGGGCTGGCAGTGCTGGTGCGGGCCCAGGGAGTAGACCACGTGGGGCAGGCCCGGGGCCACAGCCCTGCAAGGTGGGGGCAGGCCCGGGGCCATGGCACTGCGCAGTCTTCACAGACAGAGGAGCACAGACCACGGCTACTGCAGGGTCCTTAGCGGGATGTCCAGGGCCCACACAGTACAGAGGCGGGATCCTGGCTACAGAAGTGGATTGAACACAGACCCACAGCTGAGGGGAAACCGAGGCAGGGAACTGGTAAGACCAGCCAGGTTTATGTCTGAGAAGGTCACCAGGTGCTGCCCCTGGCCCTTCCCCTAGTCCCCACCAGCAGGCGCCCCCCGGCCCCTCCCCCAGACCCCACCAGGTGCTGCTCCCCTCCCCTCCCCACCATGCCCCACCACCAGGTGTCCCTGGTCCTTCCCCCCAGGCCCCACCAGCTGGTGCCCCCAGACAAAACAGGGTTAAGTGCTGCCCTGGAAAAACCAGTCACTCTCAAAGAAAAGAGCTGCAGGGGTTTGCTTGCCTCACCCTAAGTATACATCCTGTTGTGTTCACACTCATCCCACAAACAGCAGCCATGGGTCCCAACCAATACAGGTGGACAGAGCTAAAAATCGTCAAGGTATGTGAGCCCAAGCCAAACAACTCCCTTTGTCTGACCTCCTGAGACGACCCATTACTTAGGGTAGAAAGGAACAGCCAGGGAGGAGCAGGGGCTGAGAAGGGCGGATGTGCACACAGGGCTGACGGGACAGCTGTCCTAACCCAGTCACAGACACCTGCGCACCCAGACACACATTCACACGTATGTGGCTCACGTCCCACCCCTGAGTGTCACCCCAGACCACAGGAGGCAAGACTGTGTGTGGAACTATGGGAAGGGTGTTTGGAGCCTCCCTGCTCCTTTATCTGCTTCCTGTGTCTACAATTATTTTTAAAAAAATAAATAAATAAAAAAGTTAAGCGATAAAAAAGCAGCTGCCTGGGAAGGTGGAGCTCAGGGTGTCTGTAGGGGATCAGCGCCCTGCACAGCACCCAGTATGCTGGCATGTGCCCTGCCATAAACACAAGACTCCACTCTACCCTGGGCCAGGATCTTCGCACATACACAGTCCCTTGAGGATGCAGCTGGGGGCCAGGACCGGACAAGGACAGAGGCTTGCTGGCATGCTCCAAGTCACCTAGGGGTGCACCTACTGGGTACACAAGGGGGGCTGAGGACACAGTGGCCTGCAAGCTCCCAAGAGCTACCCCCCGGAAGGCCAGGGCAGGAGTGCTGCCGAGATGCTGGTTATATGCATATATGCCAGGGGGCACCCCCTGCTGGAAACAGGGGAGCAGATGACAGTCCCTGTCCTCAATGGGGAGAGCACCTAGCAAGGCCAGCATAGCCAGGGGCAGAACCTACAGCATCTCCTACACGGTCTGTACCCGGGGAGGGCCCACAGCACTCAGGGAGGGTCCCGCAGCATCAGGGCCACGTAGGGGTCACATGCATAGTTGGAATGAGACAGCACACAGCCTGGCCTGAAAGGATGAGCCAGCAAGTGTCACATCCGACAAACGTCTGTTGTTCAAAATACAGAAGAGCCCTGGAAACTCAACAAGAAACAAACAACCAGATTAAAAGCAGGCCAGAGACTTTAAGAGACAGCTCCCCAGGGAAGACAGCAGGAGGCAAAGAAGCTGGTTTGCAGGACAGTACAGCCGCTCTGGAAGACAGTTCGGCGGCTTCTGGCAAAACCAAATGCTCTTCCGCTACAACCCAGCCATGGAGCTTCTAGGCACTGTCCCAAAGCAGATCCCCAAATCCCGACTCGGGGGTTTACAGCAGCTTTACCATAATCGCCACAACCGGGAATTGTGAATGCCTAGAGACACCTTGGGCCGTCCACACAATGGACAGGACTCAGTGCTGAGAACAAACGGGCTTCTAAACCACCAGGAGCCGTGGGGGAATCTGAGGGGTGGGTTACTGGGTGAAAGCCGCCCATCCCAGCAGGCACGCACTCTGCGATTTCAAGTGTGGGGCGTCCTGGAGAAGGCGGGGCTGTGGACACAGGAGACAGGTCCCCTCTGGGGGCAGCGGGGGAGGACTTGGGGAGCACTGCAGAGCTTTGGGGCCGTGAAACCATCGTTGTGTGACCCTGCGGTCCTGGGCACACGTCCTACTCCGTGCCCACGGCAGGCACAGCACCAGGAGTGAACCCCATGGATGGGGGGTGGGAGGGTGAGGCGGCTCTGGGTGATGCAGCATCAGTGCGGGTCCATCAGCTGGAACCCATGCACCCTCCTTCTGGTGGGGACGCTGACCTGAGGGCGGCTGCATGCAAACAGGAGCTCTCCAATCCTTCCCCTCAATTCTACTGGAGCCAGAAGCTGCTCCAAACAGTCAAGGCCACTATAAAAGCAAAGCAGTGAAGCCACCCCTGCGACCAGGTGCCGCACCCAGGAACACCGAACAGGGAGCCTGAGGAAGGAACAAGGTAGGGACACCAGAAACTCCAGAGAGCAGCAGGCAGGGGGCGCTGGGCTCCCAGGGAGGCGGCCCTCTCCCCAGTGCGAACCTGGGCCAGGCAAGTAGGCAGGACTGGACCCACAGGAGGAGCCAGACCTCACCGCAGGCACTGGGGCCAGTACATACCTCATATAGGTATATGGCTCCTCACCTGCCCGAAAGGGAGCCGACTGCGGGGCGACCCCCTGTGGCACTGCAGACCCCACCCGCGGCTTCCCCAAGCGCAGCTGAGCAGAAACAGCCACTCGAAGGTGCGGACCTCGGACACCAGCTGGGAGTCTCCGGCCGGGCGCGGGAGGCCGGGTCCGGCGTCCTCCCCCGCCCTCCCCCGCCCTCCCCCCGCAGCGGGGCCGCCCGCCGGGGCCCTCCCCCGCCCTCCCCCCGCAGCGGGGCCGCCCGCCGGGGCCCTCCCCCGCCCCCCCCCCGCAGCGGGGCGGCCGCGCTCACCCGTACAGGAGCACGTCGTAGAGCGTGCGGCCCTGGGCGCTGAGGACGTGGGCGTAGCCGGCTCGCGCCAGGGGCGGGGCCGCGCCGGCCGCAGGGCCCGGGAGCGGCAGCTCATTGGTCAGCAGCCCCAGGAGGAAGGGCGCGGAGTCCGGCCCGCGCACGCGCAGCAGAGCGCGCTCGGCCAGCGGGAAGCAGGCCCAGGCCGCACCGCCCCCAGGGTCGTCGCCCTGACGGCCCGCGCTCTGAGCCAGGCGGCGCCCTGGAGCCGCGCGCAGCCGCCAGCACCAGGCCGGGCCGCCGCGCCCCGGAACCGCGCCCCGGAGCAGCGCCGCGGCCGCCATCTTGGGGAGGAGTGGGGCGGCGCGAAGGGGCGGCCCCGCTGCGGCGCGGGCGGGAGTGCACGGGGGGCGGGGCTCGCGGGGCAGGACGGAGCTTCCGGCGGGCGGGGCGTTTGCGCGGAGGGGGCGGGGCTCGCGAGGAGGGGCTGGGGGGCGGGGCCTCGCGCTGCGCGTCTGCCTCCCGCCCTGGGTCCGGGCGCCTGACCTGTCCCTGTGGTCCCGCCGGCTTCGCTGCGGCAAGGTGAGCTCCGCCTCCTCGCCGAGGCGCCGTCCAGCTCACTTGCGTGCCGCCGCCGCCAGCTGCCGGGACTCCCGCTGCCCTGTGTCGGGGAGCCTGACTCCCGAGGGCGTCCGGAGCAGGTGCCAGGGCTTCCTCTGTCGTGGGGAGGTGTCCGTGGCTTGGAGACCCTGGTCGCAGTTCCTGTGGGTATCGTGTGCAGGACGCCTTTCTCCCCCTGTGGGTTCTCAGCTCTCACAATCCCCTTTTCTGATGCTCTGGATGCTAGATGTGCTTGGGTAGGGGGCCCCCGCTCTGGCCCCATCCACGTGGAGTCACACCCCACAGGCCACCTCACAGCAGACGCCAGCCACAGTCCAGGGGTCGCCCCCGCTGACCCCCCAGGCTACAGGCCAGAGGCTCCCACGGCCCCTCCTCGGGTCCCTGAACTTGCTGGAGCGGCTCAGATCTCAGAGAAATGTTGGACGTTACCAGCTTATTATCCAAGGCTGTGACCCCGGGGCCAGCCCCGGGGCAGGTCACTCTCCCCACGTCTCCACGTGCTCACCAGCCCCAAGCTTCCCAAGCCTGTCCTCCCGGGTTTTCATGGGGCCTCATCACTGGGCATTGGTGACGGACCCCTCTCCCCTCCCAGAGATCAGGGGGCAGGACTGAAGCATCCAACAACCCTCTGCTCCCAGGGTTGGGTCCCCTGGCCACCTGCCCCCATCCTGAGGGGCCACCCAAGGTCACCTCCACACTCCCTCAGGGGCTCCTTACGAGCACCAGGACACCTCCATCGCTCTCCTCACTTGGGGAAACCCCAAGGGCCTTGGGCATTCTGTGCCAGGAGCCGTGACAAAGACACACGTGCTTCGTGGTATAAACCACATGATCAGAGGTGCATACCCCAAGGGGAGTTGCCAGGTCATATGGTAATTTTCTGACTTTCCAAGGAAAGTCCATACCATTTTCAGTGGTGTGTGCATCAATTGGGAGACACGCCCCATCCCAGGTGGCTAAACCAGACATCGGTGTCTTGAAATTCTGGAGCCTGGAGTCCAGGAACGGTCAGTTTCTGCTGAGGCCTCTCTCCGTGGCGTGCAGACAGGCCCCCTTGCCTTTACTGTGCCTTCTCTTGACCTGGTCTACCTGTCAGAGCCCCCTGTAGCAACCTGGCATGCAAATGAGGCCAGAGGCCAGGCTGTGCCAGCCCCTGCCCAGTGCTCCAGGGCCATGCTCACACTCTGTGGTACCCCACCCCCCTCACACTGCCTGCAAGCACAGCTCCACGTCCCTGTCTGCACTTGAGACATCTTCCCCAAATTCCAGACCCGCGGCCTGCTGGGCACCCCCTTGTGTGTCCCGTCCCTCAAGCAAGAGCATGTTTGCACCAGTGGGACCCACACAGCTCCAATGGCCCTGAAGAACAATTTTGAGACACCTCCCTCTGCATACCTGCATCCAGGAGCTTGGGGCTCCACATGGCACCAGGTCCCCCTGCGGCGTGGCCCCTGGGTCTCCGCGGGTTCGGGTACTGAAGAGACCACTTGAAAAGGCTATGGCTGCTGGAGCCACAGCCACCCCGAGTGGCATCCCACAGTAAGCAGTGTGGTCCTGCACCTAGCGACCCCACAGCTGTCCACCTGCGGCCATCTCCAGACTGCCCCCCTTGCCCTGGCCACTCTCTGAGACACTGAACGCCCCACTGATTCACTGTGGTTAGTGTGTGAGGCACCAGCATCCGGGGTCTCTGTGGCTCCCTGCCGCACCCTGGGGCACAGGTAACAGTTGCAATGCACAGGCCAGCGTCCAGGCAAGCTCCATGGGAGGGCCCATCGTGCGTGGTCCGAACACCTTGGCAGCCTCATCCGGGGCCCTGACCTACCCGTCCCTCTGCCTCGGCACTTCTGCTGACCCGGCTCCCTTGCACCCTTCCCAACCCTTCTCACACTCATGCTGCCCAGGACCTAGGAGGTGCCAAGTCCTTCCGGACTGGCGGCACAATGACGAGTGTGGGTGTCCCAGGTCCTTGGCCCCCCTCCTGGCTGGCGCCCTGGCTGTGACCCGCCAGCCCTGGTATGCGTCCCCCCTGGCCGCTGGCTGTGCGCCCTTTCTATAGAAGCTCTTCCTCTGCCCAGCCTGGCATTCCACAGGTGACCTGGCACCTCCCTGTGCGCCCGGGGAGGATGGAGAGGAAGCCACTGGGACGACACGGGCTGGGGGTCACGTTCCTCTGGCCTCACGTCAGCCCATCCCTCAGCCAGCACAAGAGAGCTTTCCCACCAGCTCTGGCCAGCAGGCACCCCCGGAACCTTCCCTGACCTTCCCAGTGCCCCCCCACCCCACCCCCGGCACTGTCCATCGCTGCAGCTGCCTGCCCCAGGGCTGCTCAAGGGCTCCCCAACCCAAACAGAGCCAGTGAAGCTTTGGCTTCTGCCTCAAGTCACTGCCACGCCCAGAGCCTCAGGGCAGGTGGCTGCCCCCACCCACCCACCAGCGCCGCCCCAAGCCCCCTCCTCCGGGAGGCCCTCTGGGGTCTCCATGCCAGCCTGGCCAGCCCGCCAGTGTGTGGGCTGCGCCTTCCTGGGTGCAGCTCTGGGCCAGAGGTGGTGGAGGCGGTGGGGCGGGGGTCTGTCTGGCCGCGGAGGCTCCCGGGCACCCATACTCCTCCACCCGGGTCGGTCCAGCAGCTGCATCGTCGCTGTGCCGCCCGTCGGAGGGGCGGAGAGCCGGGAGCTGGGAAACCGGCAGGCCTAGGGGTCCCAGACTCGACTTCCCAGCTGCTGCTGGGCCAGGGGTGGTTTCCTGTTATTCTCAGCTCGCGGCCTCCTCCCTTCCCAAAGGGAAGCATCCTGGCAGCCCCTCCCCACAGCCCTCCACAGTTGCCCCAGTGCCAGCAAGTTGGCTCCAGCTGTGGAAACGGATGACAGCCAGACAAAGCCATCCCGTCCGCTCTGGCCCCCCAGCCCAGCAAGGCCTGGGCTCTGCCTCCTCCGCACTGCAGGGACCAGAAGATGGGGGGCAGTTAGGGGATGGCCCTGCACCCTGGGTTCAGCCTGCATCCTCACAGCACTCCCAGGTGCATGGGGAAACTGAGGCACTCATGGAGAGGGGCTTGTTCAAGTAGCTGAATGAGTATTGAGTACAGGGCACCGCTCAGGTGTGTCTCCAGCTCCGGGAGTTAGGAGCCTCAAGAGCCTGGGCACCACGTCCTTTAGGGCGCCTTCAGGTGTGGGATCAGGCCATGTCAGTGTTCTGTAGGCTCTAGGCCTGGGCAGCCAGGACACCAGCCAAGACGGCACGACCACAGAGCCTAAGTCCCTGCGTGCAGGGGGCACAGAAGTCAGGGGATCCCTAGGGGTACATGTGGACCCCCGCGTCCCTGGGGTGGGTGCTCTGTCAGCAAGACTTGGCTGCTAGGATGTGGATTAGTGGGGGGTCTCTAGAGAATCAAAACCACTAGGGTATGTGTCGAGGGAGAGAGATTTATCTTAGGAAATGGGGTCGTGTGGGGACGGGGCTGGCGACCTGCATGATGGGCTGGGGACCAGGGAAGCTGGGCTGTAGTCCCAGCCTGAGTCTGTCCCAGCAATGTGAGTTACCTTCCATGCCACCTTTTTGTTCTGCTTAGGCCTTCACCTCACTGGGTCAGACCCACCCACACTGGCCCGGGCATCTGCTTTACTTGGTCTGCAGATTTTTTTTTTTAAGATTATTTATTTATTCATGGGAGACACACAGAGAGAGAGACAGAGACAGAGGGAGAGGGAGAAGCAGGCTCCATGCAGGGAGCCCGATGCGGGACTCGATTCCGGTCTCCAGGATCACGCTCTGGGCTGAAGGCGGCACTAAACCACTGCGCCACCCGGGCTGCCCAGTCTGCAGATTTAATCCCCAGACTGAGCGGGGACCTCAGGCTTTACTCGGCAGACCATCACCTGATTGGATGAGGCCCACCTCCACTGGCAAAAGCGATCTGCTTGACCAAAGTGTGCTATCAGTGTCAATGTCATCTGAAAACACACCTTCATGTGACATCTAAGCTGGCGTAGGCACAAGTCACTGGGCACGGATACCTAGCCTACCTACATCTGCCTTCTGTATCCAGGGACTCACAGCAGAACGGTTTCCCCATCAGCCCCCTGGCAGGTCCTCCTCCTGTTGACCCCAACTGCCTCAAATTGCATGTAAACCAATTAAGAGTGGGGTGAGGGAGGGGATTGGGGTACAGAAACCAGATAGGCTGCACCCTAGAGGCAATTCACAGGGGGATGTCAGGACACTGGTTTGAGGAGGGTAAGTGACCACGAAGTCCCTGGGAGCAGGCCCCAGCGTGGGTAAGGGGATGGGGTCCCTTGTCTATGGTGGGGAGCAGGTGACCAAGCAGGCCCTGGCATGGGTGAGGGGATGGGGTCCTTCATCTATGGGGGGGGGGGGTAGGTGACCAAGCAGGCTGCAGCATGAGTGAGGGGACAGGGTCCTTCTTCCTATGGGGGGGAGCAGGTGACCAAGCAGGCCCCAGCTTGGGTGAGGGGACAGGATCCTTCAGTCCATGGGGGATGCAGGTGACCCAGGCTGGCAGGGCCCATGTGGTGGTGGTAGTCTCTGAGACCCCACCGTCAGATTTCCTATCCCACATGTGCCCTTCACTGTAACATGGACCCTCCCACAATGAGTCCGGTTGGCTCCTGGATCCCGCAGGCCTGTGGCCACCGTGGAAACAGTGTGACATCCAGGCTGGGGACCAGAGTCACCGGCCTGAGCCACTGCTGAGAGGCCCCACCACAGAGACCTGGATTCCCGGGACAACACCACCAGTAGCACACCTCAAATAGGGATGCATAGGCCTCCAGCGTGTCCTGGGCTGGACGCCCCTGGGGACCCAGCGTCACTTGGTGTCACGGGCAGGCTGACACTGGGCTGGGGACACTGACAAGGGTTTGCCGGCCAGGAGGGCTTGTCCCAGCCTGCTCGGAGGATGCTGGGTCCCCTAAGTCGAGTTGGAGGGGGCTCCTTGCTGGCAGCAGCTGACCCTCCCCTCAGCTGTGGCCAGGTTCAGTAATGCTGTGCCCTGAGTGCCCGCCACCCGCCTGTGTTCTTTGTTCTCACCATCTGCGGGTTCGGCCATGCTGCCTGGCACTGAAGGGCACCCACGTGGCTTGAGCCTTGCTTCTCCCAGCAAGGCTGGAGCTGAGCCATGCATCCCTGGGGGGCAGTGGTACACACAAGTGCATGTACACACACCCGCACGCATCACACATGCATACACAGAGGCATGCACACTCACCTACATGTCCACACCACACTATATACACGTGTGTGCATGCACAACATAGGTGTGCATGTCCACATGCACCCACGGAGGCAGCTGTAAACAAAAGTTAGTTTTATTTTGCTTCCTTTGTCCTGGGGACTGTGTTTGAATTAGGGAGGGGGCTGGGGGCAGAGAAGGAGCACAGAGGACCCCAGAACCCCTTCCCAGGATGACCTCCACCCAAGCCCCGACCACCACCTGCAGAAGGTGAGCCCACAGGTTTGTAGGACTTCAGTGTGTTCAGAGGAAGGGGCCACAGCACAGTACGAGAAGCCCCAGCAGCTGTGGTCTGTCTTATGGCGTCACCACTGTCCAGCAGGGAGCTGAGAGCATGCTCCCCTCGGAGGGAGGACCAGGGCCCAGCAGGGGCCAGGCACATCCCAACCTTGGTTTCCCCTTCTGCTCAAGAAAGACCTAGGATTGCTTTCAGCCCTGCAGGAAACAGGAGGGGGGCAGAGGGGGAGGGAGCCCCATTGGTGGCCACAGGGAGTAGGGACCTAGCACGGTGCCTCCAGTGCCCCCATCCCCCCCCCCAGGTGCCCCTGGGTGACGCAGGTGGGCTGCTGCAGGGGAGAGGGTGAAGCCCCTGCCCGCTCAGCGGGGTCCCTCCTTTTGGGCAGCCAGCCAGGGGGCCAGGAGCGGCTAGGAGGGGGTGGGAGGAGTGTACCCCAGCCACAGTCCCCTCCACCCTTCCGGGTTGGGGATCAGAGCTGCGGACCCTCGCAGGGTCCTCGTCCTACTCTGGACACAGGGGGGCTCGGGGAGGGACCGGCAGGGACATGGAGCGGACGGCGTGCGCCCCCCTCCCGCCTCCCGAGAGGGAGGGTCCCCGCGGAGGTGGGGAGGAGAAGGAGAAGACAGATGATGTCCGCTGCCCGCCCCGCAGCCGCCGCGCCGCCGCGCCGCGCCCGTCAGATCCACACCGTGGTCTTGCCCTCCCTACTGCTGGCACTGCCCTTCTCTGAGCCGGCCCGGGGCTTCCCGCCCGGCCCGGCCTGGCCGCCGCCCGCGCCCGTGCCCCCCGACGCGGCGCTGCCCGAGCCCGAGCCCGAGGCGGGGGCGCTGGGCCGCGCGGGGCCCCGGGCGGCAGCGAGGAGGCCGGGGCACGGCGGGCTGTCGCGTTCCCCCAGCGCGTGGCCGTCCCGCAGCGCCCGCAGCGCCAGGCTTGCCAGGTCGGGCTCGTGGGGGCGCGCGCGCTCGGCCGCGCGCACCACCAGGCTGTAGTCGGGCGGGCAGGCCAGGCCGGCGGGCGGCGGGCAGGGCGGCGGGCGGGGCGCGGGCCCCGGGGCGGCGGGCGCGGGGCGGCGGGCGCGCACGGCGTCCTGCGCGCTGCCCAGGCCCAGGTGCGCCATCTCGCACAGGTTGAGCAGCAGGCAGAGGCAGCTGACCACGTACATGACCAGCAGGAACACGGTCTTCTCCGTGGGCCGCGACACGAAGCAGTCCACCACGTGCGGGCAGGGCTGGCGGCTGCAAGCGAAGAACGGCCGCACCTCGAAGCCGTACAGCAGGTACTGGCCCACCAGGAAGGCCACCTCGAAGGCGGCCCGCGCCACCAACTGGGCCACGTACACGCGCATCAGGCCCTCGCGCTGGATGCGCCTCCGCCCGTCGTGCTGCCCGGCCGGGCCCCCCACCCCCGCCGCCTGGTCCAAGCCCGCGCTCTTGGCCGCCAGCGCGTCCTCGGCTTCCGCGTCGTCGGCGCCCGGGCCGTCGGCCGCCCCCGACTCCTCCTCGTCGTCGCCCAGGCCCAGCATGGGCTCCTCCTCGCTCAGGCCGGCGGGCTCGGGCCACCCGGGGTGCGGCGGGGGTGGAAGCGGCAGGGGCGCGCGGGGCGGCCGGCGGCCGGAGGCCCCGGGGGGCAGGCGGCGTCGGGGCGCGCGGCGGCGCTCCTCCTCTGAGGCGCGGGCCAGGCGGTGCACCGCGTAGCCCAGGTACATCACGGACGGCGTGGAGATTACCACGATCTGGAAGACCCAGAAGCGCACATGCGACAGGGGCGCGAAGGCGTCGTAGCAGACGTTGTCGCAGCCTGGCTGCCGCGTGTTGCACGTGAATTTGGTCTGCTCGTCCGAGTAGATGGACTCCCCGCCCACGGCTGTGAGCACGATGCGGAACACCACCAGCACGGTGAGCCACACCTTGCCCACGAACGTCGAGTGGTTGTGGATCTCCTCCAGCAGCCGCGTCAGGAAGCTCCAGCTCATGTTGGTCATAGGGGCGGGGGCGCGGGACCTGCAGGGGCGGCAGCGGGAGCTCAACCCGGGGCGGGGCAGAGGGTGGGGGTGGGCGGGTGGTGAACCAGCGGATCTAAGGGGCACTCCCAGGGCGCGGAGGGGGTGGGACAAGACCAGCGGGGGACCGGAGGGGGAGCTCAACCGGGGCGGGCGACGGGGCCTTCGGGGGCCAGCTGCCGAAGGGAAGGCCGAAGGGGCACCGGGGGTGGGGAGGGGAGACAGGACCAGGGGACTCAAGGAGCACTCCTGGGTGGGGTGGGGAGGTTAGGACCAGAGGACCAGAGGAGCACTCCTGGAGCAGGAGTCATGGAGCACTGGGAGGGACGGGGCGCATCTCAGCGCCTGGAGCCAGGGACCCTGCCTGAGGAAGGGGGGTGTCTTGCCACCCTCCAGGAGCTCCATGCCCACCCTGGGTCCTGACCTCGCCCTGAGGAGGGATACGGGAGAAGTCAGGATACCCCTGGCTCACCCCAAGACTCCTCCCACATCCCAGCGGCCTGCAGCTGCTCCAGCACCCTGTCTACCCTCCCACCAAAGCCCGGCCCCTGGCAAACTGTGCCCCACCCCCAGCTCTGGGGACCCAGCCCAGACCCTGAGAGCCCATGGGAGACCAAGGCCAGCCCCCTCAAGCAGTGTGCAGGTCAGAGGAAAGGGTCTCATGCAGCCCGGTCCCCACCATCTGGGCGCACCCCCAACCCAGCCCCTTCCGACCCCAGGCCCCCTAGCAGCACGCCGTGCCCCGCTTTCCACTCCACAACTGCATGGGGCCTTGGCTTCCTCCCTCTGCACGAAGGACCCCCCACCTTCATGCCTCCCTGAAGGCACCTGCAGGGTCCCCACGCTGCTGCCCAAGCCTTGGGGCTGCTTCCCCTCCTGTCCCGACACCACCACCCTGTCCACCCTATGGCCACATAGCAGGACATCCCCACTGGGAAGCCAAGGGAGGCCCGACATCCTTCCAAGACAGGGACTGGTCCAGCAAGACACAGGGACCTTAGGGCATCTGTGACCCTTGGAGACAGCCAAGGTCCCAGATGGGAGGCCCTTGTGGATGAGCTGCCCTGGAGACAGACGCTGCTGTTCATCTTTCTCTGCCTCCAGGAAGGGGACAGGGGCATCAGCCTCCCAACGCCCACCCTCCCAACTTGGTGACCAAGGCCAGTACCTGCGTCGGGGGGAGTTTGGGGACAGGAGACCCCTGATGTCGGGTGCGTCTGCCCCCTCCCTCTGCGTGAGAGGCAGCGTGGGCAGGTGTGGAATGGAGCTGCAGAGGCAGCAGGGGCTCAGGGAAGCTCGGCTTTATGCAGCTGGAGCCTCTCCCCTTGGGTGGGGGCAGGAAGAGGGGGCAGCTGGGGTTCCTGGGGAAATGACCCTTCTTCCTCACATCTGTGTGCAGTGCCCCTCAGAGCCACACATGCATAAGCCCTTCTCAGATGCATACATGCATATGGTTGCACATGTGAACCCCCACCTGCATGCTCATGTGTGCACACGCTCACAATCAGATGCGCAGATGTCCATTTGAGTATTTGGGTGCACACAGGACACACACGCTCCTGTCTGCACACATTTACAAGCAAATGCACTGGCACATGTGCAAGCTCTCAGACACACGTGTGCACACTTACACCCTGGTGCACAGGTGCACACCCCTGGGGAACACAGACACACATGCACCACCCCGCCCACACAGGGCTGCGCACCCAGAGCCCCGACTCCCTCCCTGGAGTGACTCTGACCCCCTGCACCCCCAGACTGGCTGCTCTTCCGTCCGGAGTTCTAAGCACAGGTCTCCCAGGACCTGTGCCCACCCCAACCTGACAGCCCCACCTCCGCAGAAACCCAGAAAAGGGGGAGGCACGGGGGGGGGAGGGGGCCCCCACCTCTTCTCTTCCTCCCAGGACTGGGGCCCCAGGAGGAGCAGAGAGAAAGAGTCGTTTGGTGTGTGCTCTAGGCGTGCATGGTAGCCTTGTAGGCCCACCAGTCCCCGGGGTCCCTGTCCCCACAGGCCCCTGGCCAGCTCCAGGTGTGTGCTGTGCAGCCCGTTCCGAGGTGTTAGGGTCAGAGCCCCGGAGGTGACGCAGCCCATCAGGTCTGGCCCTGCAGGCCCCTCAGTCTGGGGGCGGGGTGGGGGGAGGGTGCCATCTGGGGAGCAGGAGGCTCTCCCCGAGATCTCCCAGCACAGTGGGGACTCAAGTTGCCTTTGGGTGAGGGGCAGAGGCTCACAGGTGGCAGCACCACTACTCTTCAGACGAGGGCCAGTGCCCAGTGTGTGCAGGGCCTGGGTCGCACCCGCCTGATGCCAGCGCTGCAGTAGCCAGGAGGCTGCACTGACTGGCTGTGCCTGGAGGAGCCCAGGCCTGGCGTCAGGACCACGCAGGATGGGGCTCCAGATCCAGGCTTCCGCCCCCCCGCACCCCATGCCTCCTGACACACGCAGGTGCTGGCAGGAAGGGGACCCCAGCCCTTAGCTGCCCCCTGCGACCTGGACCGCCCTCTGCCCGGCTCCCCGCACCCCGGAGGCACACTGCCCAGTCCCGCTCCCAGGGCTCCCAAGAGTCACAGCCAAGCACCAGCCACCCAGGTAAGCAACCCCAGGTTGAGCCCACGGCTGCAGGGCCTGTGCTCTGCCCCGGCAGGTACACACACACACACACACACACACACACACACGCTCATGCCCTCCTGGACGTGCCCACGTGCACTCCCGCCCAGGTCCTCGCCCTGCTCACACCTTGCACATGCCCTACCCCGCACACACTCGTGCCAGTCAACATCCTGCGTTCCTGCCCTGGCTCACCCTGCACGTGCCCCCACACCCACCCCTCCACGCGGCACACGTCCCACCTGCGGCCACGCCCCCACGTGTCCAGGAGCGCCCACACTCCATGCCCCGCCCCTCCTGCCTGGGGGGGGTTCTCACTACTGGACCCGTTGGGGGAGGGGCGGGGAGTCGTGAGTTAGCATGGGACACCTAGGTCTGCGCCCGTGTTCAGCTGCCCACGACACGATGGCTCCCCGGGGACTGACACGGGGACGTGTGTGTAGGGAGGTTTGTACACACGCCTAGTCCCTTGCCCGGTAGCTCACAGGGTGGCAGTGCAAAACACCCACAGCAATGGACACACGCACCATGGTCCTCCTCGGCAAAGAGCCCTGCACTTATGGACATGTGGTGGGTGTCAGACATGTGCCAGAGCATGTGCCTGTGCCCGAGATCGAGGAAGTGGAACGGCACACGCACGCAGACATGGGCTCTCATGCACACCCAGGCAGACATACACTCATGCACCTGTGTGCAGACACACAGGCTCTCTGGCATACACGTGCCCACACGGGCTCTCATGGACTCGTGGATCGACATGGGTTCTCATGCACATGTGTGCCGACACAGGCTCTCAGGCACATGGGCTCTCGTGCACATGTGTGTGGGCACACAGGCTTTCATGCACACATGCGCACACGTGTGCCCACACACATGCACCCACACAGGCAAGCACATGCACACATCCATGGATGCACGTACACACGTCCTTACACTGCGAGGGCTGCGTCTCCGGGTAGCAGGAGTAAGGAGTGGTGCAGCCTGGGTTCTGGAGTCCCCCCAGGCATAGAAAGTAGAAGGAAAGGGAATTCCAAAGTTTCTGCAGCCCCCTCCCCTAGCTCCCGTCCTGAGGGCCAGCACACCAGGAGGGACAATGCAAGCTGGCACAAATCCCCACCCAAGTGAGAAGCCAGCTTGGGGCCCAGGTCAGGTTGCCCCTGTGCAGAGACAGTCATCAGGGCACCGGGGTCAGCAGGGGCCAAGTGGTGGGAGATTCTCCTGCAAGTACCTGACCTTCCCGGGGACTGGGGTGTCAACACGGACAAAGTGAGGAAACAGAGCACCCGAGGCCCACAGGCACCCTCTGGGGATGACTCGATGCCCCCTGAGACCCTGGGCACCCCAGAGTAGCTGTGAGGATGAATGCTCTGTGCCCTGCTGGACTCCACAACGGGAGGGCCAGGGGACAGTGTGAGAAGGCAGGGACCTGCCCCCAGGGGCGCTGGGGTACCGCCTGGCCCCCTGCTACCAGGTAGGTTCTTGGAGGCTGCAGGCAGGGGACCAGGCCTGGCTGCCAGAGGACCCTGACCCGGAGGAGGGGGATGCGGGGGAGCTGACCTGAGGCCCAGGGTGGGGGCACACAGGGGGAGGAGGGTCCGTTTAGATGGCATGTCACCCAGAGCTGGGTTGGGGGTGGGGTGGTGGTGGTGGTGGTGGTGGGGTGGTAGTGTCACTTCGGGGATGCGGGAGGGGCCATTGTGGGGCTGGGGGCCAGCGGGTCACCCCGGGGGGGATAGGGGGGGTTCAGGCAGCACCAGGCCACCCCTACGCACCCCCCCCACCTCAGTGGCCGCCGTGGAGGAGGAAGCTCTTCGCACCCCTGAGCCTGAACAAGCCTGGGAGGGCAGGGGGGCACATGGGGGGCTGAAACTGGGCCTGCCCATCTGCTTCCTTTCCATCCCTGTTCTGCTTCCTCCCAGGAGCCCCTCCAGGCCAGGCGGGGCTTCCTCCCTGTGAGGCGAGGCTGTGGGCAGGGCCCCCAGAACCCAGAACGCTCAGCACCCCCCCAGAAGGCTCCGCTCCCCCTAGAATGCTTGCCCCCCCCCAGAATGCTCAGCTCCTCTGCAGTGTCCCCCCCCCCCACCCAGAGCCAGGCTCCTCCCCTTTCTAACTCATCTACTTGTGAGCACCCACAAGCACCCTGAGGTCAGCTTGGCCTGGCCTCAGGACTCACCCACGGACCCCCTTGTCTGCTAGGGGTTGCTCCTTGGGGTTCCCCTCTGGGTCTCTGCCCCTGGACCCCCATCCTGGCCGCCCCAGTCAGGTTCCACCTGCACCATCCAATCCCACGGTGTGGACTCCAGGCTGCCTGGGGGGGAAGGGCCGGGAATGCACATCCACCCACCCCTGCGGCTGGGCAGCCAGCGCTCAGCGTACTGAGGACCAGCCCCCAGGCTTCCGGCCCTCAGCCTCACTCCCTCTCCACACCCCTAGGCGCCCCCCTCTGCAGACTCCCTCCCCTTCTATATCCCCAGGCTCCCTGTCCCCTCTTCAGCCTCCCTCCTTCACCCCCCCTTCGCCTCACCTCTACAGCCTCCCTCCTCCTCCACACCCCCAGGCTCCCCCTTCCCCTCTACAGCTCCCACTAGGCTCCCCTTCCATGCCCCCTCCTGCTCCTGGCTCATCTGCAGGTCCTGCCCAAGGGGTTCACAGGTCCCCATCCTCAAGGTTCTTGGGCTGGCCTGGTGCATGTGCAGACTGTGGCACTGGCGCACCGGGCACGCGCGCATGCACACTCCCCTTACTCCCCTATTGAGCCCCTTCCCCCAGGCCCTTGGTGGGTTCCACCCCTACCACACCTGTGCTCAGCAGAGGCAGATGCACCTGGGAAGCTGGCTGCGCGAGTACCCGCCAAGGACTCAGGGGCCCCTCTCTGTCCACTCCCACTGCAACCCTGATGTGAGGGTGGTCCTCCCACGGGGAGCCCTGGGGCCCCGGGCGTGGGGGAGGGCTGGGACCTGGGGGAGCACCCTGTGGGGCCCTCCAGCCCTGCCCAGGCCCTGCTGGCAAGGCCTGGAGGCTGCATCCACCCCCCCACCCAGCCATTCTGGGTGACTCCACTCCTCCCACCCCACCGGACTCCAAACATCCTCAGCACCCGCTCCAGCCCACCTGGTACAGATCCCCTGCCCCACAGCAGAGCCTGGCCACCCGCCCTCTCCCCATTCCTGCCTGGGTCGCCCAGACAACTCACTCACGACATCTGGCACACTGGGGGCCGCTCCTGGGGAACAGGCTCAGGTCTGCTCTCGGTGACCCTAGGGCCCAGACCTGAGGAACTGGGGTCCACCAGGCCACTGGAAGGAACCTCGGGCCGGGTCAGAAGCAGGGTGTGGGGCGGGCAGGTGTACCCACCCCAGTTCCTCCACCCATGTGTACAGGGAAGCCTCCCCAGCCTCCTACCAGGCCCGATGGGTCTGAAGCCCAGCCTCTGGACATGCTGCAGCTGCCTGGCCAGCAGGAGCTGGCTGGACAACGCAGCCTGATAAGTCCCAGCTGCCGGGGAAGGTCTCAGGCGCACCCCCTCCCTTCCTGCTCACCAGCTGGCCTGAGTAGGGCCCCCTCCCCCATCATCACACTTTGTCCCCCCACATCAGGGAGGGGGGCCTTGGTCTGGCCACGCTAAGTACCTGTGGTCCCCTAGGGGCAGCCACTGCAGGAGGGGGATGCCTGGGCCAAGACCCTGTGCCCACAGAGAGGTCGCATGACGCTCATCTCCAAATCGATGCCCACACCTGGTCCCCTGGACAGGGCCCTACCTTCTCCAGGCCAGGAAGTAGGAGTCCCTGAGCCCTTCCACCTGCCAGCTGGCTGGACACTGGCCCTTCAGGGTGTATGCCTGGCTGAGTCCTGGGCCTGACCCAGGGCCACCTCTCACCACCAAGCACAATGCGGGGGGAGGGCCTTCAAGGGCTCCATTGTTCCCCCCAAGGCCTAGGGTGTGAATTCCCGATTGTCCGGGGCTGGACAGGGCCCAGAGAAGGAAGGGGCGTCCCCTACGGCCCCCTCCCTCCCCTTCCCTCATGTCAGGCTGGCCCTGCCTCACCTGCCTCAGGCCTGGGCATGAGGAGGCCAAGGAACCCTCGCATCCAGGCCAGGCTCCCACCTACCCTCCTGGTGCATCTGCGCTTTGGGACAGGGTCCACCCTCCCCGTCTGGCTTCTGCCTGGGTCCCAAGAGCACAGCCCAGGCGTAGCACGTCTCCCGCCCTCCACAGCACCCTGGCTCCAGGTATCTCCCTGGACCCCTGAGTCCCATGTCCCCCCTGGAGCCCAGCACTGGACTGGGATGGGCTGCAGGACGCAGGGTTCGGCCTCCCTCCTGGGGCAGCAGTGCCGTCCCTCGGCCACCACAGCTCAGCTCAGGGACCCTGAGAACAAAGGGCTCAGGCAGAGCGAGCTCCGTGCCCTCCCCACAGCCTAAGGGCACCTCCACAGGGCAGCAGGAGAGGCTAGCAGATCCGTCTGCTCCTGCCAGGGCCCCATACCCACTGGGGCCTCAGGCAGGAAGCAGCCCAGCTGCAGGGGATGTACCCAACACCTGATGGGGGGCAGCTGCTGCCAATCCCTGATGTGAAGATGGGGCACAGGAAGTCGGGCTGGCAGCCCAGAGCAGCAGGTGCTGCACAGCACGTGCGGCTGGTCAGGGATGGGCTGCCAGGAGTGGGGGTGCACGTGTACAGCCTGTCCCCAAATCCCTGGCCCAAAGGGCAATCCACAGGCTCACAGACACCATAACCCAGCAGTTTTTTATTGGAGGCCACCCCAGCTCCCAGGAGATGGGGAGAGACCAGGGTCCACCAGCCGTGGCAGCGTGAGCAGGAGACGCGGGCAGCACCCCCACCAGGGAGGACACCACCAGCATTTCTTCTCAGGAGCAGCTGGTCCTCTGAGCCTTCTTGATTTCCTGCCACGGAGAGGAGGAGGGTTGGGGCCAGGGTCGGCTGACAGGCCACGTAGCCTCTACCAGCCCTCGGGCCCGTAAGCACAACAGGCCTGAGTGCCCCCTGAGAGCCCACCTCTGATAGCGCCTCCTCCAGGGCCCGATAAGCCTTCTCCAGATTGTCGTTGATGATGACCAGGTCAAACAGGCCCTGCTCCTTGCCTGTGGGGTGTGTATGGGGGGGGGGGGGGGGAAGGACACAGGTTGGCATGGGCCCTCCTCCCCAGGGACTCCCGTGCTTCATGAGGAGCCTGGGGGAGGGGGGACGCTGGCGCCCACACTCACTGCTCTCCATGTCCACCTGGGCGGCAGCCAGCCGCTTGGCCAGGCTCTCCTCTGTCTCTGTGTTGCGCTGGCGCAGCCGCTGCTCCTGAAACATGTGGGAGGGTCAGAGCCTCTGTGGTCACCTGCTGCTCCCGCTCCTGCCCTGGGGCTCCAGCCTCACCCCACCCCCACCAGGACATCCAGTGAGGGTGGCTGCACGAAGATGTAGATGGGCCGCAGGTCAGTCTTCTTAATGTTACGCACGCCTTGCAGGTCCACGTCTAGCACGCATATGCGGTTCATGGCCTGCACGGCCCGCACGGCTGCTTTGCTGCAGGAATAGACAGACAGGGATGGCTCAGGGGGCTTCCTGTGGCCTCAAAGAGCCTGAGCAGAACCATCGCTGCCCATGCCCTGAACCTACCCGGATCCCAGCACCTCCTCCAGCTCTCTGGAAGCACTTGTGTGCTGGGCCCTCTGTGGGGCTGAGGGCGCCTGTGGGCCAAGGCACAGGGTGGCTGTGTGGCTGTCACCACACAGCCCAAGGCCCCAGGGACTCCCTCTGGGGGCCCACCAGCATTCCCAGATGTGCCTAGGGTGCAGCGAGATGAGTCTTACAGGGGCTCAGGGACAGGCTGCACATGGAGGCCTGCCCAGGCCTACCTGCCTGCCCCGGACGTGGCTCTGGGCCTGGAGCTCTAGGCATCCCAGCCAGATGGGAGGTGCTAGCAAAGACCCTACTGTGGATTATGAGGAGGGAAGGGGAGCCCAGCACAGCCCATGCCCCTAGGGGACCCAGATGCCTTGAGTCCCCGCTGCACACGGGTCTGGAGGGGCCCTTGGCTTCCAGGGGCTTGGCCAGGTGGATGGAGGTGGCCTGGAGAGCCCCAATGCTGTCCCATCCTGAGTGCTGGCGGGGTGGGTACTGACCCCAACTGCCCCAAGAACCCTCAGAGCACCCCCTGCCTAGGTCCAGCCAAAGGGAGAGCCCCTGGGAGGGAGAGGACACCGGCAGTGGCCCACCTGGTCCCATACAGGTTCCCCGAGAACTCAGCGTGCTCGATGAAGTCGCCTGCAGCGATGTCCCGCTGCATCACCTCCCTGGTGACGAAGTAGTAATCTGCAGGGAAGGGCCCACTGAGCCACAGCGGCTGGGCCCTCAGGGCCCTCAGGGAAGGGACCCATCTGGCTCACAGCGGGGTTGCACTGGCCATCAAGCAGGGAGCATATGTGCACACAGCATGTGGTTACACGCCCCTGCTCAGATAGCCTGGAAACCATGGGCTCCCTGGGGGAGGCTCCTGGGGGCCGGGGGGCCAGTCAGCATGGGCAGGGGAGGTGGAAGGGACTTCCTGGGTCCTGCTACCACGACAGAGACCCTCGTGGTGCATGGAGAATGGCCCACAAGCCAAGAGAAGGGCCTGTGGAGATCTCCACAGGGCGTCGGGGCCCCCACCCCATCTGCACACCAATGCCCCAAGTCCACCTGCCTTGCAGGAGGACCTGAGGACCCAACTCACCTTTGCCATTCTCTTCTCCAGGCCGTGGGTCCCTTGTGGTATCTAGGAACGAGCACCCAGGATCCATGTGGGCCCAGGGTCCCTATACTCCATCCATGGTCCTCCCCACAGGGCCTGGCTCAGCCTCCGTGTGTGGGTGTACGGGGTCAGGATCAGGGTAGCAGTGCGGGAACCCTCCCCGTGGGTGGGTGTGGGAGCTCAGGGTCAGGGTCAGCAGTGCGGGGACCCCCCTGTGGGTGGGTGTGGGGGCTCAGGGTCGGGGTCAGCAGTGCGGGGACTCTCCCTGTGGGTAGGTGTGAGGGGGTCAGGGTCAGGTCAGCAGGGGGCCCAGCCCCCCATCCCCCCTTCAGGCTCCCCAAGCCAGGGCCTCACGGGACACGCTGAAGCCAAAGATGCTGCCGTGCTCCTGCAGCAGTCTCTTGAGCAGGGTGCTCTTCCCTGCCCCTGACGGTCCACTCAGGACGACAGGCCTTGGTCCCGACATCCCTGCGGGTAAGGAGAGTGGTGTCAGCAAGGCCGGAGGGACGCGCCCCCCTGCCCCCCGCATGCAGACATGTGAACACCCCCACGGCTGGGGCAGAGCTGCAGGCCCTGGACTTAGAGCCCACCTGTGGCTTCCCTCCCCATCCACAGCAGGTGCCCTGTGCCCCCAGCACCCTGCCCCACAGCCTCAGACCCATCTGTGGAACCCAAGGCCTGGTCTGAACAATTCCACCTGGCCCAGCCCGAGGGACCACAGCATCCTAACTGCTCTGATGTGGGGCCCCGGAAAGCTGGCAGGTGGACAGTTGCCCCCCACCCCCACCCCACACGGGAGGAGGGGAGCTCTGTACCCACCGGACCACCCCGGGCTGGACCCACCTCCAGGTGGGCTGCAGCCTCCTCACAGCCTGGGCTCCCTGAAGAGCTGGCAGGGGTGGTAACCCGGCCCACGCCCCACCCTCCGGGCACTAATCCCTCCCAAGGCGGCTGGCCCCACCCCCCCAGGACAGAGGGAAGAGGCAGCTCCCCCCCACCCAGGCACGAGGTGCCACATGTGAGGAGGGCCAGGCACAGCCTGCCATAGGGAGGCCGGGAGGGTGTGTGGGGAGCTGGCGCCGCCCCCTCCTGGCAGGTTCCTGTCCAGGGTCCCCAAGGGCAGGGCCAGATTCCCTGGGGCTGCCCAGTGTTCCGGCCGAGGGCTGCCATGGGGCCACTGGCTTTCCTAATCCTTGATGTAGGCCAACACGGTAATCTGGCTCAAGGAGGCTATTCTGAGACCACCCCGCCACACACACTGCCCCGGGAAGACACCACCCCAGGAGGATGGAGCAGGAGGGATCCCCTGCTGAGCACACATGAGCCGATTGAGGCTGCACATGTGAGCGTCACCTCCAGTGACACCTCACCTTACCAGGTGTCCTGCTCAACGACATGTCTTTCAACTTAGCCACAACCCCACTGGACTCCCCACTCTGTCCTGGAGTCCAGGCTCTCCTGTCCAAGGCCCAGGCTCACTGCCGCTGCCCCCTGCCTGGTGGGGTCACCCCAGCTCTGTGGGACTTCCCAGGTGCTAGGGATGGGGCGAGCCAAGTGGGGCTGCAGGCTGGGGTGTGGAGCGTGGAAAGAAGGCTTGGCTCTGTCCACCACGTGCCTGTCCCCGGCCCGCATGGTGCTGAGCCACTGCCCGCCCACCCCACCCCAATATGGACATGCACATGCACCCCACCTTCCTGCCTGCAGGGCTGAGCAGGTCTCCCTGGGCCCTGCTGTCCTGATGGCAGTGCAGGGGGACACCCGCCCAGTGGTGATCACAGCGCCACTCCCTCAATCCAGCAGACATGGCTGGGCACCTTGGGACCCGACTGGGAGCACCCACGTCCCGGGGCAGAAGAACATAAAGGGGCTCCCCACCAAGGATGGCAGGACGTGGCACCCCCACGCCCTGAGCACTGTGTAGCTCCTGCTCCCCAACCCACAGGCAGCTCTGGCTACTGCAGACAGCAAACCTACCGGGAAAGACACGTCTTCCATCAGGGCCCCACAGTGCACATGAAGTCCCAGAGCCTGCCGCCCTCACAGGTCATGCCACTCAGGTCTTACTGGCTCCTGACCTGACGCCGGGGCCCTCTGGCCTGTCCCAGGAGGCTGTGTGCCCCAGAGCCCTGCCAGTGCAGGTCACTTCCACCTGAGCAGGCTGCAGTGACAGGTGTGCTCAAGATCCACCAGGGCAAAGTCCCGTCCCCGTTCCTCCCCCCCCCCCCCCCCCGCAGCTTGGAGGCCTTCTCCCAGTATCCTCCTGCCTGCCTCCCCCACCCCCCACCCGCTGGCCCTCAAACCCAGGCTCCAGACCTCCTCCTGCCCTCCCTCAAGTGCAGAAACCCTGATACAGTGGGTAGGCACAAAAGCTTGGCCCTGCCAAGGGCACTGAGTGGGTACTCACGTGGGGCCCACAGGGCCGAGTTCCCTCCCTGCTCCTAAGGCTGACTCCACCCATCACAAGCACAGGCTCACCTGACCAAACCAGGGCAGCCTGGCCTGGCACCCAGGGCCACGTAGGCACAGTGCTGAGCAAAGTCACCAGCATGGGATGGCACTACAGGCCCTGGCTGTGCTCCAGGGTGCCCTCTCATAGTGGACCTGGCCAAAACGGCTGGTCATGGCTGTCCCTGAGACAGGCCATGTGAGGACACGTCCCAACTAAGCGACCTCATACAAGCCTGTCTTGAGAAGGAACGCTCAGAAAGCAGTAGACACCTTTTTTCTCACTTGCTCTCCCCACTTCCTTGAAAGAAAGCCAGGCCCTCTGAAACTGTGGACGGCTCCAGGGCAGGGCTGGGGGGCCCGAGGCACCAGAGCTACAGAGCAGGAAGGAGCCCAGACCCTCAGAGGGGACACCCAGCCCCCACGCGCAGGCAGGGTGGGGGCAGAGGTGGTGGCCCCCACACCTGTGCTCCTAGTAGGTCACCCTCACTGCTGCACATTTCCTCTGGACAGGGGGTTGACCGCTTCCACCCCCAATCCTATCACAGTGCCCCCTCTCTCAGCTATACCCAACACATCACAGAAAACAGACACAAGCTGCTTAGACTGAAGTGTGCCTGCAAACAAACATGCGGCAGGTGATAACCCCCCAAGACTGCTAATCCAGCCATAGGACAAGGGCTCGGTCGGGTTCCCAGAACACCCACCCTGGTCAGCACAAGCAGACTGCACCTCTGCAGGCACAGCAGGGACCTGGGCTGCGGGTGGCCCTGAGGAGCGCTGGAGTGCCACTCTTACCAGAAAAGGGCAGCACAGGGGTGTTCAGCTGTGGGTGCAAAGTCCGGAGACGGAAGCACCCCAGGCCCCCTTGTGGATGAAGGACAAAGCATGCCCAATCAGGGTCCAGAAGATCTCAGGGTGACAGAACAGTCTGGGAAGGTCCACATTTGGGGGGCCATGCCCCCCCCCCCCACTGGCCATTAACTCCTCCCCTTCCTTCTGGCGGGAAAGGGCCAGTGACAGCGGGAAGGCGGCAGGCCCCCGCCCTGCACCCCAGGCCAGCTCATGGACAGCTGAGCTCACCCAAAGGCCCGTATAATCACACCGACCGCCCGTATCCAACAAGCCTGACTCCAGTCTGTGCTCCTGGGACAGGCTGCAAGACGCCCCGGAGCCAGACGCGCCGCAGGCTAGCCGAGGGGGACGGAGTGGGGCCGGATCCGGAACGTGGCCCCACCGCCGGGACGGGAGGGGCGGAGCAGCCAGCTTCCCCCGCGCACGCTCCCCAAGCCCGCCCGGCGGAGCGCGCGGGGCCCCGGACGCGCCGGCAGAGCGGACCCTCGCGTGGCCGTGTGCCCGAGCGCCGGCGGCAGGCCCGCCCCACTCTGGCCCAGCCTCCGTCCCCGAGCTCGGGAACACGCGCTGCTCAGGGCAGGGGCGGCCACACCGAGCGGCCCGGACGCCCGCCCGCTCGGCCCTGCGCTCGCTCCCGGCACGGTCCGCAGAGGCGTGCGCGCGGCGCCCTGGCCGGAAGCGCCCCTCCGACCCCGGTGGCGGGGACCCCGAAAGCGTCGCCTCCGAGCCCCGGAGAGACCCTTCCGACCCTGCGGGCAGCTCCGCTTCCCGCTACGACTCCCGCGCAGACCCGCGCGCTCGGACAGCCTCGGAGCGCCGCCCGCGCGCCCCTCGGCTCCGCTTCTGCCCACGGAGGGACGCGCTCCGAGAGCCCCGGCGCCAGCCACTCACCGTCCGAGGGGGCCCGGCCCAGGGCGGCCGCCGCCAGCCCGGCCAGCGGGCGTCGCAGCATGAGGGGCTACGTCACAGCACCGCGCCAGCACGCCTCCGCCCGCAGGGCTAACGTCACGGCCCGGCGCCGGCCTCGCCCGCCCCTCAGGGTTGCGTCAGCACCGTGCGACGCCGCGAGGGCGGAGGACGTCCCGGCGGGGCCGCCCTAGGACGCGGCGTGTGCACGGCCCCGGTCGCTTCCTCTCCCGCCTGGCCCGTGCGGCTGGCGCGCTGGTAGGCGAGGTGGGCCCGAGCTGGGGGCCGGCGTCAGGTCGGTGCCGGAAGGGCGCTCCCGACGGGTGGGCCGGGCCTCGCCGCCGGCGCTTGAGGGCGGCGTGGTCGGGAGTAGCCCGGCGGCCGGTCCTCCCGAGGCGCGGGGCGGGCCCCCACACTCCCGGGGGCCGAGGCACGCTCGCCGTCGCGGCCAGAAGGGCTCTGTTGCCGGGGTCGGAAGCCCGGCTTGCGGTCGCGGACACTGGCACGGACGCCCCGGCACCCTGCGCGCGGGAGGAGCGGCCGTGCGTCCCCGCTGCCCCGGTCCGCACGCTGCGGGCGCCGGGAATCGCCGCCGTCCCGCCGACCCCCCTCCCCGCCGCTGACCCCCCGTCCCGCTGATCCCCTCTCCGCGCTCGGGACCGCTTCCCGGCATCTGGCGCTCAGAGACCGTCCACAGCTCAGCCTAGCAGCGAGTGTGTGTGTGGGGGGGGGGGGGGGGCAGGGCAGCCTGACAGGTCACGGGGAGGACAGAGACCTGGAGGGGATGCCTCCGTGGGAGACAACATGTGTCCGAGCTCTCCCTGGGGCTAGGTGAAGGTTAATGAGGTGGGAAACCCTGTTTTATTCCCTCCCCAGGCCTCAGCTGCCACAGGGGCCCTCAGGAGGAATGGCCGCCAGGGGCAACGTGCTTGGGTAAGTGGGGACTTGGGGCCCCTTGGCCTGCTGTCCGGGCGCTAGAGGGGTGGTCAGCGCCTTGCTCTGGAGCAGGCAGGGGGGTGGGTGTGGATGGCTGCCCTGGCAGGGGTTGAGGGAGGCGGCAGGAAACACACCGTCACCGTGACTTTCCTGTTCAGATCTGCAGCCCAGCCTGGCTCTGGGTCCGTGGAGAGGGCCATGCCTGCCGGCTGTTCCCACTGAAACCACTTGGTCTCCCCGACAGGACAAGTGTGGCCTGAGGATGGTTTTTATGAGGACAGAAGCAGAGCCAGTCTCTAGTTGGCTCTGTGGATATGGGGCGGAGGGGGCTCCTGACACTGCCATCAGGGTGAAAGGAACCAAGGGACTCTGGCTGCTGCCTTCCTGCAGGGCACCTGCCCTAGGAGAGTTCCCCATGTAGCCCTCTCTTGCTGATAGGACATGGAGCATCCGCTGTCTTCTCAGCCCTGCAGAAGCCGCCTCCCCCCCCCACCCCGTCCCCGCAGTCCACGGCCCAGGGTCCTCAGGGCGGCCATGTGCCCTCTCCCCAGTGCTGCTCCTGCCCTGCCAGCCTAACCACAGGCTTCTCTGGCGCTGGAGCTGGCCATCTGTCTCCTCTCTGCCGGTGTTTCTTTTGCCAAAATTTACTGAGTGCCCAGTTGGGGCTCTGGGACTTCAGAGCAAATAAGATGTGGTTCTTGCAGCTAGGGCCGCGGGGTCTGGTGGAGGATGCATAGGTACCATACCCTCAGGCCGAGGGGTGCTGGGAACGCCACCCAGGGCAGGTGCCTGTGCAGGGGCTGTGCTGCTGCTCTGTGGAACCGGAGATCCTGAGAGCTGAGTGAAAGCCTGCAGAGCATGGGGACTCACCAGGAGCCAGAGGGGATGGTTTGGGCTTCGTCCATCAGTGGCTCCACCACTCACAGCCCGGGAGCCCTCTGAAGGCACTTGGTGGTGTCAGACACAGCACTGGGCAGCAGGGCTACTCCTGGAATGCCTGACAGCTCCAGGGAGCTGTGGAATTGTACCCTGTCACAACCTGCGGTCGTGGGAGGGGACGGGTGGGGGAGAGACAGCTTTGGGGTCCTGTAGCCTCTATAGGTGGCCCGCATAGGGCTTCCTCTTCTGGTTTCTTGGAGGCACACCCTGCTGTGTGCAGGGAGTCCAGCTGCCTGCCGTGTTCAGAAGCCAGGTGGACCCTAGGGGTATTGGTTACAGGTGGGCGGCTTCCTCTGTTGACAGTTCTGGAGGCTGCAAGTCTGAGGTCAGGGTCCAGGCAGGGTTGAGTTCTGCCGAGGCCTGCCTTCCTGGTCCTGAATGCTCTTCTAAGAGCAGCAGTCCCACACCGTGGGGGGATGGGGGAGGCTCATGACCTTCTAGGGTTCCCACGTCTGATGTCATCTCATGGAGGTAGAGCTGCAGTGTGTGAATTTGGGGGAGACACAAAGGTCCAGGCTATGGTACTGGGTCTCTGCTCCCCTGGAATCTTTCCTGCCTGATGCTGTGTGGTGACCGTGCTCTCAGCCCACTGGGGGCCTGGCTGCTGACCTCTGACGTCACTTGTCCAGAAGGTCCCTGCACTTGCCCCTGCAGCCTCTTCCATGGGGCAGGGGCTGCTCTGACCACACTCCAGTCTGGTATGCGTCACCGCGTGCCCCCACAGGAGCTGGACAGCCTGAGCTGCATGGGCGCTTGGGTCCGAGCACCAGCCACTGACCAGAACGTGTGTTTGTAGCCTGCTGCGGCAGCAGGTACTGACGGGGACTGCTCCAGTATGTCGCCTACACACGTCCTCCTGGCAGGCTGATAGCAACAGGGCCTTGCTCACGCGTGTGCACCGACAAGCCTATGCACGCCTCTACCCTGTGCTCCTGGTCAAGCAGGATGGCTCCACCATCCACATCCGCTATCGGGAGCCACGACGAATACTCGAGGTATGCCTCCCTCCCCAGTGCTCCCTGGGGTGCAGCTGCTCCTCCAGGGGCTCGTGGGCTGTGCCCACAGCAGCTTAAAGGGGGGAGTAGGGGGAGAAGCCATGACCTGGGATTGCTGGAGGTGGAGTGCTCACCCCATCTGTCAGACCAGACAGCAGCGGTGAGCTGCGTATGTAACGATGATCAATCTTGAGAAAACAAGTCTGTGTAAAGATGGAGAGCTCTGATGACAGAGAAAATCCAGCAGAACGTAAAAGCCCTAAATACAGAGTGGAGAATGAGGTGAAGTGGAGGCACGGACAAGGTTCTGGGCCCTCCAAGTGAGCTTGTGCATGCCCTTCCCCACAGATGCCCGTGGACCTGGATGCCCTGTCCCCAGAGGAGAGGCGGGCACGGTTCCGGAAACGAGAGTCACAGGTCCAGAAGAAAAAGGAGGAGCCAGAGCTCTATGATGACTTTGACGTGGAGCGGTACAAGCAGTTTTGGACAAAAAAATGACCAGGCCTGGAAGTGTCCTTAAACCGTGTGTTCTCGAAGCTGCCTCCACCTGGCCTTTCCTTCCCGCACGCTCGAGTCTGTTGTGAGCTCTCTGCGACCCAGTGGGCTAGGTGGCTAAGGATTGGGTCAGGCTGTGGTGTTCAGACGAGGTCTGAAGGGAGTGCCCGTGTGGGAGGAGGAAGGAGAGGGCCCTGGAGCCCCTCACTCCCTGACCAGCTGCAGCCTCAGGGGCCAGGGGCCCTCAAGAAGAGAGTGGGAGGAGCAGGGTGTCAGGGATGCTGGTACGGGCTGTCAGTGGACTGGCCCACAAAGGGAGGTGCCTTCAGCTGGGCTTGTGGCCCCTGTGACTACAACAAACCTGTGGTCGGCTGCCATTCTTCTGCTCCAGTGGTGGGTTTCAGCCTGGCCAGGCTTCTGCAAGACCAAAAGGCCAAGTCCCAACATTTCCACTTGTCGCTGGCCTGGCCCAGGCCTGCCTCTTGCCCTGGCCTGGGCTGTCAGGACTCTTGGAAACCTGAGTGAGTGCCCACCGTAGGGCACTGATACAAAAGGTGGGGAAGGTGCCCACGTTCTATGGGAGGGGGCTGTGTCTGGGCTCCTGGCGAAGGGTGCTGCATTAAGCACCCACCTTTGGACTCCTAAGTCCCTGGTGGTCCACTGAGTTTCCTGGCCACGCGCAGGGTCCTGGGAACATCCAACGGCATTGTCTGCCCTTCCCTTGAAGTGGGGTCACAGCAACGATGCAGGGGTCAACAGCAGAGCAGAGGGTGAGCGGGGCAGGGACAAGTGGGACTTGTAGCCACAAGGCAGGGTGGGTGCTGGTGACGGAAATCACTAAGAGGGCCCCCCCCCCGCCCCAGGCAGGGGGTTCTGGCAGAAACCACCTACTGAGATTGCTGCTGGTGGGCCTGGCAAGACCTCCACTAACGCACGGGCACCTGCTTAGCTTCTGAAGGGGGCCGGAGGTGGCAGGCTCTTCACCACAGTGGGTGACACGGTGAAGTGGACGGAAGGCCCAGGCCCGTCTGCAGCGCTCTGGTCAGTGGAGGTCCCATCTGCACCAGGTGTTCCTGTGTGTGGGCCCCCGACCCCCGCTCCGCAGGACCTCGCCGCCGCCCATGTGGGGGGCTTCACACACTGTCCATGCCGCTGCTCCCCCGTGTCCAGGGCTCGGAGCTGATCCTGCTTTGCCCAGCACGGCCGCCCCCCGCGGCGCCAGAGGAGCCCGTGCATTGGCGCACCTGCGCCGTCCCGCCTGCCCTCCACGCTGGGGTCTCCAGGGGACGGCCCCGGGAGTTGCAGGCCGTGTCCCGCTTCTCCGGAGCCGAGCCGCCCCCGGTGCCCGCTCCCGGCACTGCGGCCCCACCCGCTCGCCCATCTCCCGGCACAGCCCCAGGACCGTCGCCCGCACAATGTGGCTCCCAACGCCGGCAGGATCCTCGGGACCCGCCTTGGCGCCTACGCCCGCTCCCTTCCCTGGCGGTGCGCCTAGCGCTGGGGGCAGGCGGGGCGGCGGGGCCGGGGAGCAATGCGCAGGCGCTTGCGGCGCTGCCCGGGTATGCGCGAGTGTGACGTCAAGGCGCGCGACGCGGCGGCGGGACCCCGGCGCCGGCGCCGCCCGGGGCGGCCAGGCCAGGGTTGACGGAGGCAGGGGCGGCGGGCGGCCTGGCACCATGTTCGGCTCCAGCCGGGGCGGCGTGCGTGGCGGGCAGGACCAGTTCAGCTGGGAGGACGTGAAGACCGACAAACAGAGAGAGAACTACCTGGGTCAGTGCGGCGCCGGGCCCGGGGGCGGGGGGGCGGGGGGGGCGGGGGAGGACGCCCGAGCTGCCGTGCGCGGTGCCGCAGGTGCGGGAAAGCGGGGTTGCGAGGTTCTCGGTGTGGGCAGCCGGGGGCGCGGGGGCGCGGAAGGAGAGGGCGCGAGGTGCGGGAAAGGGGGGCTGCGGGCGTGGGAAGGCGGGGAGCGGCGACCAGCGGGCCGAGCAGTCGCGCTGCGTCCCCGCAGGCAACTCGCTGATGGCCCCCGTGGGCCGCTGGCAGAAGGGCCGAGACCTCACTTGGTACGCCAAGGGCCGGGCGGACGGCGCGGGACTGAGCCGGGAGGAGGAGCTGGCGGCCGTGCGGCAGGCGGAGCAGGAGGCACTCATGGCGGCGCTGTGAGTGGGCCCCGCGGGGTCGGGGGAGCTCGGGGGGCCCGGGGGCGAGGCGGGGTCCGAGGGGCAAGGCCAGGGACTCCGGCCGCCGCCTGAAGCTCGCCCGCGGCCCCCACAGAGGCTACAAGAACGTGAGGAAGCAGCCCACTGGCCTGAGCAAGGAGGTGAGCGGCGCACGGGGGGCGGGGCGCCCGGAGTCTGTGCGAACCCCCGCCTGAGACCCGCTGGCTCCGCACAGGACTTTGTGGAGGTCTGCAAGCGAGAAGGAGGGGAGCATGAGGAGAAGGGAGTGGACCGGCTGCTGGGCCTAGGGAGCTCCAGGTGCGTGGCTGGGGGGTGGAAGGGGCCCTCCCCAGGTGGACGCACCGCCCCGCCGAGGGAGGCCTGGGCCTTCTCACCGTGGGGTCCTCGCCTGCCTTCCCGCAGCGGCTCTGCAGGCCGAGTGGCACTGTCCCGGGAAGACAAGGAGGCCGCCAAGCTGGGGCTGTCGGTGTTCACGGTAAACCCCCCTCTGCGGGCGGGGCACCCCAGAATCGGGCGGGCGCCGAAACTGGGACGCCCCCCCACAGCCCCCTAGAGTGCCTTCCTTCCTTGCTCCTTCCCTCCCCAGCACCACCGCGTGGAGAGCAGCCGCCCAGGGGCCTCCCCCACCTCTGCTAGGAAGAAGCCTCGGTTTGAGGAGGAGAAGGTGCAGCCTGGGTAAGGGCTGCTCCCACCCCTTGGTCCCAGGCCCACCTGCTGGGCTCCCCCAAGGGGGAGGCAAGGTGCACTCCCACCCCTGCTTTTCCTCCCTGGATGGGGAAGCAGGGCGCCTTCCTACCTCTGCTGCTCCTGGCAGTTTCCTGCCACAACGGGAAGGACCGCTGTACCCACTGGCCACAGGGGGGGGGGGGGGGTGTCTGTGTGGACAGTGCACAGGGGACGCCACCCCACGTCCCTGCAGCCTGGAGAGCCACAGGAAGAGCAGGAAAGAGAAGAAGAAGAAGAAGAAGAGGAAGAAGAAGCACAAGAAAGAGAAGAAGAAAGACAAGGCACACAGGAGCAGGGTGGCTTCTCCACTGTCTCCAGCTCCTGCAAGGTAGGTGTGCTCAGCCTTGCCGGGGCAGAGGGAAGGTCTGGGGAGCAGGGCAGCCTCCCCCTGACCACATGTCCCCATATCCCCAGGCCGGGGCACCACCAGTGCGGCTCTGACTCTGAAGATTCCTTGCCCTGCTCCAAGAGGCGACGCAGCCACCACAGTGACTGAGGCCAGATCACAAGGGGCCCCCATGTCCAGCAGGGGACCTGCCCCGGGAGGACACACTTGCCTGGGAAGGCCCCGAGACACTTCTATTTTTCTTCAACTCACTTTGTACTTAAATAAACTTATTTTAAGGGGAAAGCCTCTCATCCTTGAGGGAAGGTGGCTGTCATGTCCCAGTAAAGTTCCAGCAAGACCAGCCTGAGACCCTGCTGGTAGGGCGGGGAGGGGGGGGGGCGGGCTCTCCCTGGGTTACCATGTCCAACCCCAGGGCACAGACGTGCACCTGGAGCCAGCAGTGTGCCCCACCCCTGGGAGGTGAGCACCTAGTCATTAAACCCTCCTATTACAGCCTGCCTGCAGGGAGGATGAAACCCAGGGTGCACTCATGATTGTGAAACTGGCATCTTTGGCTTTAAGTCATCAAACTAAAAACGATTCTGTCTTCATAACCCTGGCCCTGGTGTTTCAACCTGGTAGTGGTATAAACAATCTTGGGCGGGGGCCAGACTGGGCGCCCCCAGCCAGGAGAAGGAACCAGACCAGCATGCCCAGTCAGGTGGGAGGGATGGTCTCCAGCCAAAGAGCCACTAGGAGCCCTGCCAGGGGTTTCCTACCCCTCAGGAGCAGGCTGGCTAGCAGGGATGGGCGTGGACAAGAGCAGGCCTCGGGCACACCCAGTGTGGTGACCCTGCTGTCCCTCCACGTCCCAGTCCCACAGAATAGACCAGGGGCTGCACTAACAGTCAGCGGGTGGACGATGAGAGGGCGCTGGGTCATATGCACACCTAACACAGGGAGCAGTGAGCCACACCATGTAGGTCCCTAGCCAGTGACATCCTCTGTGCACAGTGGTAAGTGTGGGTCAGTGGCACCCAAGCACTGGAAAGCCATGAAATAGTTAAGAGATTTTATTCTAGTAGCTATAATTACAGTGCTTGTTTGTCGAAATGAAAACTGAAAACAAGTATACAAAACAGTTGATTACTAATCGTGTATTGAAAGCAGTAAGAGGTTCCACGACACCAAATAAACCAGTTCTGAGAACTTCCCCAAGATAAAGTTGAACAGCTCCAGCTTCTTCAGTGTTTATCAAAATACAAAAGAAAACAGTAGAGGTCGTTGTTTTGATGGCAAATCTGACCCTTGCAGGCTGAGGGAGTGAAAGCACATGTAGACCAGGGCTCCCGGGGCTCGGGGCTGAGGTGCTGGGATGACTGGCCTGCCCGCCCGCACTCCTGCTGGTGAGACCCCAGGCAGCCCAGAGGAAGCCAGAGTGCCCACACTGCCCCCAGGGAGGCCGGGGTCCCTCCAAGGGGTCCGTGAGCAGTGATGCAGCCCCCAGCCCATCTCCTGGGTGGCCGTATAAGCACAAGTACAAGCACAAATGCTAGGGGATACAGGATGACCCGAGACAAGAGCGATCACAGGGACCCTATTGTGACCATGCAGAATGGACCGTGGCTGGTTCTGCCCTGTCTCACGTTCCCGATGGGAAATGGCCCACTGGTGGACTGGACTCTGGCCGCCACTGCAGAACCTACACTAGGCACATATCTCCCTTCTGTGTGTTCAAGTGTTCTCCTTTTCTTGTATTTGTAACGATTTTAAAAATGCACTGAGTTTGGGTTAAAAACCAACCACCAAAATGGATCTCAACATAGACCTAATGCCCAGAGGAGGTGTGCCAGGCTGGTCCCACACAGCGACTCCCGGAGGCCCCATGTGCCTAAATCCCTTCTCAGTATTGAACGGTGGGTTGATTCTCTTTGTACAATAAAAAAAGCTGAGTAATATTGCATAGGAGTACCAGAAACTGCCTCGTTGGGAACACAAAACTATTTACATTAAATAAAAACCCGGCTGCAGGCTGCGTCTGCACATTTACAGCATGGTGAAGCACACTGTGACCAACCATGGAGACAGCTTCTGGCACTCACACCACATGAGAGTAAAGCAGGGTGGAAGGAGGGAGTGAGGGGAGGGGGGCGCGGCTCACTTCTGGTTCCGGAGCTGATTGGACAGCCAGTCCAGTCCCTCATAGAGCCCATCCCCACTGGTGGCACAGGTGGCCTGAATGTACCAGTTCCTGTGGCGCAGGGAGTGCAGCCCTAACTTGTCCGTGATCTCAGCTGCATTCATGGCATTCGGGAGGTCCTGGTGAGAGAGGCCCAGTGGCCTGGGGTCAGCAGATTGCAGGGACCAGCCCTCCCGCCCTGGGACCCCTGGCCGCCCCACCCCTACCCCCATCCTGCAAGCCGTCCACTGGCACAGGGCACGGTCTGCTGGCAGCCAGCTCCCACTTGTGCGCCTACCTGCTTGTTGGCAAACACCAGCAGGACGGCATCCCTGAGCTCATCCTCCGCCAGCATCCTCATGAGCTCCTCACGGGCCTCATTCACACGCTCCCGGTCATTGCTGTCAACCACAAAGATGAGACCTGCGGAGCCGTGGGCATTAGTACCAGCACCAAAGGCACCCCGACCTCTCCCTCGGGCCATAGCCCCTCTGCTCACCTTGTGTATTCTGGAAGTAGTGGCGCCACAGAGGCCGGATCTTGTCCTGGCCACCCACATCCCACACGGTGAAGCTGATGTTCTTGTACTCCACGGTCTCCACGTTGAAGCCTGTGGGAGCATGACCTGGGTGAGCCTCGCGAAGAGCTGCCCCCGCCATCCCCCCACGCCCACTGCCCCCCCTCCTCACCTATGGTGGGAATGGTGGTCACGATCTCACCCAGCTTTAGTTTGTACAGGATGGTGGTCTTCCCTGCAGCATCCAGGCCCACCATGAGAATGCGCATTTCTTTTTTGCCAAAAAGGCCCTTGAAGAGGTTTGCGAAGATATTTCCCATGCTGTAGACTGGTGGGAGCAACACTGGCCAGAGAAACCTGTAGAGACAGGAGTCCTGGGTCTCTGTGCTGCTCAGGGCCAGCAGTGTAGGAGCAGCTTGGGGCCCTCCCTCCAGCACCAGATGAGACCTGGTTCCAAGCAGCAGACATGGAGTCCTGCCCTTACATGGGAGCTCTGGGGATCTCAGGGCAGGTATGACCGAAGCCAGAGGCTGCTGTCACCAGAAAATGATGCCCACATCTACTCCACCTGCCCTGGGCGTGATATATAACACATGACACATGGAGGGGGAATGCTTTCAGTGAATGTGAGATGCTCCAGAGTATCGGCAAAACAGCTGCAACAACCATCCCAGCAGTGACACAGGCCAGAGCCCACCTTCACTGACAAACTGAAGCTTTGCACTCACCCATAGGCAGGACCTGGGCCCTGGGACAGCACAACAGCCATGACATCCGAGGGGGAACCTGTCAGGCGGGCACTTTCACCCCAGGGTGGAAGTAGCCCCTAGGCCACATCGGGGACTATTTGCCCCAGGGTCCCCTCGTTGAGAGCAGAAACCTGGCCTGACCCCTCCACAGGGAGGTACTTTCATTTTTCTAGTTTCCTTTCCTAACAGGGACTTGGGAGACAGTCACTTTCTCAAATGCAGGTTGCCCAGGAATCTAGGTTTTTAACACCTAGCAAAGCCATGTAGCAGGGTGTGAGGCAGCCTTCAGACAAGAGCAATTGTCTGTGTGGACAGAATGTTAGTGTGTTCCAGGCAGGCAGGCAGGCAGGCAGGCAGATAGAGCAGTCCTGAGGTGGAAGGAGCCCAGCCACGCACAGCTGTCCCTAGGAGTGGTCAGGAGACCCCAGGCTTTGGAGCATGGAGAGGATGCAGGTCTGCCTCCATGTCACTTCTGATGACAGGCTCAGGTAGCATCACCAGGGCTCCACTATGTTCAGCCCTCATCACCAGTGAGCACTGGGTGAGAACATATACATTCCCACTCCCCCTAGTTTCAGCACCCAACACACTCTGGCCGAATCACCACCAGAAGGACTGTCAAACCTGCCTCATCATTCCTACAACCAGTCCATCAGCACTGGCCCCTAGGATCCAGGAGGCAATGACATTCCTGTTTTACGTGGTGGGTCTGATGCTGTGGTGGCTCCAGGCATGCCCAGTGGAGGCCTTCCAACTGGCTTGAGTACACTTTTTTCAGTTGTTAAAAAATTTTATAATTAACTCCTCTATACCCCCAATGTGGGGCCTGAACTTACAACACTGAGATCAAGAATTGCACGCTCTACTGACTGTGCCAGCTGGGCGCCCGGATTCAATGCATTTTTGACATTTTTATTCTTTTGGTTGTGAACAGTATTTATTCACAAAATTAAAATTTAAAATAATCTTTACTGCAACATTTCCTTTTTCCTTAGCCAATTTTCCTAACATATACTCTCTGGGGAACACACATGTTCATTCTCAATTCACTGTTGAAATCACTTATGAAGAGGTACCCAACCCACAAAGACAAAAAGAAAAAGAGGGCGACAAGGCATTCTAGAAGCCATGGCGGGGTGGGTGGGCCTGACCTCATCATGTGTGTCCTCAGCTCTGCAGGGAAGGGACCTTCTTAGAGCAACTGAACCAGGGGCCCTGCTGCCCCCTGTATCCTTGGCAGGTGAGGTGCTGGACAGACAGGCACTCTACCCCACAGGCCTCCCAGCCAGGGCAGGACCTATGGCTGCTCGTTTCAGGAGGACCCAGAATAGCCATGGCCTAGGTCCCTTTAAAAACCTACCAATGGAAGAAAGGAAAAGAATTTGGGGCGGGGGGGGGGGGGGGAGACGGACACAGAAGACTATTGAAAACAACCACGCAACCCACACCTAGCCCCAAGGCAACAAGGTGATGGTCTGATGCAGAAAAAACAAGGACAGGGTGTTGGACACAGGGAAAGACTCTTGGCAGACCTGACAGCCAAAGTGAAATACACACACACACACACACACACAATGGATAAAAAAGATTAGGAGCAATTTAAAAGGTCCACATTGACCTTGGTCATGGGAGTGTCTTTTTAGACACAACACCAGAGGCATGAACCATGAAAGAAACAACTGACGTGGTGGACTTCATTAAAGCTACAAACTTCCACTCTGGGCAAGACCATGTCAAGAGTGAGACTGACCAGACTGTGAGAAAACATGTGCAAGATCAAGGACTGTTGTCTAAGAAATACCCAAAAGACCATTTAAAATACAGTAACAAGCAAATTTTTTTTTCTTTTTTCTCTTTCTTTCCTTTCCTTTTTTAAAAAAATTTTTGAAGATTTTATTTATTTATTCATGAGAAACACAGAGAGAGGCAGACACAGGCAGAGGGAGAAGCAGGCTCCCTACAAGGAGCCCTATGTAGGACTCCATCCTGAGTCTCCAGGATCACGCCCTGGGCTGAAGGCAGCGTTAAACTGCTGAGCCACCCCGGCTGCCCAAGAAGCAAATTTCAATTGTATTTTGGAACTATAAAATGGGAGACACCTGGGTGGCTGCATCAGTTGAGCTTTTAACTCCTGATTTTGGCTCAGGTCATGATCTCAGGGTCATGGGACTGAGCCCTTCACTGAGCTCCAGAATGGGCACAGGGCCTGCTTAAGATTCTCTCTCCCTCTACCCCTGCAGTTCCTCCTTCTCTTAAAAAAAGAAAAATCGTAAAATGGACCAAAGACCAAACACCTCCCCAAAGACATATAGATGGCAAATGCATATATGAAGAGACTCTCCACATAATACGTCATCAGAGAAATGCAAATCAGAGCTGCCCACTACACACCTATTAGAAAGGTCCAAACCCACAACCCGGTGACACCACCTGCCAGTGAGGATGTGGGGCCACGAGAACTCTAATGCCTCATTGGTGGTTTGTAGGACAGTACAGCCGCTCTGGAAGACAGTTCGGCGGCTTCTGGCAAAACCAAATGCTCTTCCGCTACAACCCAGCCATGGAGCTTCTAGGCACTGTCCCAAAGCAGATCCCCAAATCCCGACTCGGGGGTTTACAGCAGCTTTACCATAATCGCCACAACCGGGAATTGTGAATGCCTAGAGACACCTTGGGCCGTCCACACAATGGACAGGACTCAGTGCTGAGAACAAACGGGCTTCTAAACCACCAGGAGCCGTGGGGGAATCTGAGGGGTGGGTTACTGGGTGAAAGCCGCCCATCCCAGCAGGCACGCACTCTGTGATTTCAAGTGTGGGGCGTCCTGGAGAAGGCGGGGCTGTGGACACAGGAGACAGGTCCCCTCTGTGGGCGCCTGGGGGCAGGGGGGAAGACCCGGGGAGCACTACAGAGCTTTGGGGCCGTGAAACCACCACTGTGACCCTGAGACATCCTCCCATATGTGTCCATGCCCACAGCAGGCACAGCACCAGGAGTGAACCTGGAAGACAGGGGTGTGGGCGGGCTCTGGGTGATGTAGCACCAGTGCGGGTCCATCAGCTGGAACCCACGCATCCTCAGGTGGGGACGCTAACCTGAGGGCGACTGCAAACAGGAGCTCTCTAATCCTTTCCCTCAATTCTACTGGAGCCAGAAACTGCTCCAAAGTCTTTGGGGCAGGGGGAGCAGAAATTCTTAAACAAAATAACATCTAACAGAAACTCCAAAAAACAAAGAGCACAGAAAATTTTGAGAAGTTAGTTCTTAAATGTTCCAGCTCAGGAAAACACAAACCTCCAGACTGAGGGAGCCTGGGGTACAAACACTGAAACAGATCTACTCAGGACACCAGGGGTCAAAGCACATTATGGAAGGGACACAGCAGGGCTTTCAACCTCCCAAGTCTATAATACCCAGCCACAGTAGCAATGCAGGGGAGGGGCAGAGCAAAGGTAAGGCCAGACATGCAAGCCTCCAAGTAGGTGGCCACAGGTGAGGGGAGCCCGGGGTGGGGGGGCTCCCGCACAGGCTAGAGCAGGAAGGCAGAGTTCCAGAGAAGGGGAAAACACTGTGCGCATGGCTAAAAACTGGGGCCTGGCAATCCTACTGATGACAGGTGCGATGACAGGTACGCAAAAACACCCAGGGATGAAAAGGAACAAAAAAAGAGCGTTTTAAGATTTCCTGTGGGAAAATGTAAGCCAGTCACCAGCTGGCTCAATCACAGTTCCATTACTGTTACTGCTGGGATCCAGGGGCTGAGGCCAGGGTCCAAAGCAGACAAACTAGGACTGTCTGTCTGCAGCACATTCATCTAGAAACAGCCCTCAGAGTGGAGCCACGACAGGGGACTGGGCTGTCTACTTGTTTCAGCGTTACTGGATCTTGTTCTAACCAATCGACACAAAGTCCCAGGGGCCCCCACCTTGTCCCTGGCCTCCTCTGATGAGCTCTCAAGACCAATGTGATCCCTGTCCTGCCCGAAGTCCTAGAGCCCTCCAGGGGGGCTGGGGATGAGCATAAAGTCTTGGGTTTACCATTTCCTGTTCTGCAAAAGGTCAAGACTTAGCACAGCATCTGCCACAGGAGACAGTTGACACGGACTGCCAGAGCCATCCTGTGGCCTCTCGGCACAGGTTCTAACATGCAGGACACCTGGCCCAGGTGCTATGTCACACCTTCTGCCACCAGAATCCCTTGAGCTCAAGTCCAAACCCGTCTTTCAGGTTTACTGTGATGATCCTCTGCAACAGGGAGCAATGAAAACATGGACTTTGTCACCAAACCTCCCTCCTGGGAGGAGTGAGTGCCACCCCACAGCCCTGTAGGAATGAGTTTTTCCTCTGTTAGGACCAGGAAAAATGCAAAGCAAAGAAGGTGGTGGCCTTTGTTCTCGGATGCAAAGGTCTACTTGGCCACAGGCCAACGCCAACAACGGGGCCTCCCTGGGCAAGCCAGTCCAACGAGATAAAAACGCAGCTCCGTGAGTTTACAACTGTTCCACTCCGATAAATGAACACAACGTGACTGGTTTTGCTGCTGTGGAAAAGTGCAGCCTCGGCATCCCCTCCACAGGCCTGTGAGGTTTCAGGAGACACAAAGGAAGAAAGTCTGCTACATTCCCTGAAACCGTCAGAGGTGATTACCAACAGAACCTGAACTGTTTGCAGTCGTTAGCCCAAAGAAACCAACAACCCGAGTTTGACTTGGAAAATGAAAACGTGACCCAGGGAGGCAAAGACTTGAGGGTTTGGGCTCCATTCTGTGCTGGGAATGGGGAGTTCAGATGGACGAATCCTGTGCTCCAATGAAAAGGTGGGAGACACCTGAGCTTTTCTTCTTTCCACCTTTGTGAAAGTCAGGTTTATTGGGCCTGAGTTACACACTGTAAAATGTGCAACTCCGCAGTCCAGACTCTCACTTGATATCTAATGGGAAAGAAATTCACAAAACAAAGACTTTCCCTAGGAGCTGATATGCATTGGGGACCACTTTTTTTTTTTTTTTTTTTGTGCCCAGGAGAGCATATTCCTATATATTTTATATATATATAGAAGTTCAATTTGCCAACATATAGCATAACACCCAGTGCTCATTTCGGCAAGTGCCCCGCCCCCCCCCACCCAGCGCCCGTCATCCAGTCACCCCAACCCCCAACCCACCTTCCTTTTCACTACCCCTTGTTCGTTTCCCAAAGTTAGGTGTCTCTCATGTTTTGTCACCCTCACTGATATTTTCACTCATTTTCTCTCCTTTTGGGGATCACTTTCTAAGGGTTTCCTGAACAAGCAAATTGTGTCTAGCAGCCACCTATGTACAGAGTTACTCAAAAGCCCAACTCACCCAACATGTAGAATTTGACTGTTAAAGGGGTTTGTTGGTGATATGATCACAATGTGCCACAAAGCAGCTTTTTGCCCACCAACTCAGGACCCCAGGCTCAGGTCATCACCCTGCCTGCAAGCCCAAAACTCCACTTGGTAGCGCAGGCTCCTTCGGCAGCTGAGCAGCACATGACACATCATCCCTATTTCACAGAATCAGTCTGTGCCAGTACTAGTGATGAGGTACGTCTCATACTCCTAACACAACTGTGACAAAAGACAGGGATCAACATGCTCACAGGGGAGAGTATTCAGCCTGGCACTCAGTGGATGCAATTAAACTGTAATCTTTTCTCCCACCCAGTGTTATGTACATAACAGACACATCACTGAACGAGTCTCAGGTATGCAACACAATGACTCTGTGGGTAGGTATATACTGCAAAAGGATCATCACAAAAGTCTAGTCAACATCCTTCATGTCCCAAAGTTACATATTATTTTCTTATGAGGAGAACTTCTGATTCTCCTCTTAGGAATGTCTCTATTATAAAATCTAGTCCTGTGAACTAGTCACTGTAGTTCCTGATGTCCCAGGACAGACTTAGACTGTTAAGCCTGCACCTCTGGACCACAGTCACCCAGCCTCCCACTCCTAGCAGGAACTTCCAGCAGGAAGGGACAAGGCACCCAAGCAGAGACTATCCCTCTGCTCTGCACCCTTAGGCCAGCTGTCTACTTGCCCTCACTCTGTGCTCTGCCTCTGAGAGCTGAAGAAGGGGCTGGCAGATCTGACTCAGAGGGCACAGCCAGGGAAATGCAATTTGCTTGCCCTTTGCCTGCTTTAGATTCAGAGTTAAGGGACGCCTAGGTGGCTCAGCGGTTGGGCATCTGCGTTTGGCTCAGGGGGTGATCCTGGAGACCCAGGATTGAGTCCCACATTGGGCTCCTTGCACAGAGCCTGCTTCTCCCTCTGCCTATGTCTCTGCCCCTCTGTCTCTCATGAATAAATAAAATCTTAAAAAAAAAAGATTCAGAGTTAAATGCAACAGCTAGAAGTGAATTTCGTTATCAGCGTAGCTCCTCTACAGTAACACACATGCCCAAGAACCACTGTCCACTGTCAAAGGGAACAGACCACATGGGGACTGCTGGACTGCAACTCACCCCTCTCGCCACCAGCTACAAAGACCAAAGCTCCTAAGTGAACAACAGATTTATGGTCTATAGTTCCCCTCACTAAGAGTCTTCAAGTTTTACTATTTTTTAACCTATCCTCAAAACACCTCACCGGAATGAATGGATGGGAACAAGTAAGCAGACAAGCTAGCACAGTGTGAACAATATGCACAGGAGACCACTCAACACAGGTCAGTCGGCCCCCGAATCGACTCATCTGAGACAAGACACACACACTGCGGCCTTGCCAGGATGCTGCGTCAGGAGCCTCTCTCAGCTCTGTGCATTCGCCCTGCTGGCAGACGCTGACTGACTGTTCCAACACCATTTCCTCACGCCTGACTTGTCCCTGGGGTGGGGCAGCAGCGATGGGTTGCCTTCCAGGTCCTCCTGCAGGGCTGGTGGTGGGGACCCCTGGCCCTCACTCTACTCTGACTTCTCTGACTTACATGTTAAGGGCACAAATACTTTCCTTCTGACCCTAAATGCAGTAAAGTCTGAAGGACCTGTTACTGAAAAAGAAACCCCAAAAATTAAAAAAGCAAATTTGCATCAACCACAACAAATTAAGCTGAAAATTGAGGAATTCAAGTAATTTGTGACAAGGCAGAGCAGCATCTGAAAAACCACCCATCACCCCAAGAAGCATCCTGGCACTGACCCTTACCAATCTGCAGGGGGTTAGTTACTGGTCCTTCTCAAGCCAGCTGGAACTGTAGCTCAATCCCCCACAGTGGCAACCAGAGGACCAGCAGTCTGGGATGGGTCAGGAAACCTCAGACCTCATTCCAGGGACACTCCAGTGCCTTCTCCATGAGGTGCTCACTCAACCTGGGACCTTACCTTGATAGGAAATGGTCCTTTCTACACTGCCTTCCGGGTGTACCCTCACCACACTCATGAAAGGAGCAACTGCACAAGAGCAGCGCCGGGCACAGAGCTTCAACAACACGCAGCAAACACAAGTGGCAGACCAGGGAACGGGAGTGGAAGAGTGCCAGCATACGTACGCCCTCTGACCCCACCTCCACCGCGAGCAAGGTCTCAGAGGAGTCTTTCATGGTAGGGTCCCCATACACGTGCTGAGGCTGCTGCACCTTTTCTGTGCCTCTTCAGAGAGGTCACCAAAGCCCACCACACAGGCCCTGAGATCCCCCCCACCCCGATACCCTTCTGGGAACCACCTAGAACAAGGAGGCCCCTGAGGCTCTCTCAGCACAGGGGCATGGGGGGCAGATTAAGCTAATCTTCAACCCTTGGCTTCTGTCTTCCAGGGACCATTATTGAAAATAAAATAAACGAGCAGCCCCATCTCTTTTCTGTAGGACGGCCTTCCTGAGGACATAGAAAAGCCAAGTGCAGCAGAGGTTCAGCACCTCTGTGGGATCCCCTAGTATATCTGCCCTCTGCCAGTGGTCTTCTCAGGCTCAGGGCCCCTCTACCATGCTGGTCCTGTTCTGGAGGCCACCATCCTTATGGGGACTTCTCATGTCTGGCCATCTCTCCACGGCCTCTTCCCGCTCTGGCCACACTTGCAACCACAGACAGCCCTGGTGCCCATACCATCCTCTGCTTGAAGCCCCTCAGATGAACAGGAGGTCCCATCAGGTCAGCATCCTGCACATTCACATTCTGGTACTACCCCCTCCAGGGACCCCCCCCCTCTCCTGCAGACTTTCCCACAGATCTCCCAGCAAGACTGAACCCCAAACATAACCTAGCAACCTCCTCCTAGGTCCTTGGGTCCAAACCCCAGAGATACCCACCACCTCTCTCTGTGTCCCTCATCCCCCATCTGCCTGCTTCACCAGCAACTGCCCTCACCCTTCCCTCTGAAAAGCACCAGTACCTGCCCATGAACTGGCCCTGGCCCCCTCATCTCCCCTCTGGCATCCCAACAGCCTGTGGCTTCCACGCCACCAGCAAGGGGTCTGCTGGTCAGAGTCAAATGCCTGCATACTACCTGTCATGCTAGGGTGCTCACAAGGGTCACGGCTGACACCGTGGAGTTTCATGTGCCACACCATCATCTCAAGAGGAAGCTGGCAGCCAGCACAACCAGCACACACCCTGGACTGCAAAAAACCGGTCATGTTGCTCCATCTATCACCAAATGGGGAAATAAAGGGCAGTGACCCATTATCAAACATGTGCTTCCAGACTAGGAACGACCACACTACAAATTCTGCCAAACCACCTGCCAGAGACTGCTGCAAATGCACACCACTGCAGCACATGTCAGGGCCTCAGATCTGAGGACAGGGTGGCTCTGTCGACAAAGCAGTTAAGTTTCTCCTGGAAACAGAAAGAAACTCTGTAATAAAGTTCTACAAAGAACAAAATACAATCTTCCTTGATTTGCAAGGTAGTCGCATTTCTGGAAAATTCAGAACATCTATTAAAACCACACACACACACACACAAAGTGTTGCTTCTGTACACAAGACACAGATACGAGGTCACACAGAACGCATTCTTCCCAGTCCCACAAACTCAGGGCTGGAGAGGAGCCCCCTCTGCCCTATCTTCTGTGGACAGGCTGCTGAGCTCTCCTGGCCAGGGTGTGCAGAGACCAGGACATGAGGAGCTATAGGGACGTTTGCCACTGCTCCCGACTCACACAAGGAAGTTGGGGAGGCAGGCCTGCAGGGGATGGCCTATGATGCTCCTAAGGACACACAGCTCTGAGGCTGTTTTCGTGAACCTTGTCACATTTCTTTTAGCTCGTCAGGCCAACCCATCCGAGAGCATGCACCATCTCCCAAGACAGTGACAAACTGTATAGTAGGTACACTACACCTACGCTTTAGAGTTCCTAGTAATCACCAGAATATGCACCTAGGACGACGTAAATCAGCTGAGGGTCATTTGCGTGACCTGGAATCCCCTCAGCCTCATCCCCATCCGTCCACCACCCCCAATACTCTGGACTCACATGCTCACTATCCCACTCTTCCTCTTTCTCATGCATGCCCTAAGCTATTCTTTCCCGGCCACGTAGCAAGTCACTCAATCCACTACTGACTGGGTCAAGACCAAATACCGGCCATGCCAACAAAGAGATGGGAGTACAGGACCTAAGCTCTTACCTAACTTCAGGAAGTCAAGGAAGAAAGAGAGCAGACTGAAATTCACACACCAAGACACCCTCTTGAAGAACTGGAAGGATGGAGTGCAGCTTCTCACAGCAGGTGAGCACACTCGCTATGGACCTGCACAGGCTCATCCCTCTGGCCACCTGACTGGAGACCACACCCAGCATTACTGAAACAAGCAGAGAAGCCCAAGGGTGCCTTCCTGGACTTCCGAGCCTGTCCAGTCTGGGGAGACACAGCTCAGCAGGTCTGAATGTCCTCCTTGTGGAGCACACAAAGCTAACAGTTCGACCACATGGGAAAAACCAGAACTGTGAGGGGCACACCACCAGTTTCTGCTTTTGGGGGCAATCAGACAGCACATGAATCAGCCATTCTCCAAACCCACTATCTCAAGTCCTTTGAAGTAGCAAATCTGGACACCTGTCTCTGAAGGCAGCCTCCTAGGAAGCAGAGCCTCCATAATGCCCCAGTGATGTGGATTATTTCCAGCAAGGCATTCCTGAAAACAGGGACAACTCTGCAGAAGCACATCTACGTCCAGCCCATTAACAAGACCAAATCCTTAGGGGAGGAGGACAGGACGCTCTAACAAAATGGCTAGATTGGTGATTAACACACACTCAACTCCCTCTAATTCTGGAGCCAGTTGGTGAGAGCATATGCATTTCCAGCTTGTGCAGTTAGGGTACTCCGTGCTTGCCGACACTCCAAGTGATATCGGCAGCCCCGCAGTGGGTCCCCCATATAATACACTGGGAGAGGTCTGTCTCAGCACAGCTACAACACAGCCTGGCGTCCACACTCCTTCGCACAGACACACAAAGCCAGAAATGCAGAACCAGCCATGCAAACAGCAGACAGAAAAACGTGCTGACCACTCACTTGCTAGTTCTGAAACAAGAACTACAGCCGACCCCTGGAACCCCAGCAGCAGGCCCAAGGCACAGCACTAACAGTGACTTCCGGGACCACCCCAAAGCTCTGCGTTCCCTCCTCCTGTCAACGACTTCTTGTGCAATTCTGCTTGACGTTTGAGGAAATGGGAGGGTGCCACGAGCTCAGAGGGCAGTCGGAGCTAAGCACTCTACACTAACCAGCAAGCCTTGTTAACCCCTGGCTCAGCACCACCCGCACTATGCAACAAGTGAGCGCTAGGGCGCAGGGCCTTCCCATCTCTGCCCACCGCGGGCGGCCGGGAAGCAAGGCCCGTGTCGTGGCCCCACCACCGGCGCCTCCTGGGGCCGCAGGGGCTACCCTCGGACCCCAGGACCCCTCCCCAGGGCACCGGTACGGGAAGGCTGCCCCGTCCCACCCCCGTCCTCCGAGCCCACAGGAACTGGGCTCAAACCCTGGCCCTCGCGTGACCTTGGCAGCGTCCCGGACCCCGGGCTTCGGTTTCCTGGTCCTCGAGACCCCGAGGCGGGAGGCCTCGCAGGCGGAGCAGGAAGCAGAGCTTCCTGGGGAGCCCGTGGCCTGGGCCGGACTTCCGGGCGTCCACCCGGCGGCTCTACGGGGCGCGAGGCCGCGGCGGGGCGCTGGGGCAGCCGACCCTCGCCCGGGGCTCCGCCCCCGCCGCGCTCCCCTCTCACGGCCGGCTCTCGGCTCCTAGCCCCCGCCCCGCCCCGCCCCGACCCCCCCGCAGCCTCGACCCCGGCCCGCTCTTGGCAGCCTTCCACCCAGCCCCGGCCTCGACCCGGCCTCAGCTGGACCCCCAGCCCAGCCCAGCCTCGACCCCCGGCCCAGTCCTCGACACCCGCACTGCCTCGTTCCTCATCCCAGCCCCGACCTCGGACTCGACTCGAGCCCGCCCCCGTCTCCATCCCCGGCCCAGCCCGCCGCGCCCGCCCCGCCTCGGCCCCCGGCCCCCGGCCCCCGGCCCCCCGCCCCGCCCCGGCCCCGGCCTCGGGCCTCGCCACCCCGGCCTCACCCCGGCCCCCGCCCCGCCCGGCCTCACATGGCCCTCACCGCCCCGCCGCCACGGCGGTGGGCAGGGCCTCGCGGGGCCGGGACCGCCCCCGCCACCCAGCCCCGGCCTCGACCCCGGCCCCGGCCCGCCGCCTCACCCTCGGCGGCCGCGGCGAGGCTACTGCTCCGAGCCAGGCGTTGGTTTCGCTCCCACAAGATGGCGGCTCTGACGGCGGCCACGTCAGTGCCTCCTGCCGCGGGGGACGCTGGGGAACGGGGCGGGCCTGCCTGCGGCTCCGCCCACTCCCCGCCGCAGCGCGCACGCGCAGACTCTGGGCAGGAGCGGGCGCGCGGGGACAGGGGCTGAGCTCCGCCCCGGGCCGCCCCGGTCCCGCCACCGCGCGGGCGTACTTGCTTTCCCTGGCCCGGGCGGAGTCAGCCCGCGCCCGCGCCCGCGCCCGCGCCCGCGCCCCGCTTTTTCCCGACCCCGGGTGTCTCAAACCCACCTACTGGTGTAGATGAAGGGACCGAGGTGGGCAAGGGCCCTGCGGCCGTGGCGCACGAAAGGGCGCCTGTGCCCTCCCTAACCTAGCAGGTCCCGGTGGACCAGCGGCCGGGTGTGGGAGTCGTGGCCGCAGTCGGTGCCCGGGCCCGGCGTGACCCCAGAGCCCACCCGAGGGAGCAGGCCGCAGACCGAATAAAGAAGCCGCGGCCAGTGGCGCAGCCAGGCTGGGGACGGCGCTGCCCCCGGGGTCGCCGCCAGCCGAGGTCCCAGAGCCCTGGAAGGAGGAGCTCCCTCCCCCGGGAAGCCTCCTTGCGCTGGTCTGAGCGGCGCCGCTCCCCAGGCTCCAGACTCAGGCCCTGGCTGCGATCCCACGGAGGACCTAACTCTTCCCTCCTGCCCTAAACGTGCCTCGAAGCCTCATGCAACGTGCCCTCAGGGGTCTGTACCTCCAGGAGTGGCACAGAATCCTGGTAGTGCTGGCTCCCTACCCCCAGAAACCAGTCCTGCCGGGTTATGCTGGTGGTCCTGTGTCTTCAGAAACGAAATTTAAAAAATCATAAAGAATCTAGACAGGAAGGAGTGTCCAAAAGATACACGCACAGTTTAAAAACGAATGATTCCTATGTGCCGGCCTCTCGGTAAAGGCATCCGCCGTCCTCTTGATTCTGTCCTTCCTGGCTTGTCCCCTGTGGGGGGGAAGGGGCATTTTTAGGCTGTGGAGGCCGAGAAAATTAAGGCCATTCCACTTTAAGTTCAGCGTTAGCACAGGTACAGCCATCCCAGGCCCCTGTGAATAAGAGCTGAACTTTACCTTACTTCAGTTACAGGAAGAAAACAGCTTTTAGCTTAATGTCCTAGAAAGCCCCATATTAGAATAAAAACAGAGCTCAATGCCCTTGAAAGCCCCTTATCAAAACGTAAACAGAACTTGAGAAATTGCTCCCCCCCTTCTGAAGGTCCCCTAGACCAGCCCTTAAAACTAAGCTGAAACCCACCTCGGGGCCCAAGTCCCTGCTCCGCTGTGTCGGGTATACTTGGACCCAAGCTCGAGCTTGTAAATAAACCGTCATGTGTTTGCATCAGTGTCGGCTCCTTGGTGGTTTCTCGGATTCGCGATCTTGGGCCCAACAAGGCCAGGCCACACAGGTATGGGGGTCATAAGGGGAAGGATCCCTGCCCCCGCAGGAGATCTGTCAGTGAGCGAGGAAGTGCCAGGGGGTTTCCTGGAGGAAACCGAGGCCCAGGTGCTCACCAGAGGTTCTCCAGGGAACTATGGCCCTCTGCCCCTCTTCCCTGAAGCCCACAGCTAAGACACCCTGGGGACACATGGATGGCATGGGGTGCCTGCCCACCTCCTGCCAGGAGGGGGTGAGATGAGCTGGCTGCAGGGCACTCTAGATTCTCACCTCCAGTCTGACCTCTGGCCAGGGGCTTGGGTCAACCTCCTATTCCCTAGGGGGCCCAGGCCCAGGCCCAGGTCCAACACAAGGATGCTAAACAGGAAGGGTGGCTGGGAAAGCAACTCAAGGATCGGAGGACTGGCAGGAGCATAGGGGCAGAGGAGGGGATTGGTGGGGTGCTGGGGATACTCCCTCCTTTGGGGTGCCCTGGCTGGCAGGCACCTCTCACAGCTATGTGATGGGTGTTGTTCGGGGAGGCTGAGCATGCTCAGAGAGGTTGCATGAGGCTGGGCCTCCTGCCTGCCCCATCAGCACCTGTGCTATTGTGCCAGCCGCACCCTGCTGCCCAGGACAGGGGCTGCTATCTTGGGTGTCTCCAGATCACTACTCAGTTAAGGCCCTCATTATCTGGCGCCTAGGACAGTGTGGGGAGAGGGGGCCTCTGGTTCCCTGGTCTGGACATGGACCCCTGAGCCCAGAGGTGACCCCAAGACAAATTCCTGTCCAGATGGGTAAGGGCCCCACATCTCCCTCTGCTCTGTTCCCCTCTTCCCCAGGCCTAGCCCCAAAGCCCACCTTCCTGCATGTCCCTCCTAGGCCAGGCTGCGGGACCTTCGGCCCCTACACTCACCCCTCATTCCCCACCCCACCCCGAGGCTGCCCTGCCTCCTGTCCTGGGCCAACCAGGCGGTGACTCTCATCCCTGTGGTCATGCCAGCATCCCATGGTGGGCAGGGTGTGGACACCGCCGAGTCATACATGGGGGAGGCCTGCATCGCCTTAGGGCCCTTGAACATCCCTGATTACCTGTACCCACTCCTGCCTCCGTTTCCCCATCTCTGAACCCTTACTGTGGCCTCCTCCCCCAGCCCAGCTCGTGGGGCCCCTGCTCATCCCTGGCCCAGGCTGGAAGTACTCCTGATCTGGGGCTTTGCTCCCTCTGTCCCGAGCTGGGCAGCCCCTGCATGTGTTGCTTGACTCCTCCACCTGGGGCACCGTGGCCCTCCTGGGGCGGGCCAGCGGCATGGGGCAAGAGTATCTCCCGCCTGGTTCTCAGCGCCTGGAGAGACAGCGGGGGAAGCCGAATGGGGCGCCCCACGCAGCAGGCACCGTTTCTCTGCTCTGAAGCCCTCTGTCTGCCATGTAGCATTCCTCACCAAACGCAGTCGTCCTTCCCAAACAGCAGTAGGCCAGGACCTGTGGATTTGTGGGCAACACAAACCCACTTTCCTATCACATTATAGCTGGTATGGGAGCCAGTGGCAGGTTCCTGCCCCCCTCACACCTGCAGTCAGGGAAGGTGCCAGCCCACCAGCGGCCCCGTCATCCTGTGGAGCCACTGGGAACATCCCACCCCTGAGGTCGTGCACCCAGGGTGCTTTTCTGCTTTCAGTAACTGGATCTGTTCCTGTGGAAGTGGAACCTCATTTATTTTAGACACCAATGAGACAGGGTCCCTTTCACCAGCCTGATAGGGGGTCCCTGTGGCACACATAGCCTCCACATTCCACATCGACAGGGACCCCCGACACTTGCTGGCCTCAGATGCTGCTCTCACTTGTGGGGCCCTGGCAGGTAGTCTGTGGGTGCCTGTCTCAGCCCTGCTTCCCCACGGTGGTTGGAATGGGGTCTCTGGGGTGGTCCTGGCCTCGGCCCCCACCCCAGCCAGCAATGGCACAGCCAAGCCCACCCAGCTGACAGCTGACTAGCCTGAGAGGCCACCAGGACTGGCTGGGGCATTGGCTCTTGCCCAGGCAATGTGGACAGCTAGACCCCTGGAGGGCCCCTGGAGGGTGGCAGAGCCTCTGGGCCCCACGCCTGCGCCTCCTCCCACCTGAGCTTGGGCCTGGGTCTGTGGTATCCAGCCCGGGGGGTGGGGTACCGCACCCGATCTCATGATGTGTCACACCCCCAGCCTCCAGCCTCACCCAAAGACAGTGGCCAGGGCGCTCAACTGCTTGGCACCCCGACCCCCAGCCCTGCTTCCCTGTGAGCCCGGGTCCTGGGGGACAATTCTGGTGGGGATGGGACAGGCTGCCTTGGTGACCTGTGGACAAGCCGTGGCGAGCGGCCATGGGGGCCCTGGTGTGCCCCAATGTTTTAAATGGGTACGCACGTGTATTCAGGGAGTGTGGGGACACGGATGCATCCATGCACTTGGCGGGGCCACCCCCGGTTGCTGGGTCCATGGAGGTGCGAATTGGGCTGCAGGGAGTGTTGTCACGCTGGCGTGGCGGGAATACTGTCCCTTGGGTGGCACCTGGAGCGGACTTGGGGCGAGCCAGCAGGGCATCTTTACCCAGGTCTGACCCACCAGCCTTTGGGAGCAGCCATGCGGCTGACACCCTCGCAGGCAGGCCTCCCCTCTGCGGCTGTGCACAGAGCTATTTTGGAGGGGAGGCCACTGGTACTCAGGGCCTGGCCAGGCTGGGCTGCCGTTCCAGGGGGTCTCAAAATGGAGCCCCCACCCTCAGACTGGGGTCTTCCCTGGCCTCCTGGCTTCACCATCCACAGGGCACCCCCCCTTCTTGCCCCTGCATTACCTTGTTGGAGCAGATGACTCTGGCCCTCCCCAGTGTCACCCCTGCCCTCTTCCCTCTGCCCTCTCCCCTTCAGTAACACCCTCAGCCTGCCCCTCTTCCTAGGGACCGGGGGCAGAGAGGAGCCTTCCCTATGTTGGAGAAAATCCTCTCTGGGCCCTGTGAAGGGAGCAGTGGACCCTTGGCCAGGGCCCACCTGGGACAGCAGCAGGACCTGAGTCTGAGCTCAGAGCTCACCAACCAGCCTTGGGGTGTCCCGTCAGGGCACGTGGTGGGGCTGTGTGGTGCGGCTGCATCTGTGGCGCTGGCACTGGAGTCTGCTCTAGTCACAGCTGTCAGTCACAGCTGTCAGGGGTGCAGGGGCCAGCCTGGGGCAGGAGCAGCCCCAGAAGGTGGGACAGCATGTGTGAACTACTGTCACTGGAGGCATGGAGAGGAGGTTCAGTGGTTTTCCAGCACAGGAGTTTGGCATCAGGTAAGGCTTGCTGAAAGTGAGCTGGAGCTATAGTCCATTATGTGTTGTATAGAAGAAAGTCTGACGTGGGAAAGCTGGAGTGGAAGAGCTTCCTTTTGTCCCTGGAGCACGTGTTTGGAGGGCAGTATGGGTAAAGGGTACGAGTGATACGTGGACACAGTCAGTCGGGGTGGAAGGAGAGACCTCTGTGGGGCCTGAGGTGTGTCTGGGGGTGCCTGGCACCCTGTGAGGTGGTGGGTTGGGGAGGGAGGACGTGGTTGGGCCCCCATGGATCTGGCACGGAAACATGCACTGGGAGGGCTGTAACCCCCAGCTTCACTGGGATGAAGTTGTTCTCTTGAGGTCGACCCCAAGTTCGAGGCCCAGACAGAGGGCAAAGGGGGAACCCCGCCAGGCCACGAGGCTCTGTGCATTCAGGGTTCTGAGAACCCCGGCCATGTGCCCCGAACCTGGGGCCCCTGCTCAGGGAGGCAGGAGGGACCCTCCTGAGCCTTCAAGGTGACCTGGTCTCCAGACCTGGGAAAGGACGAAGCCTGGTGTCCTGAGCCACCCGGTGGTAGTCAGTGGCCGCAGCAGCCTGGACCTTCAGGTGGGTGCTCCTCACTCACTCATTGGGTTCGTGCCTGAAAGAGTGGGGGCTCTTTGGACACCATCTCCCTGCTCTGTCTGTGTCCACGTGGTCTCTGCACACAGGCACCGCTCTGGGGCTTGGGGTCACCATGGCTCTGGCTACTGGGATCAGACCCATTCCCTCCTGGGCCATCCCAGGCAGGACCAGCAGCAGGCCGCCTGGCAGCAGCTTGTGAAGACACCCCGTCACCCCACTCCCTTCACCCATTGCCCCCAAAGCCTGGTGTCTGCAGGAAACTAGGTGTGGATGTCAGTCCTGCAGCCATAGGTATTGCAAGACCGCCCAGGGAAAGATGGGCTACCATGGGGCAGAGCTCACATGCCTGCCTCAACCTCCCCACACTGGCCCCTGCCCCGTCCTGGGTGTGGACCATTCTGGGGAGCCCACGTGGGATGCACGGACTCTCTCCAAGGACTCACATGTGTCTCGCGTGCCACCCTCTGGCAAAGCCAGAGCACCTGGACACCAAGCAGAGTGGGGGGCCGCAGGGATCAGGTACCTAGCAGGTGGCCAGGTCAGAAGCCCCCAGGGGGGCTGACAGGCTCTCCACCCCCATGTGCATGGCCCTCTGCTGCTGGACACCCCCAGCTCATTTCAGCTCACAGGCCAGGCACTCCGGCCCCCACTCTCCTCTGCCCTGCCTAGGGTCCTCACCCAGGGCCTTTGTACTGGCTGCCCACCTCCAGGTGACTTCCCTCCCTCTGTCCCTCCCTCCGTCCCTCCCTCTATCCCTCTGTCCCTCCTTCCGTGGGGCTGTGTGCTCCCCCTGCTGCCTCTCTCTGCCCCTAACTCTACTCTCTTCCACTGCATACCACACATTTGATGCATTTATTTGTTTTGCTGTGTGGCCCCCGCTGACAGGCAGGGCCTTTGCAGCAGACAGGTGGTGGATGCTCGTTGAGCACTTGTCCGCAGTTCGGGCGGGTCCCAGGGCCCGCCAGGAGGCTCAAAGTGGGAACACAGGGACCAGACCCGAGCCTGGGCAAAGGCGGGCTGGCCTCCCCACCAGGGGCAGTGCAAGGCGAGCCGGATTCGCGGCGGCGGTCAGCGGGGGGCGCTGTTGCCCAGGACACGGATGCCCGTGCGAGCTGGGAACTACACGCTTTAATTAAAACCCGCCCCTCTGCCTGACCCCACTCTGCCACCGCATTCTCCACTTAATTGGGGCTCTTCAGAGCGGCCGAGGTTAATTAAAAAGCCCACCGGAGGCATCGTGGTGTCCTGGCATCTGCCGCCAGCGCCTGCCTGCGCACCCCACCCCGAGCCCCAGAGGGCTGCCCCTCCCCTGCGCCCGCCCCTGGGCCCACACCTCCTCACGGCTTGCTTGCCGCCCCCCCCCTCCTCTGGCCTGGGCCAAATATCCTCCAGGAACCCTGTTTCTGACCTCAGGGCGGAGGGCTGGAGCAGACATTGCCTGCAGCCCTGCGATGTGCTGGCCTGTGTGCTCCAGTCGCAGCCCCCACCGGTCCGCCCTGCGGTGCACCAGGGCCTGGGGGGCCGGTTCCTGGGAGGCCAGGGGTCTCTGGCTCTGCCCAGCGCCCTATGAGGGGGAGTACGGTCTCAGAGGAAGAGAACAGAACTTGCTCCAGGGGCTCTGCTGCCAGGTGTGTTCAGGGCAGTGAGTGCCCCATGGGAAGCCGGCAGTGCCACGCGGGGGCTCAGGCCGCCAGGGGAGAAGCCACTGACATTGGGATCTGGGACCTGAACCTTCAAGGACCTCATATCCCCAGGCCTGGCTGCAGGGAGGGATGTGGCACAGGCTGGCAGAGAAAGGCAGAGTCCCTGACAAAAGCTAGTCTTGTTTGGCCATTGATGGGAGCACAGGAGGTCAGAGCATCCCGGCCACTGCCCCAGGATGGCCTCCTGCCCACCTGCAGCCCTGGGCCTGGGCCTGCAGGCAGTGTAGGGGCCAGACCCAGGGGCCACAGAGGGGCGGGGCAGGGGGCTAGGGGGCCAGAGCAGCCATCCGGGCTCTGTTAGCAGAGAGAGACACCCCTCGTTAACTTGGTGAGAAAAATCCAAACCCGACAGTGACGGTGCGCAGGTATGCTAAGTTCTCGTGGGAGCAGCACAGGGGGCTCCGGGGACGTGCTGGTGGGTCTTCCTGGCCTGTAACCTGCTCAGGCCCTGGGACCCCCATTGGAGGGGACACAGGAAGTGTATGTGTCCCTTCTCTGGCTGAGGATGCAGGTACCTCACCTGGGGGCCCGGTTGGGCTCTGCTCACAGATGAGGTCCCTGCAGGGATACAGCTGGCCCTGGAGTTAGGAACGCGTGTTGGTTCCTTGCACCTGCCACGTGTGGGGCCATGTGTCAGAGAGAGGCCAAGAGCAGGTCTGAGGCCCCTTGAGTGTGTCCTGGCCCGGGGCCCCTCCTCCGGCCTCCTTCCCACATGTGTGGGACCTGTGTCACCCCACCTGCAGTGCCCCCACCATACCTGTCATCCTCACGGCGGGTGGGCTGTGGTGGGGCTGCACCCCTGCTGCTCAGAGGGGATGTCGAGGGCCCCGGCTGTGGGCTGAGCTGTGCGCCGGGGAGGCCACGGTGCCCTGCGGGTCTGAACTGGTTGCTGGTGGGGCTCGTGCAGGTGGGGAGCCAGAAGCATCTGCTGGTTATGCGGGCCTGTCCTTAGTTTGCTGTGAATGCTAGGAGGCCAGGACGAGGCCTGCCCCCTGGTCTGCACATGGTGATGGCTGTGCTGTCATTCTGAGGCTCCCCGGCTTCCGTCCTCAGGCCACCTCCCCAGGTCCTGACGTGGAGCACAGAGCCGTTCCTTGGTGGGCACATGCATAGGGAGCCCCGGCGTCACCACAGAGCCAGCTGATAGAGTGAGGCGGCTCATTCAATCTGGGGCTGGGGCCAGGGCCGGCTAGGGAAGGACTGAAGGGAGCTGAGCCCTCGGATCAGGAGGGGCACCTGCCATGCTCTGGCCTGCAGCCCTAGGGACAGGCCGGGTGGGGGGCTTGGCACCAGAGCCCCCCGCACACATGTGCAAGCACACATGTGGCCGGGTACCACGTGCAGGCTCATGAGGTGTGGCTGTTGCTGGCCTTGCAGGGTCCCAGGTGACAGTGCTGTGGGAGGCATGAAGCCACCGGCCCCTGTGGCTGGAGGATGTAGGGAGGTGGGGGTACTGCAGGTGGGATGTGCCTTGCCTGCTGTCAGCGTCTCCATTGTGGGTCGGAGCACTGGGACCAGACGGCTGCAGGTATAGGCCGAGACAGGAGAGTTAGCCTGCGAGCACTGGGGAGCCATGGAAAGTTCTTGAGCAGGGGAGGGGCTAGAGGAAGGCGACCTGGCCCTGCGCTCAGTTCTGGCTCAGACCAGGAATTTTTTTTTTTCAGACCAGGAATTAAGACACACGGGAAGAAGCAGGTGTCAGACAGCTGGACCCACTCCCCGCCTCGCCCCTGTGCAGGCTCTGGGCTGGCAGGTCTGTGTCCAGCAAGGACCCCGTGATTGCAGCTGGAAGGGGGGTTCTGAGACGTGCTAGAGGTGCTGCCCAGCTTGCTTGCCCCTCCACAGCCGGCCCTCAGGCAGGGACACAGGACAGGCAGTGCTGGCGCCTGCAAGCCCAGGGTTCTGCTCTTCAGCCTCCTGCAAGAGGGCCCACATGGCCGCAGGGCACAGTCCTGACACCTGCCATCAGACCTGGAGGATGCCAACAAGGTGGGGGTCCTGCCTGGGAGGCAAGCGATAGGAGCTGCCGTTGGATGCAGAGCACCCTGAGGGAGCTGGAGGGTGCAGGTGAGGCTTTAGAACTCTTCCTCGGATGACCGTCTCTGCCGTGAAAGTCTCACCTCCTCCTAGAAGCCCCCCAGGATTAGCTACAATGTGCCAAGTGTCGGCCACCTGCAAGCATGCAAGGACCCTGCTGGCAGATGCAATGCCAGCCTCCCATGTGGCTGAGGGGGGGAGGAAGGCCCTCCTGGAGCTGGGCCTCCCGGGGGGTGGGTGCCGGCCCTGCCAGCCCAGTGCCTCCTTCCAGCCAGAGTGTTTGGGTGGACAAGTCCTGGTCCTCACACCATAAACACCAATTTGCAGGGCCCCGAGAGCCAAATGACTATTTACTGTGTGCTCCAGAGACTCAAATAAAAAAGTGGGAGAGAGAGAGAGAGACATGGTGGAGGTGCCAGCCTCGAGCTAAACGTCAATTAGCACCTCCTGACTAGCTCCTGTCCCTGCTGCCAGGCAGGCGGTGGCGGCTCCCTGGCTGGGGCCCTCTCGGGGCTGCCCGCTGACCTGGGCACCCCTCCTGGTCCCCGTGGCTGCAGGCACGGACACCAGAGTGTCTGGCAATGCCAGAGCCAGAGGAGCAGCGCCCATGCTCACCTCCTGCTGGAAGCCCCTCCGGGTGGCCCAGAAGGCAGTGAAGGGGGCCACCACCCTCCACCCTCCAGGGCCAAGGTCACCAGGCAGGTGAGGGGCGGGGCAGGTGGGAACGTCATCCACAGGGTGTTCCCCATTCCCCTACTTTACAGTGGGACAGGGAGGAAGGAAACAGGGCAGCCTTGCCTTCATGAACTCACACTGGGGAGAAACCCTTGTCCAGCATGCATCAGTTTACCTGGTGGTCCTATGAACACAAAGGCTGGCAGCCCCCCCCCACCCAAGCAGGAGGGGAGGGACACCATCCCGGTCTTCCCCGGCCATGATTGTGCCCTTGGAGGCTGCATGCCATCCACACCAGCTTACCTGGGCTGGGGGGCAGCACGGGCGGGTCAGGCACCGTGTTTGTGTGAGCCGGAGGCCAAGGGGCTTCCTTGTGGAGACAGAGCAGCTGACTGCCCAGCCAAGACCTCAGGATGCCCTGTCCTTGGGGCAGCGTGAGGGTTCCACAAAGGTAGCAGGGGTTTCAATGGGGAAACAGCCTGAGTGCTGAGTGGGTGCTTAGGCAGGACCTAAGACTCTGGTAGAGGAGGCTGCTGGGAGGGGCAGAGGGACTGGGGCCACTCCAGGCCAACAGGCCAGCCCCCGACATGGACTATGTTTCCATTCCAGACCCCAGGGCAGGGCCATGTCCCCTAGGCTGGACCCTGCCCTCCAGACCAGCCCCAGGGGCAGGGACAAAGATCTCCAGGCTCCTATGCAGGGTAGGGGTTAGCACCATGCGGCACCATGTGTGTGGAGCTGGGCTTAGCCCTTAGTGCCAGGCTTGGGGACCCCGAGGTGACCCTGCACCTGCTACCCCAGAGATCCTGGCCCTGGATGTTATGGCCCAGCACAGAGTAAAGAGGTGGCCAGCATGTCCTTGCAGGGAGGGCACAGGACCCAGAAACCAGGAGTCTGGGGGAGGGAGGGCTGGTGGGGGCTCAGGGGAGGGGGCAGCCACACCCCTTACAGGACTTCAAAGCTGCAGCCCTGGGAGTGTGAGATTTGCAGGGGGCTGAGCCAAGGGGGGCCTGGTGGGGTGAGGCCCCACTACCGCCAGGGCCTTTAATATGGTTATTCCTGTCCTGTCTCAACTACCTGCGAACAGGCCCACCGGGCCCATTTCCTCCCTCTCCAGGGCAGCGGGAGGGGCTGTAAACTCCCCACAGAGGCCCAGGGGCCAGGCTGCCCTGCTCTGCCCTCGGAGTGGGGGGTATCCGCGGTGGGGGGGAGTGGGCCGGGCCACAGAGGAGGCTTTCCATGCAGTACCCCTGTCAGTAAAGGCCAGGAGCAGACAGGCCCCTCAGCGCATTTCCTCTTGCCCCGGAGGGAAACTGAGGCTGGCCAGCAGAGCTGAGGGTTTTGGTTCCTTGCTCCCTCAAGCTGTTTCCAGCCACCCTCGCCCGCACACCAGGCCTGCTCCACATGGCCCACTGGCCAGGGTCGTGCCCCATCTTGGCCCCGAGTTCTGTCTCCCTCCGTCCTGCAGCCACAGGGAGCGAAGACCATGTCCTCAGTGGGCTTGCTCCCAGACCTGCAGAGGGGCCTCAGGTCCAGCACCTGGGGGCCTGCCCAGGTCCCTGACATGCTGTGTGTCCTCAGGCCAGCACCTTGCCCTCTGGGCACAGAGCCTGGAGGCTGGGGGTCTGCAGTCCAGTATGTGGGCCAGGCAGGCTGCGCCCACCCTGGCTGACCCCCCAGGGCGGCCCCATTGGCTCCCTAGCTCCCCTGGCAGGCCCTGCAGCAGCGCCCTCCCCTGTGACCTGGTGGCCATGCCTGTGCATCTGCCTCCTACCCCACCCACCTCTCCAACCCTTTCATCTGTGGCAACCCCAGCACCTGGGTCCCCACAGGTGCCAATTAGGGCGGCTGCTGCCTGGGCGCTATCTCAGAGGTGGTGCGCTGTGGAGTGTTCCATGGACTGGGCCCGAGGGTGGCAGGGCAGGGCACTTGTCACCCCCTATCTCCAGGGCTGGGACCTGGGCAGAGACTCAGCCAGGATGGCTGCGGGCTGCACTCAGAGCTCCCCCAGGGGACCCACCCCCGTGGAGCACATTGGCTGTCCCTGCTCCTACCTCGGCCTTGGCTGGTGCTCTTGATCACCGGCTCCTTCTTCATAGAGTGTCTGCCCACAGCCCCACTGGTTTAGCTGACCCCTGGGCCCCAGCTGGGAGTCCCCAGTGCTCTGCTGCAGCATCAGAGCAGGGGTGACCCACCTTGAAAGGGAGGGTGGGAGAGCAACCAGCATGAGGCCCTGGCCTTGGGGTGGGATGCGGGACAGCCAGCCCAGTGAGCTGAGCCTGACTCTGGGGGTGACGGGAGGGGTCCTGGGAGTCCATGGCCCTGCATCCATGTCCAGTTCCACTGCCCTACTGGGCCCCTCCTGCTCTGTCTCCAGCTTGGAGACTCCAGGGAAGAAGACCAGTGTGGCTGGTAAGGGATGGAGGAGAGGCCTGGACTCCCCTTGACATCCTGTTGCAGGGACGAGGCCACAACCACCCCCTACCCCATACCTCTGTTTGCTTCTCCTGTACTTCAACGCCTACCACCCCACACCCTCTCCTGTTTCTCCCAGTGCACAGCTCTGCTGGATTGGATACGTCTGCCCTGGGTCTGCACCCCTTCATCCCAGTCCCCTTCCTGCCCTGGGTCTGTGCCCCCTCATCCCAGTCCCCTTCTTGCTCTGGGTCTGCGGCCCCTGGCCAAGGTCCCTGTCTAGCCAGCTGTGACTTTCTGGCTGCAGGGATGCTGTGGTGGGGATGCCATGGGCCCTGGCGCTCTAGCTGCTGAGCTGACTGCTTTTGGGCTTCTCTCCCTCTGCTCTGCTAAGCCTCCCCCCCCCCCCCACTGCCTGCCCCCAGCTCCCTCCCTTCCAGCAAATGGCCCCAGCTGGGTGGCTGTGCTGGGCTTGACCTCTGAGAGGATAGGGGCTGGCTCTTCAGCTTCCCTGTCACCTTCCTCCCATCCCCACCGATCCCAGCCTGTCCCTCACCCTTGACTCCTCAGCTCTCTCCTTCCATGGTGGTTAGTCTGGCTGGGTATCAGGGCAGGGCACAGATGTGGGGCATGGATGTGGGGCACGGTGAGGGACAGGAGCCCTGCCCTGCACCTAGCTTGGGCAGGGAAGGCTGCGTGCAGCCCTGTATACCCCACATGCCCCGAGTCAGGCCAGACGTGGGCCATAGCCACAGAAGGGCCGGCGATGCTCCAGCCAGCAGGACACCTGGCTTGGGAAGGCAGGGAGGAGGCTCCCGAAGGCAGGGCCACCCCTTCCCCATCCCAAGGGCCTGAGCATGGTGCTGGGATACAGCCCAGCTTTGAGGCTGCCCATCCCTGCCAAGCCTTGCACCCTGCAGTTATTCCGCCCTGGCACAGTGGGGAGGCCAGGCATCCTGTGGTGCTCTGGCTTCTGGCCCAAGGAGCTCTTGGCCTCTCGCAGCAGCTCTGCCAGCAAGAGATGTCCCTTGTGGCCTTCATGCTGGACTCTGGCTGCATGAGCTGTGACTGCTAAGCTGGCCTTGACTGGAGGCAGGGGGAGGTCAGGCCCAAGAACAGCACCCCGATATCCAGGCTCTGTGTGGGCTGGCGAGCCTCAGGTTGAGGGGTGTGCGTGCCTCCCAGGCAAGCCAGTCTCCCGGAAGACCCTGTGCTGGGCCATGCTGGGGATCCCACACAAGGGCCACGTAGTCAGCCCTGGAATGTACGCTGGGGAAGCATGCTACGGATACCCGGGAACGTTTGGGGCTTACAGTGGACTTGGGGAAGACTCCGGCCCCACCGATCGGCATGAGGTCTGCCAATTGGGGCTGCCCAGGTGCTCAGCACGGCCCGTCTCCTGCAGTGAACAGGTCATAGCCTCCATCCCCCTGGACCCCTTCGGTCTACAGTCTATCCTGTCTCACGCCTCAGGAGGGCCTCTTTTCTTTGGTGGCCATCCCTCTCACCCTGGACTCCTGGTCTCTGGAGATCACCCCTCCTGGCATGGTCCGCGGACATCTCCTCTCCCAGAGGGCCACTGCTGATCTGGCCCCTGGGCCTTGCCAATGCACTGCCAAAAATCCAGCACAATCCACTCTCGTTTGGTTGTTTCTTCTTTTTGTTTGTTTGTTTTTCACTTTCCCCAAATTGTTTGAAACTCACAAGCTATGACTAAAATAATTTCTTTCATAGAAAGAAAAGGAAAACAACAACAACACATCTGTTTGTCTAGCTCCAGTGTATGGTGGATATAGCAGCATCACAAATAAAATTAAAACAAAAAACGCAAGACTCAAGGCAGAGGGACTTTGCGTCCCCACCAGTGTGCAGGTCATCCTGCAGCACCGTCTCCTCCCCCTGCCTGGCTGTGGGCCCTCAGGGCCGGGGGTGGGGGACATTTCACAGTGGCAGAGGCTGAGCAGGGAGAGGTCCCTGTGGGCAAGGGCCAAGGGTCCAGCAGCCTCTGGCTCCCAGGCAGGGTGGATGGGGCAGATGGAGAGGCTCCGGGACAATGGCTGGGGGGCAGGCAGGTGTGGGACGCCATAGCCACTGCAGCAGGACCTGGGGTCAGTCCTAGCCGCAGGGTGCTGGACACAGACCCCCTCCTGAGGGCTGTGGGTCCTCTGCCTGCAGCACGGGGTGAACTTCCCCTCCTCAAACCTCCCACACTGCCCAACCCCAGCCAAGGTGAGCCTCCAAGGCAGGGTCTGGATGGTGACACCGACCAGCTGCTTGGGCAGCCTTGGGGCCTGAGCCCCCTTCCTGCCTTCCCCTTCCTAGGGGGCTGTGGGCCAGGGAGATGGGGGGACAGGTGCTGAGGCCCAGTGGGAGTCAGGATGGGGATGGAACTGGATGCTTTGGTCCCCTGTGGATGGGAGGTGAGGACAGAGGAGGGCTGGCCAGGCACTGAGACTTTCAGGCAGCTGCAAAGTACAGGTCCCTGCTGACCAAGCCAAGAGCGGGGTCTGGCAGTGACGCTGGAACCGTCCCTGGGAAGGTGGCCTGGGGGGCCGAGGCCAGGGCGCATGGCAGCCAGGGCACAGACAGGCTTTAGAGTCCAGACTCCTCTGCTGCTGGGCTCCCCGTCCTTTCACCGGCCAGAACCGGTTCCTGGGGCTAGGCACGGCCAGAGGCGACCCAGGCCGGGGTCCTGCGTGGGAACTTTGGCAGATGCCTCCAGACCCCTGAACAGCTCCAGGGTACCAGACTGGACCACGGCGCCCGGACCAGGGGTGGGAGGGCCAGATGCCATCCCTCGGGGTCTCCGCTTCTAGTTCCGCAGGAGCTACTGCTTCACGCAGACGAAATGGGGTGGGGGGTGCAATGGCAGCAGGGAGCTGCGCCCCAGGGATGAACTCCCTCCTACATCCGCGGAACCCCACCCACGGAACCCCGCCCATCACGGAGGAGCCCCGCTCCCACCCAGGAGGCCCGCAGCGGGGTGGAAGCCCACCCCACTCAGGAGCCTCATCCCAGCCCTGTCGCTGGGAACCCTCCCCCATCCAGGGGTCCCGGTCCTGAAGTCCCGCCCCCACGGAGAAACCGCGGCCCATTCAAGGAAGGAACCAGAATCTGTCCGAGGACCCCGCCCCCGCCCTCCTAGGAAGGAGCCCACCCCCATTCAGGAGCCCGCCCCCAGAGAGGAGCCCCGCCCCATCCAGGGAGGAAACCAGCATTCGTCAGGCGGACCCCGCCCGCAACTGGGAGCCCCAGTTGGGGACCCTGCCCTATCGGGGTGGAGCCCGGTCCCCCTTCTTCTCGGGAGGAGCCCTCCCCCGGGGAAGACCCTAGCCCCCCGTCGGGAGGAGCCCCGCCTCCATCCAGGAGCCCCATCCCCGCCCCACCCGGTAGGAGCCCCCGCCCCCATCCGGGGAGGAGCCCGCCCGCATCCAAGAGCTCCGCCCCCGCCCTATAAGGGGGAGCCCCCGCCCTCATCCAGGGAGGAGCCTGCATCCACCCAGAGCCCCGCCCCTGACCCATCAGGGAGGAGCCTCCGCCCCGTCCAGTGAGGAGCCCCGCCCCCATCCAGGAACCCCGCCCCCGCCCCATCAGGGAGGAGCCCCGCCCCACCCAATCAAGGGAGGAGCCCCGCCCCCAGCCCAGCCGCCCGCCGGCGGGGTCGCGCTACTTGCAGGTGTGCACGTCGTAGACGCGCGCGCACTCCTGGCAGCTCACGTAGCAGCACCAGTGGAAGACGCAGTGGCACTTCTCTCGGCGCTGCTCGGTGCGCGCGTTGTGGCCGCGGCCACAGCACAGCAGGTCGCAGCCGTCGATGCCGTGCGAGCTCACGTTGCACGTGCGGTCGCGGGTGCCGAACGAGCCGGTCTCGGGGTTGGGCTCGCAGAAGTTGGGCGAGGCCTCGTAGTACACAAGGTCGCGCTCCGTGGGCACCTTGAAGTAGCTGTAGCGGGGCCGCAGCGTCTCCACCCAGCCGCGCGACTCGCGGTGCTTCTCCACCACCATCTCGGAGGCGCTGTCGTACTTGTCCTTGAGGAAGTCGCCGATGGAGCGGAAGTCGGGCTGCGACCACCAGCAGGTCTTCACCTCGCAACTGCCCGACAGCCCGTGGCACTTGCACTTGAGATGCATGTGGCTGGCGATGGCCTGCAGGAACGCACCCCGGGGCGTCAGGGCTGGCCCTGGCACCCCCTGCCCGGGTTGGCTCGCCTGTGCCGTCCGTCTTCCCCGGGGTGAGGTCCTGGCCGGCGGCTCCCCTCCTCCTGTTGTGCTGGCAGACCCAGTAAGACCTGTCCCTTCTCACGGGGGTCACCGGCGCCGCCTCTTCCGTGCACTGCAGGGGGCATCCTGGCCGACCCAAGGTCCACGGAGGGCAGGGCCTGGGAGGAGAGAGGTCTCCTCGGCTGGGGTCAGGTTTATTTCTACATCCTCTAGGACCAAGCGAAGGAAGGGAAGGGACTGTGAGGTGATGATGCGTTTCGGGCATGCAGGAGGGAGGATGTGGGCTGGAACAGTAGCCCAAAGGACCTGTGCATGGTGGCGAGGTGATGGGGGTGGCTGCCCCCCCGCCTGGAAGCTGGCTTCACGGGTATGTAAGGGAATTGGAAGAGGTGGTACAGCACCAGGCTGGGGGACCTTGGGTCCTGAGGGTCAACAGCCACAGGGCCTGACTGAGGAATGCATTTCTTCCTTTCTCTCTTTGAGGGAAGGGACAGGGTTGGGGGCTAAGGGGTGTGTGACTCAATCAGGTTAATGTTGCATTGACCGCTGGGGTGCACACCTGCCACCCACGAGCCCTAGAGATGGGGCTGGTCCAGGGGGCCGTGGGCTGTCTGCTGGCTGGCGCAGACCCCCCAGACCTCACACAAGAGGAGGACTATAACATTTCATTCGCTGTTTTACTATTGTGACTGTCATTGCAATGATAACACATTGGTTGATATATCGGCCACAATTAAATTCAACATGAAAATGAATGCCAGCTGCTTCCTTTTTAAATGCAGTTACAAGAATATCTGCAGCTGCGTATGTGAGTCTCATTATTCCCCTACTGGTCAATGTGAGGTGGGCTGTGCATCCAGACACTGCCCCCACCCTGTCCCCTCCCTGCTGTGTCTTCCACACTTCTCTCCTACTGGCTATTGGCTCTTTCCCAGGGCATCTGCAATGACTGCACCCCACCCCACAGTTAATTTCTGTCTTATGTCTGTGCTCTTCTCTTTTCCAGAGGAGACCTTTTCAATGTCTTTAGGTTTACTTTTATAAAAGTTATATATGCATGTACTTTAAGGAGTCCAAGAGTACCTGAGACTTGCTCCCACACCCAGGCCCACATGGCACCTCCTAACCAGCCAGAGCAACACCTGCATCTCAATAGAATGTTTGACTTGCTGCATCTTGAGTGTTGAGGGACCCAGCAATGTCTCCCCTATCCCCATGGAGGGCAGGAAGTCAGCTCTTTTATCATCACCCCGCCACTCCAATGCACACCTGCCCAGCCCCCTCCACCCTAAAAACTGAAGCATACTCCAGTTAGATCAATAGTGAGTGCTGGCAGTATTGGCATTGTGTTAGATGCCATACCCAGCTGAGCCCCATGATCACTCCTTTTCTTTTCCTACAAAACTTTGTGGTTGCTGTTTTTAATGTACCTATTATGGATTCAGGCTCAGGCTTTGCCCGAATTGTCTTTGAGATGTTTAAACACACCACATATTTTAAGATTTCAGCTTCTCGGGGGCATCTTTTTCAGAAGCTGTCTGGCAGATTTGGGGAAATATGCATGTCCCAAAACTCAGCTTTTCTACCTAAAAAGTCGGCAAGATGGTTTAGCTGGGTATAAAAGTCTTGGCTTAGAAACTCATTTCCCTTTAGAACTCTGAATGCACAGCTCCATTTTTCTTTCAGCTTCCATTGTTGTTCTTGGGAACCATTTGGATCCCAGATCCTCTGCATGAAACCCACAGAGTGAATGGCTTCCCTGTGTTGTAGGCTGTGAATTTCAGGGTGATGGGTCTTGACGTGGGTCTCCTCTCTCATGCACCAGTGCATATGGTCTGTTCGGTCTGAACCTTGTGATTCTGGGTACCTTCCTGCCTTCTTAGCTGACTTCCTCTACATCATGTCTGTCATTGTCTCTTGGACAGATCCTTTGTATTCTCCATTCTTTTCCTCTTTTCCATCTCTGCCTTGTCTCAGACAACCTTTGTGCTGGGAGTTTGATTTCTTCTATTCTACCTTTATTTTCTAGCAGTTTCCCCCACCTTCCCTGAATGTTCTTTTGATTCAACATCCTATCCCACTTTTTGGAGAGAGTATTTTCTCTCTCTGGGTATTGTGGCAGGTTTTTTTTTTTTTTAACTTTTTTCAATCTTTTTTTTTTTAATTAAAAAAATAATCTCAATGTCCAATGTGGGACTCAAACTCATGACCCTGAGATCAGGAGTCATATACTCTACCAATAGAGCCAGCCAGGTGCCTGGAAGAGTGGTGGAGTTTGAAGTTTTCACCTCTCTTTACAATGTTTTATTCCTGTTTGTTTTTATCTTTACCTCTGTGGTTGTGAGAGGCCTTCCTCAGATGTCCTGTGATCCCTGGCTGTCTGCTGATACTTAAAAGGAGGACCTGACCTGTCATGTTGGAAGCTCAGCTCCTTGGTGGGGGCTAATCTGCATGGGCCCCTCATTGTAGAGTGACCTGGCTCCATTATTTCTTGGGGAACCCCAGGTCAGTATCTTTGAGTTTCCTCTTGGGTTGGTTCCATCCCGCTTCCTGGAGGGTCATCATGGTCAGTGTGGAATACCGACAATAGGAAGGTAAATGTGTGTGTAGATGGGAATTTCACTCAGGGAAACCTCGCCTTCACCCAGGCTATGCTTGCTGTCCTTCTCTCTGGACACACAGTACTTTGTCTTTCCTGGGGAACACACCTGCAGATTTCTGCCTTGGTAAAGGGTGGGGGCATTTGCCTGGGTACAAGCTATTGGACAAAGGCCTGGTGGGTTCTAAAGTACTCTTACTGTAAATTATCAATCTATCTTCCCATTTTTAAGCTGCACTTTTCAAGACACCTGATACTAGTACGTCCCGAGTTGGTTCTCAGAGTTCTCTACTCATTTAGGATTCTACTTGCTTCTAAGACCTAAGTATTCATGCATCTACTTCTTAGTCTACAAACTTTTGCTGCCATGCTCAGCTCCTGGCTTCCATGTTGTCAGGAGCATCCCTGTGTTGATGTGTTGTAACATTCATTCACTGTCATTTTAGTGGGGTTCTGAGGGGTTGCAGAGAGAAATGCTTGTATTCACTGCGATTCCTCACAGGTCTTTCCACTCTACAGTTGCTATGGGATTCTTTCCAAAGGATATTATATGATCTGTATAGTTTCCAGTTCCCCGCTGAGACATTCAGACTCGCATTTTGGTTTTGTAAACCTAAGTAAGCATATTTCTTTTCCACAGTCTGTGTCTCATAATTCCAGTATCAGAGTCCATGTGGACTTGTTTCTGCGAGTTTTGCTGACAATCACTCATTGTGTCACCAGCTCATGTGACAGGTTATCCTTTGATTCTGTGCTGGATGCTGTGTTTGGAAAATTATTTGTAGAAACATTTTTTGACCTTGAATATGGTTATCACCCTTCAAAGGGGGATTTGCCTGCCTTTTCCAGGTATGTGGGAAAACGAGCAATTGGGATCACCATAATCTGTTCCTAGATCTTGAGATTTTTCTAGCCTGCACTTGTATACAAGGGCTGGTCTACTTCTGGTTTTCCTTTGCTCCTCAGAGCTCCAGCCTAAACCAGGGGGAGGTTTCCTAGAGATGGAGAGGCTGCCGGAAGTGTATGCACTGTGGCCCAGTTCAGGATGAAAGCTGATTCAGCTCCTGGGCTCAGGGTTCTGCCTTCTCCCGGCCCTTGAGCCACTAATTTCTCACTATTCAAGGTTACATATTTGACACCTAAAATAACTTCATAGGGGCATAATATACATACAAAAGTATATATGTCATAAATGCAAAACCTGACAAAATTTCACAAATTGCCAGCCACTGGACATCAGCTCCCCAGAAACTCCTGTCATGTTCCCTTCCAGTTGTCTCTTTGGCCTCTTATACCCTTCTATGAATCTTTTAATATGTCCAGTTTTCTTTCATTGCAAGTGCTTTTATCAGTCTGTTTACAAAACCTCTGCCTACTCCAAGGTCATAGAAACATTCCATGTTTTCTGCCTAACATTTCTGTTCATTTGTTTTACCTTTTCCATTTGGGTTTGCCATTGACTGTATATATGGCATGAGGTAGGGGTCAGGGTCTTTTCCCCACCATGTCATTGTCTGATTGACTAGGTACCATTTATTGAAGGGACCATTTCTTGTCTGTGCTGCCCTGTTGTCCCGTGGTAGGTAGGGTGACTGTACACAGGTGGGCTTCCTCTGTGTCTAATGGGGCCCCTTTCCCATTTCATCCTGCATTTGTACTTGTCTTGGACAGGAAGATGAGTCAGTTTCTTTGTTCTCTTTTGATGGCAGCCCAACGCTTCAGACCTCTGCAATGCCCTGGTTCCCAGGCCAGCACCATCCTGGTGTTGCTGAAACTACTAGAGCATTCTGCATCACCTCCCATGACTGACTGGTCCCCTGTGGGCTCTCCACGACCATCAGACCCAGTCCACTCCAACATATATAGCCCTTCCCAGCATGGTCCTGTTTGTCCTCTTCCTCTGCTCTCTACATGCTGTCTGCCAGACAGCCTCACTCCAGGTCACAGGCTTCGGGTGGCCCCAGGGCTCTCCTGGCTTTCCTCCACCTAGATAGCTGTTAGCTATTTTGCATGCACTGCTCCCAGTACCAGCAGAAGGCATTTGTTTTAAGATGCCAGCCCGGGGTGTGTCCCCTGCAAGGTGCCCGGGTCACCCTGTGTGTGCATTTCTTTATCACACAATGTCCCACACTGTGCTGCAGGGGCCTCACTTTTTCCTCCCTGGACTGCAGGCAGGCCAACAAGGCAGCCCTGTATCCCACCTGCCACCCTGTGGGAATGCCCTCAGCCCTTGTGCAGTGACTGGACTGGCTGTTTCAGAGAGCCCCAGGCAGTAGGTGAGCAGATTTCTAGCCTGGCCACCAAGGATGGCCCATCCACCCAGCCACACCCTCCAGGGAACTGAGGCACACGTCCTGCTCAGAAATCTTCCATGGAGGTGGGGCTGGATGGCAGAAGAGTAGGGTCCCAAAGTAACCTGTCCCCACCAAATTACCTAGATGACCTTCAAATCATCCTGAAAACCTACGAATTTGGCTTGAGATTTAAAGAGAGAACAGCTGGAATGCTACAGTGAGAAGAATTAATACCTCTATCAAGTACAACTGGCTTTTGGCCACTCTGCACTGAGCAAAATGACTAGAAGGAAAAACTCACCTCAAAAGAAAGAATCAGAAACTGTCCTATCTCCCACAGAGTTACAAAATTTGGATTACAATTTAATGTCAGAAAGCCAATTCAGAAGCACTATTATAAAGCTACTGGTGGCTCTAGAAAAAAGCATAAAGGACTCAAGAGACTTCATGACTGCAGAATTTAAATCTATCAGACGGAAATTAAAAATCAATTAAATGAGATGCAATCCAAACTAGAGGTCCTAACGACGAGGGTTAACAAGGTAGAACGAGTGAGTGACAGAGAAGACAAGTTGATGGCAAAGAGGGAAACTGAGGAAAAAAGAGACAGACAATTAAAAGATCATGAGGATAGATTAAGGGAAATAAATGACAGCCTGAGGAAGAAAAATCTGCGTTTAATTGGGTTACCCGAGGGCGCCGAAAGGGACAGAGGGCCAGAATATGTATTTGAACAAGTCATAGCTGAAAACTTTCCTAATCTGGGAAGGGAAACAGGGATTCAGATCCAGGAAATAGAGAGATCCCCCCTAAAATCAATAAAAACCGCTCAACACCTTGACATTTAATAGTGAAGCTTGCGAATTCCAAAGATAAAGAGAAGATCCTTAAAGCAGCAAGAGACAAGAAATCGCTAAGTTTTATGCGGAGAAATATTAGATTAACAGCAGACCTCTCCACAGAGACCTGGCAGGCCAGAAAAGGCTGGCAGGATATATTCAGGGTCCTAACTGACAAGAACATGCAGCCAAGAATACTTTATCCAGCAAGGCTCTCATTCAGAATAGGAGAGATAAAGAGCTTCCAAGATAGGAACTGAAAGAATATGTGACCACCAAACCAGCTCTGCAAGAAATTTTAAGGGGGACTCTTATAATTCCTCTTTAAGAGGAAGTCCAATGGAACAATCCACAAAAACAGGGACTGAATAGGTATCATGATGACACTAAACTCATATCTTTCAATAGTAACTCTGAACATGAATGGGCTTAATGACCCCATGAAAAGGCACAGGGTTTCAGACTGGATAAAAAAGCAGGACCCATCTATTTGCTGTCTACAAGAGACTCATTTTAGACAGAAGGACACCTACAGCCTGAAAATAAATGGTTGGAGAACCATGTGCCATTCAAATGGTCCTCAAAAGAAAGCAGGGGTAGCCATCCTTGTATCAGATACACTAAAGTTTATCCCGAACACTGTAGTAACAGATTAAGAGGGACACTATATCATACTTAAAGGATCTATCTATATTGATGATAGGACACAATCATCAATATTTATGCACCGAATGTGGGAGTTGCCAAATATATCAATCAATTAATAACCAAAGTTAAGACATACTTAGATAATAATACACTTATACTTGGTGACTTCAATCTAGCGCTTTCTACAGTCGATCTGTCTTCTAAGCACAACATCCCCAAAGAAACAAGAGCTTTAAATGATACACTGGACCAGATGGATTTCACAGATATATACAGAACTTTACATACAAATGCAACTGAATACACATTCTTCTCAAGTGCGCATGGAACTTTCTCCAGAATAGACCAGACTGGGTCACAAATCAGGTCTTAACCGATACCAAAAGATTGGGATCGTCCCCTGCGTATTCTCAGACCATAATGCTTTGAAATTAGAACTAAATCACAAGAAGAAGTTTGGAAGGATTTCAAACACATGGAGATTAAGGACCATCCAGCTAAAAGATGAAAGGGTCAACAAGGAAATGAGGGAAGAATTAAAAAGATTCATGGAAACTAATGAGAATGAAGATACAACCATTCAATATATTTGGGATACAGCAAAAGCAGTCCTGAGGGGGAAATACATCGCAATACAAGCAGCCATTCAAAAACTGGAAAGAACTCAAATACAAAAGCTAACCTTACACCTAAAGGAGCTAGAGAAAAAACAGCAAATAAATCCTACACCCAGCAGAAGAAGAGAGTCGAGCAGAACTCAATGAAATAGAGACCAGAAGAACTGTGGAACAGATCAACAAAACCAGGAGTTGGTTCTTTGAAAGAATTAATAAGATAGATAAACCATTAGCCAGCCTTATTAACAAGAAGAGAGAGAAGACTCAAATTAATAAAATCATGAAAGAGAAAGGAGAGATCACTACTAACACCAAGAAAATACAAACGATTTTAAAAACATATTATGGGCAGCTATACGCCAATAAATTAGGCAATCTAGAAGAAATGGACGCATTTCTGGAAAACTACAAACTACCAAAACTGGAACAGGAAGAAATAGAAAACCTGAACAGGCCAATAATCAGGGAGGAAATGGAAGCAGTTATCAAAAACCTCCCAAGACACAAAAGTCTAGCGCCAGATGGCTTCCCAGGGGAATTATATCACACGTTTAAAGAAGAAACCATACCTACTCTACTAAAGCTGTTCGGAAAGATAGAAAGAGATGGAGTACTTCCAAACTCCTTCTATGAGGCCAGCATGACCTTAGTCCAAAACCAGACAAAGACCCCGCCAAAAAGGAGAATTACAGACCAATATCCCTGATGAACATGGATGCAAAAATTCCCAGTAAGATACTAGCCAATAGGATCCAACAATACATTAAGAAGATTACTCACCATGACCAAGTAGGATTTATCCCCAGGATACAAGCTGGTTCAACACTCGTAAAACAATCAATGTGATTCATCATATCAGCAAGAGAAAAAACAAGAAACATAGGATCCTCTCAATAGATGCAGAGAAAGCATTTGACAAAATACAGCATCCATTCCTGATCAAAACTCTTCAGAGTATAGGGGTAGAGGGAACATTCCTCAACATCTTAAAAGCCATCTACGAAAAGCCCCCAGCAAATATAATTCTCAATGGGGAAGCACTGGGAGCCTTTCCCCTAAGATCAGGAACAAGACAGGGTTGTCCACTCTCCCCACTGCTATTCAACATAGTACTGGAAGTCCTGCCTCAGCAATCAGACAACAAAAAGAATTAAAGGGCATTCAAATTGGCAAAGAAGTCAAACTCTCCCCCTTCGCAGATTACATGATACTCTACATAGACTCCACCCCAAGATTGCTAGAATTCATACAGCAATTTGGCAGTGTGGCAGGATACAAAATCAAGGCCCAGAAGTCAGTGGCATTTCTAGACACTAACAATGAGACTGAAGAAAGAGAAATTAAGAAGTCCATCCCATTTACAATTGCACCCAAAAGCATAAGATACCTAGGAATAAACCTAACCAAAGAGGTAAAGGATCTATACCCTAAAAACTATAGAACACTTCTGAAAGAAATTGAGGAAGACACAAAGAGATGGAAAAATATTCCATGCTCATGGATTGGCAGAATTAATATTGTGAAAATGTCAATGTTACCCAGGGCAATTTACACGTTTAATGCAATCCCTATCAAAATACCATGGACTTTCTTCAGAGAGTTGGAACAAATTTTTTTAAGATTTGTGTGGAATCAGAAAAGACCCCGAATAGCCAGGGGAATTATAAAAAAGAGAACCATAGCTGGGTGCATCACAATGCCAGATTTCAGGTTGTACTACAAAGCTGTGGTCATCAAGACAGTGTGGTCCTGGCACAAAAACAGACACATAGATCAATGGAACAGAATGGAGAACCCAGAAGTGGACCCTGAACTTTATGGTCAACTAATATTCAGCAAAGCAGGAAAGACTATCCATGGGAAAAAAAGACAGTTTCTTCAATAAATGGTGCTGCGAAAATTGGACATCTACGTGCAGAAGAATGAAACTAGTCCACTCTCTTGCACCATCCACAAAGATAAACTCAAAATGAATGAAAGATCTAAATGTGAGACAAGATTCCATCAAAATCCTAGAGGAGAACAGAGGCAACACCCTTTTTGAACTTGGCCACAGTAACTTCTTGCAAGATACATCCATGAAGGCAAGAGAAACAAAAGCAAAAATGAACTATTGGGACTTCATCAAGATAAGAAGCTTTTGCACAGCAAAGATACAGTCAACAAAACTCAAAGACAACCTACAGAATGGGAGAAGATATTTGCAAATGATGTATCAGATAAAGGGCTAGTATCCCAGATCTATAAACAACTTATGAAACTCAACACCAAAGAAACAGACAATCCAATCATGAAATGGGCAAAAGACATGAACAGAAATCTCACAGAGGAAGACATAGACATGGCCAACAAGCACATGAGAAAATGCTCTGCATCACTTGCCATCAGGGAAATCCAAATGAAAACCACAATGAGATACCACCTCACACCAGTGAGAATGGGGAAAATTAACAAGGCAGGAAACCACAAATGTTGGAGAGGATGCGGAGAAAAGGGAACCCTCTTGCACTGTTGGTGGGAATGTGAACTGGTGCAGCCACTCTGGAAAACTGTGTGGAGGTTCCTCAAAGAGTTAAAAATAGACCTGCCCTACGACCCAGCAATTGCACTGTTGGGGATTTACCCCAAAGATTCAGATGCAATGAAATGCCGGGACACCTGCACCCCGATGTTTCTAGCAGCAGCGTCCACAATAGCCAAACTGTGGAAGGAGCCTCGGTGTCCATCGAAAGATGAGTGGATAAAGAAGATGTGGTTTATGTATACAATGGAATATTACTCAGCCATTAGAAACGACAAATACCCACCATTTGCTTCAACGTGGATGGAACTGGAGGGTATTTTGCTGAGTGAAGTAAGTCAATCGGAGAAGGACAAACAGGGTATGTTCTCATTCATTTGGGGAATATAAATGATAGTGAAAGGGAATATAAGGGAAGGGAGAAGAAATGTGTGGGAAATATCAGAAAGGGAGACAGAACATAAAGACTCCTAACTCTGGGAAACGAACTAGGGGTGGTGGGAGGGGAGGAGGGCGGGGGTTGGGGGTGAATGGGTGACGGGCACTGAGGGGGACACTTGACGGGATGAGCACTGGGTGTTATTCTGTATGTTGGTAAATTGAACACCAATAAAAAATTAATTTATTAAAAAAAAGAGACTCATGAAAGAGAAATTAAGGAGTCGATCCCATTTACAATTGCACCCAAAAGCATAAGATACCTAGGAATAAACCTAACCAAGGAGGTAAAGGATCTGTACCCTAAAAACTACAGAACACTTCTGAAAGAAATTGAGGAAGACACAAAGAGATGGAAAAATATTCCATGCTCATGGATTGGCAGAATTAATATTGTGAAAAATCAATGTTACCCAGGGCAATTTACACGTTTAATGCAATCCCTATCAAAATACCATGGACTTTCTTCAGAGAGTTAGAACAAATTATTTTAAGATTTGTGTGGAATCAGAAAAGACCCCAAATAGCCAGGGGAATATTAAAAAAGAGAACCATAGCTGGGTGCATCACAATGCCAGATTTCAGGTTGTACTACAAAGCTGTGGTCATCAAGACAGTGTGGTCCTGGCACAAAAACAGACAAATAGATCAATGGAACAGAATAGAGAATCCAGAAGTGGACCCTGAACTTTATGGTCAACTAATATTCAGCAAAGCAGGAAAGACTATCCACGGGAAAAAAGACAGTTTCTTCAATAAATGGTGCTGCGAAAATTGGACATCTACGTGCAGAAGAATGAAACTAGTCCACTCTCTTGCACCATCCACAAAGATAAACTCAAAATGAATGAAAGATCTAAATGTGAGACAAGATTCCATCAAAATCCTAGAGGAGAACAGAGGCAACACCCTTTTTGAACTTGGCCACAGTAACTTCTTGCAAGATACATCCATGAAGGCAAGAGAAACAAAAGCAAAAATGAACTATTGGGACTTCATCAGGATAAGAAGCTTTTGCACAGCAAAGATACAGTCAACAAAACTCAAAGACAACCTACAGAATGGGAGAAGATATTTGCAAATGATGTATCAGATAAAGGGCTAGTATCCCAGATCTATAAACAACTTATGAAACTCAACACCAAAGAAACAGACAATCCAATCATGAAATGGGCAAAAGACATGAACAGAAATCTCACAGAGGAAGACATAGACATGGCCAACAAGCACATGAGAAAATGCTCTGCATCACTTGCCATCAGGGAAATACAAATCAAAACCACAATGAGATACCACCTCACACCCGTGAGAATGGGGAAAATTAACAAGGCAGGAAACCACAAATGTTGGAGAGGATGCGGAGAAAAGGGAACCCTCTTGCACTGTTGGTGGGAATGTGAACTGGTGCAGCCACTCTGGAAAACTGTGTGGAGGTTCCTCAAAGAGTTAAAAATAGACCTGCCCTACGACCCATCAATTGCAGTGTTGGGGATTTACACCAAAGATTCAGATGCAATGAAACGCTGGGACACCTGCACCCCGATGTTTCTAGCAGCAATGTCCACAATAGCCAAACTGTGGAAGGAGCCTCAGTGTCCATTAAAAGATGAATCGATAAAGAAGATGTGGTTTATGTATACAATGGAATATTCCTCAGCCATTAGAAACAACGAATACTCACCATTTGCTTCAACGTGGATGGAACTGGAGGGTATTATGCTGAGGGAAGTAAGTCAGTCGGAGAAGGACAAACATTATATGTTCTCATTCATTTGGGGAATATAAACAATAGTGAAAGGGAATATAAGGGAAGGGAGAAGAAATGTGTGGGAAATATCAGAAAGGGAGACAGAACATAAAGACTCCTAACTCTGGGAATCGAACTAGGGGTGATGGAAGGGGAGGAGGGCGGGGGGTGGGGTTGACTGGGTGACGGGCACTGAGGTGGGCACTTGACGGGATGAGCACTGGGTGTTATTCTATATGTTGGCAAATTGAACACCAATAAAAAATAAATTTATATGTAAAAAAAAAAAAGAAATCTTCCATGTCTCCAGGACCCTCAAGAATGTGGTCAGAGAGTGCATCGCCCAGCCCCCACAGGGCCGGTGTACAATGGCCCCCTTCCCCACCCCCTGAGGGCACACGGCCTGGATGGACAACTCCCCGTGCACCTCCAGGACCAGCCAAGGGCTGATAACATACCTGGCGTCCGGCCTCATTGTTGTGGCGGTTCATGGCGGAGCGGGCGTCTGGCCGGTTCTCCCGTGCGTCAGCGAATTCCCGGGACACCATGCCACCAAACTCGATGTCCTCGCTGCAGCCTCCCCACTTCCAGCCCTCACCTGGTGAGCCCTGGTGGCGGCTGCTGCAGCCACAGATGGCAGCGGAGCCCTCCGCACATGAGCGTGTCACAGCGAAGGCCACGCCGGCCGAGGCGATGGCGTGCACAAAGGCAGACTCCCGGGTGGCTGCGGAGAGAGGCGACCCAGTTGGCAGGACCCGGCAGGGCTGCAGGGGTTGGCACCTGGCCCCAGGGTATCGTGGCCTCTTGCTGGGCTGGGCCTGAGTCCCTGGGGTGGTTGTGGGTGCTGGACTTACAGTCTCCCCAATGGCCAGGCAGGGCCAACGAGCCCCAGGTGGGGGACCGGGTATCAGTCTCCATGAGGAAACACAGGGACCCCTGCAATTCAAGGGTCAGATCAGAGCCAGCACTGGCCAGGATGTGCAAAACCTGAACCCCCTACACTGCTGGGGGCAAGGAAATTGGTGCTGCCCCTTGGAAAGCAGTTTGACAGCTTCTTGAAGCCAGACCCCTACCATGTGACTGGCCATTCAGCTAGGTATTCACCCCCGAGGAAGCTCAGGTGCTTCAGGGGCCAGGAAGCAGAGGGCTTGGCTGGGGGCTCCCAAATGTACATCAGCAGGTGAACGGATAAAAATCCGTGGCATGAAATCAGTCAGCTCTGCCGATGTGATGCAGAAGCTCCCACTGCGAGAAAAATTATTGTAAGCACATGGTGGGAGGGGTACTAACCCGACTTACTGTAGTGGTCATCCTGCAATATGTGCGTGTATCGAATCAGTATGTGGTACACCTGAAACTGAATGTTATGTGTCAGTTTTACCTCAGTTAGACCAGTAAAGTGGAATTCTGTCTAATTGGGGACAAAATGAGGGGCATGAATGAATCTCAAAATCATCCACTGAGAAAAGGCAGATTTAAAGACCCCTTCCTCTTGGGCCCAAACAACCCGTGGTAGAAACCCCCAACCCAGACGTCCAGGATGAAAGTGTCCAGCAGCCTGGTGGCCTGCTTGGGGGCAGCTCCTGGCCCGCACACTGCCCACTTGTGCCTCTCATTCTGCCCGCACACTTTCCCATCTTCCACCCCTAATTCCAGGGACCTGCATGGTCCAGCTGAAGGGCCACTTTTTCTGGAACCTCCTTGAGGTCAGTGCTTCCACTGGACCCTTTGCCCCATGCTGGTCCCATGCTCCTGGACCTGGAGATGCTGAGCGCTGTAGCATCCAGGCCCCTGCTGACCCTGGGGGCTGGTCTGGAGGCTGCTGGGGCCCCCAGATGCAGCCTTCTCCCTCCACATGAGGGGAAACTGAGTGTGGGGACATGGTTTTGCAGAAAGGCCATGCAGGAGGGGTGGGGCTTGGGAAGCAGGAGCTGGTGAGGCTGACCAGGAGCAGACAGAGGCCTAGGGGGCACTGGGGAGGCTGTGGGGGCTCTGCAGAGGCTACGTCTGCAGCTGGGCTTCCCCTGACTACACAAGTGCACGTGCGTCCTGCGTCTGCATGAGCCTTCCAGCGAGGGGACCCAGCAATGACCCCCTCTGGGGGGAAGGTGAGGATGGGGCTACCCTGTGTGAACGGATGGGCCTCCCTCACTCCTCCATATGCACATATGGAGCCTGCTCTTTGCCAAGTTCTGCAGAAGGGAATATGGAAGCCTCAGGGAGCTTACCTGCTGGCGAGCAGGAATTTAAAAATCTAGATAAAAAGCCACGGGCTCTGGAGTTCAGCAGGCCTGGGGCTGAACCTGGGCTTGGTGTCCGGTGTCCGGTGCACCTGTGGGCATCTCTGCTGCTGTCCTGATGGGGACCTGCATCCCACCTCTCCTGCGCCGGCAGGAGGGAGAAGGGAGCAGGACAGGTGTGAGGATGGGCCCCTCCAGGCCTTCCATGCTGGGCATGGGCTGGGTGCCCTGCTGTGTCCCCACGTCCCTCCTGGGCAGCAGGCCTGGATGGTGCTGGGGCCCCCAGTGGCTCCCATTGTGGGGTGCGGACGTGTCCCCGCCCACATCAGTGCCTGGTGGCTTTGGTCTTGGCTGGGGGATGGGCAGGTGGGCTTCATCTTGGGGAGTGAGCAGAGGCTGCCAGCAGAGGCTGTGGGCTATTCCCCTGGCTTCCTCAAGCTCGCTCACCCCCGACACCAGGCAGGTAGAGGCAGAGGAATGGCGAGACAGTTCCAGCCAGCAGCATACACACTCAGACTCATCCAAGAGCCGACATACCTGTCACTGAAAAACGCACAAGTACTGTCCCCTCCCCTCTCCCCTCCCCTGCCCTTGAGTCCAGCCCTCAGCGTCTGTCACCTGTACCATCACAGGCTCCTGGATGTGACCTGCACACCTGCCTCCAGCTTTCCCCCATGCACATGTGTGTGTCATACATCTCAAACACACAGGCACAGCGTGTGCACAAGCATACACGCACACAAACACATGGGCACACATGCACACAACACACGTTTGCACACATGCAATGCACACATGCATACACACACGTGGACACACGCAAACACACACAGACATGCAAACACATGTAACACATGTGCACACAAACATGTATATGCAGAACACATGCACACATGCACAAACACGCACGCATGCAAGCACGTATGCACAGACCTATGCACACATGCAAGCACACGTGCACATACACATCACACAAGGCTGAGGGCACAGCCCTTTGCTTCATGCCCAGTGCGTCTTGCCTGGTCCCTCTGAGCTCCTGGGGCTGTGTCCTTGCCTGACCTGCGCATAGGCCCCCCCCACGTGCTGCCCCCCCCAGCTCTGGCAGCTGCTCCCTGGCCTCCAGCCACAGTCAGCCTTTGTCACTCCCCTAGGGAGACTTCCAGTTGCTCCTCTGGTCATGTGCACCTGCCGTTTCCTCCGTGTGCTCTTCAGCCAGGGTCTGGCCATGCTGTCCAAGTGTGGTCACTGCCTGGCCAGGGAAGCTCTCACCTGCACCCTCTCCTGATTCGTCCCCTCCTTGGCCTGGAAGCTCCCTGAGGTGGGGACTGTGTCTTGTTCATTCTGCGTTTCCAGGAGCCCTGGGTTGGGACAGGGAGGCCCAGCAGGATCTGAGCCTGTGGGGCTGGCTCTCCACCCCTCCCCACTCAGCAACCTTCACTGTCCCTTCCCCGAAGGCCAGCAGACAGCTGCTCCCCCAGATGTTGGATGCCCTGCCTCACTCTCCTCTGTAGCACAGTCCATCAGTTCTCAGGCCCGGAGCTGCCTTCTGCAGGTCTGAGGTCTCTGCATAAATGCCAGCGTGGCCTGGACCCAGGCACCTTGTCCCGCTGTCCCTCCCCTCCAGCAGAGCCACACCTTTATTTTGTCTTTCTCCTTGGAGCCAGACTGGGCTCACTGCTGGCGCTGGCCTGGGGCCTCTCCTGCAGCCGGTGTTCTAGACACTCAGGGAGCCCAGTGCACACAGCCCAGTGCTGCTTCAAGCTGCCTGAGGCCCCTGGTGGCCAGAACCACTCCTCCTGGGGGAAGACTGCCTCGGCCTCCGCCCACCACCCTCCTGTGACGTTGGGGGAGAGCCACCGAGCCTGGGGCCTTGCCCCTTACCCGAACAAGGGCTTGCTGCTTATCAGGCTCAGGCAGACAGGCCAGGCCGCCAGACACACTCGAGGGGAAGGGCGTGATCAGGGCGGTGGGGGAGGCCTTCAACTTGGGAGGAAGAACTCAGTCCAGCCCTGCTCACAGCTTGCCCCAATTGGCTCCCCTGTGGGTCCCAATCTCCCCTTCTGCCCTGAGCAGAAGGGGCTCATCACACACCAGGTCCGAAGGCCGAGGACACCGTGTATCCTTCAACTTGCTCTGAAGGAGAAGAAGCGTCTGAGGAAACGCCACAAGACCTGTGGCCAGAAAAGTGTGAGATGGGTTGTGCTGGCAAAGAAAGTCCATTTGGAAGTGGAAGACACGGCCTCCACGCAGTTTGGGAAGCTGAGACCTGGCATAGCAGATGCCCTGCCTGGCCCACCTAGCCGGCGGGCCCCACAGTGGGCAGGCGGCAGGTGCCTCGAGCAGGTGCTCCAGGGACACCCATGGAGGCCTTCCCAGCAGAGTCAAGGAATGTCAGGCAAACCCCAAAGGCCTGACCCATCTCCTCCTGGTCTCGAGGGCACAAGGGGCAAGGCCAGGCAGACACACCTAGGAGGGGACCCTGAACAGGTGGAAAATAGGTGAAATCGGGGTGAAGTCTGGAATTAACACCCAGGGATCTCTGCTTCAATGGATGCAGCTGGATCTGTGGGTTCTTAGCCTTGCAGGAGGTCTGGGAGGGGAAACGGAGTCAGCATCACTCCTGCAGTGCCTCTGTATGTCCACGGTTCTTTCCAGAGAAAAAGTAAAAGTGCATGCTGAGGTCGTGCAGGAGGAAGACCCCTGCATGCCCGGGTGACACCTGCAGGACTGGGGCTTCCCATCCAGGGATCTTGGGGTAGTGTCACTCCAAGCAGGAATCACAGGCCATGTCAGAAAGCTTGTGTGTGTGGGGTTGTGTTGTTGTTTTTGGATAGAGAACCTGTTGCTTTTATCAGATTTCCACTGGTGTTGGAAAGAAGAAGGTCATTATCTGACCGGCTGGAGTAGCCTCAGGCTTTGGGGGAGGTAGGATGGGGCTCCCCTGAGGCAGTGGGCGGGGAGGGCACAGCAAGGATCAGACTGGGGTCTGGAGCCCTGGCAGCTGCCCCAGTCACAGTAAAGTTCTTAGCCACCGACAGCAGCTTTGTCAGGTTTCTGCTTCTGTTTACACAACAGAGGCAGCTAGGGAACGAGAGGGGATCCATCCCACCGTGGGAAGGGAACCGTGTCTTGGGAATGAGATTGGAAACACCTTTGTCACTGTCACTGGCCATGGGCTACAGCAGGTCAGGAGAGGAGGAGGGGACACAGGTCTGGGATGGTGGCCAAAGGGCCTGTGCTGCCAGTGTGCCAAGTCCCTGGGACACCACCTGCCTGAGCCCTTGGAGCTGCTCAGACCGCCCTGCTGGCCCCAGGACTCTCCTCCACACCCGTGAGATGGGCTTTGCCTCCCGGGGTCTCAGAACTCTGGAACAGGACCGATCTTGTTTCCAGACTTGGATTTCATAGGCTTGTCAAGTACCAGGGATCATTTGAGGACTGAATTAGGACTGCCAGGTGTTCTCACTTCCCTGTGAGAGGATAAGGCATATGGAAAATGTCACAGTTTCAGAACTGAGGTCGGGGCTGGGAAAAGGAAGGAGAAAGGAAATTTGGTGACAAAGTCGTTCTGTGAGTTAAGCCTTCTCCACGGGGAAAGCCATCTTTGCCAGGAACTTGACATTGTTTCATTACCAATTATTTATTGAGTTCCTGTGAAATGTCAATGATCTATCCTTCCTGCCATTCATCTACCATCTATTCATTTATCCATCTATCCATCCACCCATCCACCATCCATTTATCCATCCACCATCCATTTATCCATCTACCATCCATTTATCCATCCATTTACCCATCCATCCACCATCCATCCATCTGGGATCTAAGAGTCTGTAAAGAGCTATATACTAGGCTCAAAACCAGGAATATGAGGTGGGTAAGATGTAAGGTGCCCATTCTCAAGAACCAAGCTAATAAATCTGCAAGAAAGGGGATTGCTGCTCTATCTGATGAAATTTCTAACAACCCAGGCTTTCAAAAGGTGAAGGAACTACCCACCCAATTGTTAATTAAGGAGAACCTAGATGACCCACTCTCAGGTGGAAAGAATCCTTGCATGGAGGGATGCCTAGGTGGCTCAGTGGTTTGGCTCAGGTCGTGATCCTGGGGTCCTGGGATCGAGTCCCACATCAGGCTCCCCACAGGGAGCCTGCTTCTTCCTCTGCTTATGTCTCTGTCTCTCTGTGTCTCTCATGAATAAATAAATACATCTTTAAAAAAAAAGAATTCCTGCACTGGAAAGAAAGAGGGTGAACCAGGGGAATCCTGTCTTTAGTAAGAGGCTCCGCTGTTGTGGATCAAGTTCGTGGCTTTGGGCCGTGCTAAGCCACCTGCCTTACAGTTCATGAGAGATAGAGTAGGAGAAATAGTAACATATAATGAAGCTTGGCAATGTGAACTCTGGGGCAGGATTGGGATGGATGGATGAGTAGATGAATGAGTGGGTGAGTGGCTGCTGGATGAATGAGTAGGTGGGTGGATGGGTGGGTAGATGGTTGGATGTATGGATGGGGGGATAGATGAGTGGATGGATGGGTGTGTGGATAAGTGGATACATGGATGGATGGATGGATGGATGGATGAATGATAGATGAATGTGTAGGTGGATGGGTGGGTGGGGATATATGATGGATGGATGGATGGATGGATGGATGGATGGATGGATGGATGGATGGACTTATGGATGGATGGATAGATGGTAGATGGGTGGATGAGTAAAGTCTGGAGCAGCTGAGGGAGTCCCGTGTGGTGAGAGCTGGGTGTATGGCAGAAGGCAGGGAGAGCACCCCACAGTGCTCCATCACAGTTAGGCTAGTGGAGCCTTAGGTGTCACCCATCAGATGGGCTTCCGCAGTAACTTTGCCTCCTTGGGTTTCAAAAAAATTTGAGGGATCTTAACAAATTCTTGTTTCCAGATTTGAATTCCACAGGCTTGTCAAGTAGGAGAGATCATTTGAGGACTGAATTAGGATCACCACTTGTTGTTACTTTTACTTTTTTGTGAGAGGATAAGACATTAAAAATAACATAATTTTAGAGAAAAAACTTTTTACATGCAAAAAAGAATGTTTTCTGGGTACTTTGTGTTGAAGAAAGTTCACCTTCTCACATTTCACCATGAAGTTGGTGATCAGCAACTGCTAATTGAGCACTGACCGTGTTCTTAGTGGACAAGAATCCTGCAGCCTCTGCTCTGGAGCTGACCTTCTTGCAGGGAGGCCATCCAGGAGGCTGTTTCAGCAGAGACCGAGAGGACACACTGCCTTGAGTCTGGCGAATCCTTTTAATGCTGCTGAGAGAACCGGCCCAGGAAGAAGAAGGGCACTCCTCTCTCTCTCCCATTGCCATGGGTCCTGTAGGCCCCCTCACCCCAGCATGCAGGCCCACAGCAGTAATGCTGAGCCCAGACAGGGCCCAGGGAGAGGCTCCTACACCCCCAGCAAAGGGTCCTGAGATTCCACCAAGCTGGTTTTGGTGGCTGCAGCCTTGAGGTGGCTGGGCCCCATCTTCTCCTGGGGGACGACTGTGAGGGCCAACACTGAATGAGAAGGATAGGGACATTTACATAAGCTCCTGGGATGAGACTATCCGTCTAGGGGGCTGCTGCAGTGGCCTTTCCAAGAAACACAAGTGACCTCTGGCAGGAGAAGTTCCTGGAAGGGGCTGTGGTTCAGATGAGAGCACTGATTGATGTGATGGAATTCCTGTCTGCCCAGGTGGGCCCCTCAGGAAGCTGTGCGGGGAAGAGGGCCTAGGGGCTGCCCCAGCAGCAGACACCCCGGGCAGCATGTCACACCAGACACATGTTGGGCCCATAGCCATAGTTCTTGGAAGGATACCTATTTCTCTAAAGGGTCTCCAGGTGATTCTGATGCAACCCTGGACTGAACCCCCAGGCTCTACCATAGCCCAGAGCACCATGACTCACAGGCCCATCCCCCTCCTCAATAGTGGCCAGATCCAGGAGGCTTGTAGAAGGAGGCCCCAAATGATACCCACTCAGGAGAGGGGGAGGGGGTTTCTGATACCACCTCTTTAAGAGGGATGTGAGGGGTGACTACGGGATCTAATACGGGGTCTCTGACACCTGCCCAATCAGAGGAACATGGGGGGCTAACACGGGAGGTACTGACAGCCGCTTCCATCAGAGGGACATGGGGGCTAACATGGGGGGCTCTGACACCCGCTCCACCAGAGGGACATGGGAGGCTAACACGGGGGGTACTGACACCCGCTCCATCAGAGGGACATGGGGGCTAACATGAGGCGTACTGACACCCGCTCCACCAGAGGGACATGGGGGGCTAATATGGTGGGCTCTGACACCTCCTCTGTCAGAGGAATGTAGTGGGCACAGAGGAATGGGGGGGGGGGTGTTTCTGACCTCTCCTCATCAGAGGAACATCAGGGGGCTAGTATGAGGGCTGACACCTTCCCCATCAGAAGCACGTGGGAGGGCTAATATGGGGGACTTTGACACCTCCTTCATCAGAGTACTTGGGGGAGCTAATATGGGGGGCTCAGTTTCCTCTCCCTATCAGAAGGATGTGGTGGGGGCTAACATGGGGGCTCTGATCTTTGCACATCAGAAGGCCTTTGCACATCTGATGGGGAGCCATCTTGGGGGATCTCTGACATCCCCTCCCTCCTGCCATGGGTTGTAGACCTTTCGTCTGGCGCCTATATGAAGCCTGGGCCCTGGCCACCTGCCTTTAGGACTCAGGGGCCTGTCTCTTGTCAGCTGGTGGCAGGCAGGGACTTAGACCAAGACAGGGTAGGGTGTGAGCTCTCCTGGGAGCCACAGGTCCTGCCTATCAGAACCTTTCCTTGGCTGACCAGTGGCAGAGGACCCGCTCTCCTTCAGCTGAGGCACCTTGGGACCCCAGGCTGTCTGTCCTCTGGACAGTGCTGACCTTGGGGTATGATCTGGCGCTGAGGTGGGTGCGCCTACATGTCTGCGGAGGGGGTGCTGTGGGGGGGCATGCTGTCCTGCCTCTGTGGAGCCCCCCTGGCAGGGGTTCCTGGTGTGCAGCCCATCACCGCAGTACCTAGTGAGGATGCTGGCTGAGAGGGCGCGCTGCAGCTCTGTCAGGCTTCTCTCTGCCTCCCCTGGCCCTACTGCTCCCAGAGCATCGCTGGTGGCCCTAGGAGAGAACTGAGGTGCTCTCACCATGTGGCGCCCCCAGTACACAGCAGGCCCAGCCCACAACCAGGGTGGTGTCTCCCTGTCTGGACCCCCGGGCCTCTACCCACCTGGCAGGTGAGGGGTGGAGTGGGGGGCTGTCCCTCTGCTGGAGCAGATGCACCCATCTCCCTCCTCTCTGGCCAGGAAGACCTGGAAGGCTCCTCTAGAACATTCGGGAAGGGGATGCCTCTTCGGCCCCCCCACGCCCCAACACGGAGCGTGTGGCCCCACGGAGCGGAGGAGCCCGGGGCCAGCTCCGCCCCTGCGCCCAGCACATCCACCTTCCGGGGCCCTGCGGTGGGCGGGCCCTGCGACGGCATTTGTTAACCCCCGGCCGCGCCGGCACAAAGGAGGAGCCACCTGACCGCGGAATGCGGCCCGCGCCCCACAGCGGCCGCGGCCCCTGACACCGCCCGGCCGGCGGCGCGGCCGGCGTCCTGATTACCTGCTGGGGCTAATGAATCTGGCTTTGTGAGCCACTGTCACGCCGCGTTAGGCCCACAATGGGCCGTGATATTTTATATGAATTTCCCCCTGGTCGGCGATTAGGCCATAGCCAGCCAGTCATAGCAACCGGGAGGTATGCGCGGCCCGGGGCCCGAGGCGCGCGGGGAGCGCGCTATTCACACGCTGCGGCACAGCACTCCCGAGGGCGTGTGAATCGCCCGCAGCATTTCACTTTCTCTTGTGCTTAATCTTGTCCTCGTCGTGGGGACATTGTGTTCTGAGCCGGGCGCGGCGGGGAGGCGCCGGGGTCCCTCCTGGCCCCTCTACAGCCCCCCCGCAGGGCAGAGTTAATGATATACAGGGGAGGCCGTGGAGACCGGCAAGCCCCCCAGCCACGGAGAACCGAAACACTTTCCGATGGGGGTCAGGGGTCGCAACCTGGATTCGGGAGGCCACCTCCCCCTGGGGCCTGGCCGGCCTGCCCCAGCCCCGTGCCTGCGTGCCTGCGTGCGCTCCGGACACCCAGGGCAGCCGACGGACCACCCCCTGGAGTCCTGGACCCTGGGGGGGGGGGAGGCTCTTCCAGGAGGGGGCCACCTACGTGACCCTTGCACCTCCTCCCCCGGCCCAGGCCCCCAAGGAGACCCGTAAGAAGGAGGGCACACTGACCAAGGAGGAGGCAGGGGACTGCGGAGGAAGGACACCGTTGGGGGTGGGGGGGCACAGTCTTGCTGAGAAACGTGACTGACACCGGTAGACCCTGCCAGGAGCTTGGGGAGTCTGACCAGGAGAACTGAGCAGGCCTGATGCTGAGAGGGTCAGTCTAGGCCCCTAGAGGGTGAGCTAGTAGATTCCCAGGCCACGGCCTGCCCCCACCTCTCCCAGCAGTACGTGGGGACACCTGCTCCCTGGTGTGGACGGGCAGGCCAGCATCCCTCCAGCCCTGAGACCCTGGGGTAGCCTGGGGAATACGGCCCTGTTGCACGGGGGCTCTGAGTGGACAAGGCAGGCTGGGGTGCAGGTGGAGAGGCCCCAAGCCCTCCCTCCCCTCTTCCTGAAGTTATAGGCTGCCCCAAAGTTCCCTGGCCTGGGCCTGGGCCCCTGGGGCCCAAGCTCCTGCAGGGGCTTGTCTTGCCTGGGCCTCCTCTAGGCTGGCAGCGGGCGTCTGCTGGGGCACTGAGCCTGGGGACCAGCCTTGCTTGCCCCACGTCTTCCCCACCCCCTCACCTCCCTGAGGGTCAAGAGGAGGTGTTGGCCAGCTCTCAGGCAGGCTGGCCCTTCAGGTGCCTGGGGGCCCGGGGACCTGCCTGGAGGAACAGATAGCTACCTTGCACTCAAAATTCTTCAAATGCTTTCTGCCCTATGACGCGAGTTACATGGGGTGGCGGCCTTCCGGAGCACGGGCAGAGGGCAGCTCTTCCCAGCCCCATGCTCTGCACGGGCAGCTTCCGGGGGTTGGGCTGGACGACCCCGCCTCTGGCACACACACGTGCTCACACACACATGCACACGCTTGCACACGTCCACACAGGGCCGGGCCCCTCTCTTCGGCTGGCCGGGCAGCATTAAGCTCTGTTCAAGAGGCCGCCTCAGCAGGGGTGGCCAGGCGCCCCGTGGACCCTGCCACAAAGCTGGGGTGACCTCTGACACGATTAGGGTCGCCCTGACCCTAATCCAATCAGATTGATTACCACAGGCGCGTCCAGGCGGGCAGGCAGGGGCCTCCACAATGGCCTCCCAGAGCTGGCTTCTCCCTGGGGCACCTGGCGGCTCCTTCCTAGAGGGCCTTTCAGCTCTCTGGCCACAATGAATTCCGCCATTTCTCAGCCCTGTGGCGGGCAAGGGGGAGAGGGGGTGAGGGGGCTTTCTTTTTCCATGAAAGCCAAGTGGTGAGGGCCTGGGGGCTGAGATGATTTTCATCAGGCAGAAATGGTAGAAGGGGACAGACAGGAGTGGACACAGGGAGCACAGGGCAGAGAAAGGATCCTGGACACGAGGAGGGGACATGGGGGTCATGGAAGTTATGCGGAGTGGACGTGCGGAGGGGACATGGGGAGAGGACATGGAGGACATAGGTATATGTGCAGGAAAGGGGCCAGGACACGGATTTTCAAGGAACAAGGGGGTGCATGGGGAGAAAGGGAGCTCCCTGGGACCACAGCCCAGGAGCCAGAGGCTTGTCTACTCCTTGGGTCCCTGCTCGCTGGGCTCCCCTGCTCCTCTCTTCTCATCCCAGACCCCTGTCAGGTGTTCTCAGCACAGGCCGGGGTGGACCCAGGAGTCCTGGCCTGGTCCTTGCACTGCTTCTCCATGTCCTCACTTGCAACCAGAGCAGCAGTTCATCGGAGGGCTGTTAGGTAGTATTCAAGTTCCTGTCGTGTGCAAAACACTTAGCATATCCAGAAAGCACTGTGAACATGTTCCAAAGAAAGAGAAAAACTTTTGAGATCCAGCTCAGAGGCCACCTCCCTTGGGAAGCCCTCATCTGCTCAGCACCTCCTTCTGGAGCACCAGCTATGTGCCAGGGCACTCATTGGCACTGCCCTAGCATCTGCCTTGCATTTGTGCTGCGTGGGCACCTGCTGTGTGTGACAGGGGACCCACAACAGACGTGAAGATGCCCTGCAGGGCCTGGTGTATGTCCTGGGACAGTGACAGTAGGGAAGGACTCAAGAATCTCGGAGCAGCCCTGGGGCCTGGCAGAGGGCTAAAGGGTAAGATGGAGCTGGAGAGAGGGAGGCTTCAGGGACTGAGGTGGTTTCAGACTGTGGGGGGCAGTGAGGACGGGGTGCAGAGGCAGGCAGCTCTGGATGGGCAGGGAAGTCTGTGTGCCACAGCCATGTCTGAAGCAGTGGGGAGTGGCAGAGGCCCCCCGGAGAGGGCCTGGGCAGCAGGTGGTGGTAATGCAGGAGAGCAGAACAGCAGGGAGTGGGTGCAGAGGCCAAGGGCCCTTAGAGGCCACCCTGATTGAGGAACTTGCAGGCATGTCTGAGCATAACTGCAGGGCTGTGGTTTTGGCTCTCAGATGATGTAACCTGATGTATGAACTTGTGGGAAAAGGATGGAGCATGTGGCAGAGGGGGCAGTGCTGCATCCCAGTGGGAACTATGGCTCACCCTAGGGGTCTCCAAGGGAGGGGGGTGTGTAGAAATGGGCCAGGATCTTTGGACAGCATACATGGTTCCAAGGCATTCTCCCTTCCTCTCTGCCTGTACCCCTACAACCACCATATCCCACTTGTCCCAGGAGGGGATTCCTAGGCTTCCGGGCCATGTTGATAACAACGAGGCCATGGAGTTCTGTGGCGCTCTGTGCAAATTGGGTACCTCATCCAGCTCCTTGTTTTCCAGAGTGAAAGGAGGACCCAACCAAGCCATGAGCGGACATATTTTTTAAATGTTTTGTTAATAGATCACTATGTGACTTTTGTCACTTACAATTCAGAAAAAAAAAACTCAAAGAATTGAGAGACACATTATATTAAAACTCTCCAAAAACAAAAACAAACAAACAAAAACTCTCCCATGTTTTTCTTTGATGTGAGTGAGGATCTTCATACCTGGATTTTTAAAAGTTAAGAACAGGATACCCAGTGATGAAAGATGGAAAGCCACTCCTGACATCAGGAGGAAATCAGGGGTGCCTGTTTTGCTCACTGCCACCCAATAATGTCCCAGAGGCTCTGACCAGGGCAAGGAGCAAGAAAAGAAAGGGTATCTAGATTGGAGGGAAGAAGGAAAACTGTTCCCATTAGCCAAGGATATGAAAATCCTATGGAATACACAGAACATCCATCAGAACTGCTAAACCTTCTGCAACGTTACAGACCATGAGGCCGAGATCCAAAACCAATTATGCTTTTCTATGCACCAGCAATGAACAATCCAAAAATAAGATTAAGGAAACGATTCCACTGACAACAGCATCAAAAAGAGTAAAATACTTTGGTCTAAATTTAGCAAAAGAAGGTTTTGTACACTGGTTTGTACACTGGAAATTGCCCACTGTCATTGAAAGAAACCGAAGAAAGCCTCAATACGTGGAAAGACATCCCACATTCATGGATTGGGTGGCTTAATATCAAGATGGCAAAATTCCCCAAGGTGATCCACAGATTCAACGCACTATGTAATGATGTGAGCTTTTGTTTTGGCAGAAACTGACACGCTGATCCTAAAATCCATACGGGAAGGTAAGGGGTTGTGGACAGTCACAACAGTCTTGAAAAAAGTGGAGCAAAGTTGGAGGACTCACACTTCCTGATTTCCAACTGTACCGCTGACCAGGCAGAGAACAGACCATGGGGTAGAAGAGAGCTCTGAAGGAAACCCACCTTCCTTCCCTACCTCCTAGGTGGACTGCCTTCCTCACCACCCAGTTGGCAGCTGCTGCAGGTAGGTTAGCTTCCTGTCTGCTTCCTGAAATCCCTGACATTCTTTTCTATCTCAGGGAGCAGGGTTGTCCAGGGGCCTACTGGACATGAATCCTCGGGCCACAACTCCACTGGCCACAGCACAGCAGTGGGTGTGGCAACCATACCACACACATATGTTCACATGTGCACAGGCACCTACACACACATACACATACGTGTGTAGATTCACTCATGTACCTGTGTGCTTACAGATGCACATATGCATGCCCACATATGCATATACCACACATGTACACCCACCCACCACACAAATGCACACACACACACACAGGCCCTCATACAGCTGGCATATCACAGTGTCCTATGACCTAACTCCTCCACACACGGCAGCCGCTGTCCCTGTGAGGACGACCATGTAATTACCTCAACCAGCAACAACTCTGTGAAGTCAGCTGAGTGGCAATTAGTCTCCCATTTTATAGACAGGGACGCTGACACTCCAGGAAGCTGGCTGACTCACCAAAGTCACATAGTGTGATGCCCCTCTCTTCCCTGCATGGCCCCTGGGCATGGCCATGACCACCTGAAGTAAGGGAGCCTCAGGACCTTGAACAAATGCAATCTGGCACCACCAACCCTCCATGCAATGCTTGGTTGCCTGCTCAGGGCCCCCCTCAGTTGTCCTCCCCTCCACGCACACCAGTGGTTTCTGGGCCCAGTGTAGCTTCCTCCCAGCATTGCTTGTCCTTCCTTCCTCTTCATTCCAGAGGCAACTACACCACTGCATGTTCCATCCTTCATTCTTATCTCCCTAGGGACCTCTACATGCCACTGAGGCATGGGTCTCGGTCTCCGACCTCAGAACCCAAGTGGACCTTCATAAGTGCCTCCACTAACAGAACGTGGCACTGTATGGCCTCTGAGGCCAGTTTGGAAAAGGGGGTATGGAATGGCATCAGCAAAACATCAGAGTGAGGAGCTCCAAGGGCCCCTCCCTCCACAGAAATATGGAAAGAATGGAGCAGAAACTGTCAGAGCCCTGGAAAGGAGTTCAAGGTTTTTAGCAATCAAGCAAATGCTGAATCAAGACAAAAGTGTCTCTGACAATGTGAGAGAGCTTTGAGGCACTTTCACTTGGTCACAGCACCACCCTCCCTGGCACAGGGAACACTGGAGGCAGCAGTGTGCATTGTTCCCACATGGGTGGCTGGTTCCAGAAGAAGCAGAGTGGATGTTGTTCCTCAAGAATTTTGTCTATTTGGCCTGTCTGGGGGTTCCCTGAAAAACTGATGCCTACCTCAGAATTCTCTCAGGTGGAACAGTGGCCAAGCAGTACTCCTGGAAAACACTGAAAATCAGATTGATGAGCTCCTGCCATGTGGGGCAAAAAATTACAGTTGCGGTGGACAACAGACATAGTGACCACCTGGGGGGAAAGTGCTGGGGATAACTGCCTTGGGGAAGGAAGTGTTTGAAGAGCTCCTGTGTACCAAGAGAGCTAAAGCTATGTGCACACCAAGGGTATAACATGGGGTTAAGGAGGGACCATAAGCTTTCACTCACAGCTGATCTTCAGGCTCAGTACAGGCAGGCAGCGAGGGCTAAGACGGGGCTGTGAGCAGATGAGCTCATGTTGAAAGCCAGCACAACACAGCCAATCTGCAAAAACCAGAGGAGTCTTCTTCCTTTGCTTTGTTTTCTTTTCTTTTTTCCTCCAAGACATTAAGGAAAATTTTTTGCCAAACCACTAGCTGACCACAAAGTAAAGACAAGTCACTGAATAAACAAGCAACTACAATCCACAGTAAGCACACCAAACTCCAAGGAGGGGAAAGAATTTGATTCTCTGAGTAACCATCTTATAATAATCAAAAGGTGCAGATTCCAACAAAAAATTACAAGGCATGCAAAGACACAAGAAAGTGTGGGCCATTCACAGAAAAGGGAAATTAACAGCAAGTATCCCAAGGAAGCACAAATATTGGATATACCAGACAAAGACTCTGAATCAATGTCCTAAATATGCCCAAAGGGATAAAAGAAACCAGGAGAACAAAGTCTCAACAAAGAGAGAATATTGGTAAAGAGATAGAAATTACAAAAACAACCAAATAGAAATTGTGGTGCTGACAAGTATGGTTACTTGAAGCAGGATATTTGCTAGAGGTTTTCAACAGCATAGCTGAGTAGGCAGGGGAAAGAATCAGTGACCTTGAAGACAGTTCTATTGCAATTATGCAATCTGAGGAGCAGAAAGAAAAAAGGATGAAGAAAATTGAACAGACCTGTTGGACACTATCCACTGTAGCAACAAACATTGTATTGCAGGAGTCCCAGGGGAGGATAGAGAGAAAGGGACAGAAAAAATATTTGAAGAGACAACAGCCAAGAAGTCCCAAATTTGATGAAGGACTTGAACCAGTATTTCCAGGAAACTCAATGAACTTCAAGTTGGATCAACATAGAGAGATCCACACTGAGATATATTTTAATTGACTATCAAAATACAGAGACAAAGAAAGAGAATCTCTAAAGCAGCAAGAGAGGAGCATCTTGTCACATATGAAGGGTTCTGCATGAGATTAACCACCAATTTCTCATCAGAAACTAGAGTCAGAAGGCAGTGGGATGATATGTTTCACATACTGAAGGAAAACACTGTCAACCAAGAATTCTACCTCTGGCAAGACTATCCTTTCAAAGTGAACCATTGACTTGGATGAGATGGATGCCTTCCTAGACACACATACATACCAGAACTGACTTAAGAAGAAATAGAACATCTGAGCAGACCTATAACCAGGAATGAGATTGGATCAGTAATGTAAAGCCTTCCAAGAAAGCAAAGCTTCGCTGGTGAATTCCACCAAACAATTAAAAAGAATCCACACCGACACTTCTCAAGCTCTTACAAAAGGCAGGAAAGCAGGGGACATTTCCTAACTCATTCCCTGAGGCCCGTGTTGCCCTGATCCCAGAGCCAGACAAAGACACTACTGCAGGGAAAGAGAACCGCGGACCCATGCCCCTTGTAAATATTGACACAGAAATCCCTAACAAAATACTCACACACCAAATCCTCCAGCATGTTAAAGGGATTATTGACCATGACCAATGGGGATTTATCCTAAGAATGCACGGGTGCTTCAGTGGAGGAAAATCAACCAATAACACCACATCACATTAAGAGAACGAAGGAACAAAACCTCATGGGCATCTTAATTGGGGCAGAAAAAGCATTTGGTATAATCCAACACCGTTTTGTGATACAACAGCTCAACAGATGAAGACTAGAAGTGAATTTCCTCAACCTGATAAAGGGCAGTTATGGAAAACCCACAGCTGACCTCTCACTTGATGGTGAAAGACTGAAGTGTTTCTCCCTGAGACCCGGAACAAGGATGCCCACTCTCACCCCTTCTGTGCAGCATGGTGCTGGAAGGGGTAGAGCAAGTAGGCAAAAAGAAATCAAAGGTAGGCTAACTGCACAGGAAGAAGTAGAGTCACCATTCATAGGTTACATGGTCCTATACATGGAAAATCCTAAGAAACTTGCAAGAAACCCTCTCAGAGCTACCAAAATATTAACCAAAGTTGCAGGATTCATGATCAAAACACAGACATTAGTCATATTTTATACAGTAGCAATGGACAGTCCAAAATGGAAAATAATATAACAGTTTCATTTATAGTAACATCAAAAAGGATAAAAAAAAAAAAAAACTTAGGAACGCGTCCACGAGGGAAGTGCAAGGCTTATGCACTGAACAAAATGTAGCTGGAAGAAACCAGGGAAGACCTAAATAAAGAGAATGTTATCTCATGTTCAGAGATTAGGAGGCTTAATAGTCTTAAAATGGCAATACCCTCCCCCCCAAAAAAAATCTACAGGCCGGATGTAGTGCCCATGAAAGTCTCAAAGCCTTTTTTGCAGACCTGGAGAAGTTGACCCTAAAATTCAAGGGACCCCAGATGATCCTGTAAAAGAAAAACAGAATGGAGGATTTGATTTGCATTTCCTGACTTCATAACATACTACAGACCTACGTCCATCAAACCAGTGTGGAAATGGCAAGAGGACAGGCATGTAGACCAAAGGAATGAATGAAACGGAGAGTCAAGAAATAAATCCACACATCCACAGCCAGCTGATTTTTGACAAGGGGACACGCCAGGAGGGGGAAACTATCTGTCCAACAACAGATGGCCCTGGAATAACCGGATTTCCACATGCAAAAGAACAAAGTTGGACCCCTCCCTCACACTGTACACAAGCATTTATACGCCATGGACCAAGGATTAAAGGTGAAAGGTCAAATTATAAAACTCGTAAAGGATAACATAGGTGTAAATCTTTGTAACAGATGAGACAATGCTTACTTTAAAATGACATTTCAATAGATAAATTGGACTTCACCAAAATCTAAGGCTCTTGTGCATTCCGGGACACTGTCACAATAAGGAAAAGACCACCATAAGAAAATATTTGCAGATCACGGAGCTGATAAGAACTCAGTGTCTAGAATATGTAAAGAGCTTTGAGAACTCAACAACAAAAAGACAAGCATCCCAATTAGGAACTGGGCAAGAGTGCCTGGGTAGAGCAGTTGATGGGGCATCTGACTCCTGGTCTTGGCTCAGATCACGACCTCAGGGTCCTGGGATAGAGCTCAAGTCAGGCTTGGTGCTCAGTGACTCTGCTTGACATTCTCTCCAACTCTGCCTCTCCCCTGGCCCCTCCCCATACAAGCTCTCTCTCTCTCTCTCTCTCTCTCTCTCTTAAATAAGTAAGTAAGTATTTTTTAAAAAATTGGGCAAAGACCTTGAATAGACGCTTCTCCAAAGAAGTACGGATGACCAGCCAGCTCAGGAAAAGGCACTTGACATCACCAGCCATTGGACACGTGAATAAGAACCACAACGAGGTACCATTTAGTGCCCACTGGGGTGAGAAGGAAAGAGGCAGAAGTAAGGTGGTGGTGAGGGTGTGGAGAGCCGGGAACCCTTAGGATTGCTGTCAGGGCATAAGATGGTGCCAGCCATGCACGGCAGAGTGGGGTTCCCAAAATTTTATACGGAACAATTCACCATGAAGAATATACCCCAAGGATATGAAAACAGGTATTCAGGTGAGAATCGTTCGCCAAAGGCCACAGCAGCACAGCACCGCTGACCACAGCCGCCAGGTGGGAATGACCCGGTGCCCACTGACACTGCATACCAGCCACTGGTGGTCCAAGCACACCCTGGAATATTATTCATGTGTGTGTGTGGGGGTGCGAGGTGCTGACGATGCTGCACATGCATTAATCAACCTAGAAGGCATCAGGCTGGGTGAAAGGGGCTGTGCTCCCTCAGCGCCCTCGGTGGGGCCCAGCCACCAGAGTGCACAGCCCACATCCCCGCGTTCTCGCTGAGCACAGCATCTGTGGCCAGACCTGTGGGGCGCGGAGCCGGCTGCCCTCTGATTTGCACACGTTGGGATACCAGCACATGGTCATTATGGTGCAAAGCACTATCTTTGGTGAAAATGTGCTCGTCACCAAAAGTGAACCGACGCCCAGCCCTGTCTTCTACTCCTTCCTAAGATAAGCCCCTGCCCCAGGGCCCTGGGTGACTTCCCCAGAGGGCTTCTGCCCTCTCCTCTCCTCCTCCCCTCCCTGTGTTTAAAAAACATTATTTTTTGTATTTCCTCTGAGACGCTCCGAAGGCCCAGCCCCTGTGGGTGCTCTGGGATGGTTACTCTCATCCCTCATCCCTTGGACGGTACCATGTCCCCTCCATGAAGGGGAAGCAGGAGGAATGTGTGCAAGGAGCTGTCTCGCTGGCGCCCCAGGAGACCCCAGAACAGTGGGCGTGGAGACATCCCTAGAATGAGCTCTTTGCGCCCTGCCCACGGCTGCACGGGCCACTCCCAGGTGAGCGCAGGGGACATGCTGAGCTGGATGGAGACAGGCAGCTCCTGCCTTAGAGTGGGGAGCCCCTGGGCCGCAGCACCTGCCCCCGCTCCCCATGTGCAGCGAGGGCCGAGCAGGGTGTCTCGCGTACCTTTGTCCAGCACAGGGCCGAAGATGGCCAGGCTGTTGTTGACTGTGGTGCAGTTCCAGCGGCGCCCGCGGAACTGGTGCTGGCACTCCTGGATGCTGATCTTCATGCCGTCCGCCACGCTGGGCATGATCTCCACGTAGTTCCGGCAGAAGCGCAGCTGCTTGGGTACCAGGCCTGGGATGCTGGCGCACAGGATGGGCTGAGTGCCCAGGGATGAGTACTGGGGCCCGACGGCCAGGGACCTGGGGTGGGGGGAGGCCCAGTGAGGGGGCGGCCCTGTGCCCGCCCTCCTCAGAGTGCCCGCGGCTCTTTCCTTTGCGGACGCTACCGCAATCATGACCCCCTGGAAGGAAGCGGGTCCCTGCTTGATGCCAGGACAACACCGAACTTGGAGATGCACCCGGGGAAGGGGCGTGAAACCAGCCAGGGAAACGGTGGGTATAGGGTGGAGCTTCGGAAACGCAGGGAACAGAACCTGCAGGCTCGGGATGGATGGGTTAGCCAGGGGGCTGCTTGGAGGAAGATGAGGTGCCTGCCATGGGCCAGAAAGGGCACAGCAGGGCTGATCCACAGGGTGTGAAAATCCCCCTGAGCTCTCAGCTGCCATCAACTGTTCAAGCAACAGAGAGCCACACGCCCACCGTCTGGGTGCCCACGGACATTCCCAGCTCTGCCGTCAGGCCACAGCCACCTGAGGCTGCACCCCAGGAGCACAGGTGAGGAGCTGGTGCTTGCACCTGCTGGGGAATGAGGGCACCACGTTGCTGGGGGGGCAGGTGCACCTCAGCCTCGCGCAGTCATGGGGGGACACAGCACGGTGGGGGCTCCTCCTGAATTGTGTTGGAAGACCTGCTGTGTGAAGGCACTGAGGGAACACCCCCTCCCCCAGCCATGGCTCCCACTCCCCACAAGCCTGGGAGACTTCAATTAGGTGAAAAAACAAAACAAGAGAAATTTGATTTTCTGGTGTCACCTGCCAAGACGGCCGTGGCTACCGAGCCAGATGGTTAGATGTGGGACCTTCCCATCCCCGTGGGAAGTTCTCCTGGACTCCTCTGGTCTGGGGTGACCAACATGGTCCATGATGGAGGCAGAGTTGGCTACACACACGTGTACGTGTCCACACCCACCAAACGGCATCTATTTTACTGATGTGATCACACTTTGATTTCAGAGAAAGACCTGCCAGTTCCCGTTGGGGACAGGCAGCAACGAGCTTCTACAACCAGGTAGTGACACTCTGTAACACCTGCTGGGTCCCCGGGTGACAGTGGGTCCTGCCCCCCCATGGATGCCCCCACCTGGTGCCCAGGGTGACAGTGGGTCCTGCCCCCCTCCATGGACGCCCCTCCCAGTGCACACGTGCTCAGTCTCACACATGTTCCCCCTTCCAACCCAGGAGCCCGTCTCTCTCCATCCTGGGGCTGCTGGGTGTGCTGTGTCCGGGGCCTGGGGTGCAGATCCAGAGCAGCCCACGCCCACCAGGATAGTTCCTGCTCACTTGGGGGCCTTGTCTGGGAAACTTCAGGCAAGAGGGCCTGTGTCTCTTTTGTTTGGGGGGAGAAACTGAGTCCAGGCGGCTTTGTGGACACCTCAGTGGAGCCCCAGAGGCTCTTTGGCTTGCCCTGGGCGGCTGAGCACCTGGGGGAAGACGGGACAGAGGCCTCCATGTCCCTCAGCAGCCCACACACCTGCATTAGGACAGCGACCTTAGGTAAGTCCTTCCTGGAGTCTGACCCAGTTCCGTGGGGCTGTGCTGGGACCATGGGAATGGGGAACCACCGTCAACCTGCCCTTTGGAAGCGCACAGCAGATGCTCACACCCACCCCCCACCCCCCCACCCCCCCGCCAAGATCTTCCAGGCTGCCCTGCCCTGAGGCTGGAGGCCCAGCCCTTCAGCACCAGATCTGCTTCCTTGTTGCTGGGCCGAGAGCACCTGGACTGTGTGCTCTCCCCGCACATGCCACAGCCCTGAGTGGCTGCCCCAGCCCCCTGCACACCCACACCCCCAGCTGTCTCCCCATGGACACAGCCTTCGTCCGCCTGCACCACAGCCCCATGGCCCTGGGGCCCTTCCTGGGCAGGGCACTGTGTCCACCCCTCCCCTCCTGCTCTGTTTCATCGGGAACATCCCTGAACAATTAAAACCTGTGTGTTTGCCACAGCATCAGCGCCTTACAGGCCCAAGCCCGACCTTGCTGCCTTGCCGTGCGCAGGCCCTGCGTCCCTGACCATGCACACCTGCACACCATGTGCCGTGCCTGGGGCTCCTACTTTCAAGCACCACCATCTGAATCCTTACTTGGTGCGCTGCCCTCAGGTACTGTCTGTTGTCACCCGGGTGCCACGATGAGCCTGGCATCACATACCGGAGGCCTCCCCAGTCCCGCGTGACCTGCGAGGGGGTGCTGGCTCACTCCTGTGGGCTCACCCCCTGTGGACCCTACTGAGTGCCAGGCGCTGGGCCAGGCCTGAGCCTCCCCACACTTCCCCACCCACCCTGCAGTCCATGAGCACCGAAGTTTCCAGAAACGCCACCCCCTTCCCCACCTCCCTGTGTAGTCTTGCTCTCTAGGGTGTGGGCCTAGAGCTCCTCCCCGGGCCTTCATGGACAGCTCTGAGTGGAGAGCACGGGGCTGCCCCCATGGGGACCTGGGCACTGACCATGGCCATGAGCTTCGCAGTGGACAGAACAGGCAGGCAGGGCGGGAGGGATGCTGGGCCTGTGGGTTACATGGGCTGAGGGGTACATGCAGACCCACACCAGGGTTCTCTGGCCTTAGGGGCCGCACAGCCAGTGTGTGGAAGTGAGGCATCCAGGCTGAGGAGATGGGCCTGGCTGGGAGGGGGCAGAGAGGACGGGGGAGGCGGTTGGGCCATGTGGGGGGACCCACCTCCTGCACCCCCAATAGAATTCCAGCTGCAGCTTGCACAGAGGACCCATGAACCCGGGCTGTCCTTCACAATGTCGTCACCTGTGCTGCCTGTGCAGCCTCTTCCTGCCAGTCCAGGTGGCCTGCCCGCCGACGCAGCCTGGAACTGGCAGCAGAACGGGCTGGGGTGACTCCAACACGCTAATGAGCGGAGGGACCCAGTGGCAGGGTCCCTGAGAAGCAAGTAGCCAGGGGGCCAGGTGAGAACACGGCTGGGCAGATCACAGAGCAGGAGCTGCGGCAGGGTGGATGCTGGTTCCGGATCTTTCTGCAGCTTCTGTGGCCTCCCTGTACAGGAGTTCGCCCCTGCTTCCCCCTGGGTGGCCTGGCTGGTCATTCATCAGGCCCCTTTCTGCCTCCCGAGAAAGGGCTGATGTGGCCAGTCCCGGAGGCCACACTAGGTCAGCGAGGCGACTGTGGGGACCAGGCTGGTTGGGATCTGTGCACCTCCCAGCACCCAGGAGCCCCAGGAGAGGTGCCTTGGAGGCCACGGGTGGGGCGAGGCTGGGGACCCACAGTTAGCAGGTCACCGCAGGTGCGGCTGCGTGGGGCTCGGGCTCCTCCACCCCAGGAGCCAGGACACCCACTGATGCTTGGACCACGGGGGACGTGCTTTCAAGCAAGCATGGGGCTCTAGTTCTTGACGCACCAGCCCCGGGGCTCAGCGCAGTGACACCTGAGATGAGATGAGAGGATGAGGTGGGCGCTGCTGGGCCGTGGGACAGCCATGCATGGTGGATAAACTGAGGGCAAACAATGTTCCCGCCAGGGGGCTTGCATCCATGTCGATGGCGAGACTCCCTCTGGGGGAAACACGGGGTGGGGGTCCCATCAGGGCCCTGGGGGTGAGCACTTCTGGGGGTTCCTGGCTCCTGGGGGTGGGCAGCAGGGGTGAGGGTTGGGGGCTCCCTTCAAGGTGCTTCCCAGGGGCCTGCCTCCCGGTGACCCGGGGGTGGAGGGCTCCCTCCAGTGCCCCTGGTATCACAGCCCTGCTCTAGCACGGGATGTGGGGGGGTGTTCATCACAAGGACCTTGACCCCTTCTTCCTTTCCCTTGGAGACTTAGGATGAGCAGAAAAGAAAGGCAGCACTTGATTCAGACACAGGTCGGGCAACCTGAGGAACTCACTGCGGGGACTCACTGTGGGGCGGGCGGGGGTGGGCAAAGGAGGACAAGGGGCCCCCTAGAGCCCCTGCACTGCCCCGGAGGCCCACCCCCCTCCTCCCTCACAGGTCAGAGGGGGAACAGCAGCTGCCCCCCAGGCCGCGCTTGGCTGTGGGGAAGCAGAGCGGGGACTTCCACACTCACCGATTCTGGCAGCCCCTGGTTCCGGGGAGCTGAGTCAGCTCCTGCCCGCCCGCCCCAGCCCTCCACCTGGGCAAGCCCTGGCGCGCTGTACCCTGGGGCCAGGGAGCCAGCCCAGATGCCGGTCCAGCTGTTCTGGCCTCCACCAACCCTGGCTGGGTTCCCCTAACCCTGTCCCGACCCCACGCCCATGCCCACGCCCCTGACCATGCCCCTGGAGCTGCTTCCACAGACCTGTGTCCCAGAGCCGAGGGTGCTACAGACCCTGTTTGAGGATGGTGGCCCACCAGGGCTTCCTATCCCACAGGGCAGGGGCCAGCATGACGCGTGAGGACAGGGTGAGGGGGCTTGTGGGGGCATTGGGTGGGGCTTGGCTGCAAAGGTAAGAAGGGCTTCTGAAAAAGTAATCACACAAAGTAGTTTAGTGGGCGCTTACTAAGCAGATTGCGGCGTTGTGTGGTGGTATGTCGGTGTATGGAATCGCTGCGGTATAACCTCACGCTGGGGGAACCCTAATGGGCCGTGCATGACTCCCCCACACGCCCAGGACTCAAATTCCTAAAGAGAAGGTAGACATCCCAATCTATCAGCACTCAGGAAACACAGCCTTCTGGGAGGAAGTGGGGGTGCAGGGTGAGGCCAGGGCCACATCCAGGGTGGGAGGAGCTGCAGGCTGAGCAGTGGCTGCAAAAGGCCTGTGGTTGCCTCCAGGGACTGGGGAATGAGGTTGCCCTGGCCTGTCCCAGGGTCTCCCTGGGAACTGGAGGCAGTGCCCACGGGGGGACGGCACCATCATCTCCATGCCCTGCGTCGCCCCGAGCACTCCAAACACATAAAAAGCAAGAGCATGTAGTACAGGGCGGGCTCCTGGGTCCTCTGGGAAGATGGCAACATCAGGCTGCTTGTGGTGCGAGGTCAGCGTGGTCTGCATGTAGGACGTGAGTGTGACAGGTGGGTACTGTGGTGCGGAGGGCGTTAGTAGGTATGTCCTCACCAGCAAAGAAGGATGGCAGTGGGTGCAGAGTGCAAACCAGGAGCCGCAGAGGTGGTGATGGGTGCCTGGCTGCCATCTGACAAGAGGGCACCCTCCCTGGGACATGGACTCAGAAACCTGACTGCTGCCATGCCCCAGGTGCCTGGCTCCACTGCTGTCCACGGTCGGTACAAATGACGGGGTGGGGGGTGCCTGGTGCATCCAGGCTGCTCAGAAGCTTCCAGGAGGGGACATGTGGCTCTGTGCCTGGGGAAGGCAGCATCCCTGCCAGGCCCCGATGGTGACTGCCCCAGGAGGCCCGATGACAGGCCCTGCGTGCATCAGGGTCACCGATGCCTGCCAACTGCCCGTCCAACTGCCCGTTCACCTTCGAAGCATGGCCTCCGCCTGGGAGCAGACATGGGACACATGGGGCGTCCGGAGCTGCTGCTGGTCCTGTGCGGGGATGCTGTGCTCCCCCAGGAGCAGAGCACCACCCTGTCGGCCACCGTCGGCACAGCATGAACGAGAGGACTGGGTCCCCCATGGGTAAGGACTCAGACCTGACTGTGGAAGAGGTCGAACTCTGTGTCCCAGGCTGGCAACTGTGGATCCGAGGGGCCCTGGTGAGCCACCCAGACCTGCGGCCTGCTGGGCCTGAGCTAACAGGTTGGAGCCGTCTGAGGCAGTGCAGTCAGGCTGCGTGGGAAGCAGGAAAGACAGATATGTTGTCCACGCTGGCCGGCCAGGCCTCTGGGTCCCAGGGACAGAGCCTTGCCCAGCAGTGGCGGGTCGAGCAGGGTGCCCCCATTGCCCAACCACTTGGGCATTTGTTCCCTCCTGTCTCTCTCTGTGCCTCATGCCAGTTGTCCCTTGATCCCAGGCTGGCCGCTTCTCCTGCCCAGGCCCCCGGCGGCCCCACCCAGTCACCTGGGCGGCCCCGGGCTCAACTGGCCCTACAGGACTCCTGCAAACTCGCACGACCTTGGGGATGGTGCCCTGGATGTCTGGACCAGGACCCCCGCTCTGATGAAGACACCTGGCTGGTGTCCACGTGTTCTTATGTCAGAAGGGCCTCTGGCTTGCCCCCTCCTATACTCTCCTGCTCTTTACACATAGGGAGTAGTGTGCGTACAACATAGCATGGGGACAGGCGTCTCAGCCAGCGTGCACTGCCCCAGCAGGTCCCACGGCACAGGTGCCGCGGGTGGTCTGCACAGCACATCGTTGTTTCTCACCGGTCTGGAGGCTGGACGCCCCACGATCGAGGTGCTGGTGAATGTGTGGTCCAGTGAGTCCCCTGGCAGGCAGGCAGCCACCGCCTCGAGACCCTCATGGATTAGGGACACAGAGAGGGCGCTGGCCTCCTGTTTTTCCTACGGGGACCCCATGTCCACCATGGGACCACCTTCCCACCCTGTCCCCATGCAGGTCAGGACTCCCACACAAATTGGGGGCTCCAACGCCTGTCTGAGGGTCACATGGCCCACACTCGGGATCCTGAGTGCCAAAGGTGTCCCGGGCCCCATACAGATCCATGTCCATTGCTGGACAGTCATCGAGGGACAACAGGGAGCGGGGTGGTCTGCATCTGCCCCTGGCCAGCTGCACTAAGGCCCTTGCACCACACATTCTCCCCACAGACACCCCAACGGGGAGGGAAGAGTGATGCTGCATGGGGCCGCCCACTCCCTAACCTGTGAGAGGGTGCCTAGAGGGACCACGTGGACCAGGCCTCAGTGGACACTCAGAAGCCCATGCCGTGTGGTGGCCACAGGGTTTGGGCTGGGGTTCACTCCTGGTTGTCCCCTCAGCCTCACAGCTGACAGGTGTGCACACAGGGACAAGTGGGCCGCTTCCTCCCGCAGTGCTGGGGCCGTGGTGCCCATCTGTCTGGGTGAGGGTGAGGCTGTGACCCTGCTGGCTCCAGGGAAGGCTGATGGGCCTGCGGGTCTGGGGGGGCAAGGCCGCCGCACTCCTGCTGTACCCACTTCCGTTACCTTGCACCTGGCGCCGTGATTCACCCCTCGAGGAATTCACTGTATTTCCGCAGGCAGGGTGCCATCCCAGAGGGCGCCCACACCCTGCTGCCCGGCTGGATGTCATGCCCGCGACCTGAAGGCCCCTCAAAGCTAGGGCGTCCCTCATGAATGCACCCTGACCCAGCACCCTGTCTCGCTCTGAGCCTGTACCCGGACCCAGCTCCAAGACCCCTGCTGGCTGACCACACGGCAGAGGGGCCAACGTCCAGGAGCAGGTGATGGTGGTCTCCCCAGGTCTGGGAGACAGCCCCCAACTTCTAGAAGACGTGCTGTGGAGGTAAAGTGCAAGCACAACACGACACCTCTGCACGGCACCTCTGTGACCCCTGGGAAGGTGGGTGACACGAGCCATGGGGAGGGGAGCGTGCTGTGTGGACAGTGGCCCTGGACTCCGGTCCCGGCCTGTGGCTGAGGCCAGTGAGCCCTGCCCATCGCCCGCCAGCGCTAATGGTTTTCCCCTCCCAGGGAGTGCATGGTGTCAGTGGGTGGGCACCTGGCCAGGCCCTCCTGCTCAGGGTGGAGCGGGCGCTGGCTGGGACACGCAGGGAGGAAGGCCCAGGCCCCAGCCTGGGCTGGCGGCCGTCATCCGCCGGGGCTTCGCCATGATGGCGCGATGGGGCAGGGGGCAAAACAAATCTCAGCATGTGTGGGGCGCCCGCCCATGGGCTGTGGGCACCGTACTGCCTTCACTGGGGCCCCTGTGTCGGGGGCAGGTGTCAGAGAGAGGGGTTCTTGGGGGGTTTGGCTGGGCCTGGGAGACTTCATGCTTTACCTCCTTGCTGGCCTCCACCTCCCCAGCCTCCAGCCACCCTGTACCGAGGCTCCCGGGGCTGGGGGAGCTGAGTGCTGGCCGAGTGGGTCCACGTGTGCCTGGCCTTCACCTGCAGCCACCACTCCAGCCCTGCTAGCTGCCTCCTCTGGGCCATGCAGAAGCCTGGCTCTACTCCAGCTTGTCCTTTCACATCTAGACCACTGGTGAGGGCGAGGCCGAGGGGCAAGGCCACCTCCTGTCATCCGAGGGCACAGAGTGAGCATAGCGCTCCGCTGGGTGTCTGCAGAGGAGGGCTTGCTGGGCCCCTGGCTCTCCCCCTGGGGACCATGTGCCGGGTGTCACTGAGACACCCGGTTCCATTCACAGGCCGGATCCATGGCTACGTGGCTGGTCGGTGGTCCTGGGAGCTGAGGGCCGCCCAGCAGACGGGGGCTCTGTCCTCCCTGGGGGCCCACCTGCCTGGGCCTCTGGGGCTGCTTTTCTCTCTCTCCATGGGGTGGGGTCCGGGGAGGGCCCGGGGCCCCCTGGCCCCTGCCCCTGCTGCCCCGGTCTGCGCCGGGCCATCCCTCCCTGCCCGCAGCACACCCCCCTGCACCCCTGCTGCCCCGCCGGCTGAGCCAGGATTACTGACACATACTTTGAGCAAGTCCTGGCAGGCGGGCAGAGGCTCCTATGCCCGCGGCCATGCATTTGCCCGCTTCCCTGGGCGGCAGCGGCACGTTTTGTCAGGGAAGGAATGTGGAAGCACCAAAGTGCGAGACACCTTCAGGGTGTCACCTGGGGAGGCCGGGAGGGAGACCGAGGCAGCGCTGCCCAGTATGTCCTGGGGACTGGGGCCCAGAGCTGGGAGCTCAGCTAGCGGGTATGGGAACGCCCGGCAGTGTCCTTTTGTCCCCCCGGGGGGTTTCTGTTTCTCGCGGGAAAGATTCCATCACTCACTCGCTCATTCATTCGTTCATTCATTCATTCGCTGGGTCCAGGATGGGAATCTTCCTGGGCAGCTGTGGGCTGAAGGGTGGAGCAGGGGAGGGACTGAGCCCAGAGACTGTGTGGGGCTTCACAGCGGGTATGTGGGCACCGCCCTTCTGCTGGCTCTGCAAACAGGGGCTCAGGGCCCTGGGGCCTCTGCATCCTGTGCCTTCTGGGGCCTGCGCACCTGCTTCCCGTGATGGGCAGCTCATCCCCTCTTGGCATCGTGTGGGCACTACTGTCATCTCTGGGAAGCTGGCCCAGGACCCACCCTGCCTCCTGAGGCTTCTCGATCCTTTGACCAGGCTTGGGGGGGAGGGGGCAGCTGCAGAGTGTGCACCTGCCGGTGTGGGCAGTCACTCGCGGAGGGGTGCCAGTCCAGGGAGATGTCCCTCACTTGGGCTTCCTGGTCGATGAAGGTGCAGCTTGACCTAACAACTTGGGTTTTGGGTTTTTTTAAATTTTCCTATCCCTTATTACAGAGTACATAAAATCCTGCATAAAAAATAGAGCAAAAGAAAGCACAACTGGCATGTTGTCCCCAAGTGGCCTTTCAACTTCTGTCATTTCTTCACGGACAACCATCCGGATGGCTCTGGCCTGGAGGCCACTGTGACTGGTCCTGGGTTGCACCCGCAGGATGGTGGCAGCGCCCCCAGGGACCCCTGCAGCCAGCAGAGGGAGGCCTGCACACAGGACCCACCTCAGGAAATGTGGCTTTACCACATTTTATACTTTTTATACATTTTATACCACTTTATACTCTAAGACCATTTCCACCCCCATTGTGTTGCCGCCCAGTCCTCCTGCCCCACCACAAAGGATGCTAGCAGGTTTATGCAAATATGACAGAAAATCATCTTATTAAAAGGTGAGCCCAGTGAGGTGTGGGGACACAGCCTGGGAGAGCCGGTCCTGAGTGGGGGGCAGCCAGGTTGGGGGTGCTGGAGGCTGGGGAGACTCATGTGTGGTGCCCTGCAGGGGCAGGAGGTGAAGTGTGCCCACCCGGTGGCTCTCTAGAACAGGTGCTCTGACCATGTATCTTTGACCCATGGCCCTGGATACGAGGATGCCACTGGTGGCCGTGTGGAGGGACGCTGTCCCCAGCACCCTGAGATCCTACAACACCAGAGGGGTCAACCTGCTGTCTGGAGTCCTCTGGTCTTAGGGCCTTGCTACTGTCCTTAGCAGCCTTAGGGCAGCAGATGGAGACCGAGAGGCAGGCAGAAGGAGCAGGGAGACTGGAGCAGTGATGGGCAGGGCCACCCTGGGGAGGGGTGCAGGGGTGCAGATTCACCAGAGACAGGGCAGCTCAGGAAGGGCGTCTTGTCCGTGGGCCCTGCTGCCTGTGAAGTTCAGCCCTCAGGTCCCACTCACCTGACACAGGTAACCCCTCACCCCTCCTCTTTGCCCCCTTGAGGCTGGTGCCTCAGGGGCACCCCCAGAATGCCCCTGGCCAGCCACCTACCTGAACTTGAGGTGCACCTGCACCCCACAAACCGCGGGCACAAGGAGACCCAGGTGGGGGCCAGAGGGGCGGTATGGGGGGAGGGCCAGGCAGAGAGAAGGCTCTGGAAGGTGGAGGCATTGGCTGCTGAGCAGGCCCTCCTGGGGCCAGAGCTCCTTCCAGTTGGGAGTCTGCCGCCAGCAAGTGCATGGGGGACATTGGTGGGTGGAGCGAGAAGGCCCTCTGAGGAAGAACCTGGGGGGGCCTCACTGGGGTACATTTTGGGCCAGTCCCCGTGTTGTCTGCTCCAGGGCCCAGCCTCTGTGCTGGAGAGCTTGCTGTGCTGGGGAGAACCAGGTGGTCGCTGGCCACTGGGGCTATAACTCCAGGGCAGAGAGGGTGTGGGGTCAGCAGCAAGGGCAGGCTGGGCCCAGGGGGTTACAAGACACCCTCTGCCCAGACTCGGGGACACAGGCTGAGGGAGCCCAGAGTGCACCATGGGGCGCTGGCACCTACTGAGTGCTCTGCGCGTCCCCTCGACACTGAAGCCATCCAGCATCTGCAGGGCCCTCCTGCAGTTCTAACTCTGAGCATCCTGGTGTCCCAGGGGAGGAGGAGCCTGCAGTGTGCAGCTCTGTCAAGGCTCTGCTCCCTTCTCTGCAGTCCCCCTGGTCCTGCCCAGAGGAGCCCAGAGACACACTCTCAGCATCAGGTGTTGGGACTGTGTCTGCATGTCCCTGAGGCTGGGCTGGGACCTGCCCCGGCACCGCGGGTGAGGGATGTTTCCGCGAGTGCTGGGGAGCGGGTGGCCCTTGGGATTCCTGCAGGGCAGCTGCCAGGAGCGCTGGCTCCTCCTCCCCCTCCACCCTCCCACCAGGAGCCACACCAACATCAAAAGCCTAATTACTCCCGATTTGGGCTGTTTCCTCATCCTTCCCGCAGGTGAGAAAGCCCCCGTTACTTTCACTTTTATATGCAAGGTGTGCAGAGGGGGGGGGGCATAGCTTCGTGGGGGAGAGAGGATGAAACACCACAACCAATTAGGGAGGCTGGGTGTGAAGGTGAGAAGTTATAAAGATGAGACCCTCAGCGCCACGGGGAGGAGGGCAGGGAAAGGAGGAGCCTCCAGGGTAAGCTCCGCCAGGTAGGATGTGAACACAGGAAGGCTTTCCCTTGCTGGATGCTGTTGAAGCGGAGCCTTTCCATGTGTGCCCTCCTCGCCATTCCGCCTGCAGTCGGTGCAGAGATGGCTCCCTCCTGTCCAGCTGGTCTGCGGCCAGACAGGAGGCCAAACCAGCCGCCCCCAGTGCACCCCTGAGCTGGTGTGTGCTACAGGGGCCTCTCGTTAGGAAGCAGAATCACTGAGGGGGGTTTCCATGGCACCCCTTCTCTCTGGGGCCAAACAGGGATTGGGTGAATTGCTGAGTGCAAGGGCTCCTCCCCACCTGCCTGGAAAATGCGGGGCTGCACCCAGTCCACTGGAGCATGTGCCGGCCCATTCAGATGGAACACACCTAGCCCAGGTGCGAAGAGGAGCACACCTGTGTGTGTATGCGTGTGGGGGGTGTCAAGGCCAGGGAGCCTCAGGGCCAACAGGACACAGATCCCAAGGTGTGGGGAAGGTCGCCAGCAGGCTGGTGGCAGGGCTCTTCCCTTTGGGAGCAGCGGCAGGGGCGAAGGGAGCTTCCTCCTGCGCCCAGGAATGCGGCGGCGGCAGAGTCTAATTAGAAGCCTGCGCCGGAGCGCGGCCGGGGGCTCTCTCGGACTGTACCCCCCCGCGGCCGCAGGCACCGCCGCCCCAGCCCACGCTCCGAGCGACGGGGCGCTGCAGGTGCGGTGTGCGCCGTGAGGCCGCCGGGGTCCCCGAAGGGCCTCGCCCAGGTCCCTGGGCCGGCCTGTGCCGCCCCTCCCGCCCCGCCCCGCCCAGCTGCATCGGGACCCGCGGCGCCCCTGCTCCCGAACCATCTCGGAGAGAAAAATTATTATCGGATTAGATGTACTTCAGCTGGCTCGGTTCCCCCCCTTCCCCTCGGTGTAATTATTATAATACCAGGCAAGCCGTCGGAGCCGGTTCCTGTGTGTGTGTGTGTGTGTGTGTGTGTCTGTGTGCACATGTGTGCGCGCACTCCCCAGCAGGCATGTGTGGGGGAACCTTCTCTCCAGCTCCAGGCATCCCCTCAGCCACCACCGTCAGGTCTCCGGACTCCGCCAGCGCAACCCGGCACCCCGCTGCTGCGTGACCTTCGCTGGCGGGCCTCTGCCTAATCAGATACCCGGGGGGAGGGTGGCCCTGACTCCCCCTCGCCCCACTCCCACCCCGTCTGTGTGCAGCAGACCCTGCGGACCTGCCCTTGGTTGGTCGGCACCTTCAACTCTTTTTTGCTAGGGTCTCCCTGCAGTGTGCGAGCTCTGGGCGGAGGGCGCGGCCCCCAGCCTCGTCACTTCGGAGCCTCCTCGCCCTCCCTCCGGGCCCAAGGCTGCGAGCAGAGGCCCCTCGGGACACCCTCCCTGTGCGCACACACAGAGCCGGGAGGCGGCAGGGCTGGCGCTGGCCCCAGTGGCCGCCACTCCCGGCGGGTCCTGCTGTCTTTACGCAACCGCCCGCCGCAAGCGGCTCGGGCTCGTCTCACCCACTTTGTGTCGAGGTGTGCGCGTGTGTGCGTGCGACACGGTCCTTGGGGAGGTGCACCCGCTCGCCCTCCTGGCTTCTGGCCTCAGGCTGCCTGGCTGTTCATGCCGTCTCTGCGGACAGCGTTCCCGCCTCTGCCCAGGCGCTGCGCCCCTTCCGACGCCGGCGGGCCCCACCAAGCCCGGGACGCCAAAGTCCCCGGAAGCTCCGACACCCGCGTCCCAGCCCCGGCCCCAACAGGTCGAAAGTGGCCGCCAAGGAAAACAAGCCGCCCGCGCCCGCGGAGCCGGAGGGGCAGGGCGCGGGCTCCGGGCCACCGCGGGGCCCTGCCCGAGGGGACCTCCGAGACCCAGGCGGACGCGAAGGAGACTCACTCACCACCAGATCGGGTAGCTGCCCAGCGCCTGCTTCAGGCCGTAGAGGAATAAGAAGTATCCGAGCAGGGCCATCGCCGGGCGGGAGAACGCGGAGGTCCGGGAGTCCACCCCGAGAGCACCGGCGCCGGACCCGGCCAGGCCCTGGGAGCTGGCGGGCGGCGGCGCTGGGCCCTCCTGCGGCCGCGAGGTGCGCGGGGTGCGCGGGTGTGCGCCGGTGCGCGGACTCCGAGGGCGGCGCTGCGCCAGGTGGGCCGGCGGCCGGGCGGCGGGCCGGGGCCCGGGGCGGCGCGGGACGGCGGGGGCGGGGCAGCGCCGCGGGGGGCGCCCGCCGGGGCTGGGGCTGGGGCCGGGGCCGGGGCGGGGCGGGCAGGGGGCGGGCAGGGGGCGGGCGGGGCCCTGGAGCTGGGGCGGGGGCGGCGGCTGCGGCCCTTCCCGTGGCTGCGGGGAGCGCGGGGTGCGCGGGGTGCGCCAGCTCCCAGGGCCGCGCTGTGCCAGATGGGCGGCCGCTTGGGCGGCCGGCGGAGGCCGGGGACGGGGTGGTCCGCAGGCGTCCCCTCCGAGCTCCAGGACCGCGCCGTGGCGGGGAACCCCGCGCGCCCCGCGCTCGCCACCGGACGCTCTGTCTGGCTCCCGCTCGCGCTCCCACTGCGGCTCTGCCGTGCGCGCCCTCCTGCTCTCAGAGTGGCGGGACTGCACTCCCTTTCTTCCGTCTCCTTGGCACGGGGACCCGTTCCTCCGAGGCCAGGTCGGCGCGAGCTGCTCTCGGCTGGTCCACCGGGAACCGAGCTGCCCGCGCCGCTCGCTGCGGACCGCGGCGGTGCTGAAGGCGGCCTGTCCCGGGGACGGCGGCTGGGTGGGCGGCCAGGGTGCAGCCCCTTATCTGAAGGCTGGGATGGGGACCTGGGCTGTCTGGAGCGCAGGTGTTGACGCCTCCAACTTGTCCCCCACACCCCACCAGGAGAGAGGACGCCCAGTGCGTGGCGCCTCCGGGGAGGGCAGTGTAGCCACGGGTCCCGCTCTGAGACCTCCAATTCCGGGGTCTGCCCAGCTCTGCTAGTCTCCTCAGCCAGAGGGATTTCGGACAATTTAGGTAAGCCTTACGCTTTAGTGTGGGGGAAGGGCGAACCAGAGAGGGAACGTGACTTACCCAAAGTCTCAAAGAGTGGTAGCAGTACCCAACCCCCTCCCCGCCCCCGCCGGCAGTCCCGGGAGCCCTGCTTGCACATTCTGGGGTAGGTCGAGGGACCCCAGGGGGACTTTCATTGGGGAAGGGAAGACCCAAATCCTGAACTCTCCCAGCTTCCCCTGGGCACAGGTGAGAGAGGGTCTGAGCACGCCCTGCCCGTGGTGGGAGGCGACCGTCAGTCTCCGCGAAGCACAGCAGGAATTCGTGTCACCACGGTGGGGTAAAGGAAGCAGAACTGCAGCTTGAAATCCCAACTCCAGACTCTTCTCTGGTGTCTCTTGTCCTGTGGACCCCCTGCCCCCCATGAGTCCCCTCAAGCTGGGCCTTATTGCCTGGTCCACCGTGGGAGCCCCATGGAGAGGCCACGGTTTGGGCATGTGGCCGCTTCTCCAGGCAGGGGTGGCTTAGTGAGCTTCCAGGTTTGGCGCTGAGAACCAGGGGCGGGTCACACCCACTGCATGCTGCCCCCACCCACTGTGGTTTCCCCATCTGCCGAGAGAGGCAGTCCCAGGGTCACCTGGGTGACAGTGTCAGGAGTCCCTTCCCAGATACAGAGCTAGAGCCCTTCTCTTTCTTTTTTTCTTTTTTTCTTTTTTAAATAAATTTATTTTTATTGGAGTTCAATTTGCCAACATACAGAATAACACCCAGTACTCATCCCATCAAGTGCCCCCCTTAGTGCCCGTCACCCAGTCACCCCCACCCCCCACCCACCTCCCCCTCCACTACCCCTAGTTCATTTCCCAGAGTTAGAGTCCTTCTCTTTCAAGGAAACCTTCCTCCACACCGCCTTTGGGATCCAGTTAAGTCTATGCATGCCCGGACCCTCTACCTGCCCCCCCTTTTCTCCGTCACTGCAAGCCCCCCACCTGCAGCGGGAAGGAGAGAAGATTCTGGAATGAAACAAGGTGGGCGGGAAGGGAGCTGGCTCCCCTCCTCTGGACTTTCCCTCTCTCTCAGCGAAAATCCCACCCAATTATCGCATTACCGGAGACCTGGGCTGTGTGAGTGGAGTGGGGGCTGCGCTGAGGCGGCAGGCTCCCCACCCCCCCCCCACCCCCCCCGCCCTGGCTCTGGGGCCAGGGAATTAGAGCCATTATGGGGAGCCCCCAGTGGCTGCTGGCTCTGCGCACACAACGGGGAAGCTATCCAAGCCCAGGGGGGCTCTACTCAGAATGGAGCTGATGGGCAGTTGCCCCACCTGCCAGGTCCCTTGGGGCTGGGTGTGCTGCTGGCTTCTCCCTCTTTCGTCCCTGCCTTGCTGTGCAGGTGACTGACAGGGAGGGGAGCATGAGCTGAGCAGCCCCCTGTGGTGCAGGGGGAGACAGTGGAGTTCCCTGAGGATGTGCATCTTACATGTCTTTGGTGGTGGCCCTGGGCTGGGGGCTCCCAGAGCCCTTCCTTCCCCTGCTGCGGTCTCAGTCAGAGCCTCCGCCCCTGCCTTTGAGCACAGAGATAAGGGGATCAGGACCCTGGAGGGCAGGTTGGCCTGGTGGGGGCTCACATGGAGGGATGGAGGGGGTCCTGCTTTATTGTCTGGGTGTCCTCAAGGCTCCGGAGTCTGTTTCCTGAGACCCCAGAAGCATGGGGTTGGGATGGTGTTCCTTCCAGCTTCCTGACTTCCAGATGGGAATTCTTCAGGAGGGTAAAGGGCAGCTGGGTAAGTGTTTGCTGGGCGCCCTGCTCCAGAGGTGCCTGCCTTGGCCTTGGCACCCTTCCTCCTGCAGTGCCCCCTGCTGTCTCACAGAGGACAGATTGGCCTGAGGACTCCCTGTGAATGGGTGACCTGGGTGGAAGAGTCCCAGAGGCCCCCGGGGGAAGAAGTCACGTCCCAGGAGCTCTGGAAGCCCAGATGGGGGGCACTTTGCTTTGTGAGAGAGGCAGCCCCATCTGTGGCCGAGTGTCCGGGGTCAGTTCTTACTGTTTACTCACTTGCTTCCTGGCAGGGAGGGTCTGGGCAGCCAGGGGAAGGGCCACGGGCAGGGTGAGAGGAGGGCCTGGGATCCTGGGGATCACCCAGGGACAGCCACTCGTCAGGGCGGGTGCTCACACCCAGAGCTGGACTTGCTTTCCTGCCTCACCTCTCGCGGAACCCAGTCCCAGAGTCCCTGCCCAACTCAGCAGCCACTTGGTCCAACACTGAACATAGGACTCAGGAGGTCTCTGAAAGAAACACAATGTGTAACCCGTTCTCCTGTGTCTGCCGCAGCGTCTCATGTCACTGCTGCTGGCTTTTCATTGTGGAAGCAGCCAGGGCCCAGCAGAGACCGTAGGCATCTCTCCCATGGATAATGCCCCAGCTCTGGGTCTGCAGTGCCCTGGGGACTTGCTGGGGTGCCCTGGTGTGCCTTGGCACACCATTTGGGAACCATGGTTCTTATAAGCAGGACCAGCAGGGGCTGGGGGAGGGGAGGTCTGCCGTCACACTGGGCCACGTTCCCTCTCATCTTGTGCTCTAAGAGCCTCCTCTCCAGCCCAGATTTGGGTCAAATTTTACTCGCTCTTGATTTCCAGAACATTCTCCTTGTAGTTGCAAGCTATCCCATCAGACAACTTCTCTGAGACCCTCTGAGCACAGTGATGATGCCATGTGCCCTGGGGTCCTAGCCCTGCCTGGCATCCTGGGAAGCCACGTTCAAGGAAGTTCAGAGCAGCTCACTGCCAACTTTCCTCACACCCCAGACAGACTCCAGGCAGGATGAGGGTGGTGGTGGTGGTGTCTCTGGATTATGTTAGCCTCAGAAGTAAGTCCCTCCAGGTCTGAATGCCAGTGATGGGGCTCTGGGCCTCAAGGTGGGGCAGAGAGGGTGTGTGTGGAGCGTGTTCCCGCAGGGAGCACGTATGATCCATGTGGTTTCTCCCCATGCGCTGGAGTTCCCCAGGACTGGGAGCTTGCCGAAGTGTGGGGTGGTCCTTCTGGGAACCAACCTGTCCATCATCTCAAGTTATCCTCCACGATGGGCGCTCCCCCAGCCTGGGCCAAGACCAAAGCCCGGACCAGCCTCTCCTTGCACAGGGGAACTGCATTTGGGGGTGTCTGGAACCTCCTCCAGCGACCACCATGGCTTCGTGCTGGGGAATCAGCAGCCACCCAGCCTGCCCCTTTGGGTGTCCCATGGGAGGCTGCCCTCAGAGGCTTGGTGAGTTAATGTCGTCCGAAGCTGGACTCCTGTGTGCATTCTGGGCTGTGCAACCCTGGCTCCTGTGTCTCACTGCCCAGCCTCCTGCCCCTGGCTCTGGTTAGGACAGGGCCACCTTGCAGGTCCCTGGCAGACCCTGTGCCCCTTGCAGTTTGCATTGTACTTGAGCCTGCTGTTCCCGGTCACTCGGATGGACGGAAGTGGCCTGGTCATGTGGGAATCCCAGTGTCATGGAAGGGGGGCAGCAGGCTGTAGCTCCCCAAGTAGCCACACAGTGCATTGTCCCTGAAGGAGCATTTGCTCTGGACATGCTGGCATCACCCAGCCACAGGGGCAGGAGACCCAGAGCAGTTGGAAAGTAGAGCCACTGGATCTCGGCATCAACTGCTTCCCAAAGCAGGGAGCCACAGGGAGAGTCTTAGGACAGTGAAGAAACAGAGAATGGGGTAAAAATCAGCAGAGTGGTCCTGCAGTCCTGCCAGCAGCGCAGTGTAGTCAGCTGTCCTGGAGGCCAGGAAGGTGTGTGTGTGTGGGGGGCTTGAATGCTGGCACCAGGTCCTCGCTCACCCACCTGCAAGAGGAGAACGTGAGTCAGCTGGACTGACCACGACAGCTGCTTCTGGGCCGACAGCACCACCATGTGGAGATGCTGAGGGAGGTGTGGTGGCGTCGCTGCCAGAGTCACAAAGGGCCTGCAGGCCTGGGGCTCAGCTGTAGATGGAGCAGGCTCAGCACCCTTCTGCCCCCTGGTGGCACACTCTCCTCCTGGCAACAGTGGTGCCCACATTAGGTGTGGCTTGCGAACTGCGTGATGCTGAGATGGCTCTAGACGTGGTGTCACTACCCCCAGGGCAGGAGTCACAGCTCAGGCCACCCCGGGGGTCAAGATTGAGGTTCGTGAGGTGAGTGTTCAGTGTCCAATGAGGACACGGCCTGGGCGGTGGTGTCCTCCCTGTGCTGCCCATGACTTGCCCGCAATGTCTGACTCCCCCTACCCAAGACTCTCTTGTGTGCACCCCTAGTGCCACCTTGGGGCTCCCTGGGCTGAGGAAGCAGGATCACCTCCCCACACCTCAGCTTTGGGCTCAGTGGGTCAGGAGGGGTGGGCAGGTCAGGGCCCAGGGCTGGGACTGACAGTGTCTCCACTGGCCACTCCCTCAACCTTGCTCTTCTCCAGCTGAAATGGGATCTGGTGACATGTGTCCTGAAAAGCTCCATTCCCCCCGCCCCACACACACACCTGCTCTGCAGGTCCTCTTGCCCAGCTTCCCCATCAGCTCCTCCTCTGCCCAAGAAGACAGTGTTTCCAGCTGCCAGGCTGGTCCAGGAGAGTCAGGAAAGCATGTGTTCCTGCCTCCCACTCAGCAATCACCCCCTGTCTCTAATTTTCCACCTGTTCACAGCTCCCCACTCTTAGTCTAGAGGCTAGGTGCTACTTTAAGTGGTATCATTTCTTCCCATTTCCAGTTCCATTATTTGTTGCTACTATGTAGAAATACCACTGATTTTAGTACATTGAACATGTGTCCTTCGTAAACTCACTTGTTAGTTCTACTGGTTTTTTTTTCATAAGTTCTGGAGGATTTTCTACACAGACATGGTGTCATCTGTGAATAGAGACACTTCTATCTCACTTTCAATTTGGGATACCTTTTATTTCTTTTTCTTGCCTTATTACATTAGCTGGAAATGACAGGATAGGGTCAATAACCAGACCCTCTTCTTGATTTAGGGGCAGATTCTGAACAGGCATGCACTGTTTCATTTAGATATGATGCCAGTGGAAGATTTTGTATAGATGCTCTTTATCAGGTTGACGAAGTTCCCTTGTATTCCTCATGAGCTGAGTTTTTATCCAAACGTCAGAATTTGCCCACTGATTTTCTTCATCTATTGAGACAATTGATGGTTTTTATTTTTTATTTTTTAGTCTGTTAATATACATAATGGTATTAACTGATGTTTAAATATCAAGCCAACCTTGCATTCCTGGGATAAATCCTGTTTGGTCATGATGTACTGTCCTCTTTATATACTGTTCAATTGGAAATGCTAAAACTTAGTTAAGAATTTTTGCATCTATGTTCATGAGGGATATTGGTCTGGTATCTTCTTTCCTTATAATATCTGTCTGATTGGGGCATCAGGATAATCCTGGTCCACACGGACTCCTTAGGAATATCACAACCTCTTTAATGTCCTAGGAGAGTTTGTGGAGAATTGTTAGTATTTTTCTTGTATGTTTAGTAGAACATGTGCTGGTCAGCACCCAGGGATGACTTGAGGAGCACTCTGCAGGTCCTGGGAGTGCTGTCCATGTGGTCTTGTCCTCTCTGGTGCTCTGTTTTATGAGCTCCAGCCAATCTGGATTCATAGACCCCCAACTCTCTCCTTATCCAGGAGGGCTGGGTCCTTCTCCTTGTGGCATAGGGGACTTTTTCCCATTGGCCTGGCAATTCCTACCTTGCTTTTTATCCGTCTTTTAAGGATGACTGTCCTACAATGGCTGACACTCATTCCCTGTGGTTTCGTGTATTTTCCCCATTACTTTTCTGTTGTTTGTTGTTGTTTTATATAAGAAGGTAAATCCATTCCCCATTACTCTGCCTGGGATGGAAGCAGAAGTCTTGATGTCAGTCACATTGATTTTAGTTCTGCTAGTGGGTGCAAAGTGGTGGCTCACTGCAGTTTTGATTTGCACTTTTTCTCATAACATCTGTGTATCTTCTTACTTTGAAGTATCTGTTTGATCATGGTGAATAATTTTCTTAATGTACTGTTGGATCCTATTGGCCAGTATCTTGTTGAGAATTTTTGCAGCCACTCTGGAAAACTGTGTGGAGGTTCCTCAAACAGTTAAAAATATACCTGCCCTACGACCCAGCAATTGCACTGCTGGGGATTTACCCCAAAGATACAGATGCAATGAAACGCCGGGACACCTGCACCCCGATGTTTATAGCAGCAATGGCCATGATAGCCAAACTGTGGAAGGAGCCTCGGTGTCCAACGAAAGATGAGTGGATAAAGAAGATGTGGTTTATGTATACAATGGAATATTACTCAGCTATTAGAAATGACAAATACCCACCATTTGCTTCAACGTGGATGGAACTGGAGGGTATTATGCTGAGTGAAGTAAGTCAGTTGGTGAAGGACAAACATTATATGTTCTCATTCATTTGGGGAATATAAATAATAGTGAAAGGGAATATAAGGGAAGGGAGAAGAAATGTGTGGGAAATATCAGAAAGGGAGACAGAACGTAAAGACTGCTAACTCTGAGAAACGAACTAGGGGTGGTGGAAGGGGAGAAGGGCGGGGGGTGGGAGTGAATGGGTGACGGGCACGGGGGGTTATTCTGTATGTTAGTAAATTGAACACCAATAAAAAATAAATTAAAAAAAAGAAGTATCTGTTTGAGTGTTTTACTCATTGTTTTATTGAGATTTTTGCCTATTTTTTTATTTGTAGGAGTTCCTTATACATCCTGGATGCAAGTCCTGTGAGTGTGGTTTCATGAAAATTCACCACATGTGTAGAACCCTGGTCTTGTGAACCTCCTCCGTCACCTCAAAAGCCTCCCTATGTGGCTCCTTTCATCCACCACTGGTGTGTCCTCCATTCTCAGTAATGTCCTTTTGAGAATGTCATATCAAGGAATCATGTGTTAGGCGACGCTTTGAGACTGTCTTTCACTTGGCAGAATGCCTTTGAGCTTCATTGAATCATTGTGTTTATCAATAGTTCATTCCTTCTTGTTGCCCCCACCGCAGGGGGGCACTATGTTTGTTACTCATTTGCCCTTTCTCCTGTTGAAGGCCATGTGAGTCTTTACCAGTGTTTGGCAATTGTGAGTAGAGCTGCTCTAAACTTCAGTGTGCGTGTTTTTTCGTCTGAACCAAAGTTTTATTTTTCTCAGGAGTAAATACCTAGGAGTAGGATGAAAGGTCACATGGCAAACATGTGTTTGACTTTATAAGAAGCTACCAAACTGTTTTCCAGACTGGCTGCACCATTTTGCATTCCCATTAGCAACATATACATTCCAGTTGTTTTTGCTTCCTGGTTAATACTTTGCATTTCATCGTCAGGGTTGTTTTTCCTTTTTTAAATCTTAACTGTTTTAATAGATGTGTAGTCATTGCTCATCATGGTCTTCACATACATTTCCCAATGGCTAATGTGGGTAAGCACCCTTTCATGGACCACTTTGCCTTCTGGGTATCCTCTTTGGTGACATATATTTTCAAATCTCTTATGCATTAAAAAACCTTTTTTATTTAAAAATAACCATAGATCTGGGGTGCCCAGGGTATCAGCCAGTTAAAATGTCCAACACATTGGTTTCAGCTCAAGTGCTGATCTCAGGGTCATGGGATCAAGCCCCAAGGCAGGCTCTGCATTCAGTGGGGAGTCTGCTTCTGCTCACTCTCTCCCTCTGTTTTTCCCCCAGTCTCTCTCTCTCTCTCTCTCACACATTCCCTCTCTCAGATAAATAAATAAATAAATAAATAAATAAATAAATAAATAAATAAATAAATCTTTTTTTATAAATTTATTTTTTATTGGTGTTCAATTTGCCAACATATAGAATACCCAGTGCTCATCCCATCAAGTGCCCCCCTCAGTGCCCGCCACCCAGTCACCCCCACCCCCGCCCACCTCCCCTTCCACCACCCCTAGTTCGTTTCCCAGAGTTAGGAGTCTTTCATGTTCTGTCTCCCTTTCTGATATTTCCCACTCATTTTTTCTCCTTTCCCCTTTATTCCCTTTCACTATTTTTTATATTCCCCAAATGAATGAGACCATATAATGTTTGTCCTTCTCTGATTGACTTATTTCACTCAGCATAATACCCTCCAGTTCCATCCACATCGAAGCAAATGGTGGGTAATAAATAAATCTTTAAAACTAACTAAATAAATAAAAATAACCATAGATCCACAAACAGTAGTGCATAGAGTTTCCATAGGCTCTTCATTTACTTTCCCTCCAGGGCTACATTTTATGTCATTACAGTACAGTTGTCAAAAGTGGGGAACTGGCATTGGTATAATGTCTGTTAGCATTTCTCATTTCATCTGCACTTTGTCACCACCATCACAATCAAGGTAGGGACCTCTTGCACCACCACACTGCTCCCATTCAGGTTACCCATTTACAGACCCACTCACCACTCCCCTCAAATCCCTACCCTGGCACCACAAATCTGTTTGTCATCTCTATAATTCTGTCATTTCACAAAGGCTGTACACATGGAATCACACAGCATGTGACCAGATTGGCTTCTTCATTAGCACAATGTCCTTGAGATCCATTTAGGTTGTTGTGTGGATCAATAGTTATTTTTTTATATTGGTAAATATGACATTGAATGGATATCCTAGAGTTTGATGAGCCATTCACCTACTCAGGGATTTTGGTTGTTTGCATTGTTTTAGCCATTACAAATAAAGTAGGCCATTTACATTTAATGTAATTGTTGATATGTCGTGGCTTATGTCTGCCATTTTCTTTGTTTTCTGTTTGTTCCCTCTTTCTCTGTTGTCTCTCTCCTACATTCCTGTGGTTTACTTGAACATTTTCTAAAATTCCATTTTAACTACTGTGCTTGTGAATGTATGACTTTGTAAAGCTTTTTTACTGGTTGGTCTAGGTGTGTATATAACATCACAGGCTACTGGAGTAGACATCTTGCCAGTTTGAGTACTGTGTAGAAAGCTTACATTCCTTTACAAGACATTGTATTGGTTCCAGAGCATCCTTCTGCCATCCCTCATTTAAAATATAATCATCCTAGGGGATCCCTGGGTGGCTCAGTGGTTTAGCGTCTGCCTTTGGCCCAGGGCATGATCCTGGAGTCCTGGGATCAAGTCCACATCAGGCTCCCTACTTGGAGCCTGCTTCTTTTTCTGCCTGCGCCTCTCTCTCTCTTTGTCTCTCATGAATAAATAAATAAAATCTTAAAAAATATATAATCATCCTAAACATTTTCTCCTCAAACTTTAAGAACCACACCACACAATCTTATAATTTTTGCTCAAACCATCAAACACAATTTAGAAAACTCTAGTGGGGGAGGAAATTCTATTGTATTTATCTACGTTTTTATTCCTTCTTTCATAATATTCCTTGATTCCATCCACTACTTCCTTTCTGCTCCATGAACTTCTCTTTATCATCTTCTCAGACTGGGTCTACTGGGGACACATTCTTTTCATTTTCCTTCTTCTGCAATGTCTTCACTTTCTCTTCATTACAGAAGGATTTTTTTTTTTTGGACTGGCTATAGAAGTCTAGGTTGACAATTCTTTTCTCTCAGTGCTTGAAACATATACCACTTCCTTGGCCTCTGTGGTTTCTGATGAGAAAAACACCACTCTAGTGGTTTTCTAGGTTGGTAAGGTGTCTCTTTCCTCTTGATGCTTTCAAGATTCTTTCTTTGTCTTAGCTTTCCCAGGTTTGACTTTGATGAGTCCTGGTGGGCATTGTAACCATGGATCTGGCCAGGGTTTGCTCAGCTTCTCCAGTCTGTAGGTTTATGTTTTTCACCAACTCTCTCAGCCCAGCCCTCTTTCTCCTGTCTTTCCAGGATCCCGGTGACACAGGAGACGTTCTGTTGTCCTCGGGTCCCTTGGGGCTCTGTTCTTTTCTTTCTGCTTTCTTTCCACTCTTCAGATTGGGTGGTTTCAATTGTTTTGTCTTCACATTCCCTGATTCTTTTCTCTGTCCTCTTTGTTCAGCTGACATGCCTGTGCTTTGAGATATTTATTTAGTTGCATTTTTCAGTTCTAAAATTTCTGGTTTGGTTCTCGTTTATTTCTATTTCTTGACTGACAATTTCCCCCCATTTATTTCAAGTCCATTTGTAATTGCCTGTGAAACACTTTTCTGGTGGCTTTGTGAAATTCTTTGTCAGATAAGGTCAATATCTGAGTCATTTTGGTGTCTACTGATTGTCATTCAGGGTGAGGACTTCCTGGTTCTTAATGGCATGAGCATCTGTGCTACATTCAAATCTGTATTGCAGGCCCGTTGTGACACCAGCCCCTGGGGCCAGGGAGATGCTGCCTCAATGCTGCCTCACTGCTGCCCGCCGGGGTGCGGTGGGGAGACACAGCTCCTACCATACCCCCCTGCTCCTCACATAGCCTCTGCCTGCACTGAAGGGCACTGGTCTCTTGCTCATGTTCTGTGTCATCTCCTTAAACTGTGTGTCATGCTACGTCTGCTTCAGATGATGATGATGTCTGTTGGCTTATGTTTGGGTATGGCTGACATTTCAGGTCTGTGCTCTTCTGAGGGCTCCAGCTCCCTGCCAAGTAGACTGAGTGAGGAAGGCCAGAACCAGCCCTGGTCTGGGTCAATCCATGAGCCTAAGAAGATGGCACGGTGGTGCCCAGAGCCTCCGGCATAAGGCCTGCACAGAGCCGTCACTCCATGCTCTGCTGTGACAGGAACAGACACTCAGGGACACACAAACCAGGAGCTGCTGTCTCCACCTGCCGAGGGCCATGGGTGGCCCACACCTGTTGTGTCCTTCCCACCCAGAGCCTTCAGAAAGCCCTAAGATTATTCATCTATGGACCCCAGAACAGGGGTCGGGATTCATGACTGCTGTCTCTGCCCAAGAGGCAGGTTTAGACAATGGGAAAAGCCAAGATCAGACACTGGACGTGTTCTTCCTGCCTGATAATGAAGTCTAGTAGATAAGACCATAAGAGGCAACCTCAGGGAGACCTCAGTGAGTTCACTGGCTTACTGCTGCAGAGGGAGCCAGGGCGCCTGCTGCTGTGCTGGGTGATCCTGAGAGCATCTGTGAGATAGAGGTCAGCTCTGGGTCATGGGCTGTCAGTAACTGAGGTCTTGGCAGTCTTCATGGAGGTGAGCGGCGGCGGGGGGGTGGGGCGCTGGAGGGAAGGACTAGTCAGTGCAGCCTGGGGAGAAATGCTGCTCCCATGGCCTCTGCCAGTGGGAACCTTAAGAAGAAATCAGGGATCCCTGGGTGGTGCAGCGGTTTGGCGCCTGCCTTTGGCCCAGGGCGCGATCCTGGAGACCCGGGATCGAATCCCACGTCGGGCTCCCGGTGCATGGAGCCTGCTTCTCCCTCTGCCTGTGTCTCTGCCTCATTCTCTCTCTCTCTCTGTGACTATCACAAATAAATAAAAATTGAAAAAAAAAAAAGAAGAAATCATCATGGGGTGTCAAGTGTGGAGCCCCTTGACCGAAGCTCAGCACTGGTGTGTCCGTTTCCCTTTGACACACAGCGAATCGGCACAAGACCAGCACAAGCAACCTTACTTATCACATCAGTCTGTAGATGGAGTCTGGGCACGGTGTGGCTAGGTCCTCTCCTCTGGGCCTCACCTGGTGAAACCGAAGGGGTGGGCAAGCTGTGTCCTCCTCTGGGGCTGGACTGAGGAAGTGGCTGCCCCAAGTCTCCCTGTGTCACTGGCAGAACTAATGTCTTGTGGTTCTAGGGTCTCAGTGCTATTGACCGGGGCCTAGCCTCTGCAGCTAAGAGCCATCCTCATGTCCTGATCTCCTGGCCTCTCACATGTCCAGGCTCTGTGACCTCTAGAAGGACTGGTCCCAGCTACAGGATCACCTGATTACATGAGGGCCACCTGGATATTCAACCTTCTGAAAGCTAACTGGTCAGTAACTTGACCCCATTACACTCACAGGTTTACCCCCACTCAAGGGTTGGGGCCCCTGCAAGGTGTGCACACCTGGGGTTGGGAATCTTGGGGACATCCTGGGTTGCTGCCCACCACACTGGGTTTGGAAACCAATGCTGCTTGTCTACGTCAGAGTAACGCACGGGGCTTTGATTCTTCAGGCAAGGATGGGTTGTGCCCCTCTCACCGGGTGGTTTTAGACAGCGAGGTCCCTGGTTCTGGGAGACTGGGGACAAGGCTCCTCAGAGCAGGTGCCTCTGCCAAGGGACATGCAGGTCCACAGGTCACATGGCCTCTCCCTGCCACCTTGGGGCTGCTGCCTGGGTTGTGTGGCTATGGTGTGGTGTCTGTCTTGTTACAGGTGTCCTGGTTTCTGGAATCCAGGGCTGAATTTGTGACACGGGGGCTGCAGCTTGTTTTAATTTACCATGTCAATGACCATCTTTCCTCATTTTCAGCCTTGATGTTTGTGACCAACACAACACCTCACATGTTGCGTTGCTGGTGCTTCCATCTGAGCCAAGCAAGGGCAGCCCAGCCTAGGGCTACCTGGCTCTAGGCCTCGCATATGTGCAGGTGTCAGGAAGCCTGCCCTCTGTCCCTGCAGGGCTGGCTGGAGCCTCCCTGGCTTCCCACTCCTGTGCTGGCTCTGCCTGGTGTGACTTGCCCCTTGCCCAGGCCTCGCTCACTGCCCCACTGACCTCCAACACCCCATGTGCCCACCACAGGGCTGCTCAGAGCATCCCCCTCACTGCCACAGGGCTGGAACAGGTGTCACGGTCCCAAGAAGCTCATTCTGACCCCTGACCACTCTTCCCTGGTTTAAGTTGCCTGTGCCGTGTGTCACCACAGGCGGCTGTCTGTCACCTATCTATCGTCCGTGATCTAGCTGTCATCTATCAATCTGTTTGTCTACCCGTCCATCTGACTGATTGTCTATCTCCCTGCAGTGATAGATGAGAGGGCCATATTTTGCTCTCCTGTTCCCTGCAGGCCACAGAAAACTTCACAGTCCTAGGAAACGACCAGTACTTGTTGATCAAGTGAGCAAACGTGTCTGAAGCAGCACTGAGCAGCAGGACTCCCTGACAGACTTGCTCTGCCCACCACGGTAGCCACTGGCCACATTTGCTTCCATGCACCCAAGAGGCGGCCGAGTCCACCGAGGACCTCAGCGTTTAGTTTTAGCTCATTTTAACTTACATTTAAGTGGCCACATGCAGCATCTGCCGAAGATCCGCTGTCTCACCATGAAGGACACAGCCAACACTTTGTTTGCAGTGACCCCTTGAGATTCAGTCTTTGTGGGAGCCCCACCATGGGCTGCTGGGGCTCCTCCCAGGAGGGGAAGGGCCCTTTGTCTACTGTGTTCTCCCGTGCATGCCCGAGACAAACCCCCGGCCTCGCAGGCACTTGCTGGGGCCCAAGCGTGACTTGTGACAAGTGCACAGGGAGCTGCTGTGCAGGGTTGTACACCTCTCCCTGTGGGGGAAGGCCCTACCCTGAGTCTTCTCTGCCTGAGGCCCCATATCCAAGCACAGTCACCGTCCGCTGGCTTTGCCCACACAGGACAGCCACAGCGCGGAGATGCTCAGCAAGACCATGGTCTCAGGGACCTTTCTGCCAGGGGATGGGCTTAGAGAGCAGTGGTCTCCACCCACTGCTGATGCTGCCAGGCATGAGGAAGACACATGCCTGGTCCATGCCACGGCAGGGTCTTACTCCCTGGGATGCCAGGTAATAAGGAACCACAGCCTGTCAGCTCAGACGCCTGCAGGGGGGCAGGGCACCTGAGGCCTCCATGCTTGTGGATAGATACAGAAGTGTGTGGCCTGGACTGTGCCCCTCCTCTTTACTCCCTTGGATCAAGGCCCTCCATGGCCTCAGTTTACTCAAATCACGTCTTTACAGGCTGTGCCTCCGTATACAGTCACACTCTGATGTCCTCCAGGCAGGGGCACCCACATGTGAATTTTGGGGGGCCACCGTCCAGCCCACAGGTACCTCTGGGCTCCAGCTGTCCCTTCAGCTGGGGGGTCTGCTGGACTCCACTTCACTGCTGTCTGGAAGCCCTGGATCCCCCATCTGGTTTCTTTCTTCTGAAAGTCTGCTGTAATCTCTGCCCAGCTTCTTCTGATGACTCTGCCCCACAGGCCTGGTATCTTCTCATTCCTTGGTGACCATTTTTGTGAGGCCTGGGGCTGAGGAAGACATCGATGTGTGAGCTCCACAGCCATTCTCAACCAGAAGTTTTCTTCTATCTTTAAACAGTTGAATTTTCCTGGAAACATTATGTGAAAACAGATCTCCTCTGAGGAACATTTATAATGCTTGTAATTTTGTGCTATCACAAATAATGCTTTGGTCATGATCCCTGTCCTGGGGAATGTGTGTGCATCTCTGCTATTTTTCTAGCATATAAATGCCTAGAAACTGGGCCAGTGCTTTGACGAGGCTGAACCTTCTGTGCTATGTGGCCAGATGCCCTACAAAACTCATGCAGCCTTCTGCCCTCTGCCACCACCACCATTTCCTTCTTATGCTTTAGAAAGGCTTTCTCATCCTGATGTCAACAGAAAGTTATGTATTTTATTTTCATTTCTTTTCTTTTAAAGGTTTTATTTATTTATTCATGAGAGACACAGAGTGAGGCAGAGACACAGGCAGAGGGACTTTTCCCTCTGTAGGGAGCTGGATATGGGACTCGATCCCAGGACCACAGGATCATGCCCTGAGCTGAAGGCAGACACTCAACCACTGAGCCACCCAGGTGCTCCATATCCATGGATTATTTACAAGTGTTCTGTTTATTTTCCAAACATTTGGAGAATGCCCTGGTGTCTTTGGGGTATTGATTTCCAGTTTGACCCCACTGAGGTTAGAGAACACACCCTGTATGATCTCAATTCTTTCACGTTTGGTGAATTTTACTTCATGCCCCAAAGTATGGCCTCTCTTGGCAGATGTTCTAAGGTATTTGCAAAAGATGCATGTTCTGCTGCTGTTGGGTGGTATTGATCAGACCCTTGGTCAAGGGTGGTGTTGGTTCCTCAGTCACCTTGCTGATTTTCTGTCTAGTACTTCAGGCACCTGCTGACCAAGGCTGAAGTCCCCAGCAACAATTGTGGATTGTATACACCCCCTTTCAGCTGTGACAATGTTTACCTTGTGGGTTTTGAGGCTCTGTTGTAATGTGTGTAAACATTTGGAAGTTAAGAGGAAAATAAAACATATTAAAACATGTGGGGTACAGCAAAACGTGTACTGAGAAGGAAATTCATAGCACTCACATCAGAAAGGGGGGCAGACCTCAAGGCAAAATTCTGAGTTCCTGCTTCAAGAAACTAGTAAAGGAAGAGCAAAGAAGTTCAGTATGAAATAGGAGCCATCACTACAGATCCCAGGACATCGCCAGGAGCATCAGGTAATGTTAGGAACAACTTCACAGTAAAAAATTCAAATTACAAAAAACGGACCAATTCCTTTCAAACTATAGATGACTGAAATTCAACAAGGATGAAGGAAGCCACCAGGATACTCCTCTGACCATTCAAATGATTTGTGTAAATAACAAGCTTCAAAGAAAGAAAGAAAGAAAGAAAGAAAGAAAGAAAGAAAGAAATATTCAAACCCAGTGGTTTCACTGAAGATTTCTTCTTCTTATTTTTTAAAGTATATTTTTTTATTGGAGTTCAATTTCCCAACATATAGTATAACACCCAGTGCTCATCCCGCTTAGTGCCCCTATCAGTGCTCGTCACCCAGTCACCCCATCCTCCCCACCCACCTTCCCTTCCACTACCCCTTGTTAGTTTCCCAGAGTTAGGAGTCTCTCATGTTTTGTCACCCTCACTGATATTTCCCACTCATTTTCTCTCCTTTCCCCTATAATTCCTTTAGCTATTTTTAATATTTCCCATATGAATGAAACCATATAATGATTGTCCTTCTCTGACTGACTTACTTCACTCAGTATAATACCCTCCAGTTCCATCCATGTTGAAGCAAATGGTGGGTATTTGTCGTTTCTAATGGCTGAATAATATTCCATTGTATACAAAAACCACATCTTCTTTATCTATTCATCTTTCGATGGACACCGAGGCTCCTTCCACAGTTTGGCTATTGTGGACATTGCTGCTAGAAACATCGGGGTGCAGGTGTCTCCGCCTTCCACTGCATCTGTATCTTTGGGGTAAATCCCCAGAAGTGCATTTCCTGGGTCTTAGAGTAGCTCTATTTTTAACTCTCTGAGGAACCTCCACACAGTTTCCAGAGTGGCTGTACCAGTTCACATTCCCACCAACCGTGCAAGAGGGTTCCCCTTTCTCCACATCCTCTCCAACATTTGTGGTTTCCTGCCTTGTTAATTTTCCCCTTTCTCACTGGTGTGAGGTGGTATCTCATTGTGGTTTTGATTTGTATTTCCCTGATGGCAAGTGACGCGGAGCATGTTCTCATGTGCTTGTTGGCCATGTGTATGTCTTCCTCTGTGAGATTTCTGTTCATGTCTTTTTCCCATTTCATGATTGGATTCTTTGTTTCTTGGGTGTTGAGTTTAATAGGTTTTTAGTATATCTTGGATACTAGCCCTGTATCTGATAGGTCATTTGCAAATACCTTCTCCCATTCTGTAGGTTGTCTTTGAGTTTTGTTGACTGTTTCTTTTGCTGTGCAGACGCTATTAATCTTGATTAAGTCCCAATAGTTCATTTTTGCTTTTGTTTCCCTTACCTTCATAGATGTATCCTGCAAGAAGTTCAAAAGGGTGTTGACTGTGTTCTCCTTTAGGATTTTGATGGATTCTTGTCTCACATTTAGATCTTTCATCCATTTTGAGTTTATTTTTGTGTATGGTGTAAGAAAAAGGTCCAGTTTCATTCGTGGCTCTCCAAGTTTCCCAGCACCATTTATTGAAGAGACTGTCCTTTTTCCAGTGATAGTTTTTCCTGCTTTGCTGAATATTAGTTAACCATAGAGTTGAGGGCCCATTTCTGGGTTCTCTATTATGTTCCATTGATCTATGTGTCTGTTTTTGTGCTGGTACCTCACTGTCTTGATGACCACAGCTTTGTAGTACAACTTGAAATCCAGCATTGTGGTGCCCCTGGCTCTGGTTTTCTTTTTCAATATTCCCATGGCTATTCAGGATCTTTTCTGATTTCACACAAATCTTAAGATGATTTTTCCAACTCTCTGAAGAAAATCCACGGTATTTTTATAGGAATTGCATTAAATGTGTAAATTGCCCTGGTATCATTGACATTTTCACAATTTTAATTCTTCCAATCCATGAGCATGAAATGTTTTACCATCTCTTTGTGTCTTCCTCAATTTCTTTCAGAAGTGTTCTGTAGTTTTTAGGGTATAGATCTTTTACCTCTTTGGTTAGGTTTATTCCTAGGTATCTCATGCTTTTGGTGCAATTGTAAATGGGATTGACTCCTTAATTTCTCTTTCTTCAGTCTCATTGTCAGTGTATAGAAATGCCACTGATTTCTGGGCATTGATTTTGTATCCTGCCACATTGCTGAATTGCTGTATTTGTTCTCGCAATCTTGGGGTGGAGTCTTTTGGGTTTTCAAGGTACAGTATCATGTCATCTGCAAAGAGGGAGAGTTTGACTGCTTCTTTGCCAATGTAAATGCCTTTAATGTCTTTTTGTTGTCTGATTGCAGAGGCTAGGGCTTCTAGTACTATGTTGAATAGCAGTGGTGAGAGTGGACATCCCTGTCGTGTCCCTTATCTTAGGGCAAAAGCTCCCAGTGTTTCCCCATTGAAAATGATATTTGCTGTGAGCATCTCATAGATGGCTTAAGATGCTGAGGAATGTTCCCTCTATCCCTACACTCTGAAGAGTTTTGATCAGAAATGGATGCTGTATTTTGTCAAATGTTTTCTCTGCATCTATTGAGAGGATCCTATGCTTCTTGTTTTTTCTCTTGCTGATAAGATCTATCATAATGATTGCTTTATGAGTGTTGAACTAGCCTTGCATCCCGGGGATAAATCCCATTTGGTCCTGATGAATAATCTTCTTAAAGTATTGTTGGATCTTACTGTCTAGTATCTTGGTGAGAATTTTTGCATCTGTGTTCATCAGGGATATTGGTCTATAATTCTCCTTTTCGGTGGAGTCTTTGTCTGATTTTGGAATTAAGGTGATGCTGGCTTCATAAAATGAGTTTAGAAGTATTCAATCCCTTTCTATCTTTCAGAACAGCTTTAGTAGAATAGGTATTATTTCTTCTTTAAACGTTTGATAGAATTCCCCTGGGAAGCCATGTGGCTCTGGACTTTTGTGTCTTGGGAAGTTTTTGATGACTGCTTTAATTTCCTCCCTGGTTTTTGGCCTATTCAGGTTTCTATTTCTTCCTGTTCCAGTTTTAGTAGATTGTGATTTTCCAGAAATGCATCCATTTCTTCTAGATTCTAGATTGCCTAATTTGTTGGCGTATAGCTGCTCATAATATGTTTTTTAGATTGCTTGTATTTCCTTGATATTGGTTGTGATCTCTCCTCTTTCATTCATGATTTTATTAATTTGAGTCTTTTCTCTTTTGTTTTTAATGCGGCTGGCTAATGGTTTATCTATCTTATTAATCTTTCAAAGAACCAACTCCCTGTTTTGTTGATCTGTTCTACAGTTCTTCTGGTCTCTATTTCATTGAATTCTGCTCGAATCTTTATAATCTTTCTTCTCCTTTGTAGGTTTTATTTGCTGTTCTTTCTCCAGTTCCTTTAGGTGTGAGGTTAGCTTGTGTATTTGAGTTTTTTCCAATATTCTGAGGGATGCTTGTATTGCGATGTATTTCCCTCTTAGGACTGCTTTTGCCATACCCCAAGGATTTTGAATGGTTTTACCTTCATATTCATTAGTTTCCATGAATATTTTTCATTCTTCTCTAATTTCCTGGTTGACCCTTTCATCTTTTAGCAGGATGCTTTTTAACCTCCATGTGTTTGAGTTTCTTCCAGATTCTTCTTGTGATTGAGTTCTAGTTTCAAAGCATTGTGGTCTGAAAATATGCAGGAAAGAATCCCAATATTTTGGTATCAGTTGAGACCTGATTTGTGACCCAGTAGGTGATCTATTCTGGATAAAGTTCCATGTACACTTGAGAAGAGTGTGTATTCAATTGCATTTGGATGTAAAGTTTTGTAAATATCTGTGAAATCCATGTGGTCCAGTGTATCATGTAAGGTCTTTGTTTCTTTGATGATGTTGTGCTTAGAAGATCTGTCATTTGCAGAAAGTGCCATGTTGGTCTCCTACCACTAGTGTATTATTATATAAGTATGTCTTTACTTTGGTTATTAATTGATTTATGTACTTGGCAGCTCCCACATTAGAGGCATGAATATTCATGATTGTTAGGTCCTCTCATTAGATAGACCCTTTAAGTATGATATAGTGTCTCTTCATCTCTTACTACAGTCTTTGGGGTAAACTTTAATGTGTCTGATATGAACATTGTTACCCCAGCTTTCTTTTGATGACCATTTAAATGGTAAATGGTTCTCCACCCTTTCATTTTTAGGCTGGAGGTGTCCTTAGGTCTAAAGTGAGTCTCTTGTAGACAGCATATAGATGGTCTCACTTTTTTATCCAGTCTGAACCCCTGCATCTTTTGATGGGATCATAGGCCATTCACATTCAGAGTTAACTATTGAAAGATGTGAATTCAGTGTCATCATAATACCTATTCAGTCCCTGTATTGTGGATTATTTCTTTGGGCTTCCTCTTTCTTTTGCAGGGTCCCCCTTAATATTTCTTTCAGAGTTGGTTTGGTGGTCACAGATTCTTTCAGTTTCTCCCTATCTTGGAAGATCTTTATCTCTCCTTCTATTTTGAATGAGAGTCTTGCTGGATAAAGTATTCTTGGCTGCGGGTTCTTCTCATTTAGGACCCTGAATATATCTTGCCAGCCCTTTCTGAACTGCCAGGTTTCTGTGGAGAGGTCTGCTGTTAATCTGATATTTTCCCCCATATATTTTAGGAATCTCTTGTGTCTCTCTGCTTAAAGGATTTTCTCTTTATCTTTGGAATTTGCAAGTTTCACTATTAAATGTCGAGGTGTTGAACGGTTTTTATTGATTTTGGGGCAGGATCTATCTATCTCCTGGATCTAAATGCCTGTTTTGTTCTCAGATTAAGGAAGTTCTCAAATATGATTTGTTCAAATATGCTTTCTCGCCCTCTGTCCCTCTCGGTGTTTTCTGGAACCCCAATTATACGTAGATTTTTCCTTCTGAGGCTATCATTTATTTCCCTTAACCATTCCTTATGGTCTTTTAGTTGTTTTTATCTTTTTTCCTCAGCTAACTTACTTGCCATCAACCTGTCTTCTATGTCGCTCACTCTTCCACCTCATTAACCATTGTGGTTAGGACCTTCAGTTTGGATTGTATCTCATTTAATTGATTTTTAATTTCGGCCTGATTAGATCTAAATTCTGCAGTCATGAAGTCTCTTGATCCATTTATGCTTTTTTTCCAGAGCCACCAGTAGGTTTATAATTATGCTTCTGAATTGGCTTTCTGACATAGAATTGTGATCCAAATTCTGTAACTCTGTGGCAGACAGCACTGTGTCTGAATCTTCCTTTTGTGGTGAATTCTTCCTTTTAGTCATTTTGCTCAGTGTAGAGTGGCTTTATGAGTGGTCTATGTCAAGAATATCAACCAGGAACTAAGTAAATTTCACCCTAGATGATTCTTGATAGAATATAGAATCCTTCTCTCTGTAGCTTCTGGCTGCTCTTTCTTTAAATCTCAGGGTGAATTTGTAGGTGTTCAGGATTATTTAAAAGTTATCCAGGTAAGTTGGTGAGGCCAGGTGAGTTGAGGATCCCTACTCCTACACCATATTGCCCCCTAGCTCCTCACTGAATATTTCTATCAAATGTTTAAGGAAAAAAAAAACCACCTATTTTTTACAATTTCTCCTAGGAAATAGAATAGATGGAAATAGATTCCAACTTGTGTTAAGATGCTAACATTACCTACCATTCTAATGTCCAAACAAGGCAAAGACAATGGAGAGAGAGAGCGAGAGAGCGAGAGAAAGTGACAGACTAATATTCCTTATGAACTTAGAAGCAAAATTCTCAGCAAAATATTTGCAAACTGAATCTAGCAATGTGTAAAAGGAATTGTACATTATACCAAGTGGGATTCTCTTGAGATGTTGAAATCTCCATCCACACTTGGAAACCAACCACTGCAATCCACCACAGCCATAGGCTAAGGGGGAAAAATCATGTGATTGTATTTATTGATGAAGTAAAAGCATTTGAAAAAACCCAACACTCATTCATGATGGAATCTCTCAGAAAACTAGGAATTGAAGAGAACTTGTACTGATAAAGACCATTTAAAAAAAAGGAAACTAAACCCTGTAGGTAACATACTAAATGGTGAAAAATGAAAGCTTTCCCACCAAGATGGAGCACACGGCAAGGATATCTGTTCTCTTATTGAACACAGAATTGGAAGTTCTGGTCACTGTGTTAAGATAGGTAAAAGATTATTGGCAGATGACGTGATTATCCACACAGGAATTCCTGATGAATCTTGAAAACAAAATAGAACAACTCACCAGACTTTCTAGAACTGAGTGAATTCTGTAAGGTTTTGTAGGACACAAGATCAACACACAAAATTAACCTCATGTCTGTATACTTAAAATGAATATGAGGAAATGAAATATGATTTTAGGGGCATTTGGGTGGTCTGCTTCTCCTTAAAAAAATTAATCATTTATTTGAGAGAGGATGTGTGTGTATGAGAGAGAGAGAGAGAGAGAGACAGACAGACAGACAGACAAAGAGAGAGAGAGAAAGAGAGAGAGAGACATAGCAGGAGCAGAGGGAGAGAGAGAAGCAGACCCCTGGAGCAGAGAGCCCAATGCAGGGCTGGATACCAGGACCCTGGGTCATGACCTGAGCTGAAGGCAGATGCTTCATGGACTTAGCCGCCCACGGACCCCAAGGAATATGATTTTAATCACTCCAAGGAAAGGAAACACTCATTGATAAACTTAACAGATACCAGATCTGTGTGCTGAAACGACAGAACAATGAGAAAAGAATTCAAAGAAAACTCAGTAGAGACATGTTCGTATTGAGGGGTTGGAAGACTCAGTAAGAAAGGTGCCAGGTCTCCCCACATTGATCTATAGGTTTAATCCCTATAAAAGTCTCAGCAAGGTTTTTTTTCCCTCCCCCCATCAGGCACAGACAAGCTTATTCTAAAATTTATGTGGAAAGGCACAGATCTTAAACTACCCCAAAAGTCTTGAAATAGAAGAATGAAGTGGAAGAACCAGGCTTCTCGATGTTAATGCTTACCATACAACTGCTGAAAGGAAGATGGTGTGGTATCCATGGAGACACACTGCAGACCCTGGGATGTTACAGTTGCAAACCAGGCGACTGACAAGAGAATCATACCTACAATTTATTAAGAGTTTTTAAAATTCAGCATTAAAAAAAGCCAATCCAATTAGAAAACGGGCAAAAGATGAACAGATCTTTCACCAAAGAGGAGACACAGATGGCGAATAAAAATCATCAATGTTCAACATCATTAGCCACTAGGAAGATACAAGTTAAAACCACAATGAGACACAACCACATGCCTATAAAAACATCTAGAATAAGAATACAGCGACAAACTCATATATTGGCAGGGATGCGGAGAAACTGGATCTCTTATACACTGCTGGTTGGAGTGCACAATGGTGCGGCCACTCTGGAAAACCGTTTGGCAGTTTCCCACAAAACTCGACCTGCA